>NC_066622.1:38782187-39452314 GCF_025201925.1 Gopherus flavomarginatus
AAGGAGAGCTAGTAACTGGAGACATAAAAGTTAAGTCATTTAACACCTATTTTGCTTCAGTCTTCACTAAAAAGGTTAATGGTGACCAAATACTTAATGCAATTAAGAACACAAGCCAAAAGAAGGAACAAATAGGTTAAAGAATATTTAGATAAATCAGATGTATTCAAATCAGCAGGGCCTGATGAAATTCATCCTCGGGTACTTAAGGAACTAGCTGAAGCAGTTTCTGAATCATCAGCAATTACCTTACAGAACTCATGGAGGACAAGTGAGCTCCCAGAGGGCTGGAGAAGGACAAACACAGTACCTATACTTACAATGGGAAAAGGTACAGAAAAGAGCAACAAAATTGATTGTGGTATGGAACGTCTTCCATATGAGGAGAAATTAATAAGACTAGGATTCTTCAGCTTTGAAAGGAGACAACTATGGGAGGGATTTTTGGGGGGGGGGGGCTGACCTAAATTTTTGATGCAGTAGCTATTCCGTTCTTTGATCTGCTCTCTGCACCATCATATGCTGTAATGTTGATATTAGATGCTATTACAATGTGACATGTCAAAGCAACAAAATAAACATTTTATTTTAAATGCTGTGTCTTATCTATGAGACACCAATATGTAAAATACATTTTTACCAATTCCAATTACTTCTATGTATGAAGTATCCTTTTTATCCTTTCCCCTTTCTTTGTGTATAACATTAGTGATTGTTTAAGAGACTGTAATGGCAACCCCGGAAATAAAATCGTATCTATTCACAGAAGAAATACTGCCAAGTACTGAACATGGCCTACCTACTGCTCCTCAGCCCTGAGCAGCATTAGACATGAGCACTCCCTAAGCCATTCACATCTTCTCTGAGAATACCAACAAAGGAATCCCTTCCATTTACGCCAGTGGGTTTTGAGCTGTGGCAAAATGTCCATTGAGATCTGTAATAAGTAGGGCCATACCAAATTCACGGCCATGAAAAACGCGTCATGGACTGTAAAATCTGGTCTCCCCTCATGAAATCTGGTCTTTGGTATACTTTTACCTGATTACTATCCATATTTCACAGTGGAGACCAGCATTTCTCAAATTAGGGGTTCTGACCCAAAAGGGAGTTGCATGGGAGTTGCAAGGTTATTTTAGGAGAGTTGAGGTATTGCCACCCCTACTTCTGTGCTGCCTTCAGAGCTGGGCAGCTGGAGAGCAGCAGCTGTTGACCAGCTGTCAAGCTCTGAAGGCAGTGCCCCACCAGCAGCAGCACAAAAGTAAGGGTTACAATACTATACCATGCCATCCTTACTTCAGTATATACGATTACTATTCTTGTGCTAATCAATTATACTGTTCAGAATTATCAAAACATTTTTCTAGGAATAAAACCTGACAGCGTATAATACACCAAAGCCATAAAAAGTTTAAAATGATCAAATGGTTGACAGATAGAGGCAAGAGGTTAAACTTGTCTAAAGTTGACAAAAACTCAGGTACCTGAAGTTAACCACTAAAGCCTAGGTAACGGAAGACACCCAAGTTTGAAAGTTTTGGTACAGTTTATCAGGATTATCGCTTTTCTCTTTACAATATATATTTATTATTTATTACTCAATAAATATATATATTTATTGAATTTGCTTTCCTTCCAATTCATAAGTGAAAATTCATGAACTGGAACTGAGTATCCAAAAGAAATAACATGCACTTTAAGGCTTGTATTACGTCTTGTTAAAAAGCTATTGACACAAAATGGTTGTGCTAGCTTGACTGACAGAGAGCAATTTACCATATATTTTTCTAAAGATTGAAGCTGGTATTAGCATTCTGTCCACTACAAAGTGTCATGACTCTATTGTGCTAAACCATCCAAAACAAGAAAGCTTTTTCTGACCAATTATTAGTCAGACTCTGGCCTGAACTTTCTCTTCAAATAAGGCAAACTAGAATCACATCTGATTTAGAATTAATTACTGCATGCAGCCGCACACAGAACTTGTAACCTTTTGATACAGAATCAATGCATTAGATACATTTATTCTAAATCCAGGCTGTCTCTGAAATCAAGAGGCCCTTTCACCATTGCAACTGGACACTTCAGTTACAAAATAAATTCACCTTATAAGTCACACACCAAAATATCACTACCCCTGTGAAAGTTATTTAAATGCCCCCCAAAAAAATAACTTTGCATTTCACTCTGAAGGTCACAAAACTTGGAATATAACAAGCCATTGAGACAGCCCATGATCTAAGCAATTGGGAGACCTCGTATGAGAGCCTTGCAATCTATCCTAGAGAGTTGGACTTCCAGGAACTAATAGTAAGAGTTTCCCAGATGAATTTAGCTGCTAATACGGAGACACGGTCTCTTGGAGATCATTCAGAACTTATCACCCTCAAACAGTACCAAAAGCGGTTAGGAATATGCTGAACTTGAGCATAGGTGCCATAGACAGTGGATCATCCACTCAAGAAAAGAGTAGTGGTATTCAGCATCCGCTGGAGCTCCTGGATGACTTCAAGAATAGCCCTGCTCAGAGCACCAGAGATGAGAAAGGCATGAATAACCATTGCACCATCTATCTTGAAAGGAATGGTCACAAACTCTTGACCAGCCTTCATAGATGATGGTCTGGGCTACCACTGCTACCTACAAATTCAAGCACAACAATGGAATAATGGAGTTGCAAAACATTTTGAGAAAAAAGTTACATAAAGCTTAATAGATGGTGTAGACAGTTTCTCCCAGCGTGCTAAAGGAACTTTCCTGCAAGCAAGATTCTACTTATACTTATACATGTTGAATCACAACCAATCTACTTTTATACTGATCCCTCACAGTCAAAAAGTAGGTTTCCAGAACCTGAGTTTGACTAAAAGGAGAATTAGGGCCCAGTATCATCAGATTATCTAACACAATATCTCCAAACTTCTATTACTCTCCCTTGTGACATAACATGCATGTTGCACAGGATGAGTGATCAAATGGAATTCTAAATGTGAAGGCCTTCAGGAAGGATGAGTGGCTTTCCAGTGGCATACTGTGGGAGATTTCAGAAAGAAAGTAGCAAACCAATAAAAGTCCGCTCCATTTACTCCCATAAAATCCCTCAAACAAGTCAACAATACCTCATGGTCAACGGTACCAAAAACTTCTAATACTGCACTAGAATCTACATGGACAGTTACCCTTGTCCACCACTGAAAATTCTTATAGCTGTAAAACTGGTATGAAAAAGGCCCTTTAAAATGTTGACAGTTGTAATACAGAGTTACTTTGATAACTTACAACTATTTTATCTGGGAACTACCAATCTGCAAAAGGAATGTCAAAATATTGCAACACAAGTAGATTTGATGAGAGTCATCTTTAAGCTTAACAAAAGCAATGCAGCCTAATGTACTACTGCAAGTGCTAAATTTAATTACCATAGGAAACCCCATCTCTTTCTAAATGCTAGTCCTGCTTGCATTTTAGCACATCAGATTTATTTATAGCTAAGTATATTAAAACTATCGCAACAATTCATTTGGCTCATCTTTTTGTCATATTGCTAGTATAGGAAAACTAATGCACCAAATTCAGTCCTAGGCTTTAATAAGTCAAAGACATAATGGAGTAAGCTACAACTTTTATGCTTCACTGCTGGATATCTATAATACTATTATTCACACTACATTGTTTTTTGAGATGAAAGCAACAGGGAAGTCATTCTGACTCAGACCCTCAAGCATGAGCCACACACATTTCAGCACAGAGACCACTTGACCTGGCTATTTAATGTACTCTGCTTGGCAAGAATAGTCTGCATTGGGGCAGTGAACTGTGCTGTAGCTGTTTTAAATGCTACTGTTATAGCCCTATTATGTGATTCTGGCTATGCTAAAAGCACTTATGGTCTGAATTTATCTTGTTTCCATTATATTTATTCCATAATTATCTAAACTTTGCTTATTTTACTTCATATAAATTATATTAATATGAAATTATATATTACTCAAGCATGCAAGACTGAAATCAGGAAGGTTAAATCACACTTGAAGTTGCAGCTAGCAAGGGATGTTAAGAGTAACAAGAAGGGTTTATTCAAGTATGTTAGCAACAAGAAGGTGGTCAGGGAAAGTGTGGGCCTCTTACTGAATGGGAGAGGAAACCTAGTGACAGAGGATATGGAAAAAACAAATGTACTCAATGCTTTTTTTGCCTTTGTCTTCACGAACAAGATCAGCTCCCAGACTACTTGCACGGGGCAGCACAGTCTGGGGAGGAGTTGATCAGTCCTCTGTAGAGAAAGATGTGGTTCAGAACTATTTAGAAAAGCTGGACGAGCACAAGTTCATGGGACTGGATGCACTGCATCCGAGGGTGATAAAGGAGTTGGCGGATGTGATTGCAGAGCCATTGTCCATTATCTTTGAAAATTCATGGCGATCAGGCAAGGTCCCGGATGATTGGAAAAAAGCTAATGTAGTGCCCATCTTTAAAAAAGGGAATGAGGGCAATCTGGGGAACTACAGACCAGTCAGCCTCACCTCAGTCCCTGGAAAAATCATGAGGCAGGTCCTCAAGGAATCAATTTTGAACCACTTCAAGGAGAGGAAATTGATCAGGAACAGTCAGCATAGATTCACCAAGGTTAGGTTAGTTCATGCCCAACTAACCTAATTCCCTTCTATGATGAGATAACTGGCTCTGTGGATGTGGGGAAAGCAGTGGACATGTTATTCCTTGACTTTTGCAAAGCTTTTGATACAGTCTCCCATAGTATTCTTGCCAGCAAGTTAAAAAAGTATGGGCTGGATGAATGGACTATAAGGTGGATAGAAAGCTGGCTAGACTGTCTGTCTCAACTGGTAGTGATCAATGGCTCCATGTCTAGTTGGCAGCCGGTATCAAGCAGAGTGCCCCAATAGTCAGTCCTGGGGCCAGTTTTTGTTCAATATCTTCATTAATGATCTGGAGGATGGCGTGGACTGCACCCTCAGTAAGTTTTCAGATGACACTAAACTGGGAGGAGTGGTAGATACGCTGGAGGGTAGGGATAGGATACAGAGGGACTTAAGACAAATTAGAGCAGTGGTTCCCAACCTTTTTCATCTGGCGAGCACCAGACGACGAGCCATGGAGGACCATGGCAGCGGATGAGCATCTGCCAAAATTCTGCCGACAAGCAGCAACGACAATAGGCATCGCCACCGAAATGCCACTGACAAGCTGCATCATCCAGAGGCGTCACTGCCGAAATATCACCAAAAATCGGCAGCAACGCCTCTGGATGACGCAGCTTGTTGGCGGCATTTCGGCAGGATTTTGGAGGTGACGCCTCTGGATGATGCAGCTTGTTGGCGGCATTTCGGCAGATGCTCGGGTGCTGGCCATTATGCGGGTGCACTGCACAGGCACCAAATTGGGGACCCCTGAATTAGAGGATTGGACCAAAAGAAATCTGATGAGGTTCAACATGGACAAGTGCAGAGTCATGCACTTAAGAAGGAAGAATCCCATGCACTGCTACGGACTAGGCACCAAATGACTAGGCAGCAGTTCTGCAGAAAAGGACCTAGGGGTTACAGTGGACGAGAAGCTGGATATGACTCAACAGTGTGCCCTTGTTGCCAAAAAGGCTAACAGCATTTTGGGCTGTATAAGTAGGAGCATTGCCAGCAGATCAAGGTTCATGATCATTTTCCTCTATTCGGCATTGGTGAGGCCTCATCTGGAGTACTGTGTCCAGTTCTAGGCCTCACGCTACAAGAAGGATGTGGAAAAATTGGAGAGAGTCCAGCAGAGGGCAGCAAAAATGATTTGGGGGCTGGAACACATGATTTATGAGGAGAGGCCGAGGAAACTGGGATTATTTATTTTGCAGAAGAGAAGAATGAGGGGGGTTTTGATAGCTGCTTTCAACTACCTGAATGGGGGTTCCAAAGAGGATGGATCTAGACTGTTCTCAGTGCTACCAGATGACAGAATGAGAAGTAAAGGTCTCAAGTTGCAGTGGGGAGGTTTAGGTTGGATATTAGGAAAAACTTTTTCACTAGGAGGGTGGTGAAGCACTGGAATGGGTTACCTAGGGAGGTGGTGGAATCTCCTTCCTTAGAGGTTTTTAAGGTCAGGCTTGACAAAGCCCTGGCTGGGATGATTTAGTTGGGGATCAGGTTCTGCTTTGAGCAGGGGGTTGTATTAGATGACCTCCTGAAGTCCCTTCCAACTCTGATATTCTACGATTTATTAAAGGAAAAATATCTAAGACAAATATTCTCAAAGAAAAATTCTATGTAATTAACAGTGAATTAAATTTGCAAAATATATACTGCAATTATGATTCTGCCCTGGAGAAACTGATAATGCAATCATTCTTTATTAGCCTCATTTCACAATTTATCAATAAAAGTTCCACCCATAACAAGTCTGAAAGTAATTTTTTTATGCTGTGAGGTCACTTCCTTAATCCATGCCAAACATATTTATAAATTATACAATTATCAAACTAATATAATTTCTGAAACAGTTACAGTCACTGGACTCAACAGTTTCCAAAGGACACCATATTGAAAATATAAATGAAATTAACATATTTAATATTATGCAAGTGCCACATTAGCCATAGTTTAGATTATATACAGACACTTGTGTTCGCGATGGTTGTGTGAGTGTTATGAAACCAAAAAGCTCCATCATAACGCATAATTTAAAACCTTGTTTTATGCATCTCAACTTTACTTTTTTTAAATCTGCACTGTCTCAATACAAATCTAGTTTTAAAACAACTCTTTGGAAAAAATTCTTAGTTATACTATTAAACGGTAAGTGTACCAAAGATGTGCTGAAGCAATAGAAATATATCAAAACTTGTAATACAAAAGATAACATATGTAAGCACATCTTGGCTGATTATAATCTCCTGAAAATTACATAATGCCAAATGGTCAGTTTGTTTCCACTAGCTTGAAAAGATGACAGCTAGATGAAAGCTAAGTGAAATTGGCTCCAGCATATGCATATTTTTATTTTAAACAACACAAGAATTAGAAAAAAGGCATTTCGTCTGCTTTCTTTGTGGGAAATACTAAAGTAGGAAACATTCTGATCGTGAGAAAGCCATATTAGGAGATTTAGAACATTTCCATTTACTTTTTATTCCACATATATATATAGCTGCACTGCAAAATAACAGGTCTCCAGTATCACACATTTTACTCACCAAACGTGGACCTTTGTTCCACAGTTCTCAGCCAGGAATGCCAGAAGACAACCTTAATTTAGATATGTTACACAAAAAGAGGCAAAAACTGATTGTTTGCACTATGATGTCATACCAATACAGTCATAGCCAATCAATCCCTCAAGCTTGCAATGTCACTTTATAAAATCACAGTGAGCAAACTTTAATATAATTGTTTTTAGAATATTGAGAAACACCAAGGTTTCTGATTGTAAGTTTCCATGATCTGCTGCTACTGTTTCTACATGGAACCAAAAAGAATTTCACATTTGGTAGTTCTACTAAATTGTTGTTGCATTGTCCAAAGTCACCAGCTTATGACACTTACCATTCCATGCCAATATTTATACTGAAGAATTATGGTAACACTGTAGTGAAAATATAGTAAATAAGTGCCAGTGTCAATCATGAACAAAGCTGCACATAAATCAGGCAACAACAAGTATAGTTCTGTCGCATCTTACGCATTTAACATGCGCAATTTCAGCTTTACACAGTCAGCAAAAACAAAAAACAAAAGCAAAGAAAAATAATTTTAATACTGTGCATGTAGTGTGAGCGATTCTGCCCGCCATTACACTCAATGTAATTTTGCCTATCCGCAATTTTCGCTTTACACGCTGACTGCAGAACATAACCCCAGCGTAAGACGCAACAGACCTGTACACAGTTGAACATAAAAACAAAAACATAGCAATACCATACAAATAGGATGCATGAAAGTGGAAGTCCTATGTACTGTATTCTACCACCTTACCCACACAGAGCTGAGCAGAATTTTTTGGATGAAACTTTCACTTAAAAATTCAGATGTGAATTGAAAAACGTTATGATTTCATGTTTAATTTCTGGATTGTTGTGGTGAAAAAATTTTTTAAATCAATGTTTCATTTTGACATTTTTAAAACAAATTATTTTGATTCAAAATGACTTCTCATTTTTAAAATTTACTTAATAAAAATGTAAAAGTCAAAAATTAAATGAAGCATTTTATTTCAGGTTAAACAAAAACATTGTTTGACCCAATGACTTTTGTACTTTTTCAATTTTCCAAAAAATAATTTAAAAATAAATAAACAAATAAATGTGGTTGAGCCAGCAAACAAAACAAAAAAAATCAGTTATTCACATAACTCCAGCCCCATACTGCATGTCTGCTGCAACGTACATGCTTTGGTTTGTGCGACCAGGCAGAGACACAGTATTTATCCACCATGACCTACAGGCTGAGGTAATTAAATCTGCATATGCAGAAACATTAAAACTGATGAGTTTTGTGAGTATAAATTGCCACACCTATATTATAATCTTTGAACTGTGCATGCAGCTCCTAGTGCACAAAACATGTAAATACAAATGTGTACCTGTGAATAACAGCAACAGAAAAAGTAGAAGCCCCACTGAGATGAGACTGAAAAATCAGGCTCATAAGCAAAAAGGTCATTTCCTGATGCAAAACTATGCTGTTATAGAACCTCAAAATTATAGAAATGTAGGGCTGGAAGGGACCTCAAAAAGCCATCAAGTCCAGACCCCTGTGCTGAGGCAGGACCATATACGAGTGAAAGACTTTGGCTTTAGCTTTATACCATAGGATACCATAAAAAAATTAAAGACATTAGGTCATTTGGCTCATTTCCCTACCAGAGCAGTGTTGTCAATACTCTCAAGCACTTAATTTACAGTTCCAAAATATTTTGCCAAGAACAAAACTGAAAGCTTTTCCTCAAGAAAAACATCCTTCCATCATTTGACTGTTATAATGCAAAAGACAATGCATTTGAGACTGTGGAGTTTGCAGAGGTAGCAGGGGAGCTTTTGTCTAAACTACTGGGGGGGGAGGAAGTAGTGGCTCAGACTCCATTTTGGGAGGGGGTGTTTGGGAAGGGAAGAAGGCATCATCTGAGCTGCTGGGCAGGCTGGTGGTGCTCAGATAAGTCTCTGGCTCTGGCGCACCTTAGGGAAGGTTTATAAATACTGTCCTTGCACCCTGAGCCCCTTCTCATGCCTTGTTTACCAGCTCCCACACAAGGGGATTAGCGTAGGACTGGTTTTCTGGGTCTCCTGTGGGCATTGCACTAGTTGCCTTTTTTTAGGTGTGGAAAGAAATTTTCCCCTCCTCACCAGATTGGCCTGTTTGGGGTGGGTTTTTTCACCTTTCCCACAACAGCTCAGGGATTTGGTTGGCTAAGTTAGGAGGTAGGGTTCAAGTTGTTGCAATTTAGCAGATGACAACTGTCCAGCACAGGTATACATTCCACAGGGGTCTTGGTTCCCTGATAAATCGTAATTGGAGTGGACTTAGGGAAAGGCTGGGGAATTGGGCTGGCGCTCCTAATGTCTGGTAAAGCAAGGAGACAACCCCCCTTCCCCAGCCTCTTAACCCTCATATGAGAAGGTGGTGAGGTCCAAGCAACAGGCTAGGAACACCCAATGTAGTGACAGTGGGCTGATAGCAGCCCTCCACAAGGTGGATATGACTAAGGAAGGAATCATCATCTGCACTGTACAAATTATTGCTGGAGAGCTCTTAGATGAGTTAAGTTAATAAAGTTGTGGCCTAATTAAACCACATTCCTTGTGTCTTGTCTTTCTTCCCATGTGTCTGGGACCATGAGGATCATGTTCTTAAGACATGTATGATAAACATATCAGGTTTATGTTACAGTGACATATGTAACTTAAGATAAAGTGTAAAAAATGAATGGCTCCTGGCAACAAATGGACTAAATACAATTAGGGTTTCATTTACTTATTTTAAAATGTACCTAGCTCATTCCTTAATTACAAAAGACACTAGGAAAGATCCATTAAGAAAAGGTCAATGTTTCCACTGTAAAATCCTTACAATAAACATTATGGTTCTAAAATATTGCTTTGGGTTGAAACTTGAATGAAAATTTCTATTTCAAGGAAGTATAGATGAAATTTACATAAGTGCAAAAAGGGATTAGAAACCAAATCAAAACACTTTGAGTGTTCCTACATATCTAAAGTACCTTCAGATATTTTTGAGGAAAATGTTTATATAACTCGACTTATAGCTATTTATAGAAAGCCAGAACTTTATGGAGATAATTGCATCATTTAATATTTATTCCATGATTTAGTAATTATCACTAATGACTTATTACATATGAGTCAATTAATTTCTGCTTTTCATCATTTAAGCTTAAAAACTGAAAAATACCTGTTTGTTATCCTTCTGAAGACTCTGTACAGAATGTGATACCTATGAATAAAGCACTAAAAAAAGCACTAACGTCAATTTTGCCAACTCCTTACATTTATCCCCACTTGAGATATTTAGTATTTTTCACTGTCTCAGCTGCTCAATCAGCTTACTACCTGAAATACCAGCACTGATTTAAAAAATTCTAGTCCTCATGCTTGCGAAGAAAAACTTGAAATTCACTCTAGCTGACCCAGCACCAGATGGCAAATAAAAAGAATCCAAAATGTACTCATTATTCCTAATACATTTCTAGAGTTGGCATTCCTGAAATACTGCATGATCAAGAGGATGAAGCTTGTGGTTCAAGAGGTACTTTCTGCTCTTTTATTTCTCTTACTCTTAAGTAAATCAAAAATTTAAAACTGACATTTTATGGCACTTCTTCATACGTATGTTAACTAGTCAAGACAAACAGGTACCTTTTGCCAAAATGTGTTTAGGGGATGTTTCTGATTCAGAGACATGAATAGTTCTCAGAGTGGAGGATTTTATTTCCAGTAACAATAACATCTTGTTCTGAAGGAAATTATAATAAAACAACAAACTAGTGTCATCGTCACTCTCCTTGGGCATAATAGAGTCTACATTCATTTGACTTCTCGCTTCAGTGCAAACACTGTTGTTTCCATTGAACATTCATTCCACTGGACTGTTTGCTTCTGCTAAGCACAAAGTAAAACCTACTTGATATAATAATATCTTGAACAAATATTTTGTACTTAATTTAAAACTCAAAGTTTTGACTGATGGAATGAAATGAAAAGGTTGGACATTTCAGGTGTCCTGGAATAAATTCCTGGGACAACAACGTTACATGAAAACCTGGGACATATGAGTATGTCAGTTATTCTATTTATACAAGCACCACCACTCTTGATAAATGCACATCTGAGCCATAAAATGAAATTTTAACCCACTTAAGTTTTAGTACTGTGTTATTGCACCATGAAAACTGCTTCATGTGTTCATTATAGCCTGGCAATTCACTGTTTATCAATTTTTCTTCTAATCTGCCCTCCTGATGCATAAAGTTTGCAAAGCAATCTCTAAACAAAAAGTAATATTAAGTATATTTTGTTAATGCACTTGTTTTTATTTGCATTGTTCACAGAAGTGTACAACATTGATATCAAACTGTTCCTACCATATCTGAACATGACTTAAGAAAAAAAAATGACAAACGTATTCAAGTGTAGGCAGCAAACCATGAATTTCAGTGAAATATGTGACACAAGGTGAATTGATGCAAACAAAGTAACTATGACAAAATGAAAATTAGACCTGTCAATTAATCGCAGTTAACTCACGCAATTTACTCAATAAAATAATTGCAATTTTAAAAATTGATATAAATGGCAGTTTTAATTGCACTGTTCAACAATAGGATACCAATTGAAATGTATTAAATATTTTGCATGTTTTTTCTACATTTTCAAATATATTGATTCTAAGTACAACATGGAATACAAAGTGTACAGTGCTCACTTTATATTATTTTTATTATAAATATTTGCACTGTAAAAATGATAAAAGTAGTAGTATTTTTCAATCCTCCTCATACAACTACTGTAGTCAGGGCCGGTGCAAGGATGTTTCACACCCTAGGTGAAACTTCCACCTTGCGCCCCTCCCCCCCCGCACCCCAAGGTGCTCTCCCTGTGGCAGCTCCCCACCCCCCGCCCTCAGGTGCCCCCCTGCCCCAGCTCACTCCTGCTCCGAGCACAAGCACCTCATCGCTGCTTCACTTCTCCCATTTCCCAGGCTTGCAGCGCCAATCAGCTTAGGTGCCGCAAGCCTGGGGGGCGGCAGAAGTGAAGCAGCCACAGTGTGCTCGGGGAGGAAGTGGGGCAGGGAGTTTCCCCGTGTGCCGTCCCCCCAACCCTTGCTGCAGGCTGCCCTCCCAACCCGTGCTCCGCTGCCCCAGCTCCCTCCACCTAAATGCCGGTGGTGACAGGGGCTGCCGAAGACACGGTTGCTGCCGAAGAAAATGGTGTCCCCCAAATTCCAGCACCCTAGGCGACCGCCTAAGTCACCAAAATGGTTGCACCGGCCCTGAGTGTAGTGCAACCTCTATCATGAAAGTGCAACTTACAAAATGTAGATTTTTGTTACATAACTCAAAAAAAAATGTATAGGCTCTAAACTTTTACAAGTCCACTCAGTCCTACATCTCATTCAGCCATTCGCTAAGACAAACAAGGAGATAATTCTGCCCTCTTCTTATTTACGTCACCATAAAGCGAAAGTCGGTATTCACATGGCACTTTTGTAGCCAGTATTGCAAGGTATTTACATGCCAGATATGCTAAACATTTGTATGCCCCTTCATGCTTCAGCCACCATTCCAGAGGACATGCTTCCATGATGATAATGCTCGTTAAAAAAAATAATGCGATAAATAAATTTGTGACTGAACTCCTTGAGGGAGAACTGTAGGTCTCCTGCTCTGTTTTACTGACATTCTGCCATATATTTCATGTTATAGCAGTCTTGGATGATGACCCAGCACATGTTGTTCATTTTAAGAACACTAAGTGCAGATCTGATAAAACTCAAAGAAGGTACCAATGTGAGATTTCTAAAGATAACTACAGCACTTGACTCAAGGTTTAAGAAGCTGAAGTGTCTTCCAAAATCTGAGGGGGACAAGGTGTGGAGCATTCTTTCAGAAAATTTAAAAGAGCAACACTCTGATGCGGAAACTACAGAATCCAAACCATCAAAAAAGAATATCAACCTTCTGTTGGTAGCATCTGACTTGGATGATGAAAATGAACATACATTAGTCCGCACTGCATTGGATCGTTATCGAGTAGCACCCATCATCAGCATGCACACATGTCATCTGGAATGGAGGTTGAAGCATGAAAGGACATATGAATCTTTAGCGCAGGGGTCGGCAACCCTTCAGAAGTGGTGTGCCGAATCTTCATTTATTAACTCTAATTTAAGGTTTTGCATGCTAGTAATATATTTTAACATTTTTAGAAGGTCTCTTTCTATAAATCTATAATATATAACTAAACTGTTGTTGTATGTAAAGTAAATAAGGTTTTTAAAATGTTTAAGAAGCTGCATTTAAAATTAAATTAAAATGCAGAGCCCCTTGGACCGCTGGCCAGGACTTGGGCAGTGTGAGTGCCACTGAAAATCAGCTCGCGTGCCACCTTCGGCACACATGCCATAGGTTGCTTTAGCACATCTGACATGTAAATATCTTGTGGTACCAGCTACAACAGTGCCCTGCAAATGCCTGTTCTCACTTCAGGTAACATTGTAAACAAGAAGTGGGCAGCATTATTCCTACAAATATAAACAAAATTGTTTTTCTGAGCAATTGGCTGACCAAGAAGTAGGACTGAGTGGACTTGTAGGCTCTGAAGTTTTACATTTTGTTTTTGAATGCAGTTTTTGTACACAATTCTACATTTGTACGTTCATCATGATAAAGAGATTGCACTACAGTACTTGTATTAGGTGAATGGAAAAATACAATTTATTTTGTTTTTTACAGTGCAAATACTTGTAATCAAAAAGCAAGTGAGCACTGTGTACTTTGTATTGCATTGTAATTGAAATCAATATATTTGAAAATGCAGAAAACATCCAAAAAATTTTAAATAAATGGTATTCTATTATTGTTTAATCGCATGATTAATTTTTTTAATTGCTTGGCAGCCCTAATGAAAATTGAACGAGTTTGCTGGCATTTTAAATATCACCTTCAAAGAAATTACAGCTTCACTGAAACTAAGTTTTCTGCACCAGGACACTCACTTGAGGAAAAATGTGTTCAACATTGTTTCCTCTGTTATGTTATAGCAATAGGACAATGTGGTTCTTCACAAGGTATGGTAAGCAAGAAAAAGACAAATTAGAGCTTCTTCATCAGGCCACCAGCTGTGGCAAGTCATCAGTCAATTTAATATATACCTACTGGCATTCCTAATAATCAGCTGTTAAGAAATTCAGAATAGAATGTAATTAATAGGGATGTTAAAGGTCATTTAAACGAAACATTACCCTTAAAACAACAACAAAAAACAGAAAAATCTTGCTTGTAGTTGAGTTTGAAAGTAATTAGATTATAAATAAATTGGTTTGGTTATAAATGCTAGAAAGCTCTAGGATTAGTGAATATTGAATACATTGCCATTGTTAAACTGAAACAGCTATGTCATGTCAAAAAATGGCAATGAACATAAATTTACGAAATCAGGGCCAGCTCTGGCTTTTTTGCCACTCCAAGCAAAAAAAAATAAAACACCTCTGCGAGGCGGCCGGAGCCAAAGTGCAAACTTTCAGCTAGTGGGACTCCCTGCGCTGCAGATGTGCTCCGGGCAGTGGAGTGTGCACCCCGTCTAGCAGGAGGGAGGGGAGGGAGAGAGAGAAGGCGGACGGCCAGGGCTTCTTTCAGCCGGGGTGCTCACCACTCGGTCCCTCCCACCGCGACGCTTGCCGGGAGGGCTCCGCGCTGCTCCAGTCAGTGGGGAGGGAAGGACGCGGGCTGCCAGGCTAGCTGCTGGCCTGGCACCGGCTGGGGCAGACAGAGCGCATAGCCGGCTCCCAGCAGGGCGCTCCCCTCCTCCGCGCCACCGCCCCCTTCAGGGTGGCCAGAGCAGCAAACAAAACAAAAGGGCGACTGTGCCGCCCTAGGACTGGATGGAATACCGCCCCTTAGAATCTGCTGCCCCAAGTACGAGCTTGCTTGGCTGGTGCCTGGAGCTGGCCCTGTACGAAATAGACAGAAAAAGATTTGAAAATAGTTTTCTAATTAAAAATACTCCTGTGATTTTACTCTTGTCAGAAGTCTCAGCTGGATTAGTGAAGGAGTTTCAAAATAAAACAAGCTCTCAAACACTTGCAGTTTATGCAATCACACTGCACCTCTGAGGAGTATGAGAGAAACATACACAGTATATAAGAACCATAAGAAATGCCACACTGTGTCAGACCAGTGGTCCATCTTGCCCAATACCCTGTCTAACATTGGCCAGTGCTAGAGGGAATGGACACAACAGGGCAATTTCAAGTGATCGATCTCCTGTCATCCAATCCCAATTTCTGAAAGAAATTTAGGGACACCTGGAGCATGGGGTTGCATCCCTGACCATACTGCCTAGTAGCCATTGATGGTCCTCTCCTCCATGAACTGATCTAATTATTTTTTGAACTTTTATACTTTTGGCCTTCACAACATCCCCTGGCAATAAGTTCCACAGGTTGACTGTGTGTTGTGCAAAGTAGCACTTCCTTATGTTTATTTTAAATCTGCTGTCTATTAATTTCATTCGGTGACTTCTTGTTCTTGTATTATGTAAAGGGGCAAATAGCATGTCCTTAATCTTTTTCTCTACACCATTCATAATTTTATAGACTTCTATCATATCCCCCCTCAGTCATCTCTTTTCTAAGCTAAGCAGTCCTAATCTTTTTTATTTCTCCTTATATGGAAGTTGTTCCATAATCCGAATCATTTTTGTTGCCCTTCTCTGTAACTTTCTCCAATTCTAATACACCTCTATCCCGAATTAATGCCACCCAATATAATACGAATTCAGATACAATGCGGTAAAGCAGCACTCGGGGGGGGTGGGGCAGCGCTGCGAGCTCAGGCACATCAAATTAAGTTCGATATAACGCAGTTTCACCTATAACGCGGTAAGATTTTTTGGCTCCCGAGGACAGTGTTATATCGAGGTAGGGATATATATCTTTTTTAAGATGCGGCGACCAGGACTGCATGCAGTAATCATGGTACATCCATTCTTTTGTGCCCATTTCTTGTTCTATTACTGTTCAGACTGTGTCTAATTTACCTGCCACATCTTGACTACATTTCTTTAGTGCTGTCTGATTTTCCTTTCTTCACTTAGAGAAGTGAAAACAAATGCCACTTTGAGATTTAAATATTCATGATTGTGTTGCATTGACACCTTTTTAAGGATGTTTTGCACTTCTTCATTCTGTTCACTTACAAGTTTGCACTGATACCAACTCACTCTCAATGTATCCCTCTTGAGTTAAGAAACTGTTTTTCCAGTTAAAGATATTTGGCAATTTTCCATCTTATTTTTATGACTTTTTTGTTAGATCTACCTTTTTCAGTGTCTGGTTTTTAAATAAAGATGTCTGTAGAGCATTCTAACAAAGCACAATCTGTAAATGACACTGACATTCTGATACAAGTTGCATTTTTTTTAAACAGCTACCAAAATGCTAAATCAAAGAGTTGTGTTGGCATCATAGAAGAGAACAGAGACCCTTAAAAAATCCCAGTCAGAAGCATAGACATTGCTTTTTAAGAAATGTGTATTTTTCTAACATTATTTAATACAATTATTTAACACTTCAGTGTACGTTACGCAATGCAAACACTGAAGGAGACAATGCTACTGCCTAATGGAGCTTACATTCAGATCCTACAAGCCCTGTATGCACAGAATTACACTGTGGTCAATGGGTGATCCATAGATGGAATGCTCACTGAATCAGGCATGGACACACATGGAGAAAGTACAGGTGGAAGACTCAATCTTGTAGCAGTGCAGAAACATATTTTAAATGTGCAATGAAGGAAGCAGTTTCAGATATAAGCAGATAAAAAGAAGAAAGCACAAAGATCAACATTTGTCTTTTAGAGCTGACATAAGGGAGCAGTCAGAAGACACCAGCTGCAGCACACAACTATTTCTATTGGTTCTTCATAACTCAAGAACTAAACTCAATATTCTTGAGCACCATCTACTGAAACCTTATCTATTAAATATTTGCATATATACAGACAGTGCACTCACGTAACAGTAGTCACCCTTATTCAGTATAGGGCGACAGATGGTCTTCAGAGTCCAAGACATTAAATGCCAGATTTACGTGAAATATAGAAATAGCCTGTTTAGATCTGAGCTTTCAGGTCTTTTGAATCAAGCATTCTAGTCCTTTTCTTCTGAAAACAAACTGAATATCTGGGTTGG
This sequence comes from Gopherus flavomarginatus, assembly GCF_025201925.1. Taxonomy (NCBI): domain Eukaryota; kingdom Metazoa; phylum Chordata; order Testudines; family Testudinidae; genus Gopherus; species Gopherus flavomarginatus. Next base: position 38,799,613 of record NC_066622.1, read on the forward strand.
AAGTCACTCCATTCTGAAGGACTTCAAATCACTTTGCACTCTTCTGGAGGCAGCAATTCTCAGGCTGCCTCTTATACCACAAGGGTTGCCTCAGACTCCTCCAGCTGGATGCCTGAAAATGAACTGCAGAAGAACCTGAGTTATGAACACCTCAGGAATGGAGGCTGCGCGTAACTCTGAACAAACCATTATGGTTGTTCTTTCAAAAGTCTATAAATGAACATGGATTTGAAACTTTACTATGCTGAAGAAAATGCTGCTTTTAACCCTCTTAATTTAAATGAAACAAGCACATAAACAGTTTCCTTATCTTGTCGATTTAAAAAAAACTTCCCTTTATCTTTTTAGAAATTTACATATAACACAATATCGTACTATATTTGCAGGGTGGTTTTGTTTTTGGTGCGTGTGACTGTGTGTGTGCGCGTCTGCTGCTGCCTGATTGCATACTTCTGGTTCCAAATGATGTATGCAGTTGACTGGTCAGTTCGTAACTCTGAGGTTCTACTGTAGTTTGCTTCTGAGAAGCCATTTTGACCTTTGGCCATAGGGCTGGCAGCCTAACAGCGAAAGACACAATGCAGCCAAATCAATTAAATACGGGCCTGAAAGAAAAGGGTTCACACATTCTAGTACAGACTGTGATGCTGACTCCCTCTGTGCCCTCAGTGAAGTCTGATCACCTCATTATGCCTTTTTCTTCCTTTTACAAGATAAGAAGCCAACTTTGGGTGTAATACCATGGTTCTGGTAACATCTACTTTAGAAAGTGTCTGCATCACAGAAAATGAAAATATTGGTTATTTACTGTTTCAGTATATTACAACATATTATTTCCATATAATTACAGCATTTGATCTTATACCCAGTTGTGGCTTTCCTACACTTCAGCCATTTTCCCTTTCATTTCATACCATTAATCAATCCCTTTTTTTCCCTCCATCACTTCAGTATGGTATCACAATGCACCTTCAGGGGGGGGAATTACTTCAGCTTCTGATCCTGCATTTTGTACACACAACTAAAAAAAAAAATCCACTCAAAGGTCTGATATTCCGGTCTATATACACACAACTAACATTTATATTAACAGGCAAACTCCTGGCCTCATTGTAGTCAATAGGAGACCTGACGGTGATTTCAGTGGGGCCAAGTCTTCAGCCTTGTTCTTGGACAACAGACCAGGCATCATTTAGGACTTACGTTTCATAAACTCAATCTGGCTACATTTGATAGCTATTTTTGAGGCCCCAAAAGCAGCACAGCTGCTCAAGGATCCATTTTAGGCTTAGTTTTATTTAATTTGACATTTATGTTTCATGATGAGAGTCTTCACCTTTTTATACAAACAGCAACATACAACTCGTTTGATACTGGTGACACTGATTTTGACAAAGACAATGAAACAGAACTTTCCATAATTTCTTTCTCATGCGGACTTTTTAAATTGTGCTCTAATATTTTTTTCATTTTGAGGTCACTATGGATTCTAAACCTAGAGTGAATAATACTGTGTGCAATCAATTCCTAGTCATGAGAACTCAGAGCATCAACTCATATTAACTATGATAAAAGCTCTTTTTGCGGTTTTGTAACATTTGGGTTGGGTGAATTGGCTGAACAGCAGTAGATGATATGTTTTTACTATGTATGTTTAATTATTTGGGTGGTGGGAGGAGCAGAAGAGTGAAGGCTATATGAAAATTACAGGAAACAATGAAATCAGATGGTTTTTAAAATATGTTGTTGATATTGTAAGTGTGTCTATTTGGTATTCAGCATAATGTTTTTCTTTTACAAGAATTAACAGACTAACAAAATAATGGGGGGAGGGAAAGCTCCATGGAGTACTGGCCTGCTAAACCCAGGGCTGTGAGTTCAATCCTTGAGGGAGTCATTTAGGGATCTGGGGCAAAAATCTGTCTGAGGATTGGTCCTGCTTTGAGCAGGAGGTTGGACTAGATGACCTCCTGAGGTCCCTTCCAACCTTGGTATTCAAGATCTATACAATTCTGAGACCATAATTAGAATTTGAAAAAAAAAATGTTAAGAGGAAAAAATCCACAAAGGTTTTAAACATCATAAATCTCACTTTACCTGAGGACTGAAAACCCTTTTTCTAAAGGTTCACTCTCGGTGTAGATGACACACAGCAAAGCACTTAACTCAGAATGAGATAATTCTTTTGAAAGACCGAGCTCTGAACTATACCTTAAGGACACATTAAATAGCTCACATCCTTTCCCTCATTTCCCAGTAAATCTTTCTGTCCAGTTCAATCTCCTCCTATCCCTTCCCCAAAATACTTTCTCCAAACCAAGCAAGTATAAATAAGCCTTCCAAGATTTGACTGGGGAGAACTATGGGGAAACTGAAAGGTAAAGGTGGAGATTTGATTGAGAATCTGTGAAGAGAAGAGAAAATAGCTAATTAAGGAGCCTGGGCAGTGGCATTGGAACAATTTATATAATGGGGGTGCCAAAAGCCATTGAACAAAACTGTAAACCCTATATATGATGGAACCCACTTCAAGCCAAGGGGTGCTGCCACACCGCTAGCATCCCTAGTTCCTGCACCCCTGGGCCTACGGAGAGCAGAGAATATATCAAATCGAGGGGAAATAGATAAAACTAGAGGTCTAAAGATATACTGGGAGTGTTGCTGGACAAAAAGATGGATGGAGGAAGGAGAAGCATAAGGGTAAATTGTTGGGGAAAGAGGATGGGTTGATGGTATTGAGGACAGTTAGAGACTTGGTTGCGGAGAGAGATTTGACAGGGCTAGGATAGGAAGCACATGAAAAAGTTGAGAAGCCAAGTGAGAAAAGACTATGGAGGACAACAGACAAAATATGAAGAAAAAGTAGGTCCAGCAAAATGTGGGAGATAAACGGGGGGACAGAACAAGAAGAGTAGAACAGGGGACAATGACCAGAGAACAGAAGGCAAGCCAAGAGATAAGGTAATATGGAAGGGGTGAGGAAGGAGAGCTGCAGAGAAGCAAGGGTAGTAATGCAATGAGTGAAATGGAAGGAGGAAGTGGCAGGGAAGGATTTAATGGGAAGCATGGGAAGTAGGGAAAATGGTGTGTGACTAAAACAGATCGGGGGGGGGGGAGAGATGAGAAGCAGAGTAAAGATGGAGGAAGAACAGAAATCAAAGGGATACAATGAGTTCTAACATTTTGTTTCTATTCTTTGTCAACGTTTGCTGTAAAAGTATACAATAAAAATTAAACGTGCATAGAGGAATGGATCTTCTGGACATCTGATTTCAGTAGGAAGGTGTACACAGAAGTCTAGAGTAGCTGCAGTATGGATAGAGAGGAAGCATGCATTAAACAACCAAAAACCCAAACTCAGAATACAGCAGACCCTCAGAGTTATGTACTGTCCAGTCAAACACACACATCTCATTTGGAACTGTAAATACACAACCAGGCAGCAGCAGAGAAAAAACCTAAAAAGCAAAATACAGTACAGTACTGTGCTAAACGTAAACTACTAAAAAAAATAAAGGGAAAGCAGCATTTTTCTTCCGCATAGTAAAGTTTCAAAGCTGTATTAAGTCAATATTCAGTACATTATTACTGAAAAATTGCCTATGTTCTTATTTTTACTATATAATTATTAAATAAATTGTAATATAAATATTGTACCTACATTTCAGTGTATAGTATATAGTACAATATAAACAGGTCATTGTATGAAATTTTAGTTCGTATTGACTTCACCAGGGCTTTTTCTGTACTGACTTCAATAGTGCTTTTTCTGTAGCCTGTTGTAAAACTAGGCAAATGCTTAGATGAGTTGATGTGCCTCCTGGAAGACCTCTGTGTAACCCCCGAGATATATATAATCATGGTTGAGAATCACTGTCCTAGGCCTTTCTGGAGACAAATACTTTAATCAGGGAGGTTCATATCATCACCAAGACGTATTCTAAGTATGACAAAATAGCTACAAAATTTCCAAGTTTCCAATTAGCATCATACACACTAGACTATCTGAAAAGAGCTACAACATGCTGTAGTGTTATTAATACCATACATGGGCAGTATTTGGAGCATAGGTGCCCCCCCCCATTAAATGCAGTCCACTGTTTTTAGAAGTGTGTACCAGTAGAAATGAAAATCTGTAAAATATTCTATTTTGCAGTTTATTTTAATATCAAATAATTATACCATGACAAAAGTTGGGACAAATATAAGATCTCTTGCAGGATTATATTTTGGTTATTTTTAATTGCCAGATAATTTGTCAGCTTGGGCTCAATATCAGGTGGTCACCCCAGCATCCAAAACTGAAACGTTAACTAGGTAATGAGGATAAAAGGCTTGCAGGCTTCTTCACACAGGCATCAACTATTACACAGTCAAAGAAACAGTGTGCTCTTGCACATAAGTGGTGACCAGTGTGGAGACAATTCAGAAAGAGAACACAAAACATTTAGTCCATAATCTAGGCCTTCCATCCCTCTCAGAGTGGTCTCTCTCTCATGAGTGTACACATAATTTGGAATAGGCCCTTCCTTCTTCCTGTGATCCCACATTGCTATGTCTGGGTGCCTGGCTGTAGGTTATTTTCAGCCTGTGAAGAGATGTGTTCCCTCTCCATTTGTGGCAGCCTCTACTATGCATGCCTCCTCCCTTTCATTTCCTTGTGTTTTGATTGCAGCTGGAAGGCCCCTGTGCAGGTTTGAGAGCAAGTGCTGTGAGGCAGGGCTGATTAATTCTCTGAATCCCTGCGTTGACCTAGCATCAGGTTTTATAAACCCCATTACTCCACCACAGTATATTAAGAACATGGTTCCCGGGGACTTTACTCAAACTAATGGAAGGCAGTTAGACCAGCAATCAATGATGACGAATAGTTGTGCCAAAGCGTTTGAATTAGGACATCCCCCAAGGATTGATCCTATAACTGATGTTGTTCAGTACACAAATGAAGCTTCTTATCAAGCTCATCTGCAGCAGGAGTAGACTATCATCTATAATAAAACTTTAGAGTGAGAGGGTACATGCTATGATATTTCTCTTAATCAGATATCAGTGGGATGCAGGGAACGTGTTGTCTATCTACAGACTGGTTAGTTAAATCTAAGCCACCTCACTTGTGATCTTTGAGACGGGAGACTGTCACAAAGGTCATAGCAGCTTTATATCAACAAACATGCTCCTGTTTGAAGATACGAGAATATGCAATTATTTCCTTCTGCTCTGGTCTCAAAAAATATGCATTGATGGTTAGAAGGCTTCTTCTTATATTCATTTCCAAAATCAATACAGTTAGTTGTATCTACACGCTGAACCTTAGAGCTACAGACCTTCCTATAAAATATCCTTGCAGTAAGCACCCTCTTTTCTCTCAGATTTACTTTCCAACAGGATACAGAGAACTCTACATCCCCTTCCCAACTTATGTATTGATAAGGAAGCCCAAATAACACCTTCTGAAAGAGGGCTCAGTTAACATATAACTGAGAAGTTCATAGTGAGTGCAATAAATACTGCAGTTTTTGAAGTTACAAATGAGTGTCACATACAATATTTTAAAATTCTAAATGTACTGCAGATACTGAAAGTGTGCCAAGACTTACTCACGTAGGCAGTGTAGTTGTAGCTGTGTCAGTTCCAGGATATTAGAGAGAGACAAGGCGGGTGAGGCAATATCTTTTGCTGGGCCATCTTGTTTCCCTAAAGTGTACTGTGACTGAATCAGCTTTCTGGTCACAGCTGCTCCAATCACACAATGCAGAACAGAGCTGGTTAAACAAGGGCTGTGCCTAATTTGTGGGTGGAGGACAACTGAAAGGCTAATTACGCCATTAGGCAGAGGCTACAAAGAGGCACAGGAAGGAAGCAGAAAAGGAGGGATGAGATGAGAACGATTACCCTTCCCTGTTTGTTACAGGAACTTAGGGCTCCCTAAGACTGTTGGAGCAGAGCTCTATATAGTCTGAAGGTGGTGGGAACCCACATTGTAAACAAACTGCACAAGGTGTTTGACCAGCACAAGGGTCTCTGAGAAGTTCATGAGCTGGAGCAGAGGCAGGAACCAAGAAGGCCCTGTCACATTTACTCATGTGAATAGTTCCACTGAAGCGAATGGAACCACTGACATTCTTCTTTCTAGACAAATCGCAGAACCAGAACTTGATTCTCATCTTCAAAACAGTCAAAAATGCTCCTCTTCTTGAAATATTGTCATTCGTTGAGTAACACAGTGGCCACCACCCAAGTACCTCCTTATGACCAGGGGTCCCTCTGCCTCGGTTTTCCCCTTCTTCAGGGCTCCTTAAACTCTCCACAATCACACTTTCAATGAGCGCCCTTTTGGGAGGCCTATGGGGTTTTTTTTTTGTCAAATTAACAAAAGTTCCCAAAAACAAAATAAGAAATCTTGCACCCAGCCTGAAGCTGGGCACAGCCACTCCTCCCTGCCATACTGTACCTTCCTCAGGGATCACTGCAGGAGGTGCTCTCTCCTTACAGCTTCACTTTGTAGTCCCCTGCTAGCTCTGCCCTCACTGAAACTCTGTGATATTTTATAGCCCATGTGCAGCCCCACCTCCTTATCTGGCTCAACTGGGAGCACCTGCTCTGGCTGGACCATGGCTTCCATTATTCTGTTCTCTCCTGCTTTTCCCCTTACATGTGTAAACACTCCTTCAATGTGTCTTTTGGACGATCCTTCTCATCCTCCCACCAACTTTCTGTGGGAGTTTCACAGAGCTCCTTGGCCCTTTCTCTTCTCCCGCTGAACCTCATCTGAGTAATCTGATCCACAAACACAAATTCATTTGTCATCTCTACATGGATGACACACAGATCTAACTCTGTACTTCAGACCTGTCTCCTGTCCAAACTAAAGTCTTGGTCGATCTCTCTGACATCTACTCCTGGATATCTAGCCACCAGCTCAAGCTTAACATGGCTGAAACAGATTAGTTAATCTTCCTCCACAAACCCTTCACACTATCTCCTTTCTTGGTCACTGGGGAGTATCACCACCCTGATTGACAATCAGGCCTATAACTTAGGAGTCTTTTTTGACTCTGGCCTCTCTCTAGGTCTTCATATCCAAGCTATGTCTAAGTCTTGCAGATTCTTACTGCACGACATCTGAGATACGGCCTTTCCTACCCATCCACATAGCTAGAACTCTCATCTCACATCTCTATTATTATTGTAACATCCTTTTCTCTAGCCTTGACATATGCAATCTTGCCCCACTCATATCCATTAAGAACACTGCTGCAAAGAAAAGGTTCCTAGCCTGTCACTTTCCAGCCTTCCACTGGGTCCCCATTCTCTATCACACCAAACATAAGCTGCTTGTCTTCACTTTCAAGGCCCTTCACAGCTTACCTCTCACCACCTCAAATCTATCATTCATTACTGAAATGTTTACTCCCAACTCTCATCAGACTATGAGGCCAGTCTCCATTGCCCACTTAAATTTTCCAACAAGCACCTTTGTTCTTTCTCTCATACTGACCCTCATGCTTGGGAGAAGCTTCCTGTAAACATTCACAAAGCCACATCATTGTTCTCCTTCAAATCCCTCCTCAGAACTTCCCTTTGCCATGATATCTAAAAAAACTTGACAACTATTATGCTACTGATGTGCTGAGACTGCTGCCCACCTGCTGACCAATACTGTTTCACTGTTTTCTTATACTCTGTTGGTCTGTCTGAATCCATCTGTTGTCTTGTCTTACACTCAGACTGTATACTTTTGGGGGCAAGAGACATCTTTTTTGTTCTGCTTTTGTACAGTGCCTAGCACAATGAGATTCTGGTTCATGACTGGGACTTCTAGAGACTAGAACATATAAACCAGTCAATCAAAAACCCAACACAACCTAGAGTTGCAGAACCAGACCCTACACTAAACAGGTCAGTAGTACCTCTTAATAACAAGACAGTTAAAGTCAAAAAAAAGTTAGAAGTCTATTTTCTTCACCACTTCACCACATAGACAATGAAAGTATACTGCTCAATTTAATTTCTTTTGTAGGGAGTGACATTCTGTTTCTTGTGCACTAACCTACTGCTGTTTGTGCTTACAACATGATGAGGAATGGTTTGCTTTTAAATGACTTTTAATTAATCTTATAAAAAGAAAGCCACTCCTTCTCCTGTTCATGCAGAAATCCTCCTATCCATCCTAAAACCCTTTTAAAAATAAATGTATTTTGGATCTAAAACAAGGTGAATGTACCACTAAAGCAGTTGGAAGTATTCTAAGCACCAAGGAGGATTCAGCTAGGGCATCGGATGGGTTACTTATAACATGCACCTAGAGAGCATCAGAAGACAGCTGTAATGTCTGTGCCTTTCCTTTCTGGTTTTATTTTAAATTTAAAAGGGAAAAATATCTTCTGTTATACGTAAATAATCCATCCCATTCTTTTACTGTGTGTTTTGTGTTAAGCACTTTGGGGGAAAAAATACTGGAGCTGCAATGATATTAAGCTATATTAAATCCTAAAAACATTGCTTCTTTCATAGTTTCTCATAAATTGTAGATTTCCTTCCACTTTCTTCTTCTTTATCTCCAGTGGTTCTTCTTCAACTGACAACTTCTTATGCATAAATTCACATTGTTCCAACATTTTCTTCATAACAATCAGAATGTGAAGCTTTTTCATTTAAAATGAAAGCTTAAATTTTGAATTTCCACACATGCAAAAAATACAAGGCCCTGTCCATAACTTCCCATTCTTAAGTGTGTACAAAAAGTATGCAACATGGGAAGAAGCTTTGAAATAGCCTCAGTGAGAGTTCTCCCAGGGGGGTACCAGTTAGTAAACTTATATGTTACAGATTAGTGATTTGTCTTGTTTTTTCATAGATTAATGTAGAGAGGAAAGGATTTCAGAAGAGAGAATGAGTGAGTAAAAGATGGAAAACTGGAGGAACCATCCATATACTCTTTTGGAAAATTCATACCAGGGACATATTTAAAAGACAAAAAAATTCCCATGGCCACTTACTAAAAAAAGAGAAGTCATATTTCACAATAATGAAGCAGTCTGGGGGACCATCTTTCATGGATGCAAGGTCTCAGTAATGAAGTGACTTTTAAGAGTAAAGAAAACTCCAAAACAATTTGAACAGCATTTTAACCAATAAGACAGTGTATACAAATTAACTCAAGTTAACAAATTGAGCTGCACAATCTCTTCAGCCAAAAATTAGCTGCTCATAACTGAACTGAAATAGTTATAAGTAGAACACGGCCTCCTATTTTCCTTTTGTGTTGCTCTAAGAAACTCTTTACATTTATACTTAATGTTGAAAGACAGATGAAGAGGATATAGATGACTATAATGGAAATATTTCTTTCATCCAAGGTCCTACAATATCCTTCAGTTGCAGAAAAGCCAGCAGACAAGCTATGAATACAGCTAGACATCTCAGGATACTGATGACATAAACTACTTGAGCTGTGCTCTTGTAAGAACCATGCACCTTTTCCTCCATGCTTGACTCATGCAAAATTATCACTGAATTCAATGGGAATTTTGTCCAAGAAAGAACTACAGGATTAGACTATATAACACATTTATGCACCCCCCTCCACCAACACTGAGCGTATGTCTACACTACGGGATTATTCTGATTTTACATAAACCGGTTTTGTAAAACAGATTGTATAAAGTCGAGTGCATGCGGCCACACTAAGCACATTAATTCGGTGGTGTGCGTCCATGTACTGAAGCTACCGTCAATTTCTGGAGCGTTGCACTGTGGGTAGCTATCCTGTAGCTATCCCATAGTTCCTGCAGTCTCCCCCGCCCATTGGAATTCTGGGTTGAGATCCCAATGCATGATGGTTCAAAAACAGTGTCGCAGGTGATTCTAGGTAAATATCCTCACTCAATCCTTCCTCCGTGAAAGCAACGGCAGACAATCATTTTGCACCCTTTTTCCCCTGGATTGCCCTGGCAGACGCCATAGCATGGCAACCATGGAGCCTGTTTTGCCTTTTGTCACTGTCACCGTATGTGTACTGGATGCTGCTGACAGAGGCGGTACTGCAGTGCTACAAAGCAGCATTCATTTGCCTTTGCAAGGTAGCAGAGATGGTTACCATCCCTATTGCACCGTCTGTCATTGTAAATTGGTGATGAGATGATGGTTATCAATCATTTTGTACCGTTTGCAATTGGAAATTGGCGATGACGGTTAGCAATCATTTTGTACCATCTGCTGCTGTTATGCTGTCATGCTGAGGTCGGCCAGGGCGCATGGACAAAAATAGGAATGGCTCCCCGGATCATTCCCTTCTTTATGTTTTGTCTAAAAATAGAATCAGTCCTGCCTAGAATATGAGGCAAGTCTACTAGAGAGCCAGAGAGCACAGCCGCTCCGGGTCAGAGCCCCAGAGATCCCGCAGAAATGATGAGCTGCATGCCATTCTAGAGGGTGCCCCTGCAACAACCCCACCCGTTACTTCCCTCCTCCCCCAACCCTCCTGGGCTACCATTGCAATGTTCCCCCATTTGTGTGATGAAGTAATAAAGAATGCAGGAATAAGAAACACTGACTTTTTAGCAAGATAAAATGAGCGGGAGGCAGCCTCCAGCTGCTATGATAGTCCAGGCATGACATTAAAGGGTGGGGGGGAGAGGAGCGCAGCCTCCCGCTGCTATGATAGTCCAGGGAGTACAGAATCTTTTCTTTAGACATGAAAGTGGGGCGGGGGCTGATGGAGCTCAGGCTCCAGCTGCTATGATGAGGTCGGTTACCAAGCATTTTGTACCGTCTGCCAGGAATGACAGGGAGTCATTCCCATTTTTACCCAGGCGCCCCCGGCCTACCTCACCGAGGCCAGCCAGGAGCACTCACGGGCTGATGATGGTTTTCCACCATTTTGTACCGTCTGCCATCAGGAAAGGAAGGGGAGGGGATGCTGCTGTTCAGCACCACAGCACCGCGTCTACCAGCAGCATGCAGTAGACATATGGTGACACTGAGAAATGGCAAGAAATGATTTTTTTCCCTTTTCTTTCGGGGGGAAGAAGAGGGGTAAATTGACGAGATATACCCTGAACCACCCCGGATAATGTTTTTGACCCTACAGGCATTGGGAGCTCAGCCAAGAATGCAAATGCTTTTCAGAGACTGCGGGGACTGTGGGATAGCTGGGGTCCTCAGTACCCCCTCCCTCCCTCCATGAGCGTCCATTTGATTCTTTGGCTTTCCATTACACTTGTCACACAGCACTGTGCTGTGGACTCTGTATCACAGCCTGGAGATATTTTCAAATGCTTTGTCATTTCGTCTTCTGTAACGGAGCTCTGATAGAACAGATTTGTCTCCCCATACAACGATCAGATCCAGTATCTCCCGTACGGTCCATGCTGGAGCTTTTTTTGGATTTGGACTGCATCACCACCCGTGCTGATCAGAGCTCCACGCTAGGCAAACAGGAAATGCAATTCAAAAGTTCGCGGGGTTTTTCCTGTCTACCTGGCCAGTGCATCCGAGTCCAGAGCAGTCACAATGGTGCACTGTGGGATACTGCTCGGAGGCCAATACCGTCGATTTGCGGCCACACTAATCCGACATTGTAATACCGATTTCAGCGCTACTCCTCTCGTCGGGGAGGAGTACAGAAATCGGTTTTGTGGACGGGTGAAGGGTTAAATCAGTTTAATGCTGTTAAATTCGGTTTAAACGTGTAGTGTAGACCAGGTTTTATACACATGCAGTATATTCTACATAGAAAACTAAAAGAGTTATTTCCCGAAGTATCCCAAGTAATATGAATTGGAAAGAAATAGATACATGACACATGACTGAGGATATGGTAGTCCAGTATTTAGGAAACTGGACTAGAAGTCAAGAGATCTAGGTTTTATTCCCAGCTCTGCCACTAACTGTGTGACCTTGGGCAAGTTATTTCACCTCTCAGTCTCCTCCATCTCTAGAAAGGTGATATTGGTAGCTTCCTTTGTAAAACACCGGATTTAATACCATTAATTATAATAAGAAGCTTTTATTTCCTCCACAGATCTCAAAGCATCTGCATGACTATAAATCAGAATCTTTTTACAACAAATTACTTATTACTGTGTTACACTCATACATCTTATAGGATTCTAAACTAGATGTATGAACTCAGGAAAGGGACCTGGGCAACACTGTAGACACCCCAATGAAGATCTCTCTCCTCAATGTGTAGGTGTGGTCCAAAAAAGGCAAATAAAAGGAATTGGATGGAGAATAATACAGAGAATATTATAATACCTTTATATGAATCCATTGTGTTGCCTCATTTGGGTGCTGTGTACAGTACATGTCACCCCATCTCAGAGATATTGCAGAAAGAGAGACCAGGATAAGATCTATGTGGTAGTGAAGGGGAAAGAGGAATCCTATTTACCTTTTATGAGGTTCTTACACCTTACTCTGCAGCATCTGGTTCTGGCCACTGTGCCAGATCTAATCCATACCAGCATTTCCTACATTTCTATAAAGGCTATAACCAAATACAGTTATGCACGTTCAAGCTATAAAATAAGGACAGTGTAACTCAACACGTTAAAAGCAGCTTTCTAAGCTGTTCTCTCATATTAAAACAAACCTGTATTTATATACCAGCCTAAAATACAAGATAAACCCCAAACAACTCAATTTATTTCTCAAATAGCTACTTATCTGTCTCAGAACATGATCTTTTTCCTGTGTTATTTGACAGTAGTTCTACATACACCGCATTTTGTCAAACTGCATGTCTTTGCATCATACAACACAGGGTCTAGCTAACATCATGATTACAGAACAGAATAGCATGTAGTAATTCATCTATTACGAGAGCAAGTTGAAATATTTTTAAATATTTATTCAGGTTAGCCTTCATCATGCATATCTTGTTTTTCTTCCTGCTAGTCTAATTATATGGCAGTTCAATAAATATCTACATGGATTTCCATCATTTTAAAAGGTACAAAGCCACTAATACTTATTTACTTTTGAAATCTATTTGCATTTTAGGCAGTTATTTAAAAGCTTGTAATTACAAAATGGCTATTTCTTGGGGTGGAGGGGCAGGAGGAGAAGCTAGGCCAAATAGAATTTTAAAAACCACCACCAAACTGACTCTAAACTGTTCTTTCCAGAAGTCCTATGTATTGTTTCCACAGAAAGGAAGAATGAAATAAACAGAAATATATATATACACTTGTGAACACATCTGCTCTCCTAACAGTGATGCACAAGCAGTCATACCCAACATACATTTCAAAACAGAGTTTATCAGAACTAGCAAGTCTTGGTAAAGACAGATTCAGTTAACTGTTACTGCACTATAAACCTGCTGAAATTACAATGCCTGTACATTAACCTGGACAACCTCATCATTACAAATACACAGGCTGATGCTGATAGGTATGGAAAGGCCTCACTAGGGACTGACTTTACTGGACAAGCAATTTAGGGATATTTGATTTTTGAAATTGGGATTTGTACACTGTGGAAATACTTTTTTCTTTGTATTAGGTTTCAAGAAAAATAAAGATTGCCTATTTATAACTTCAGACTACAAGACAATGAGTTGTGTCCATGGAAGGTTAAGTAACTGCTCTGATTGGGCATACTGGTTTTCTTCTACCCGACAGATAAAACCATTTTCTGCCTAACATTTAAAGCATATAATTCAATTTTCTTTGTCACAAATTTAGAATATTATTGTTCTTTCTCTAATCTTAATGCATTTATTTTTTAAATTTGATTTCAAATACTGTATCAAGATAGGATTTTTATTTACTTTTAACCATTAAGCTACTTGTGGTTTTTCCTCCATTTAAACATAAAACATCTTGTAAAATTGGTTTTGAAATATGATCCTGACTGTAAATAAAATGTTGTTTGATTAAAAATAAACATATACTTAGACTCCATTAATAAAACAATTTCTACACATTATAAAAAAACTTGCCTTACTGATTTTAGCCTGCATTAATAAGCAGTGTTCAGAAACTGTATATTGTCATTATGATGCTGACTGCAATACAACACATCATGTCTGTACACATTACATGAGGTAAGTTAATAAATGGAATGAATAAACAAACACATGGCCTGTCTACATGATACATCATGGCACGTATCATCCTCATGTATGGTGTTCTGACATGAATTAGTGATAAAGAGTTCTCATAGATTTATAAACACCACTACTGGTCATAATTAGACACAAGAAGAAATAATAGGTCAACATATCAATTTCTCAATCTTACTTCTTTATTATGATTAAACTAGAAGCAAAATAGCCAGACACAACAACAAGAGCTAAAAAGTTAACTCTTAAACCCTAATTATGTAATTCTACAATGATGGGCAAAACGTTTAGGCTGGCTATCAGTATTCATATTAATCAATATACAAGCCATGTGAATTTTAAACACTGCAACATAATTGCGAAGACCTGCATGAAAACAAGTCCACTCATACATATGAATATGTGCACTTGCATATTCATACTACAGTTATATACAAATCAGATATATATCCTATCTGTCTAGAGTATTCCCACGTTTACACAAGATGAAAATAACTTTTGATCTCATTAGAGTATAAAGTGTATTCTTCCCCAGTAGAGTAAATGTATTCCATGAAGTACATTTCTAAAAAATTGCTTTAATTCGCTTTTATGTACCTTGGCATTTGATAGCTTTTGATTCATCTTCCAAAGCTACAATTGATTTTTCTACAGACACCAACCAATTTGACTCTGCTTTAAAAAGGGGAAGGGAAGGAGGGTTCAGAATAGAAATGAAATAGTTGTGTCTCTCACATGCTAGCTCCAAAGCTAACCATCGTCTCAAGCTCAGAGTCCATGCAAACTGACCATCTGCAACTGCAAAGAACAACCGGTTCTGACACTATCTTCGCACCCCAAAGCGGGTGAGTTTCAGGCACTTCTGTAATCCCTGCATGAGCCAGCCCTGGAAAGCAGGGTGCTTCCCACCCCACCCAAAGGTGAGCCCTCGCCACTGAAGTAAACAGACATTCCGAGGCACCAGAGCCACCCAACACCTGGCCATTAAAAGTAAGGGGGCAAGAAGGGCTGTTTATAGACATTAACACCGTGAGAGAGGGGAGGCAGAATGGGGGGGGCGCGTGTGGAGGCTAAAAGGGGGGCACCTACCAGTCCGTATGCGGCTCCTCAATGACCAGCAGCAGCTTGAACTTTTTGGCTGCAGCTGAGGAAGCGGCGGATGCGGCGTCCACCAAGCCGGCCGAGGCTGCCGTCTGCTTCACGGCATTAGAGAGGGAGCTGAAGAAGCTGCTGCTCGCCGACTGCTGCGGCTGCTGCTGGGGTGGCGCCGACTGCGGCTGCTGCCTGCGCTCCGCGGCCGGGGAGGCGGCTGCAGGAGCCGCAGAGGAGGCAGAAGGAGGCGGCGGCTGCTGGGGCTCCGGCCGCTGCAGGTCGGTCATGTAGCCATTGGGCAGGTTGGCGATGAAGCTGCTGTCCGAGAGCCTGCGCCGCAGAAAGTTCATCATCTGGCCGGGATCCGGGGAGCTGCTGGCGAGAGTGCGGCGAGGAGAGACAGGGGCGGCGCGCTCCGCTCCTGCCCGGGCGCTGCGCTGTGCAGGCGGACTCGCTCGCAGGCTGCAGCCCCAATGAGGAGAGGCTCTGCCTTCGCTAGAGCAGCGGGGCCGGCGGCTGCTTCCCTCCCCCTGCTCCCTCCAGTCTCTAGGTGGCAGCCGCCCAAGGCTGGTCTGCGGTGAGCGCGCAGCGGGCCCGAGGCAGGGCTGGGCTAACGCCTTGCGGAGCCCCAGCCTCGCAGCGCCGGAGGGGCCCCAGGAGCACTCGGCTCAGGGCGGGCTCTGCCCCGCATCCCGCACAGCCCCCTGCGCTGCTTCAGAGGGCTCCACAGCCGCAGTGTACAGCCCCCCGCCAAGGCCGGGCCCACCGCTCCTCCGGGGCAGAGTGACCCACCCCCGGCACCGAACCGTTCCTCGGGGCCCTTCCCAGGCAACACACACTGCCAGGGGGAGGGGAGACAGCCCTCTCTCCCGCCCCACGAGGTAGCACAGCGCTGCACGGGGCGGGGGGGGCAAGCCTCTGCCAGGAGGGCTCAGCTGCACAGAGCTGACACCTCCCCCCTGGGCCTAGGGCAGCACACGGGGTTTTGGGGGGGGCGAGAGCAGATCTGAAACTGAGGCCCCTCTGCCCTTGCAGAAAGATTACCAGGAGGGGAGGGCTCGGGGGGGGGGGACAAGATTGGAGAGAGCCATACACTGCACCACACCTCAAACCCCCTCCTCCCAGCGGTGGCTTCTCTTGTATGGGGCTGGGCCTGGCTCCCCACTCTGGACGTTGTGTGCAGGGTGGGCTTTGGGCCTATTCCACCAATTCCCCTGAATTGGGCCCTGCACCCAGTGAGAATCCCTTCCCTGACTAGAAACGCCTTTTTAATTTTTATTCACCTGGCGGCGCTCTGGGTCTTCAGTGGCACTTCGGCGGCGGGTCCTTCACTCGCTCCAGGTCTTCAGTGGCACCAAAGACCTGAAGCGAGTGAAGGATCCGCCGGCGAAGTGCCACTGAAAATTTGGAGCACCGCCCGGTGAGTACAAGCCCCACATTTTTTTACATTTTTTTTAAGTCATCCCTGCCGGGGCCCTGCACTTACTAAAGCTGGCCCTGCTTGCGTGGGGGTGGCAGTGCAATTGAGGTTTGGCCTGGTGGCCCCTCGCTCATGACACAAGGGCTGCCAGGCCAAACCTGAGTGGCACTATGAGCTTACATGCCTCATTGCAGTTCCACTCAGTTTGGGGTCCCTCTCAAATGGGGCTGGGGCTAAGTCCCACAGGTGTAACCCATGCTATAGACAATGCAAAGAGTGGCTACTGTAGTGTGGGTGCAGCCAGACCACTCTCAGAATCCCACCTTGATCAACTTTTCTTAATGGGAGTGGGTGGGGGGATTACTCTCTGCCATGGGTGACTTGGCTAAAGGAGAGCTAGCCCTGGAAAGCACTCTTGCATCAATTTGGAAATTTGTTAATTATATTTCACGGAGCATCTCCCCTAAGTTCCTAAGGCAGTCCCTACCTCCAGCAATTTACTACCTAAATAAACATCAACATGTTTGTGCTAAACTAGCAAACTAAACTAGAAGTAGCATTGAACCATCCCATTAAACTGGCTACTTTATTAAGTAATCCAGTATTCCAAACATACACAGTACTAGTCACCTGGAACTGGTGATGTTACTTCTTTAATAAAACTTTTTAAATGTTAGAGAACTAAAACTGTTTCATGTCAAGTGGTGATTATGAATGGAACCTGACTTACAGCCTGAGTACTGGATCTCTGTTTATCATAAGTAACACAGACCAGGCAACAGCAGCTCAAGCTTCCGGCTGCCGCGGTAGCACTGGAGCCCCGGGCAGCATGGGCCAGGCAGCGCAGAAGTGCTGGCTGGGGGATGCTGACCCCCCCCCCAGCCCCACCGCTTCCGCCTGAGGCTCCATCCCTTCCAGGGGCCAGAGCCAGCCCCCGTACCGGTAAGTCTTCTGTGTTACTTTCACCCCTGTCCACTTCTATTTAAAGTGTGGTTCTACTCGAGTGACTATGTAAAAATGGCACCTCTTTATTCAGATCTGCTTCCTGTATACCTCTGTAGATTTTATTGAAAAAAAATAGTTTACTTCTTTCTATTCCAGTTAACCCTGCTGAGTCAACATACATTTGGGAGAGTGATCTGGATTATATGATGTTTTACACACCTACTGGTGTTAACTAAGTTTCAGTTACAGGGCTAAATATTCTGTCCTCCATGTCACCTGTGCCATTTTCTGGTAAACACACAGAAATGGTGAGAAGCAATTTAAGCTTCGATATCTGTTAGTATAAAGCAGAATATAATCAGTGATTAAGTCATGGAGTGGTTAAATTATGCAACCTTAACTTTTTGGACATAGGATCCACCCAACTTAGTAAACTTGTGTGAAAATAGTTTGTCGTCTTATGGATGAAAATGCTTCCAATCTATGGCATTTTCCACACCATACCCACCAAACTAACCTCGATAAAATGGAAGGTATTTTCCGACTGCAGTCATAGCAAATGGCAGCCATGTTTCACCCCTGAAATGCTATCCTTTATAATTATAAAAAGTTTAATTGTACAATGTCTGGAAAGTACTATATGCCTGGTTCTATCATGTACACTTTTGATAGGAGAACTAGATCCTCTGAAATCATCTTCTTCCTGTTACCTTGGCAACTGGAGTCCATTGTGCAAGCGTGTGCCATCTTGGTCTGGCTATGGCAGCATTAAGATACACCTGCTTACCATCATTTTTGATATTATCCATCCATCACTTCCTCAGCTTCCTTTGGGATCTCTTTCCTACCACACTCTCCCTGCCATGCTGTCTTCATCAGGTCCCTTTCATTCATCTTCTGCATGTTTCAAAACCAGCAAAATTACACTTTTTGTATTCTGTCAGCCACATTACTGAGTTTGACTTCCATCCTAATACTTTCCTTTCAAAATCTGTCTCTTCATGTACAGTAGAACCTCAGAGTTATGGAAACTTTGAGAATGGGTTGTCCATAACCCTGACATGTTCTGTAACTCTGAAGAAGAGGTTGCGGACTTCAGCCACATGCAGAGTTGGGGCTTCAGCTGCAGGTTTGGAGGGGAGTTATGGCTCTGGGTGTGGGGGAGTCAGGTCTTCTGACCCTCGGGGCACCAGGATGCCAGGGCTCCAGGCAGGGGACTCAGGCAGCGCTAGGGCTCAGTCAGTTAGCCATGGGGGAGTGCTGGGGCTTGTGGCTTTAGCCTCACAGTTCCACTCCCAGTTTCAGCCTGGGATGGGTGTTGGGCCTCTGGACTTCAGCCCCGCAGGGGGTGCTGGGGCTCAGGGCTTCCCAGTGGTCCACTCCTAGCTTAAGCGGGGGGGCACACCAGGGCTCTAGCTACAGGGGGATTGCTGGGGTGGAAGCTGGTGCTCCCCTCATATCTAAAGTCCCAGTGCAGCTGAAGCCAGCCTTAACACCCCGCACAAGGCTGAAACTGGGAGCAGAGCCCTAGCACTTCTCCACTTTGGTCTAAAGCCCTGAGCCCTGGTGCTCCCAAGGGTCAGAAGCCCCAAGCCCTGCCCCCTCCAGCCTGCAGCCCTAAACACTCCCCACCTTGCAGCTGCAGGCCCAGCCCCATATGGCTAAAGCCCAAGGCAGTATAGTATTTGCCCTTTTCTTTTTCTGTCTGCACTGCTGCCTGATTGAGGACTTCTGGTTCCACAGGGTGTTCGGTTGACTGGTAAATTTGTAACTCTGATGTTTGTATCTTTGAGGTTCTACTGTAACTCCTCATAGTGCAAAGACATCTGAAAAACCTGTAGGTGTTGAACCTGCTGTCGCTGTATAAAGCATGCTTCTGCACTATACAGCATTGTGCGTGCACCATTGTTCTATACAGTCTCAGTGGCATGTGCTTGTCATACACTACCCCTGAGATATTTTTCCACACTCTTACAGCAGTCTCCAATCTGCATTGTATGTCATGTTCAAACTCACTATCTTCTGTGACCCAGCCACCAAGGTACTAGAACCTGTCAGTCTAATTTAGTCTAGGAGCGGTGCCAGGGTTTTTGCCGCCTTAGGCGGCAGTGCTCCTCCTCTGAGTATTCGGCAGTGGGGATCCTTCCACTCCGCGTCTTCGGGGCACTTTGACGGCGGGTCTTGGAGCGAGTGAAGGACCCACTGCCAAAGACCTGTAGCTGAAGGACCTCCCATCACCGAATTTCTGCCGAGGGCGGCAAAATGCGCCCCCCAAATCTGGCCGCCCTAGGCGACCGCCTAGGATCACCTAGTGGAAGCGCCAGCCCTGGTTTAGTCACACACCAAACAGGTGTTCTTAAATGCTAGGGTAAAAGCTATGCCCAGATTTTACACTATTAATTCTTTTAGTTTAACTGCACTGTGCCCTCCCTATAAGACTCCCCTTCTCAGAAAGGAATCTTCTACCTTTAATCTTGACTATTTTGGCTTCCATTATAGTTAAAACAGCTCCTCTGAATAATACTCAGAATGCTAGGTTATCAAACATGGTGCTTAATTAGGATGCATTAGTCACAGTCGTCTTTGCTGCTTTTCTCTGGTAGTATCTTCTTTAATTTATTTAAGAACATTTAATTTGCATGAGGAAGCACTATTGTGCTATTCCATCAGGTATCCGAGTTAATCTGGGTGTTTGTCACAGTCATCATTAGAATGGCTTCCACAGTTTTAAAAGTGTCTTGTTATGAATGTGATGGAGTTAGGCTGCCCCTTAACTGTCCTAGTGGTCAGTTCACCTCCATCTTTAGTCATAGCCCATTAAGAGTTGGAGAGGTCTGATGTAGGCAGGGATATGGGAAACAGGACATATGGGTAAAGAGGAAGCAGTCCTGGGGGTAAGTAGTACTTGAGGGAGAGGAAACCCATTACTATTCCTTTAAGGGATGAGGACCAGGAGCATTGCAGAGCGGGTGAAGTAAGTCTTCCCTGTAACCCAACCATGGGGGATGAACTGGGAAAAAGGACTAGCATGTTTGTGCCTTCTCCCTGATAGTGAGGATAAACAGGAGCAGGCCTGCCTATTGAATTCTCCAAGACTAAAACTGGAAGGGCTGATTGGGGGAAAAAGGCTAACTGGAGGAGAAATGGACTCTGGGCTCGTAGCTGGCTTGAATCTGAACCCAGCTCCAAGCCTGGAGCTGGGGGAACTCCTGTCTTATGGAGAGGTGGAATAACAGAGATACAGCATGGCTCCAAGAAAAGGGGTTATGGACTGTTGCCCTAAGGAGAGAACAAATAACTCTGGCCATTGGATTGTGCTTCACAGAAAAATGTGGAGTGGAGGATTTAAAGAGACTCCTCAGTGTCTGGCTGAAAAGGAGCTGCACAAGGTACCTGAACCACAAAGCAGGAACAATAGAGTCTGCAGTCCAGGGAGAGATGCTGATGAACAAGGAAAGGTACAAGCAGCCCAGGGAGGCTGCAAGGGATTAGGCGTAGTCCTGAACTACCAAAACAGGCTCCCTGGGCTGGATTCCTCTATCTCTTCTCCAGCAGAGGAGAACAGAAAAGTCTCAGGATTGAGAGAGGCAAAGTCCATTCCACTCACAGAGCAGAATCTTTCTTTGGAGGACATTTGCTAGTACTTTGTCTGGTCTAGTTTTAAATGTTGCAAGCCATGTGGATTTCCACTGCTTCCCTTGGGAGACTATTCCACAATTTAATTGAATGTTCTCTCTTCATATTTGTTATATTATTGCTGCATTAAAATATGCTCATGTAGACACACAGTTACATACATAAGCAAAAACAAACAGTGTAAGAGAAGCCTTAATGTAAGAGAACAGGGGTGCTGTCCATGGTGGTAAAAGCTGCAGTAGTATACCAGATGTCCCATGTTACTAGATGAAAAACTGCATTCCTCAGGACTGATGTATTTTAATTGGAACAAGTTGGAATTGAAAGTAGGGAGAGCATTGCTGGCAGATAATTGGGTAACTGAGGCAGATGCTAGTCAACAGTAGTAGGAATAGGGGGTTGGAGGTTTTCCTTCCAGTTGCTGAAGAAAATGGTGAAGAGTATAATTCCATTACTTCTCTCTCACCTGCTCACTGTCATATCCTTCTTCCCCACTCTCCTGACACCACAATACACACGGTACTCCTCTCCCAGCAACACACCCACAAATGCTCTCCAAGTCACTATGCTCCCCACAACCACCATGCTCCCTGCCCATTGTGCAGAGCATGGTCCTCAGGGACCTGGAATGAGGGGTATTCTCTTCCTCTCTCCACAGTCTCAGGAAAGAGAAGCCAGGAGCAATAGGCCTTATATTATCCTCCCACCATGGCAGGTTATGGACAGGATCTACTTTCCTTTTACCCACACACATGAAGACCCCAGGCTCTCCATGGGTGTCTTTTAGCCTGGTCCTGCTTCAGGCTGGCAGGAGAAGGCCTGACATGCTAAAACCTCTGCTGCTTGCATTGAACTACAAGGTAAGCTTTCTAAAGGAATGCGTCAAATGATAAAACAGCTATCTCCTTACTCTAAATCCAAGACTGTTCCTTGTCATCACCCAAAGTGGCTGCCCTACTTACTTGTCATTTTGACTGTGATCCTTATTTTTCTATTAATGCAGTTTCCCTACCTTTTTAATATTGTTCATGACTTTATGTACAGAGATGATTAGTTACTTCTGTTGTATAACTTCCCTAATGTAGTAGTTTAACAGATGACAAAAGATTATACATAACGTATTTACAACCAACTGGCCAAAGATGTTTCAGTGACCTTAGTAATGGATATTCAAGGTAAAATTTCAGCACAGCTCCAGGATCATGCAACTTGACATTGCTATAAGCAAAAGAGAAACAAGTTTTATATTGTATCTGGTATATTAAAGCCTTGGTGCACACCCTTTAACATTTGTTGATGAAATCTTCTAACCGTCAAGGAAAGATATCATCCATAAGTTCCCCTATGTAAAGAGAGAGAGAGAGAGAGAGAGAGAGTGTGTGTGTGTGTGTGTTTGTTTGTTTTCCCCCCTTGGTTCACGTCCTGAAGGATAGGCAAAGGTTGTCTGTATAGATTCAAATATGATGACAAAGCATGACATAGGGTAATAGTTTCTCTCTTCTATTGATTGTTTTAAGTTGTGTAACAGTGCATCTAGGATGCAGTTTAAAACAGCCAAATTAGTGAATAATTGTAAAAATAAATGAAATGCACTCCACAGTGTCAAATGAGTACTAAGCAGGGGCGGCTCCAGGCCCCAGCACACCAAGCATATGCCTGGAGCAGCAAGCTGCGGGAGGTGGCCCGCCGGTCGCTGTGAGGGCAGCAGTCAGGCTGCCTTCGGCAGCGTTTCTGCGGGAGGTCCGCTGGTCCTATGGCTTTGGCAGCAATTCAGTGGCGGGTACGCCAAAGGCATGGGACCGGCGGATCTCCCGCTGGCATGCCACTGAATCTGCATTACCAGCGGATCTCCCACAGGCATGCCGCCGAAAGCCGTCTGACTGCCATGCTTGGGGCAGCAAAATACATAGAGCCACCCCTGGTACTAAGGTCTGCATAATACATCAGCCATTAGAGCAAACAAGACCTGTGTATTGAAAATAATGTCTTTCACACACGTGAGGTAATACTCCACAACCCAGGCGACTACGTGGAAATCTAGGGTAGATTGGCAGGTTTGCAGAAGATTCTAAAATGTGTCAAAATTTACTTTCATCAGAAAATCCCTTTATAGATTTCCTAAATTTGAGACTGTTGGGATTCAAGATGATCCCTAGTTGTACGAATTCCAGTATTTAGGGAGGTTAGTTTCTGCAGTTTGGAATGAAAAGAAAAATGTACTCCAAATTTTAAAGTAACATCTTAAAGCAACAGCAGGACCTAATGGAATAAAATAAAATATCAGAGAACGTACAGCAGAAAATATTGTCTCTACAGTTTTCAGAGTAGCAGCCGTGTTAGTCTGTATCAGCAAAAAGAACAGGAGTACTTGTGGCACCTTAGAGACTTAACAAATTTATTTGAGCATAAGCTTTCGTGGGCTACAGCCCACTTCTTCAGATGCATAGAATGGAACACACAGTAAGAAGATATGTGGGTTCTACAGTAAAGATCTGTAGCAATTTATTCTCAAATGCTAGGCAGTCTAAAATAGTTAACATGCCACATTCTGCCATTGAATGCAGTATCTAGTACTGTACCCTAAACATCAGCATGTATAAAAAACTGTTTTTTAATTCAAAATCTCTTTTCATTTAAGTTAACTACAGATTTATTTGTAATAATTAATTCTATTTATAATTAAATTTTAAATTAACAACCTATGTTAAGGCCTAAACTATATATAATCTATTAAAATTGTTTACATTAAATTACAACAATTAATATTAAGCAGTGCTTGTTTGCTGTCAAGTTTTAAAGAAAGTTAGACCACTGAACTGGTGGAAGTCAGTGGCCAAACACCTGATACCATAGTTTGCTGAAGTGCTAAAACCAGCTTCTGACAGCAGTAGCCTCTTCTATTGGTGCAGAGAGAATACTTCCTTGATTTCAGTTTATTCAGCTATTTCAGTTCATGACTTGTTCATTTAAAGTTAAGAAACCAACTGGGAGTTGACAAAGTAGGAAAACTTGTTTTCCTCTTCCTATATATGAATAAAATGAAGTGAGAACATGAGATCTTCTAGTTCTAAAATGTTGATGGACAGGTTGACCAGATACTTTCTTTTGTTTAATACATTTGTTTTAAATGTAAAACATATTTTGATAATTTTTCTATGTATCTAGCATATTTATGGCCATTTTATTTAACAAGAAAATTAAAATGTTTTTATGCCTTTAATTGAATTTCAATTTCCATCCAAATAGAGCCTGACATTTTAAATGTTATCCTGCAAGCTCTAATATTTAAACAAAATCATTAAACATTAAAAAAAACAAGATTACTTTCACACACACAAAAAGAAAAAACAACCCCAAAACAAAAACACCCCAGTTATTTGACTCAATTAAAATTGCATCAAGGAGACAGAGCAAATTTTGTCATTGTAAAATGAAACCTGGAACTTTAATAAATTTGAGTGCCATGCTAATTGTACTGTTTTCTGTAATAACCACATGAATGCAAATGATAGCTAATGTAAGCATCCCAGGAGATTCCATCTTAACATATTAGGAGACTGGTCATTTCTTACTTAAGCAAGAAGTGAGAGATTTCACTATAGTCTCTGAATGGCAATATTAATGCAATAAAAGTCTGTAGTGTCAACAGGCTAATGACTGGAATGTATCTCTCAGGTAACTTACTCTCTCATCTTTTTAAATTTAACTTAATCAATTGTTTGATAACAGTGTGGGGCCTGATTCTCACTACAGTCAATGGGATTTTTGCCATTCATGTAACTGGAAATGGGGTCATACCCTTGATAGGTTTTTCTAGCTCTATAGTTATAAAATTAGGGTACACATACAAAAGTTGAAGGCAAAAATCCTTAACAGTTTCTTTAACTTAAGAGACAGACTCTTGCATGAAATAAAGTTGATAGCAGCTCAACAGCCCTCATTCAAGTAAAAGCCAAACATGAATAAGTAGGCTTTGGACTGTATCCAAAGATCAGTAGATCTGGTCTGACAGACCAGAAGGAGGAAGCAGATTTCAGAGGTGAAGGTATTCCACTGAGAATGCCCTTCCAGAAGAACAGATTTCTTTTTTTCAATTAGGTGCTTAGACATGATAGGCCTGAAACTCTTCTTACACTGGTTTAAATGTCCTTTATTGTGCAATAAATTTCTCTCAATCTCTTTATTCCACTAAAAAGGCCACAGTCAAATGTGTAAAAGCGCATGGAGTCTTACACAATAACAGTCTGGATGGGGCAAACATCATGAGCTATTATGAAAAAATTTAAGGATCAGTTTGTCATGAAAGTTATGGTTGTGATGAAAAAAATCTTTACATGGATAGACCCATAGCCAGGAATGCTACTCTCACTTAAATTTGTGTAATTCCACTGACTTCTGAGTTCCCCCAAATTCACCAGTGTGAGAGAAGAATTGGGCACGGTGACATTAGGGCAAAACATTGTCATTCTCAGACACTGAACTATCAGGAGTATTGTACTATTGCACTAATGCTAGAGTTTAACACTTATCCAGGCAATTAAGAAAAAAAACTCCATGCTTTACTGATATATAGAAGAATCCTACAAATCACCTTACTAAGACAGTTCTCTCTGGTGAAAATCTCAGTGAAGAATTAATACCTGAGTGAAGACTCATGATATGGAGAACAAATTATTTCTACAAGACATATTATGGAAACCTTACCAGTATTCTATACAGTACCACCAGGAATTACAAACTAATCTACACTTGTCAAATACGTGTTAAGAGCCTGCTTGTGAACCTAGTGAAGTCAGTAGATTTGTTATTGACTTCTGTGGGAGACAATTTGGGCCCTACATGTGCATATTTAGCAAGTGCAGGTGATGTGTCTTTTGTATATTTAAATGAATTTTTCCACATATCTAGAAAGTATCTACTTGGATACAAGAGAAAAGTATTGACAATCTATTGGGGGGGGGGATTTTGGAATACAGTAAGGGGTTTTACTTAGACTAGTTGTATACCAAATCCATTGTTCCTCTGGAAAATAAACATCACTGCAGGAGAGCAAAGCAATTATCACATATCTCCTTTTCACATATTACTTAACTATATCAGTTACCAGACCTAAGGCTGGCAACGCTTTCTATATACTATTTGTAGCTAAATTGTTTTCCCTCTTTTTATTAAAAGATTATAGACAATATACCTAGCAACAAGATGATAGACACAATAGTTATTCAGTCCAAGTCTTCACACATGCAAGTAGTCACACTGATGTGAATGGAAATATTTGTATGAGTGAGGACTACTCTGTATGAATATGGATTTGCATGACCAACTCCAAATCAGCAAAAACATCAATATTTTCTTTTTGTTTAAAGAAGAAATTCAAATTTGGATTTTAATATACTTCTTTTATTTAAGGTATTTTTCTACATTGTACCTCAATGGCTCTATTATTTATAACAACAATTACCCAGCCATGTATAGATTTAAATATATGTCATTGAAACTTCTCACAGTGGTGCCTGACCTCCTATATCTGTCTCATACCTCCACTGTGTCATATCAGACAGCTTCAGTGAATTACCTCAGGATTCCTGCTGTTATGATGCCGCCTCAAGCAAGAACATGTCAACTTTCTGTTTCTGATTTTTCTTGTATTTAGTTATCCAAAGTGGCAGAAGTACTGTGCAGCCATACGAAGATATGATATAGGCACACTGGGAAAGAGCTATTTCAGCTGTAGCAATAGAAAAGACACAAACCCAACTTGAGCTCCCCTATCTCAGCTCATATCTCCCAAGTGTTGGTTTATGAACCCTAAACAGAGAGGTTAAGTCAACCATAATTTCTGCTTGTTGTACATGACCATTTAAATTTCTAATTCTTGCCTAAAGTTACTATCACGCTGAATATTACATCTTTATGAGGATGAATGGTTACTTTTCTAACTTGTCTGACTAAGCATGCTTTCGATCATATTAGTAGAGATTTGGATGGACCAATCCCTTGGCTGTGAAAGTGAAAATTCTGTGATATGCATAAACAAACATTCGAACAGAGCAACAGTATCTACAAGACATATACTGTACTAACTTTTCTGGTATTCACAGAGCCAGATGGTACCTGGGAACTCTGTGAACGTATAAGGAGAAGGCACAAGAAGCTGTCTTCTCTCTCTCTCCTTGTGTCCCTCAACTGAAACTGGGAACAACTGCAGTACCTGTGCTCTGTGGAAAACAGAGACTGCTCCCTCATGTGCAAGACATCCCAAATGGAGTATGAATGGGTAGGGAGAAGGGAAGCACTGGGGAGTATGCCACACCCTCTGAAGGGGTAAAGTTCTTCACTGTTCCAGTGTGGGCCAGTGCCCAAAGGCACAATTTGTTTCTTAATTATCATATAAATATAGTACTTTGTGCATGCATTGTAGTACCTCAAACTCAAATCCAATTATATTTTTAATGATGGCAAAAGTACATTGAATCAGGCTGTAGTCTATTAAAAATACTTCTGAAATACTATAACCTAACTGGTTTAATGAACCATGAATTCTGACAGCTAATACTTCTAGATTTGCAAGTTTTTAACAAAGCTGAATTCAGATCACAGAAAAGAGCTCTGTGCTCCCAATAATTATGTTTATTGAGATTAAAGAGGTGTGCACAGTAACAATTTTGTACAATGTGACACATGAGAGTAATTTGGATCAAGAAGGGTACAATTGGTATGAGTTGTAGGACAAATAGATGATGCTATTAGATAAAAATGTACAATAAATTAAAATAACGGTCTCAAGATTTATTCCAATACATAAACCTACGGTAAAAGCAGTCTTATTATGCCATATCCCATGCT
Organism: Gopherus flavomarginatus; assembly: GCF_025201925.1. Classification (NCBI taxonomy): domain Eukaryota; kingdom Metazoa; phylum Chordata; order Testudines; family Testudinidae; genus Gopherus; species Gopherus flavomarginatus. The sequence goes on from NC_066622.1 coordinate 38,827,626, forward strand.
GAATGAGTACGTTTTGTTTTCTGATTTTTTTTTTCTGATTTTTATTTTTTGGTCTTACTTTAAACTGTTGAGTATCACAGTAAAAGCTGAAAAGCCTTTTTACATCATCATTTAGACTTTGCTCTTTAAGGGCCAAATTCTGCTGTCCTTATTCAGAGAAAGTTCAATGGGAATTTTGCCTGGCTAAGGAATGCAAGATATGGTCCAAAGAAACCTAAATACTTTATTTTATAAGAAAGCTGATCAGATACATCTAACATAAATGGTATTGCTGAACTGAGAATTATATATTTTTAAAAGAACTAGACAGAAAGTAACTTAAGGCTAATTTGGTGGCATCACACTTCCTCAATAAGCATGATTTGCTTTTTTCAACACTTATAGAACTCTGCATAATCAGTTCCCCCTCCTGCTATCCACTCTTTTGGTCTTGAAGCTATATAACTTTTATGATCTTGCTAACTTCCTGTAATTCAGAAAAAAAAGTGTACATTTTCTGGCTACATTAATAATATGAGGAGTATTTCCTTTTGCAATTAAAAGATATGTCAGCTCATCTATTGATTTTTCCATAATATTACAGTAGTTCCAGGACATATTTACTGATTCAAATTCAACAGCCCTCTTTGCAAGCAAAACTACGCATACAATATAGGGGCAATTTTATCAGCAAAACACAGGCACCTCTGCCAGGGTGGAATAGAGCCACCATTATGATCGCACATATGATGCTAAACAGTTTAGGAACAGAAAAGGACAAAGAATACCTTCTCCGCAGGTAATATAAGCAGATAAAGTAATTACTGCCTATGCTAAAATGTGGCCAAGATACAAGGACAAATTTAACACAATAGAATAACTACAGATTTAACCAACTATCTGCTGAATGTAAGAAATGCTTCTCAAATTTTCAATCCCCCTTTTTAAGTCAGATTTTTAAATATGTTTTGTGGGTGTTTAACATCAGACTTTGTATGGCAATGGAGCTTTTAAACAAGGTGGGAAAGGTCAGATATGGTATCCACAGTAAGGGGTATTATCCAAACACACTGGAAGTAATAAAGAAGCCACAAATCATGTATTTCTACTAATATCAGTAGAGCTGAATACTTAAGCTAACATGTCAAACACACACACAAAGAATAGTTGCTCCCCATATGCAATACAAACTTTATCTCAGCCCCATGAAAACTATAGGTTTTCTTGGATTTTTTGCTTTTTTATATTTATCTGAAGATCTAAATACATGCTAATTTTCTTATTGAAATGTCAATGTGATAAAAGATGAGAAGTTTTAAAGCATTTTTAAAATGACTTTTTTCTGCTGCCAAACGCAACGCACCCAATTTTCATGAAGTTTTGGAGGAAAACATGCTGCAATTCCGAGAGTGATCTAGTCAAGTTTCAGACTAATTGCAACAGGTCCCCACTCCCCAGTAATAAACTCATGAAAAATGACTGATGCAAAAGGTAACTCATTGGTTAGGCAACAATGCAAAAACTAAAACACTATATAAAATATAGCAAATGAGGGAGAATATGTAATTTACTTCCATTTAAGGCTTCGCATTGAAGTAAATGACTGCCCTTTTAACTTATAAACAAAATTAGTGAGCTGAATGCAAGTTGTTCTAATTAATGGCTGCTTTAGTTACCACAACTTAATTTTGAATTCCAGGTATGTAAAGTCCTGATAAGCCATTAATGTAGTGAGTGGTGTGAGATACCAAAAAACAATTTGAACGGATGGCAATAGCTGAGCTGGAGAATGCAACTGTGTTTTGGTACACAACATTATTTTTGAGTGATTTGAAAAGCCAGTGAGGACACTACATTTTATGGGCCATATTAAAAAAACAAATAACTGCCCCATCTATCTCATCATAACCAGTTAATTAAAGCACCATATTTTTACATAAAATGTAAATGATTAAATATCAATTCCAGTATAAAAAATTAAGAAAAAAATACTTCATACATGCAAGATACACAAGTTATCTGCTTTTCTTTACTGATATGTTTATATAATAACATAGAAAGGCCAAGACTGGAACCCTGGATCAGAAACATGTTTCCTTCCACTCCAAATTTGGAGGACCTTCAGCTAAACTTTTCCTAATCTGCGAAAGACTCTACTTCTCAATTAGTCATCCAGTTCAGGAGTTCTCTGTTTGTGGGAAGTGATTTGTTGAGGATGTTTATTACATTTTAATTAGTGGTCTGTGGACTGGTTCTGTTTTTTAAAAGCTGATGTAGCCCTATTTAAAATACAATGCTTGCTTTGTATGAAAAGCTGGGGTGGATCTGCTCCACATAAGAGTTGTCCTTTGTGTTTCAGTTTTTCATGAGCCTTTGAGAAAACATGGCATAATTTGTGGTTTTACATTTGTAAGTGCACATCATTACTGTGGGGCTTGTTCCCACAAACTAAGATCCATAAATCTTCTAATGCCAATGTCTTGGGACATTCCAGTTCAGCTTTCAGAATTTAAATGATTTAAGTGAAACACTTTCCCAGAATCCCCCCTCATCCTCCTCCAAGATCTCCTGGTTTGTGATATTTAGCTCTGTAGTCTTTGCATGCCTTTCATAGAGTTACCTTGGAAGAACCTACCTATGATGGAAGAAATTGCTGGGTAACTTTGCATGCTCTTTGTTTCTCTGATATCACAGTGTCTCTTGGGCTTGAGGGGCTGAGGCTGTTTCATTGTAGTGTAGACTTCCAGGGTTAGGCTGCAGGCCAAGTTCTGAGACCCTCCCCTGTTGCAGGGTCATACAACCCAGGCTCCAGCTTGATCCCAAAAGTCTACACTGCAGCCTGAGTCAGCTGGCACGGGCCAGCTGCAGGTTTTTAATTGCAATGTAGACACACTCTCCCCTTTGGTCTAATAGGGTAACTTCCAGGGTCAAGAACTCCTCATAGAAAACATCCTGACACTTGTCCCCTCTCTCTTACACTATGGGCTATTAGGACAAGAAGACCCTGCTGATCACAGGTACAGCAATATCACACAGGGACAGAGATGGCTAGATGCAAACAATGTTAGGTTTTACTGGTCAAAGACCTATAGAGACAATAATTGGAGGGTAGGCCAGAATATGAAGAACTGGAGTGATGTGCTCTCTGTGCAGAGCACCACTTCATAAGCAGTCAGTCAGAGACTAAGCACAGGATTTCAGCCACCAGTGCTCTAACTATCCCGTTAACCAAAGAGAGTGTCAAGGGGACAGCTGGAGACAAAAAATTATAAAGTCCCCCAGGTCCTCAGAGTGTGCTGATGTTGCAAAGACTTTGCATTTCCATAATGTCCTCTTATCCAAGGATCTCAAAGTAGTACTGTGACCCATGGACCCTCATGCCAACTGGCAGAGGTCGGGGGGTGCATGCACAATGTTTTACAGGGATCCTTTGGGTTGGATATATGCATAATAATTCACTAAAGGGTGTGGCATGTGAGACCTCTAACGAGATCATCATAATCATTGTAAAATGAATGTAGAGATATTATTTAAGGAGTCTATACTGAAATATATGTTCTTAAGGCAGGTAGCCAGGAGGTGACATATTTCTGACAGATTTCTTTCAGGCAGAGGGTAACAGATGCTTATTTCCCTGCATGGTCATTGTGTGCTGTTTGTCTCACACTGTATACCTGTTTTCATATTGAGCCAGATGCTGACTAAGAGACTGTGAAATCTACAAGAAAGGAATACACTGGAAAAAAAATGCCGGAGAGGTGACCTGTTTATGAATAAGGACAATAGTTTTTTTGATATATCTGGGGGTCCAAACAGACACCAGGGATCTTTCACCAAGGAGGAAACTCATAGCCTGACTTGACTTCAGTGAAACATTCATGAGACAAGCCTGCCTGTAACACATGGGAAGGGCTTTGAGTGAGCATTGCTCTAGAAGCCATGAAAATATCTAGTTAAATAAGCCTAAGCTCTAGAAAACATGCTATGATTTTATGTAATCATTTGTTTGCAATACTTCTACTTGAATCTTTCTACTTTGTTAAATAAACATTTACTTGTTTTCATTATAAATTAGGACTGTCGATTAATTGCAGTTAACCCACATGATTAACTCAAAAAAATTAACTGTGATTAAAAAAATTAATCATGATTAATTGCACTGTTAAACAATAGAAACCCACCAATTGAAATATTTTAAATATCTTAGATGTTTTTCTACATTTCCAAATATATTGATTTCTGTTACAACACAGAATACAAAGTGTACAGTTTTCACTTTATATTATTTTTATTACAAATATTTGCATTGCAAAAAGTGAAAAAAGAAATAGTATTTTCAGTTCACCTCATACAAGTACAATCTCTTTATCGTGAAAGTGTAACTTACAAATGTAGATTTTTGTTACATAACTGCACTCAAAAACAAAACAATGCAGAACTTTAGAATCTACAAGTCCACTCGGTCCTACTTCTTGTTCAACCACTTGCTGAGACAAACAAGTTTGTTTACATTTATGGGAAATACTGCTGACTGCTTCTTATTTACAACGTCACCTGAAAGTGAGAACAGGTGTTCGCATGGCACTTTTGTTACCGGCATTGCAAGTGCCAGATCTGCTAAACATTCATGCTTCGGCCACCATTCCAGAGGACCTGCTTCCATGCTGATGATGCTCATTTAAAAAAAATGTGCTAATTAAATTTGTGACTGAACTCCTGGGGGGAGAATTGTATGTCTCCTATTCTGTTTTACTCACTTTCTGCCATATATTTCATGTTATAGCAGTCTTGGATGATGACCCAGGACATGTTCATTTTAAGAACACTTTCACAGCATATTTGACAAAATGCAAAGAAGGTACCAATGTGAGATTTATAAGGAGAGCTACAGCACTTGACCCAACGTTTAAGAATCTGAAGTACCTTCCAAAATATGAGAGGGATTAGGTGTGGAGAATGCTTTCAGATGTCTTTAAGGAGCAACACTCCAATGCAGAAACTACAGAACCCGAACCACCAAAAAATAAAATCAACCTTCTGCTGGTGGTATCTGACTCAGATGATAAAAATGAACATGTGTTGGTCTACTCTGCTTTGGATCGTTATCGAGCAGAACCCGTCATCAGCATGGACACATGTCTTCTGGAATGGTGGTTGAAGAATAAAGGGACATATGAATCTTTAGCACATGTGACACGTAAATATCTTGCGATGCTGGCTACAATAATACCATACAAGCGCCTGTTCTCACTTTCAGGTGATGTTGTAAACAAGATGTGAGCAGCATTATCTCCTGCAAATTGTAACCAAACTTGTTTGTCTGAGCACTTGTCTGAAGTAGGACTGAGTGGACTTGTAGGCTCTAAAATTTTACATTGCATTAAAAAATAACAGGTTTTTTTGTACCTAATTCTACATTTCTAAGTTCAACATTCATGATAAAGAGATTGCACTACAGTACTTGTATGAGGTGAATTGAAATACACTATTTCTTTTGTGTTTTACAGTGCAAATACTTGCAATCAAAAATATAAAGTGAGCACTATACACTTTGTATTCTGTGTTGTAATTGAAATCAGTGTATTTGAAAACGTAGAACACATCTAAAAATATTTAAATGGTATTCTATTATTCTACAGTGTGATTAATCGCACGATTAATTACAATGAATTTTTTAAATCGCTTGACAGCCCTACTATAAATATATTCAAGCGTTGTGTGTTAAGCGTAGCAGTGATCTGAGCTGAAACTGGTAAGCAAGGGTGAACTGCTTTATTGGAAGCAGCGAATACTGCAGTGGAACAGGGGCTTGACACTAAAGGAGATGCTCAGAAGGCTCAGGGGTTGGAATGTGCCTATCACTAACCTATAGAAAGAGATTGGGGCTTGTGTAGGTCGAGAAAGGAGTTCTTATATTGCCCATGGCCAGTGTGTTGGAACTGACGCCCAGCAGGCCCAGAGAAAGCTTCCTCATGCTAAGGGCAGGTGGTAATGAGGAGACTCACAGCCCTGAGTACCCCTGGGAAGCATCACAACTACATAGTGTTTGGTTATAAATACTCAGTACTTGCTTTGGTTTAAAAAGCAAACATGCCTACCCATTAATTATATAGGGGAAATCCTGTCTGTCTTGAGTGTCATACATTATGGTCTCATTTGTTGTCTGAAACTTGTTTATTGGTAATCAGTAATACGGGCAGTTGTTTATCTCCTTTAACCAGTGTGTGGCAGACAAAATGAAATAAAATGGATATTGAGACTGACACCTTTCCAGCAACATATTCATCATATGGTAAAGCTGCATCATACCAGTCAATTGACAGAGTGCCATGGCTTTACGGTGTGTTTTGAAAACTATTCTGTGTTTACTGTTTATGCACAAATGGGAGAATAATACAGTGATCTTAGTGTTCATTAGCATGAATTTGGAATGGGCATACCACTGACAAAGGGGGAAGCCGTGAATGGGTTACATGAGTCATTCCAAACGTCAAGGAGCACTATAACATGCTTTAGAGTTAAACATTTTTGTTGATGTTCGTTTGTATCTCTTCACCAAGTCAACTAGTTATCATGTGCTCAACTGCATAGGGTCATATGGGACTATTAAAAAACAACTTTTCTATAACTAAAAGGACATGATTCTAAGGTCCACCATCAACAACTGCGGGCTCCCATTGTCAAGCTGGAAATCTCCCCTTTCCAATGGTATAAAGCTTCCATTTCTAACATTCTATTAAGGTGTCACACCTTAAAGCTATCAGTTGTGCAGGACTAAATATAGTTAGTCCTGGACTTTGGTCTGGTTCAGTCAGGGATGGAAAATGCCATATATTAGGGGAAATAGAACATTTTCCTGACATGTTAATTAAAAAAAGATAAAAGCTGGTTAAAGCTACTGGAATATTTAACAGTCCCTGCAGAGATGGATTAGCGGGTATAAGACAACATAGTGGACAGTATAAGACGAGGTATCAAAGATATGTGGTAAATTGTGGAACCAGGAGACTCTTAAAAGCAGCAAAGAATCCTGTGGCACCTTATAGACTAACAGACGTTTTGGAGCATGAGCTTTCGTGGGTGAATACCCACTTCCTCAGATGCATGTAATGGAAATATCCAGGGGCAGGTATATATATGTGTGCTAGCAAGCAAGCTAGAGATAACGAGGTCAGTTCAATCAGGGAGGATGAGACCCTGTTCTAGCAGTTGAGATGTGAAAACCAAGAGAGGAGAAACTGGTTCTGTTAGTCTATAAGGTGCCACAGGATTCTTTGCTGCTTTTATAGATCCAGACTAACACGGCTACCCTCTGATACAGGAGACTCTTAGTGATTTCTATAAATACTCCAGACCTCAAGTTCCTTGAAAAAAAAGTTTTTTTCTGGACTACTTTAGACAGAGAGCACATATTATAGACACTTCATCTGAGAATTATTTAAACTGGTTTCTCATCTGGAGCCTATTTTATGGAGATGGGGCTGAAAAGTGGGGTGATCCTCCGTAGCTGGAATAAGCATCCAAATATTTAGATGCTTATTCCATTTCGAACCTTTTCTACTCACCACTCCCTCATCACTAGAAGTTATATAGTTTTGCTATGTAGAGTTTCATTTACTGGATGCTTTATTTATTTTTGCTTCAATATGACTGGGGTTTGCAGTTTATTTTAACCCTCTCCCTGCCCCACAAATCCTAGATGCAAGGCTAGAATTATTTAAATAGCAAAAATAGATTATTTCATTAGCAAAAATTCCTTTTTTCAGTATAATGGAGATTCTCTGGAATTAAAAAAAAACATTAAAGTGTCAGTTTCTCTTAAGCTGCAATAACAAAGAACCCACAACCTTGTGTGTGTATTCTGTCGTCTTGTTTAATTTCTTTGCATTAGAGACTAAGCAAATTGGAAAAACCAACTCAGCAACAAGTGTGCATGATTAAATACAAAGACCGAATTAAAATAATTAGTATCTGAAGCCCACAGAAGCAAGGAAATGCAGAATCAGGCTGTCAAGCCATTGTTTCTAAGCACTGTAGTTCATATTTAAAGTACAATCACCCATTGTTCCAAGCTTTCCATCAGAGCAGTTCCTATCAGCTACAGTGTCCACAGTAAACATATATGATAACCACCCCAAAGCTACAAATCTCTCTGTATTAGTTCTGCTTCCTTTGTACTCAGCATCACTATGAGGAATTTCACTGTCCTCTTTTACAATCTTGGCATAATTTTTTATTCCTTTCCTTCTCTTTCCACATCGTGTCATTCTTCTTTTAAAAGAACATCTCCAGAATCCATTCTATCCACTAAAGCCCTTGTCCATGTACTGATACTTTCTCACCTTGACTGTAAATATTACAGTCTCGTCTGAAGCCATAAATCATAACAACTTGTGCAATTAGTGCAGCTCTCATGTCTCTGATCCACTCATCTGCAGAGGAGTCCCTGCCCCCCAATGCACATAAGGAGAATGTCAAGGGCAATACCAGATTCAGGATGTGTTGCTATCTCAAGGGTCATTTGTATGTTCTGCCAGGACCCATTCAGTTACAGGTGCTACAGCTCTGTCACAACATGCCGTTAGCGGGCCATCTGGGTTGCCTCAAGACTCTCCATATGGCCACCCAGTCCTTCTAGTGACCCCGAAGGTGCACAATGATCCACTTGTATATTGAATCCTATGATGCATGCACCCACACCAATACTATGCTCAAAACCCCCTAGTACCCTAATGCCTTCTGAGACCCCGTCCAGACCCTGGGCAGCCATGATCCTGGCCTTTATAGTCAAGCTCCCCCTAACTAACTAGCACACCATAGTCCTCACCGTGGTCAACCAATTGACAAAAATGGTGCACTTTATCCCCATTGTTCACTTGTCTTCCACAAGAGAAACAGCCCAGCTCCTGGTGATTCATGTCAGCCATCTTCACAGACTCCTGAATCAGTGAGAGACAAGAATCAGGCAGAGTGACATTAGGGCTAAACATAGTTCAGTATCAGAGAGTGACAATCAGCACTATTGCACTAACACCAGAGTTTAACACTTGTCCAGAACTAGTAAGAAAATTTGCTTGGGGAGGCAGAGGGGCAGTAGAAACTGACCTGTGGAAGTTTGTTTTGTTTCTTATTAATTGGGCATAAGTTTTTATTATGAGACATACACTCTGTTTTGTATATGAACATTTGGTAAAACCCTATGTGTTAAAAGTTTATATGTGTATTCTTTTCCCAATGATAATAGCTTTGAAGGGCAGTGATTCTAAATATAGGACCATATATTAAACAACATAAGAACAACCATACTGGGTCAGACCAAAGATCCAGCTAGCCCAGTATCCTGTCTTCTGACAGTGGCTAATGTCAGGTGCCCCAGAAGGAATGAACAGAACAGGTAATCAACAAGTGATCCATCCTCTGTTGCCCATCCCCAGCTTCCGGCAAACAGAGGCTAGTGACACCAAGTATTGTTTTACTTAACGCTGACTTTGAGCTTGTAAATCTTTAAACACAAAAATATTGAATGATAAAACATACTGCATTCAGAATTGTATGGATTTAGATATCAAGTGTTTTTCCGTTACTTCCCCCTTTTTACGGTCAGTGTAAAAGTGAAGCATATTTATTTTATTCAAATGTCAGGTTTTTCTCTCAGTAAATATGGCTTGACTTTTTTCTCTCATGACATATTCCCCAAATATATTTCATCTCTGTCCAATACTTAATTCTTTATATAATTTTCCTTACTGCTAGTCTCTTTTTTTACTTGTTTTATTTATGGGTTCCTCCAGACGGGTATTTCAGTTTTGCTGAAGGTGGAGAATTTTATCTGCTATGAACTGTATAGAAGTCTTTTGTGCAAGAATTTTTAACCTGGCAAAGAAAAAATAAGGACACTTGGGGAGATGATCTGAAAAAGTAGGATACTACATTTTAAAATGAAATCTAAAGAGTCCAGTTTAAGACTGCAGTATGATGTACTAGGCCTCCAATCTACCTTATGCCTTTTTTAAAAAAAGGCCAAACGTTCAAGACCAGAAAGGCACTGATCTATGCACAACAGGGAACAATCCTGTTTTGTACTTACAGAGGGATGGACTACATGGCCCAACAAAACTTTTTCTACTGTTGTGAATTTGCATATGAGGGCACTGCTTTTTAAACACTGAACTAGTGTCAGGTATGGAGGACTCTTCCTCTCTTGCACTGGAATTCATAGTATCCACTGATACATCTGTCAGTCCACTGAATAAATCTGTCAGAGAGCAGAATAAATGACATCCTAATGTATTTATACTGGTGTGATCATTATTATGTATTATCATAAAGCCTATGAGCCATAATTACAGATCAGGCCCCTGTAGCTGCTGTACAAACAGAACAAATAGATAGGATGCTTTGATAGTAGGTTATAATAGGATTTGCAGATGATACCTGACCCTTGGTCAATCAAGTTCAATTTGTGTTTGAAACAGGAGTCAGTACCTGATGTTATGGAAAGCAATAAGGCAAATTATAAAGCACCTAGACCAATACCCTTTATGGAGGAAAGTATTCCTTCCTTTTCCATTCCTTCCTTTTCCAGTTTATCCACTTAAGTGTTTTCTTAATATTTGTAGTGCTGTATGCTCTGGTTGCAGTAGTTAAGCACTCTCAAGAGTACACACTTTAGGGAATTATTCTGCTCTAACACTGGATAGCCAACACAACTCCTGACTACTCACTTCTTTTAAGAATGGTAACAGTTTTCTTGTTACATTATTTGGGATCAAGCAAAAGAAATCTGGTTGGTCATCAGCTCCAGACTCTAAGGTAGGGCTGACTGGAGAACAACTATTCTGTTCCATGAAAAATTTTGAGTTTACACTCCAATGCAAAAAGAAAACAACCCTAGACTTTTTGGGGGAAGAAGGAGAAAGGGAAGACAGAGAAACACCCCTACACGCACGTCACTAATCCACGGGTTAGGGTGCGCAACTGGGATACGGGAGACCAAGCCTCAAGTCCCTGCTCTGCCTCACTCAGAGTTACAAAACCTCAATCTCTCCTGCTAGAGCTGATTCACTTTGTATAAATACTTACGGGGGCAGAGCGACAGACTGACTCTAGAGCCCAGTGGTTATGGCACTTGCCTAGGATGAGAGCATCTGAAGTTCACGGCCCTACTCCAAATCAGGCAGAACAGGAATGTGAACCAGCATCTCCCACATCTAGGTGAGTGCCTTAGCCAAAAGACTATTCTAGTCACTCTCCCCACTCTCTGGAAATTCCAAACTGGACCGGAGAAATCTTCCCAACAAAATTTTCTTTGAATCAGATATATTTCTACAAAACAAACACTTCTGACAAACACTTTGCATTCATCAAAAAAAAAAATTCTAACCAGCTCTAATATAAAGTATTCTGTCAACTTTAGTGTGGCCAAATTGCATTATATGCACCTTTTGTTAGCAGTCTGCTTGTCTCATCTAAGCACACAAAGTTTCCTCTGTATGCAATTATCCCTTTATTTTTTGACACCAGGATATGCACAGATGATTATGTTAAGCTTATTAGCTTATCAACATACTCCTTGTTGGAGACAGCAACTTTGTCTTAGGTAACTTTCATATTTAAGATGATCAGGTAATTTCTTAATGTCCTCTTATGGCCCTTCAAAATCATAGCAACCACCATTTTTTTGGTATTGGATGTGGGTCTATTCACTCTTTGCTTGACTCGGCGCCTTTGAAGTAGGTGCTAAGTCAGTGTCAAAGTATTTCCCATTTCAATAGACAATTATAAATATCCTCTGCGTAATCCAAACCAGCTGGACTAATCATTGAGATCAACTGGATTTAAGCACACGCTTAAGTGCTTTCCTGAATTGGGGTCTAAAAAGCAGCTCTCTGTGGTGCCCAGCAATAAGTATTCCTGCAAAATGTCATACAGATTGTGGATACAACATGCCTAGTAAATCCTTTTTCTGACAAGAGGAAGACTGTATCCCACTGACAATATTTATATGATGTTGTGAAATTAACTCATGAAATAAGGTTTTAATGTCTTAACTACCTTTAAGCTGTTATATCAAATCTTAAAATTTAAATGTCAGTTTTATCTGAAGTCTATAAATGGATGAAAAATGACAATAATCATTTTCAATGTGTTAACTGAGATCAAGATGACTACAGGAGGAGAGTGAGATTTTCTGCCCCTCCACTAGCAGAACAAGTTGGGGTTTCTACCAGGTTGTGAATCCCTTAATAAACTGGGTAAGCTGGAGTAGTTCTCTAACACTGAATATTTTATAATTGTTCCATAATGCAGAATTCCACCCCCACCCCCCCCAAGCATATGTTTTCAGTCACTCTAGGCATAATTATGTTTTAAGTATTTGAGGCTTAAAACTACTCTAGGGCTATTTAAAGGATTAAATTTTGTTTATGTCACATAGCTGCAACAGAGCAAGAGAACCTTTGACATTCTAGGGACGCTGCAGGGCTAAAAAGTATTTTGTTAAAAACAAACCTCCACAACATGCTGCATTAAAATAACTTATTTTTGATTAGTCTGACATCAAGCTCATAAAACTTAATTATATTGTACATGATTTCTGTGCCTATCACAGAAAGGATTGGACAAAAAAAAAGAGTTTCAGAATAAGAAAAGGCTTGGAACTCAAATAAGGTTGAACCTTCAATGTTCCTAATACTTCTGAATAATTAAATGTCCTCTCTACTTTTGATGCTGAAGTTGCAGAACCAGTTACATGCACTCTGCTTGGCAATAGTACCTGCCATTCACTCTTGTATGTAACATTCTTTGGGTGATGCTGCTATTTAAGACCCACAGGCAACAGATGCTAGTATGGTAACGACCACAGCTTCAGGGTTCTACAGCTTTACAGTAAAAGTATAAGCAAAGTGAAAGTGGGTAGTATCAGTGTCAGGGTTCCCCCGCACTCTGAACTCGGGGGTGCAGATGTGGGAACCCACATGAAAGACCCCGTAAGCTTATATTCTACCAGCTTAGGTTAAAACTTCCCCAAGGCACAAATTCTTTTCCTTGCCCTTCAATGGTATTGCTGCCACCACCAAGTGATTTACACAAAAATTCAGGGAAGAGTCATTTAGAATCCCTATCTTCCCAAAATATCCCCCCAAGCTCCTTCACTCCCTTTCCTGGGGAGGCTTGAGAATAAACTACCAAGCAATTGCCTTAGCAATGTGAGCACAGACCAGACCCTTTGTCTTTAGGACACTGAAATTATTCAGGTTCTTAAAAATAACATTATTTATAAAGGAAAAAAAAAAAGACTCACACCTGCAAAATCAGGATGGAAGGTAACTTTACAGGGTAATAAAAAGATTTATAACAGAGGATTCCCCTCTGGGCCCAGCTTCACAGTTACAAAAACAGGAATAAAACTACCTTTCTAGCATAGGAAAATTCATAAGCCCAAACAAAGGATAATCTAATGCATTTCCTTGCCCTACTTACAATTTCTGTAATTATAGATGAATTATGCCAGTATATTTTCAAGAGATATTGTGCCTGCTTGGCTTCTCCCTCCATTTGGAAAGGGAGCAACAAAAGAGAACAAACATCTTTCTCCCTCAGATTTGAAAGTGTCTTCTTTCCTCATTGGTCCTTCTGGTCAGCTGCCAACTAGGTTATTTGAACTGGTTAACTGTTTCCCCTATATTCATGACAATCACAAAGAGCAATTCAAGAGCTGGAGGACACTCAGCAAAATGATGGGAAGAACTACAGAATTTGTCTGGATATGTAGGTATGCAAACTTTCCAGCAAATTACCAAACCACAACCCTTTTGCTGGTTTTGAATATTTTTCTATGTTCCTGTATAACTATTCAAAGAGTTGCTTCCACATCTAGTGTCTATTAAAGGTGGTACTGGTGGTTCAGTGGGTAGGACTCTTCCCATTGAGTCAGTACTGAACCTAAATCCCAGTATAGGGTTTGGGGGCATTGTGCTACCAGAGACACCATCTTTTCACTAAGACATAAAAGAGGCCACAACATATGTTGGGACAGGTCACAATTTGGGACTCGTTTGACTCCCAGCTGCTGTAAGATGGCCATCTCTATAGTTGCAATAGCCATGACTACCTTTTCCCATCTGATCTGATGTGGCTGAAACCCTCTCTCTTGCATATAGGATTCATTACCATCATCCAAGCCTTTATCTCTCCACAATTTAACTGCTGTAATGACTAATGAAATCTAAATGAGGCCTCACTTAAAATTAGCACAGTAACAGAACCCAGTGCAGAGGGTATCTTGCTGTGATCACATAACACCACTGCTCCAGGATCTAGCTGTCTGTCTGTTGGTTTCTAAATGAAGTTTAAGACATTGGTTCTGTCCTGCGGAGCTCTGAATGGCTTGCCTACCTCTTCATGTGCCGTACTTTAAGATCAGCAGGGGTTCATGAGCAAGAAATCCCTAGACATGTAACAGTGGTGGCTGCTGTTAGGACATTCTTTAAGAGGACCTCTCAGCTTTGAATTCCCTTCTAAACACCTGTTGTTGCAGCGTGCCCTACAGCTCAGAATAAATCTAATTTGGCCAGGCATTTGGTGGATTTAGGTGAGGTGCTGATATTTTTTAAACTTCAGTGGTATTACGGTTTTCCTGTAGCTGAAATGTGAATGTTTTGATCTGGGGGCCTAGCTTCTTGTTTGCAAAGAGAGGCTGCCTGCTATTTCTACCCTAGCTGAATAGTATTTTTTTAATTGTATGTCAAGGACATGTGGAGCTTCATATATGATATAAAATAAAAGAAGCCTATATGTGTATGGAACTAAAATTAATTATATTTCCCCCCTTTTACAAATCTGAATACTTGAATACTTTGGAATTGCAGATTTTGTTTCATGTAAGCATCTCGATAATAGCTCCATGGATAGGGAAAAAAATCTGGTCATTCACAGTTCTCTCAAATTTTGGATTAGCTGAGTCATTGTAATGCTTGCAATAACCTGCTTCTAGGAGAAAAATCGAGGAATTCATTAGCCTGACCCAACTGACTAAAGAGATGAAAACATGCAAGATATCAACAGATATTGTACACAAAAAATCTTAGGATCTTGTATCATCACTGTCAAGGACACTTAGTTATTTCACCGTGTAACCCTTCTGCCTGTCTGAGTTGGCAGCAACAAGGGCCGGGTTCAGTATCTAGGGGTTCTGTTTCAATAATGCAATGCAAAACCGGCTCAAGTCCCCACCCACTGACCTGGGACAATTGCATACCACCCCCTGAGCGCCTCTAAGAGGCAATACTTCCCCTCTCGCAAGCACAGAGTCTGAGTGTAACAAAATCCTTTTAATAAAGGAGGGAAACAATGTGGCATTATGTTGGGGAAACACCACAAACAGGATTCATAACGCAAACCATGAACAAAACACCCATCCCCAATTAAGTTTGGCAATATCCTTTTCCCCTCAGGGTTTTAAGTCCAACAACCCAAAAGATCACCCCAAAGTCCCAAAAGTCCAAAACCCCAAAAGTCTCTGTCCCTGGTCAGTGCAGCCCCAGAGTTCAAAAGTTTATCTGCAGAGTTTTACACAAACACACCCAGCCTGGGTGGAAATGGGAGGGGAAGGGGCGTGCAGGCTGTTAAGGGGCACCTTACGTGGTCCAAGGCCAACTGCCCCGCCTCTCTGGGGGGTTCTGCTGCAGCCTTCACCATGAGCCACTCCACCAGCCGTCCTGTGAGCCACTCCAGCCATCCCATGAAACTGCTCCACTCTGCACTCCTCCACCCCGTTTCACTCCACTCGCCATCCCGTGGGCCACTCCAACTGTCCCACAAATTGCTCGGCTCCACTCGCTGTCCCGTGGGCCGTTCCAACCATCCCACAATCTGCTCCGCTCTGCCAGCCACTTAGCAATATACCTTCAGGCTCCCCCACTAGTTAATACAGCACTCAGTGATCTCATCTCTTAGTAATTTTAGCTCTTTAGTGATTTCAGCTTGTAGTAGGGGAGCCCCAGTGCTGGTGCACCATTGGCCCAAAGTGAATTTCAGCACAGCAGCCTGTAATTAGACTATTAATGGAATCAAAATTAGTTCTGCTGTTCAACAGTGGAAAGAGGAAACAGTGCAATTGGTGTTTCAGGCCCTCAAAAGGGGCCCATACCATCAAGTACAAATACCTATCCCCAACCTATCTCAATTCACTGGGTTTTGGAACCCATGTCCCTTGTCTAGCGAGTGCTACTTAGTTGATGGTGAGTCCCTCTGTCATAAAACAGTTCCACTGGCCTTGATTCACATAATCAGGGTAACAACACTTTATTCTTCCTGCCCCAATAACAGAGAAACTGGGGATCCCACAGCAGCCAAAGTGACCATTTGGGCAGCTGTGGGCTCATGCTAGGTGGGGTGGGTGTGCCTATGCAAACAAGACCTGCACAATTCACCACCAGATGTCAGGGTAGAGCTCATCCTGACTCTGCTTACAACCATAAGGACAAGTGAAATTAATAACTGCATAATGAAGGCCTGATTAACAGATGCACATACATATAGCTGAAGTCATAAAAATAGATCTAAATCATTACTCATGATGCAGTTGTTTCAATGAATTTTGTATTTACATATTATATTAGCCCTTATGTTTCATACTTCTATCCATCCCTAGGGTGGAATCTTTAAAAAGGAAGCTCTTTATTTCCCTTGATACAGCAATGGAGGAGAAAAAGTGTCCACTAAGTGTCAATAGGTTCCTAGAGGTGAACATTTGCAGGGCAGGCACTCTACAGCTACATGTACCACATTCTCAGAATCATTGCCCCAAAATAATATTTTGTAACTATGCTACAACTCCTATTTAAGAGCCAGTTCTGCAACCTTTACCTGTGTTGAGCAGTAGTGCAGAATTAGGCCCTAGAATATTGGAAAAGCCTAATTTTAAAAGATTGCACTTAGGTGATATTGCCAGACAGATGGCAAAGTCTTACAAGTTTAATTCTTCCCAAAATTGTGGTAAATTTCATACTCATGCTTTCAGTTGGCAAAGCAACTGTCCTTCCTTTGCTTCTCTTAATTTAAAGAGTGTAAGTATTAGTTGCTGGCAAAGCCATTCGATGCATATTTCTAGTCTCATAAATACAGCGTGTGCTGTAGATCTTATATTGCAGTCTTCACACATTTGCTCAGTTTGACAAAGCCACTGCGCTTTTGTAACGGCTGCAAGACTAAAGGAAATTAACTATGTTTAATCCATTAAACAAACAGTTTTTTGACTTAACCAAAACCAATCCTCTTAAAGCAAGATCAGAGAAAAATAAGCAATAAGGAAGATTTTAATTAAGGATTAACACACTTCTGTGATGGTACCATTTTTAATTCTTCTTCTTAAACCAGTAATTTATCAGTAAAAAAAAAATCCATAAAATGACAATTTCATGGGATCAAGTTGTAAGAAAGCCACTAATAATTACTGATTATGAAATACCACTGCCTAAATAAGGTAGACCTATCATAGCTCTTCAGCAGACACCATGTGTTTTGGTGACGTTCCTAGCATACTTCTGGGATCTGTAAAATGGTTAATGAATCTGATAATAAAGTTGGACAGGCAGAAGCTGATTTTGATCCCACTTACACCAACTGCATAATCAAGCAACTCCAGTTAAGTCAATTTTCTCTTATTTACACTAACCTTAGTAAGACCAGAAATAAGTCCTAACATTCTACAGTGGGAAAAAAGAAAGATTGCTTACCTTATAGTACTAGAGTACGTTGAAATATGTGGTTCCTGCGGATATTCATTGTGGGGCATACGTGCTCTGTGTGCCCAGGACTGGAAACTTCAATAGCAGTGTCTGTAAGTCCATGCCTGTCCTTGCACCTCCTCATGCTTTTAACCAAGGGGGAAAGGGGCAGCACAGACCAATCACCTGTCTAGTTCTGATTCTACCACAAATTACACAGTGACCCAAGCAGAGGAGGAGGGTGGGTCATGAATCATAGAATCACAGGACTGGAAGGGACCTCGAGAAGTCTTCTAGTCCAGTTCCCTGAATACCCCTAGGGATCACACATCTTGAAGAATTCCAGTTATTATAAGGAAGTAACCTTTATTTCTTGCTGTACTACAGAGTAGAGGGTTACTGAGCCGAAGAAGACCTCTGCAGCTGAAGCGTGAACCAGAGCATAATGCCTGGTGAAAATATATATGGAGACCCAAATTAGATGCTCTGCATATCTCCAAGAAGGGGAGTCCCTGTAAGGAGGCTACTGGTGCTGCTTGGACTCTCATAGAATGGGCCCTGACAGTTTGAGAAGAAAGGGCTTTCATAAGATCATAGCAAAGTCTCTCTGAATGATCAAAAACAAAGGGTAGAAATTCAATTCTAATGAAAGCAGCAAAGAGTCCTGTAGCACCTTGTAGACTAACAGACATATTGGAGCATGAGCTTTCATGGGTGAATACCCACTTCCTCGGATGCATCGTGCCTCAGGACTCTTTGCTGCTTTTACAGATCCAGACTAATATGGCTATCCCTCCGATACTTGAATTCTAATGAAGACATTCAATTCTAATGTTTCCAAACTAAAGAGTTCCTGCTTTCCGAAACAGGTGCTCAGCACTCTTAACGTATTATAGTCGTCTGCTCCAAAGGCCTGCCAATTTCCCTGCAGGAATTAATTCTAACTGTAACCCAAGGAAAGCAGGATGGAAGAGATCCCCTGGAAGACCTAAAGCATGATGTCAGACACATATCCCTCACTGGCATCCTATCCCGTAACACATCAGATTTGGTGCAAGACAAGACAAGACACTGAAGCAGCTCTCTACTTTGAATAGGAGCATCTTACAACATACAATACAAATTTCCTAGACTCATTTACAAGAGTTTGCTGTGTGCTGATCCATTTCTTTTATGTTAACACTAGCCCCTATGTATGGTCTTAGCAGCTGCTTTGCTCTATGGGTTTCTCTGTGTTTTTGTAATACAGCAGCATCTCTCGGACAATACATTGTGTTTCCAAGTGAATTTAGAATGAAATATGAAGTTCCCCTTTGGTATTACTGAAATGATGCATAGTTTTTAAGGCTAACATTGGTTTTATGTGTTAGCTGTAATACAGAGGGAGTAAAGTGAAATGCAATATACTTCATCTGTGGTAGTTGCTAGGCAAGTAGCTCTCTATTACATTAGACATGATAAATTCACACAAATGGCTCTTTGACAGAACGTTCCCTGTTTCGTAACTTCAGGCAGTTTATTTGGTAACTAGTAAATGGCTGGAAAGGAGCAGCACTTTGTTCTGAATTATACAGTAAAAAAATGTTACTTCCTTCAAAAAAACCACATGCTTACAAAGCTAGGATTTCCCTAAGTGCCCAGTGCTGTTCCAGGCATGCACTACAAACACCAATGCAGAGAATACAAATTCTAAAACAATTATAAAGGGAATCAAAAAATGATAGTGCTCTATGTAGGGCTTGCGGGGAGGAAAGGTTCTGCAAAACAGCAGTTGTGAGAAGTCTTGTCATAAACAGATAGTTAAAGGTTAATGTATCTTTTACCTGTAAAGGGTTAAGAAGCTCAGTAAACCTGGCTGATACCTGACGAGAGGACCAATAGGGGGACAAGATACTATCAAATCTTGGTGGAGGGAAGTCTTGTTTGTGCTCTTTGTGTTGTTGTTGTTCGCTCTCGGGACTGAGAGGGATGGGACATCAATCCAGGCTCTCCAAATCTTTCTGAATCAGTCTCTCATGTTTCAAACTTGTAAGTAATAAGCCAGGCAAGGCGCGTTAGTCTTATGTTTGTTTTCTCAACTTGTAAATGTTTCTTTTGCTGGAAGGATTTTACCTCTGTTTGCTGTAACTTTGAACCTAAGGCTGGGGAGGGTCCCTCTGGTCTATAGGAATCTGATTATCCTGTAAAGCATTTTCCATCCTGATTTTACAGAGATAGCTTTTAATTAAAGAAAGAAAAGGTAAAAAGTTTCTTTTTAAGAACCCGATTGATTTTCCCTTGTTTTAAGATCCAAGGGGTTTGGATCTGTGTTCACCAGGAAATTGGTGAAGTCCCTCAAGGCAACCCGGGGGGAAAGTTTTGGGGGAAACAGAGTGCCCCAGACACTAAAATTCTGGGTGGTGGCAGGGTTACCAGATCTAAGCTAGTAATTAAGCTTAGAAGTGTTCATGCAGGTCCCCACATCTGTACCCTAAAGTTCAGAGTGGGGAAAGAAACCTTGACATGGTGAGTAGCGGTTTGGGATTTTTTTTAGGAACCAAAAACCAGGAGGATTTTTTTCTCTCTCCTTTCTAGCTGCTTGGAAAGCAGCCTGAGGGCAGAAGTGTTAAGTTTTTTAACAAGAGTCTTTGTTAAGAGGAGGCTTCAAGCTGTGAGCCAGCAGCCAGCAAAAGGAATTTACAAGCTGAATTTTCTTTCTTTCTACCTCTTGGGTATAACTAGTTAGAAAGTCTCCGTTAACCAAGCAGCCCTGCTGAGTGCATCCCAAGTTCAGTGAACTGCAGAGGGGTGTGGCCAACACAAGAAAGCAGGAAAATGAGTACCAAGGAAGCAGTTAAACAGGAACTGGCTAGGCTGGAAGCAGAAGAGAAAGCCAAAGAGGCTGCCTGCAAAAAAGAGCTATGTAGATGAAACAAAAAGAGATGGAGATCCAGAGGGAGGCCCACCAGCAGGCCCTGGAATTAGCAAAGGCTAAGCCGGATGTACCAGCCAGCCCTAACAATCCTTCTCCAGGTACTGTTTCCCATCCCAGAAAATTCCCCACCTACAAGGCAGGTGATGATACTGAGGCGTTCTTAGAAAATTTTGAAAGGACCTGCCTTGGGTACAGCATCTCTGCAGACCAGTACATGATAGAGCTGAGGCCACAGCTCAGTGGACCCTTAGCAGAGGTGGCAGCCAAAATGCCTAAGGAACACATGAACAATTATAATCTTTTTCAGACCAAGGCCAGAATCAGAATGGGGCTAACACCTGAGCATGCCCGTCGGCGGTTCAGATCCCTAAGGTGGAAACCAGATGTGTCATTTACTCGGCACGCCCACCACATTGGAAAAAATTGGGATGCCTGGATATCAGGAGCAAATGCTAAATCTCTGGAAGAGCTGGCCTTCCTAATGCAAATGGAGCAGTTCTTAGAGGGTGTTCCTGAGGAAATAGAAAGGTACATCCTAGATGGGAAGCCCAAAACTGTAACCAAGGCGAGGGAGATTGGAGCCAGATGGGTGGAAGTGGCAAAAAAAAAAAAGCTACGAGCAAGGGGATCAAATATCAGAAGGGGCAAACTGAAAATGAACCCTATCACCGAGGGCAACCCAAGACCCCACCTACAACCCAAGGAAAGCCCCAGACACCCTATTGTCCCACCTCACCAGTCTCCAGCAACCCACCTCGGCCCAGTGACCAGTCAGCTGGGCAATGTTTTAAATGTAATGAACTGGGACATATAAAGGCCAGCTGTCCCAAGAACCCCAACCGAGTACAGTTCATTACACCACCATCACACCAAAGATCCCCAGGCCCAGATGCCTCTCAAATACCCTCGGAGCGAAGGGATATTTTGAGAGTGGGTGGAAAGAAGATTATCGCGTGAAGAGACACCGGGGCACAAGTGTCAGCTATCCACCAATCCTTAGTGAACCCCAAATTCATCAACCCAGAGGCCCAAGTGACAATTCACCCATTCATGTCAAAATCTTTAAACTTGCCTACAGCTGAATTGCCTGTCCAGTACAAGGGCTGGTCAGGAATGTGGACTTTTGCAGTCTTATAACAATTATCCCATCCCCATGCTACTGGGGGAAGACTTGGCCAACCAGGTGAAGCTGGCCAAGAGGGTGGGGATGGTCACACACCGCCAAGCCAGGCAAGCTTCCACACCCATCCCTGTTCCTGAGCCGTCCACAAGGGCCCCATCTGTGTTACCAGAGACCCAGACAGAGGTAGTGGAACTGGATCCCCTGCCAATGACTGCAACAGCCACAGTGCATCCAGTCCCAGAACCGGAACTGGAAAAGCAATCAGCACCAGAACCGTTGCCAACAATGACTCCAGTGCTTGCAAACCCATCTACAACTCCAATGCCAGAGGGCACCAGTGGGACTGAACTGGCAGAAGCAGAAGACGACCCTACCCAAGAGGCTCAGCCAGAGCCTGAAATATCACATAGTGCACCAGCGGAAAGCAGTTCACAATCAACAAAAACAACCTCATCACCTACATCGCTTCCAGAGGGACCAAGCCCAAGTTCACAGTCTAAGGAGGAACTGACGTCTCCAGCCTCAAGGGAACAATCCCAGGCTGAGCAGGAGGCAGATGATAGCCTTCAAAAAGCTTGGGTGGCGGCACGGAGCACCCCACCGCCTCTCAGCTCTTCTAACCGATCCCGGTTTGTTGTAGAACAAGGACTTTTATACAAGGAGACTCTTTCTGGTTGAAGACTCTTTCTGGTGTCCTCAAAGACAGTTGGTAGTTCCAACTAAATACCGGGTAAAGCTCTTCAGTTTAGCTCATGATCATCCCAGTGGCCATTCTGGGTGAATAGAACCAAAGACCGATTGGGGAAGTCCTTCCACTGGGAGGGAATGGTCAAGGACGTTACTAATTATGTCCGGTCTTGTGAGCTGTGCCAAAGAGTGGGAAAGCCCCAAGACCAGGTCAAAGCCCCTCTCCAGCCACTCCCCATAATTGAGGTCCCATTTCAGCGAGTAGCTGTGGATATTCTGGGTCCTTTCCCAAAAAAGACCCCCAGGGGAAAGCAGTACATACTGACTTTCGTGGACTTTGCTACCCGATGGCCGGAAGCAGAAGCTCTAAGCAACACCAGGGCTAAAACTGTGTGCCAGGCCTTAGCAGACATTTTTGCCAGGGTAGGTTGGCCTCCGACATCCTTACAGATTCGGGAACTAATTTCCTGGCAGGGACCATGAAAAATCTGTGGGAAGCTCATGGGGTGAATCACTTGGTTGCCACCCCTTACCACCATCAAACCAACAGCCTGGTGGAGAGGTTTA
The DNA here is from genome assembly GCF_025201925.1 of Gopherus flavomarginatus. Taxonomy (NCBI): domain Eukaryota; kingdom Metazoa; phylum Chordata; order Testudines; family Testudinidae; genus Gopherus; species Gopherus flavomarginatus. Next base: position 38,850,625 of record NC_066622.1, read on the forward strand.
ATGGAACTTTGGGGGCCATGATACGTAAATTCGTAAGTGAACACTCCAATGATTAGGACCTAGTGTTGCAGCAGTTGCTTTTTGCCTTCAGGGCTGTACCACATCCCAGTTTAGGGTTTTCACCATTCGAACTTGTGTATGACCACAAGGTTAAGGGGCCATTACAGTTGGTGAAGCAGCAATGGGAGGGGTTTACGCCTTGTCTCCAGGAACTAACATTCTAGACTTTGTAAGCAACCTACAAAGCACCCTCCGACACTCTTTAGACCTTGCTAAAGAAAACCTAAAGGATGCTCAGGAAGAGCAAAAGGCCTGGTATGATAAACATACCAGAGAGTGTTCCTTCAAAGTAGGGGACCAGGTTATGGTCTTGAAGGCGCAACAGGCCCATAAGATGGAAGCATCATGGGAAGGGCCATTCACAGTCCAAGAGCGCCTGGGAGCTGTTAACTATCTCATAGCATTCCCCACCTCAATCCTAAAGCCCAAAGTATACCATGTTAATTCTCTAAAGCCCTTTTATTCCAGAGACTTAAAGGTTTGTCAGTTTACAGCCTAGGGAGATGACGACGCTGAGTGGCCTGAAGGTGTCTACTATGACGAAAAAAGTGACGGTGGCATGGAAGAGGTGAACCTCTCCACAAGCCTGGAACGTCTGCAGCGACAGCAGATCAAGGAGCTGTGTGCTACCTTCGCTCCAATGTTCTCAGCCACCCCAGGACGGACTGAACGGGCATACCACTCCATTGACACAGGTAATGCTCACCCAGTTAGAACCCCGCCCTACCGGGTGTCTCCTCATGCCCAAGCTGCTATAGAATGGGAGATCCAAAGCATGCTACAGATGGGTATAATCCGCCCCTCTAACAGTGCATGGGCATCTCCAGTGATTCTAGTTCCCAAACCAGATGGGGAAATATGCTTTTGCGTGGACTACCGTAAGCTAAATGCTGTAACTCATCCCGACAACTATCCAATGCCACGCACCGATGAGCTATTGGAAAAATTGGGATGGGCCAAGTTCATCTTTACAATAGACTTAACCAAGGGGTGCTAGCAAATACCGCTAGATAAACCCGCCAAAGAAAGGTCAGCCTTCATCACCCATGCAGGGGTGTATGAATTTAATATGCTTCCCTTCGGGCTGCGAAATGCACCCGCCACCTTCCAAAGACTTGTAGATGGTCTCCTAGCAGTATTGGGCGAATCTGCAGTTGCCTACCTCGATGATGTGGCCATTTTTTCTGATTCATGGGCAGAACACCTGGAACACTTGGAAAAAGTCTTTGAGTGCATCAGGCAGGCAGGACTAACTGTTAAGGCTAAAAAGTGTCAAATAGGCCAAAAACAGAGTGACTTACCTGGGACACCAGGTGGGTCAAGGAACGATAAATCCCCTACAGGCCAAGGTGGATGCTATCCAAAAGTGGCCTGTCCCAAAGTCAAAGAAACAGGTCCAATCCTTCTTAGGCTTGGCCGGATATTACTGGTGATTTGTACCACACTACAGCCAAATCGCTGCCCCACTAACAGACCTGACCAAAAAAATCCAGCTGAATGCAGTTAAGTGGACTGATGAAAGTGGGGAGAAAGGAGGGATAGTTATTTCTCCTTGTTTTATGATCCAAGGGGATTGGATCTGTGTTCACCAGGAAATTGGTGAAGTCCCTCAAGGCAACCCGGGGGGGAAGTTCTGGGGGAAACAGAGAGTGCCCCAGACACTAAAATTCTGGGTGGTGGCAGGGTTACCAGATCTAAGCCAGTAATTAAGCTTAGAAGTGTTCATGCAGGTCCCTACATCTGTACCCTAAAGTTCAGAGTGGGGAAACAAACCTTGACAGGTTTATTTTGCCATTTCTCTTTAGGGACTATACTTTCAGACAGACACAGATACAAATGTGTCTACATCAGTTTGGAATACCACTTGGTTACTGTGCTAGTGCAGATCTCAAAGATATTTCCAGATACACCTCTACCTTGATATAATGCTGTCCTTGGGAGCCAAAAAATCTTACCGCATTATAGGTGAAACCGTGTTATATCGAACTTGCTTTGATCCGCCAGAGTGCGCAGCCCTGCCACCCCGGAGCGCTGCTTTACCACGTTATATCTGAAAGTGGTATATTGGGTGGTGTTATATTGGGGTAGCGGTGTATTATATTAGCTGAACAGAATATCTCTGGAAAAAACTTTTTTTATTAAACAATTTTACTTACCAAGGACTTTTTTGGAGATACTTATTAGCAATTTAGAAGAGGAAATAGGCAACCTAATTTAATTATGCATTACTATAGAAAGAAATCCAGCATGGTCTGGGGTAAGAGCATGGGACAGAGTCAAGAGATCTGGGCTCTATTCCAGACTCTGTCACTGCTGCACTTTGTGACTTTGGGCCTCAGTTCTGCATCCACCAAGTAGGGATATTAATAATTAAGCTTTAAAATGCACTTTGACAGTTCTGACAAAAAAGCACTGTGTAGGTACAACTGCAAAGTATCTTCATTGAAAGTCTAACACTGGCCCTGAAAGCCCTTCTCCAGGCACACAATGACTTCATCCATGTTTATACACTGCAGTCAGATGCAAAAAACTTTGGTGACAACTGCAAAACAATCTTCTTGTGAGTGTTTATTTCAATTTGATGTCTGTTGGAAAGTCAATGGTGCACTGAAATGGCATTGGTGCTGAAAGCTTATATGGAAAACTAAGATATTACTGAGAGTATTAGCCATATAGCCACTGCAACTAGAAATGTACTGTGGTACATGGGCAAACAAATCATGAAATTGACACTTGGGCAGTTAATCTATGCTTGATCTAATGGTCAGTTATTAATATGTACAATCTTTTTCATAAGGGATTAAAGATACCTAAACACATTTGGGTTGTCACTGTTAGATGAGTCACTGAGATTCATGGTAATATATGATCCAACAATAGTGCTGTCTTTATACTATATTTCACATGCTACTGAGTAGACCAGGCAAACACATAACACTGTTTTGTATTATCTTAAGGCAGCATTTCCCGAAGTGTAGGGTGTCTCCTGGTGTGGGGTTGTGCAAGACTATCTGGAAGTGTGAAGCATTGACACATCACTGAGTTGGTCTACAGAGTCTTATATTTCATTTATAAAGACAGTGTTAGTCTCTAAATTATGGGCATGAAAAAACCCTGCAAAACACAGAGTGGGGAAGATGAAGAATGTCTGCCTGAGTTTGCAGAGAGCCTGAAGCAATGATTCTCAAATGTGAATTTCCCCATTCATTTTAATGGGTGCTTACTCAGATTCCAGTGATGATACTTTTATTGTCAACATTGTTAACTATTTAATTGTTCAAAGCACGTAAGAAAGAAAAGTAGTATCCTATTGTGAAGATATACATAGTTTCATAGATTAAGTTTTACAATATCTGTGCTATACCCGTCTTTAGATAGTCTCCTGGCAGTACTTCTTTAGTGTTCCACACCCCCACAGGGTCACACTCTTCTCCAGTGATAGGTCATGAGCCCTCAACACTTCCAAGACTGAGCCTCTGGGCTCTAGCACTCTTGTATCTCACAGTGAGCTCTGCCCAGCAAGTCAGACTGAGGTGGACACCTCTTCAGAGACTTTTACCTCCTTCGGGGATCAACACTCTCAACATGTATTTGCAGCAACAACTAGAGTGACCAGATAGAAAGTGTGAAAAATTGGGACGGGGTGGGGGGCAATAGGTGCCAATATAAAAAAGCCCCAAATATCAGGACTGTTCCTATAAAATCAGGACATCTGGTCACCCTAGCAACACCAGACAGCCATTTCGGAAGAGTAGGATTTATTAATTGGAATATAGCTTTGGAAAGTCCTTAATCTTTGCTTTTCTATGCTAACTTAAGACAGAGTTCAGATGGGCCATAGCCAGTTCTCTCCCCCTCCCAGCAAGCTACTGTAGGATCCATGCGACTCTGCCTCTCTCAGTCTCTGTCTGTGTGTCCCAGGAGAATGTTTCTGCATCTGCTCTTAACACAGACACCTGACACTTCTTGTCTTTGTTCTCTGGAGACAGCCTCAAGCTGTGTTCACATGTCCAGCTGCCTCTATAGCAGGGGTTCTCAAACTGGGGATTGGGACTCCTCAGGGGATCACAAGGTTATTACATGGGGGGTCTTGAGCTGTCAATCTCCACCCCAAATCCTGCTTTGCCTCCAGCATTTATAATGGTGTTAAATATATAAAAAAGTGTTTAATTTATAAGAGGGGGTGTCACACTCAGAGGCTTGCTATGTGAAAGAGGTCACCAGTAAAAAAGTTTGAGAGCCACTGCTCTATAGCTATGTGTTAATCATTGGTCATTGCAATTTCCATTGTCTGTACAGGGTCTTCCGTTTCAGTGGGTTGATTCCAGTGCAGGCAGTTTTTAATGGGCTATATGTTTCAAATACCTTGCCGGATCTCCCATGTCCTAGGGAGACAATCAATTCTTTCCCCCAGTAAGTAGGAACACTAAAGGAATAGGGACAGAATCATACAGATAGTTCATAAAAATATTACAGAAGATTCCCACATTTGTCACATATCGGTAGGTCTTTATCCATGTTATTACACACAGCAGGGTTGGAAGTTTCCAGAGTTTGGGAAGTATTATTTTGCATTAACTCGTAATTTTCAGTTACGTCTCTTGCATATCTTTAGGTCTGCAGTGATGTATCACTCAGCAATGGTTGTGTTACAGCTAAGGTAGACAGTGTCTACAGTACTTAACAAAGTAACATTGAATTTTACTCGTAACAAATCAGTTGGCCTAGAAAATCAACTAATACTACTCAATGTTGAGGAATATCCATTCAAATTCTAAACAACCATTTAGTTCAGCTTTGCTCAGGTCCCTGGTTTTTGCTATTCAGAGATTTGCATTAAAGACTTTTAGTTGATATAAAAAAACCCCCATCAATTTTCCAAATAGTTGTAAGTATTCACTATTTACCATTCTTGTGTTTTTAAAAAAAGTTTTAATCAAGATGAAAAACAAAACATGTGACTTAGGTAACAGATCATACACCACAAATCTCAAATAGCCAAAAGAAACATTTTATAAAGAACCATTTCTTTGCATGAACTGTTCAAATAAGTATGTACAACAAATAAATGAAAACATATGAAAGTATGATCACAAACAATTCAGGAGTAGGAAAAAAGGGACTAACTTAGCAGTGAATAGTGGAACTAGCTTTAATTCTAATTCTTTAAGATGGCCTTATTCTCTTGGGGCCAGCCAAACTATCTGCATCTTTGTCAGATCCATATCTAATTTATCTTTTAAAAAAAAATAAAGCAGCATCCAAAAGCAACTTTCAACCAAGAAATATTTAGGTTGCCTAGCAACACATTGACAGTGTATTCAAAAGCAAGTAATTCCCAAATTGATAAACAGGAATACCAGTTACAATAGGGAGAGAAAGTTAGAAGGATAAAATGGTTCTTTTGATTTAATTTTAAGAAATGCAAATGAATGAAGGTAACTCAAGAATATATGCACCAGATTATGCAACATGAAGGAATTTTAACTGATTTTCAGTCATTGGTTTCTCCAATACAGTTGGCTTCAAATTAAAAAGTGACTTGTAAGCAAGGGATTGGTTTTGATTTTAACCAACTGAAAAAAATTATCCCCCCTGGATTTTATTATGAGCCTCATTCAGCTGGGACCAGCTCATGGCTGATTTATACAAAACTATCACTGACATAAATGGAATTGCTAAATGAAACTATCTGAATTAGGCATTTTTGCACCTAAAAATGCATGAACAATTTAAGTGAGGGGAGGGAATTCCTTCAAAGTTGAAGAACTAGTGGCATATGTTGGCAACAAGAGGTTTCATTTCTAATTATGCATTAAGGCTTAAAAACTTATTTTAAACTGTATAGCACTATTTCCTTTTTGAAATTTAACTAGAGTTGATGTGAAATCACACCGTGCAAGCAAATTGTTTCCTTTGCAAGTGAATGAAATAGGACTAGAACTCTTATTATAAACAATGAATGATTGTGTCCAAAGATCTCCTCAACACTGTAATTCTCCTATTCAAATATTAATGCTTGTTTAATTGATTCCAGCACAAAATGCCTGAACTATAGGATAAAGAGTTAACTCAATAATATAAGTTTTCCAGTTGAAATTTAAGATATCATGAGACCCTCTAAATGCTTTAGCATCTATAGTTTGTGGGGGAAAGAAATATTTTTGTTAAAAATGTTACCATATAGCTTAAAATAGATTATTTTAATATTTCTGCTGAGATCTATAGTAAATGATACAGTAGCTTAAGAAATGGCTAGAAAGGCAGTGATGCAAACAGAATAGTCCAGGATTGTACTAGTCAGTGAAAACGGAAAGGATATAATTGTGTTCCTCTAAAGCTTTCTTTTGTAAGCTCCAATAGTTAAATCTAGGGAAATGCTACATTATTTAATATCTGGCTTACAAAATGTTGTTCTTGTCTGTGTGATATGTGGGTTTGTTTTTCATCCCATACACACAACACAGTTCCTCCCCTTATTTATAAGTGAGCTGGAAGCAAAGCTTGACTACTGCTTGATTGTGCACGTGGCACATGTGTTCAAAGACAGGATGCTCTCCACAGAATAAAGACAGCCAATTTCCAGTTCACTTTGAAAAAAATATTTCAGCTCATAAGCTGCAAATACAGGGCTACCTAGGGTCTTTATAATTGCAGCAGTTAATGATTATCAATAATGGGTGATAGTAAAACCATTCCAGGCAGAGTCTCTACATTGTCACTGTAAATCAGATGTAGGGTATTGTTTTTAAGCTATTGTCAATAAAATGGCTTCTCTTTTTCAGCTAAAATAAAAGAAACTATAAAGAAATTAGTCAAGCTTGCATCATGTTTGAACTTTTACAGAACTGTGTAATTGTGTCAGTCAAATTATATAAATTAAATGTTAGCAATGAATATTATATATCGTCATATATAAAAAGGAATTTTACTTTTTGTATGTCTCTACTGATGCAGCATTTCACAACTTTACTGAAACAGCTTCAAGTTTGTATAAAGCATAAAACTGGTAAAATTTCTTGGTGTAAAATTTCTTGGTTTGTGCAAATAGAAAGGTGAAGCACTGTGTCAAGGGGGAGTTGTTAGCTCTAGGTATACTCCTGCCACTCCAACATGGCAAGCTACCAAATAAAAACCCATGGCCACAAAAAATGACCAGTAAGAAGAAGAACTATTGTAAGATAAGAACTGGATGGAGCCAGTGGCGGGTGCCAGAAGTAGACTGATAAAACTTTTAGCAGGATAAGCAAAAATGTATTAGTTTAGGTTAGTTATTGTGATTTATGCATGAGAATCATGTTTTTAATGAAGGATTTAAAACAGATAGGTACACAGATGAGATGATTTTGTAAACTGAGCCAGTGCAAAGTCACAGAACATGGGATAAAATAAAAGATAGACGACTGGCAATAAGAGATTGGAGAAGACACAGGGGCAAACATAGCGGAGACTGGAGATTTGAAGAGAGATACCCTGTCCCTGAATGAGGTTTAACTTTTCTTGCTTTATCTGTTTTGCATGTATATGTAACTCATAGATGATAACAGCATTATCTTAAAATGTGCATAATAAATGTAAAAAGAAATTGTTTAAATCTAAATCGAAGTGGATCTTGTTTTTCATCCAAACTCAAACTCAAATGTTAAAGTTAAGGGGACGAAGAAAGGAGAGGAAACAGCTCTTATCTAACTTTTGCTAAAGGCAAGGAGCACAGAGAGAGGAGGGCTTGCACTCAACCCTTCAGCTCCCACTCCTGTTTCAATCAATCACTCTTAACTGCTTTTTCATTGGGAGCTCAGAAAGAAGCAACATCACTGTTAAATGGAAGCTTTTAGTTCCACCTCTTCCAAACCATGTCCACACCTCTTTCCACGTTAAACCATTGGGTTGGCTGGATTTTCTTTCTTGACTTTCAGACTAATTCCCTTCCTCCACTTTAAGTCAACCTTGTCTCTGAAGTAGAATTTGTGTCAGGCACATACTTCATTAGTAGATGTAGACATGAATGGGTCCGGAGAGCATGAAGATGCTACTTCCCATGACAGTGTGGAATTTTTCCTGGGCTTACTTCTTCTTACAAGGTTTTATCTTTTACTGCTATTTTATATAGGCTATTTTATCAGACAATCTTCCTCTTCTAAAAATGCTTTAAAAGAAAGCCCCTAAAACTGTGTTTGCTCTCATGAGGAAACAAATCAAACCTGTTGTCAATTTGCCTCATTAATATAAAATACAAGCAAGTCCTCCTAGGACTTCCCAGACGGCTGACCTTTCTAAAGTAAAACACAACAAAAACTCATTGTAAGAGATACAGAAACAATGATGATCCATGTAATCATGCCAAGATTGTTGTGAATAAAAAAAATCAGGTGAAGACATTTGAATTTTTTAAATGCTCCAGTGACACTGTCATAATTTTAATTGCATATAGTAGAATCCAAAGGCTGCAAAGTGGGACAAAGTTCCCTGAGAGATGGATCTGGTTAGTTATCCCCTGACGAATGAACATATTTAGAGATAAGATATTTATGAAATGTCATGTTTATGTGCTGGCAATTATTACTACACACATCCTATTAGACTTATTACCCTCTCCCCTGCATTTCATGCCAGACTGCTAGTTTGTCTTACCCATCTATTAGGTCTTGTCTTTTCGACTGCAAGCTCATTGGGGCAGGAGCAGGGACTGCCATTTGCCACATGTTTGCATAGTGCCTTGCATGATGGCTTCCAATCTGGTTGTGGTCTTTATGTTCTACCATAATACGAATGTGAACTAATATAAACTATTATGTTTAAGTAAAGGGTTAGTAAGTTAGAATAATCTTTCTAGCAGTGGATGAATGTTTACCACAACCCACCCAATCAATTGTTTGACTATTCTGTGGATGCTGGTGTTCCTGAATGTACAGTGTCAGATAAAATGTGCTAAAGAATTATCTGACCAACAGAAAATCATATAAATGGGAAAATTCAGTTGAGACAAATCTCAGTTTAGACTTTAAGTCTAAGGAAAATTGTGGCTCCCCAGGTTGCTTAACACACCCTGCAGTAAGCTAGATTTCCATTTTAATTAGCTAACCCAGAATTCACTCCCTCAGCATATATCAAAACAAGAAGAGATCTCAGAATAAAACTGGCCCTCTTATCTTCCCTCCCCAATTATGCATCAATTTCTAGAGTCATGATTTGACTACTTAGAGCTGTTAATACTGTCCAGAGCAATGGAGAATTAAGTGATCTGTTGATACATATGTTACAAATGTGCATAATTTTTGAAGGTCAGTGAAGTCTTAATTTTTTTGACAAAAAAAACCAAATCAACAACCTTCAAGTCCACTGATTTCTCTGATGCCTTAGTGACCTGAAGTTACCAAAGTTGTTATAGATTTAACCCCCAATGTGCAAATAATTGAAACATGTGCACAGCTGTGTGCACACAGGAATGGTCCCAATGACTTAAAGATTGAGGTTTTGGGGCCTGCTTCTGTTCTCACTGAAGTTTATGGGAGTAGGATCAAACCCTATGAAAGAAATATTTTGTGTAGACAGGATATATTGGTTGTGATAGATTCACTATACAGGGTCTAAAATTTTGTTTAAGTTTGTATAGGCTATTTTGACAGACATTTAAGTGAAACTTCAGGACTGAGGGTTTACAGACCCACAAAAGACAGGGAAAGTTACTCATTTTTTAAAATGAGGCCCAAATACCTTTGTGGATCTGGGCCTGAATGTATTGCCTACACAATGAAAGGAAATTTCTCTCCCCTCATACTCTTGGCCATTACCAAGCTGGGCCAATCCCTGCTCCAAAATACACATGCATTAGAAAGCTTGTAAGAAACAGCTAGTTTAAAAAAAAAACAACATTTTAAAGCTACTTGTTTAACTCTAACATCATTACCAGAAATGGAATAATTTCTGTTGAAACATAAAAAAAACCTGAAGGAAAGGAGCAAGCAAGGAAAACTTCAGTCCAAAAGAATAAAATTTGAAAAGTTATAAATAACTGAGAACAAGAATTTATAACAGAAAGTGTCCAGCAATCATAACTACTGGCTTCATCACCAGCTTTGCCTAGAACGTGCATTACGAGGAATCTAGATTTTTTTTTAATTGAATCAGAACTGTATAAGGTGATGCCATGAAAATACTTCTTGTTATTGCATGGCACAGGTACTCATTCTTGACTTGGCAGTCAGTGGGAATAAGTGACAACACACCTTAGAACACTTCAAGTGAACAACTAGTTAAACTTTCCCTTCATTTGGAATACCTGTTGAGGAGTGATAGAGAAACCGATGAATACCTGTACCAGATTAAGTAGAACACCCAGGAACTGAGTATAGCATAACAGGAGGTCAAAGAAAGCCAATTCTTGTGTAGTATTATACATAGTTTCCGTGTTGAGAATAGAAAGAATTGCACTTTAAGTAATGAAGGAATGACTGCTTCCCAAAAGCAAGTTAAAGAAATTTAAGATGGATCTTTAGTTTAATAGAAGTGGATGTGGTATTCATTTATTATTCATGTAACTGATGTCTATGTTTGTAATCTTTCACTCTTTCAGAGTCCTTGTCATTGGGCTGAGTGTCTTGGGCAGCCTTGCCAAAGATGACTCATCAGACCAGTTTAATCTAAAGCAGAGACTAAAACAAAGGAATAACTAAAGCAATAAAATAATGGGGCCTTGCAACAAAACTCCATCTTGGACACAGATTTAAATTAGAAGCTCCACTCCTGAGGCTATCTCTTTCCTTTGGCCAATCTGCCTGTCTGGAACTCTGACCCAAAGTGAAATTTAAAGGCTATTGCTTCCTGTACTTTAGACAAGGGCAGTACCTCCTTGCTCCTTTTGAAGCCAATTACCACACCTCTTTATTTCAATTGCCTGCATCTGTCCTGACCTTAATGGTAGAAGTTGTCTAAGGGCAGCTTCTTGCTTTAAAAGACAAAACTAGACTTTCTAAATCTAACTGAGGAAAAAGGAATCTGCTGACTCTTTCTCAAGTAAAATAGCCCTTTAAAATGGTGGTGGGGGGAACACAAATGGGGGAAAAGCAACATTTTAATTGAATTTTTTTCCACAGAATAAAGTTTCCTTGCCAGCTGTATTCAGAAATACTAGTATGTTACAATCCCATCGACTTTACCCTCTCATACAACCCTCCATTACCCTCTTAGTCCAGCTACTTCAGCCAGCATCCTTCACTGACTGACATTGCTCATCTTGAATACCCTCTTTTCCACCTATTCCACCCTACGTTAAGCAAGTGAGCTTCAATCTGGGAAGAAAAAAAGGAACATTTTTAAAACTGTCACAAGTGTCGGAAGGCTTACTGTTGGACTTCAGTGAGACTACCCATGTGCCTACTGTTATGCACTTGCATAAGCATTTGCACAAGTGGGGTCTTAGACTAGATTTAGGATTACAAACTAGTTGCCATAATATAGTGGGTCAAACTGTTTTAGGAAATAAGAACAGTAGTGATATTTCATAGATTAATATCCAAGTGACTTAGATCCAATAGATTTTGTTCAAGAAAAAAAACCATTTTGGCTAAGAGAATAAATTGGTAGTTGGTGTGAATATGACTGGCAAACAGTTACACTATGGCATGAATCATTATTAGCATAAAAGCAAGTGCAGAGACTCAGCTATACTGAATAAAATCTCATTGTCTAATACACGATGAATTTCTACTCTAAAATGTCACTATATAAGAATGGCACTTCCTTACTCAATGGTCCTATATAATAGCTTTAGGGATGGATCTTAAAAGGTGTTTAGAATTTTCAAAAGCATTCAGGTGCCTAATTCCTACTGAGTTAAAATCAGTGGGAGACAACAGACACGGAGCTCCTCAAACCCAGTCACTTTTTAGAGTACAACCACACCTGGGGTAACTCTGCTAGAGCATATAATAGGCTCCTTAGATAGGGCTATGAATAACCACAGGGTTTCCCTGCACTTAGCATAGGAAGTTGATTGTGGGAATCTCAGATACTGTGTGTCGTAACCTCTGATACTTGCTGACATTTTCACTATGACCCTTGGGTGCTTGGGAGAGAGTCACCTAGACTCCTCATATGCTTAAAGTATGTACTTAAGCATTTTGCTGGATCAGGTCCATACTGTTCAGCACCTTGTAGAACTGAGCCTTAAACAACATATTAAAAAGTCAGGTCATATTAATAACTTATGTTAAACAATGCTGGATCACTGCAGGAAATTTTACATAATAAACCAGAAATGTCCTGTAAACATACACACTAAGGACTTATCTACACTGCAAGTTAGGGTGCAACAACCAGCTTGGTGCATGGTAGAGTCACACCCTGGCTTGCCATGCAGTAATGTCATGTAGATGAGTCCTAAATTTTGCATCAAGAACTGTAATGTCATGGAGGTTATTTGCTGACAAAACAAATGTCCATTTCTAATTCCTTGTCCCATGAAACTGGTATAAATACTTTGTAACTAATCATTCTTCAACTGAAATTTCAGAAAGACATCCAATTAATCACAACTTCCTGTATTTGTCTATGATAAATAAAATATTAATTCAAGCCCTTTGTGTGTTTACCCTTATGAGTTTTTTGTAACCGTAGTTCAGGAATAATAATACTCTAAAACATGTTACCAACTGAATCTGTAATATATATCTCTATTTTAAAACTATTATGGCTGTTGGAGTTAATGTTTGCAGATTTTAACATTAAAAACTCTAATTTTAAATATAATTAAAAAAAGAAGAATCTTGATAAAAAAGGAACAACTCCTTCCTGTAGGGTTGCCAATTTTGGTTGGACGTATTCCTGGAAGTTTCATCACATGACAATCTTTAATTAAAAATTAAATCTTTAATTCCTGGAGACTCCAGGACAATCCTGGAGGGTTAGCAACCCTGCCTTCCTGTAATGCACAGAGTTCAGCTGACTCACTAATAGCTGAAGCAAAAATGGGTTAAATTCATTCATTTTAAGTGAGTGACTTAAATTGCTCTTTATGTGGTGACGTGCTTTTTCTCTGCACTGAATGTCTTCTGAAAGTAACAGAATAAATCCACATGCTGCTCCCCTGGGGCTATTAATCTGGTCCATATTTCCCTTGTAAATTAATATAAGAGGGGTAAAGTTGATAAGAGTTCTGTATAAATTCCAAACTGTGCAGTTAGAAGGGGATATTGTAGATGGTGCAGAATTGAATTAATCAAGTAACTACTTTTGTGACAGTCACAGAGCCATCATCACATCCTGCCTGAATGCTCAATTCCTATGTTGAGCTCTCAAGCAGCCAGTTATTCTGTATTTCACTAGGGACACTGAACTCCAAGACCTTGAAGGTTAATTCTTTTACATACACTTCAGCACAAGTAAGCAGTCTGATCTCAATTTTAATCACTTAGCCAATTCTCAAAATCCCTGTGAAAGAACAGCCTTTAAAAAAGATCATCATGAGAAATTCATGCTGCAGTTATAATACTTACAGAAATAAGATATCAGCATAAACACAATAAATATTTGATTTTTTATTATATTTGACCTTTGTAGTGTTTCTAAAGCACTTTATTAATCTCTTTAACACCTCTGTGAAGAGTAAAGTATGATATCAATTTTAGAAATAGGAGAATTGAGGCTACCAAATTTCCCTGAACCACAGAGAAAGTCAGTAGTAGAGCCTAGTTTAGAACTCAAGAAACTCTCACTTCTAACCCCAAACTCACATCTTCAGACCATACTGCTTCTCCCTAAGACTTCTCTTAGAGCACAATGCAGTACAGACCAAGCAGCCATCTTGAATTCAGTTGTTGCCATGCTATGTATACAAGCTTTAGTAAAATAAGAATTATTGACCATCACCTGTAATTCTTTGTCCTTTCCTCCAACAAAGGAGTTAAGGGGATTTGCCAATACCTTTTTAATTGAATTAAAATAACCCTTTAAAATATTAATCTCTGAGGACAGTCCTCTCAATTTAATTAGCTCAGCATAGTTGTTAAGGTATATGAAGGTATGTGTTTCTTCCTGTGCTATTTTGTTTATTGAATTATCTATTGGTTTGTATGGGGAGAAAACCTAAAACATACTTGAGGGGAGGGGAAGTGAGAAGAGCATAGTTGATGCTGTAATTGTGCACAGATTTCCCCAAACTCATGAAGCATGGCAACAATTTCATTAAGATTTTTATCTAAATGGTAATACATTTTATTACCAATTGGTCAGCTTCACAATAATGAAGAAATGACAGAAGGAAAAATGATTTCCATCGCATACATCACCAGGTTATATCCGCATAGGTATTAAATTCCCTCTTTATTTTGCAGTACTGTAGGCAAAGTATTCACCCAAACCTTTTGTGATGTTCTTATTCCCATTAAATACATCACTCTGAAAGATAGTGGTACATTTTACTAATATTTGGATGCTTGGAGTCTCCCTGCCACAAGAGAAAACTGTACTAAAAAGAGTGCTGTATATATAGATACTTGTCAGCCTTTAGGCTGGGAATTGGGAAAGGAAATGTCAGATGCTAGCTTTATTCAGAGCAGGCACTTTAAAGGAAAAAAAATAAATGTGAAATGTGTAGCTAGAGGCTCAAAGATAAGGTATGGAAATTAGCTGATCTACAGAAACTCATTTCAGTTGTGTTACAGGGCAATACTGGTTTAAAAGGCTAAGGATGACACTCTACATTATTATACTAGTCTGAACTAGTCTTTGTAGGTTTGGCCATATTATGTCCAGTTTATTAGCAATAATTTTAGTATATTTTTATTCCCTTTAGACTTGCACAAATTTATTTTCATCAATTTTGTAAGGGTTATGTTTAATTTTTATATCTAAAATTTACAATCTAAGAGTTTATTCAGGTAAGTAATCCTTACACAAATAAATAATGCAATGAAAGTCTGAGCCTGATTCTACTCGGACACCAGTAGAAATCAGAAGTAATGCCAATTAGGTTTTTGTGGGTGTGACAAGACATTATCAGTAGGACCCTGGTCACTTGATGTTCCTGCAGTAAAGAAGACTGCAGGCTCATCTCTGAGCAAACACTTACTTTCTGCTGGGGGATTCTGAGCACCTGGATGGTAATCACTAGGCCAACAATGTAATTGGGAGAATGTAAGTGAAAGGAATTGGAAGTAAGGGAAGCTCAGAAGATGACCCTGTGTTGAGAAGTGAAGGCTTCATGGAAGCCTCCTCATGTAGGCCTGCAGTAAACTGTTAGACTCTGCAAGGTTGTGAAGGGTATCAGCCTGGTGTGTTGTTGTGACTAACACCACATGAAGTGGCCAGGTAGTGAAGTACACTGAGTAGCGACAGAGGCATCCTGTGACAGTGGGGATATTCTGAAGATTGAATGTTATATTTAAAAAAAATCCCCAATGAAGTTATCTAGCTTATCTTTAATGCTCTAATGCAGAATCTTCCTGCAAGGGTGATAGCAGAAGACATATATTCTGCTGTGCCTGGGAGGAATGTTGTAATAGGAGGTACTTGGTTGTGAAAATAATTGGTTTTGTTCTGCCATTGGGCAGTTGGTTAGGTTCACTGTTCGATTTATTAATAAATTAACAGGACTCTTGAGTTCAAACAATATGAATAGCAGGGTATATAGTAAGACCGAGAAGCAAAATTGTTGAGGGAAGGATTGATGCAAATATCATCCCAAAAATGTATTTACATGATAAAGGTCTAAAAGGCACAACGGCATGCAGGTGCTTTTTAGGTTAACTTTAATGATCACTGAGGTAAGATATTGGATCTCTTGTAAGTTTTCTGGCTTGAGTGAATACGGTAGACCTAGATAAGATTCCTGCTGAAGAACGTTTGGGGAAAGCGTTCTCCTTTGTAAAATTGTCACTACTAGTAACAGGAAATGTGACACCATTACAGGTTAGTGTCTTACCCTGAAAGGCATTTAGTGACCAAGAAAATGCTTGGGATACTAACAAAATAAAGTGGGAAGGAAGAACAATGCTGTAGTTAAACTCAAAAAATGAGTCTGAATATCTAGATGCGTTTTGCAGCTTGCCACAGGCTTATTGTCTGGCATGCCCAAGCTTACTTCAAAGGTCTCATTTTTAGAAGTTCCAAGTACCTACAGTGCCTCCAAACTTCAGCTGGACTTGTGGATGTTCAATGCTTCAGAAAAAAGCCAGCCCATTTCCCCTCAGTAAAATTAAGAGTACTTCCCTACCTCAGAAGGATTATTATGGGCTGTAAAGCACTCAGATCCTCAGGTGGAAGCCAGTTGAGAAGTATCATTACAGTTATTGTTAAATATTTTATTGTCTAGGTGCACAGGGTATACCATCTTAGCCCTCTCAAACATTTTCCATGAGGCTGTGGTGTAATTTTAATGTTTGGATTTTTCTTCTTTTACTAAACTGAATCTACCACAGTGCTGTCATCCACAGATCACAAGACGCTCTACAAAAATAAATGTTACATCCCCATTTAACAATGGAGAAACTGAGGCAGACCCCAGTTGATGAATTGACTTGCCCAAGCTTACACAAGTCACTGATAAGGCTGGAAATAGCATCCCGGTTTCCTGAGTCCCTTTTAAGGAGCTGAAGCTTTTAACTAAATAAAGAATGCAGTGTAGTCCTGCAGCACCCCCTGTGTATAGTAGTGTACATGAAGACCAGGACCATACCTTGTAATTTTATTTGCTAGGTACTCCATGCCATCAAGATTTGTTTTTTAAGAAATGGATAAACCTGGCATGGAGACTTTGGGATAACCATGTGGATAAAGCTATGTACTTACTGCTCCAGCATATGACATCACAGAAAAAGATTAAGGGTAAAATCTGTCATTAAAAGACAAGAAAGAGGAATTTGGGGGCTAGAGAAGAGAATCATTTATAATTTCTCACTGTCTGATGCTAGAATGTGCTTTAGGGTATGAGGAAAGATTTAGAGTCAGAGTTCAATTTTCTTAGTAGCTGAGTGTAGCTGATAGAGAGAAAGTACACATTTAACATTTTTTTAGCTGGCAGCCACTGCAGAATCCAGAGAGAAGCTGACAGACAGTGAAATCTAATACAGTTAGACAGGGTCTGCTGGCCAGGAGAAGTTACCATAGACAGGAAGAGTTCTGCTGCAGCTCTTCCTCCCTGCTGCAAGACTCTCCCCCACCCCCCAAGACTCATATTGGAGCTTCTCTTAGCAGCACTCTTAATTTGCATTAAAAATATTTATGTTCTATATTAAGGGGAGGAAAAAATGATACAAGTTTATATGGTGCATATCTGTAGAATGTTGAACAGATGCTACTCAAGTTAGATATTTTTAAATCAGTCAGTCCAGATAATTTGCATCCAAGAGTTTTAAAAGAACAGGCTGAGGAACTTGCTGGACTGTTAATATTGATTATTGATAAGTCTTGGAGCATGGGGAACATTGCAGAAGACTGGAAAAAAGCTAATTTTCTTCCAATTTTTAAAGAGGGCAAACATTTGTTTGACTCAAAATGAAGAATATTTTGGCTTTTCAATTAGCCAAAATTGCTGAAAAAGTTCAGTTTCAGGTTGATGTGAAATGATTTTTTATTTTACAGAACTGCCAGCAAATCAAACATCAGTTATTTATGTAGCTTCATTTGTAATATTTAGAAAGTGTACAGTGGGAAAGCATTATTTATAAATACATTTTTATATTAGTATTGATGCCACTTCATGATTGTTTTTGTAAGTTTAATTCTTTTTAGGGCACTCAGCATGTGTGTGTTAAAGGGGTGAGAAGTTCTTCTCATATTAAAAGAAAGGTGTAAAAAAATAGTATCTATACAGAAATTGAGAGGTTTATTTCTGCTGTTGCTTCCAGGATGTTCAAGAGGTATTGTGCTAGAGTAGTACCTGATAAGAAGTGTCAGATGAACCTGATGATCCCCTGTGAGCTGTAGTGGGGAATATTGTCAATAATCTCACGCGCATTCTGGATGCTGGGTTTCCCTTGTAATCTCTTCTACTGACTTCTAATCAATTAGTTTTATCTTCAAGTTTTGTTTTAAGAGAGGTCTAAGTTTTCTTCCTCCAAAGCAGCTGCTGGACTGCAGTGCCCCATTGATTCCAACAGGCTATGACTCAGGCCTAAAAGCAGCTACTCCCTCAAAGGCATTCAGTTGCATTCTGCTGACCCATCTTCACAAGCCCCAAGAACAGTCTAAGGCTCCTTTAGAAGCCCAAGTGAATAGCTGGATTTAAAGGCCTAGAGGTGGGGCTGAAGATCCTGGTGAGGACAGTCAGATAGGTTGAACTCTTTCCTACTCTGGAAGTGAGTCATTTTTGCCTGTGTGATTGGCTGGATAATGAACCACTGAAGATCCACCAAACAAGGTCAGTGACCTACAGGGGACACTGGGGCAGGAAAGAGCCTGCAGTACCAGACACAGCAGCCAGAGACACTCAAGAGGTGAATGTCTCTCCTTACATTGGCACCCACAGGTCAACTCTTTATTTATCAAGGGTGCACAGATACTTAGGATTATTCAAAAACGTAGAACATAATCTAAGTGTGCAAACTTCTTGTATGCCCAAGCTGTGTTCCTTCTCAACCTAAGCATAACTGGTCTCAGGATTAGGCAGGCCTTCAAGTAGTTAGCAGCTGACCATCATGAGTTTAAAGCAATACTCTCCCCCCAAAACCCCACCATAGCTAGTAGCATGCCCACATATGACAACTGTCTTACCACCATTATAGAGGGTTGGCAGCTCTGATAATTCAACTTGAATCTGTCCTGTGTTGTGCTGAAAGTACCTAACACCAAGTATTTCAAAACTTCAGAAGGGAATATCTGCCTAGTTAAAAAATTACACCCTGTATCCATGCCTTTGTGCAAAGAAACTTGCTGTGATGTTGCAGACTATATAATTTTATTAAAAGGATTCCCACCTTATGCAAAAGATATAAAGGGGTGGAACAGAACAAAGGGGAGAGAGGAGCCATCATGAAGAATCCCCTAGCTACCACGTGAGCTGGAACAAGAGCTGTACCAGGGGAAAGAATTGTGCCCAGGCCTGGAAGGTGTCCAGTCTGAGGAAAAAAACTTACTGAAGCATCTCTGAGGGTGAGATTATCTGTATTCAGTTTGATTAGACATAGATTTGCACATTTTATTTTATTTTGCTTGGTGACTTATTTTGTTCAGTCTGTTACTACTTGGAACCACTTAAATCCTACTTTCTGTATTTAATAAAATCACTTTTTACTTATTAATTGACCCAGAGTATGTATTAATTCCTGGGGGACCAAACAGCCATGCACATATCTCAATCAGTGTTATGGAGGGCGAACAATTTATGAGTTTACCCTGTATAAGCCTTATACAGGGTAAAACAGATTTATTTGGGTTTAGGCCCCATTGGGAGGTAAGCTGCTTTCAGGTAAACCTGCATCTTTGAGGCAAGTAATTCAGACCCTGGGACTGTGTTGGAGCAGATGAGAGTGTCTGGCTCAGCAAGACAGGTTGCTGTGGTCCTGAGCTGGCAGGGCAGGAAAGCGGGGGCAGAAGTAGTCTTGGCACATCACGTGGCAGCTCCCAAGTGGGGTTCTGTGATCTAACCCGTCACACTTGCAGCTCTGTGTTTGTATGTTTTTGCACAGCTATAGCCCTAAGCCTCCCAAATACTAAGGGCTTGTCTTCGCATGCAGTGCTATATTGGTGCAACTGCATTGGTGTAGCTGCAGTGCATTAGTGAAGACAGTTTTATGCTAGCTAGAGAGGTTCTCCCGTCAGCATAGTTAATCCACCTCCCCAAGAGGCAGTAGCTATGCTGACAAGCAAAGTTCTCCCGCTGACATAGAGCTGGTTACACCTCTGAGCGATTTAGTTTTACTTATATAAGTCTATAGTGTAGACCTGGCCTAAAGTGAGCAATGCACTTACACTGAACGTCATAGGGATTTGCTGTATCCAGTGAGATCATATATTCTTCAAGTCCAGTATCTTACCACCTGCTATGACTTGATACTCAGTGCCTCAGAAGGTGGTAGAATCATTTGGCCAACTACCTAATGCTGTACAATGGTGGGGAAAAAGTTTTTGGCCACTGCAGCTGGTTGACTTATCAATTGATTTACCACAGCAAAGAGAATAACTGTCTCTTCTCAACTGGTTTAAAGTCTCTTGAGGGAAACTTTACTCCAGTTGCATAATTAGTCAGCCTTCTTTTTATGCCTCTGTTGTCAGAACTCCAGTATGACTAATTGATTAGAAAAACTGCTTTTAGTATAGGTGATCTAAAGCAGGAATAAAAGGCTTACCCAGGACTTAATTGATCAAGGGAAGATTATCTCCTTTGAAGATTTATAATTTTAAATATACACCATAACTAGTATGGAAATTCTTTGCACATAAGACACTACCTTGTGGTACTGACAGACTTTATTGCTGGGATTTATCAGTCCTAGGGAGATGTTAGTCTTTGAACCGCTAAGGGGAAAAAAGAATCAGGAACCAAGCTATCAAAGGTACACTGATCTTATAAATTATAAATTTTAAGGCAGAACAGAAATAGGATCTTAAAACACATAGACAAATATTAGGATATGTACATTTTTTTAAAAATTACCTAAATACTTTCCTCAAACATTGGTGATATATAACATTGTCAATATTTATCATTACCATCTTCTGATAAGGTGTTACCAAGCCCTGAGACTTCTGTTTTGTTGATACTGAACTGAAAAAATACCTGCTCTCACCTTTTTTCTTTTGTCCATCATTGTAATTAGTTACTGGTGGAACACATCCTTGGGGAGTTCTATCAGCTCCCTATTATTACAGATGTTAGTTCCTCAGATTCTCTGTAGGTTTAGTTTCTCATGTCTGTGAAGGACTAGCCATTATAAACATCCCCCACTGGCTCCTGTTTGGAATTACTTTTATGATTGTGTTGCTTACTCATAAGTCCCTAAACAACGTGCAGTACAGAACATTCAGCTTATCTGTTTGGCCTTGTTATGGTATTTTTCTAGGACAGCAGCACAAGATTCCTGAATTTAATAGACCTTTGAAATAGCTGGAGAAAGTTCATTAACATATTTACAAGACTAAATTGTACTCAGTATTAAACTTCAAAAAAATTATGAAATTTACAAAAGTGCAAAAGTTAAATTTCAAAATTTACAAAAAAGTTTTGAAATCTGGAGTCCATTTCATTTGTTTTTACCAGGCTTCCTCAACTAAAGTCAGCCTTATTTACTTCAAAATTACATTAAAAAAAAACAACAATCCTTCTACACCTTTCCTCTTCCCAACCCCTTTGGGATCAAACAGCTTTGCTTGCAGAATGAAACACTTTATCACATCTCTGGTTCCTAGTTGCTCACTTGCAGCAGCTTTCGGCAGCCACATGTTATAACTGCACCATTAGATGGAGATTACTTAGCAGTTATCTGCTTCTGGATGCAATCCAGAACTCTGGTGAATTTTGCATTAAAATATAGATTTAAATATTGACTACTTGCATTGCATGTTCATGTACCAATCTTGCATTCCATAGTCAAAAAGAACCCTCATTGACGTCATGGGATGTTTTCCTGAGTAAGAAATGCAGTATCAGGCCTTTAATCACCAATTACTTGCACCCTGGGATATTCTTGTGAAGAGCGCTATTTAACACATTTTAAAATCTATATAATATAAACACTATTGGGGTAATGCAGTGTTTTCCAAACTTTTGAAAGCTGAATCCTCCCTTCAGGAAAATGAAAGTAATTGCACCACCCACAATTCCACTATGTGATAAAGGCTTACCCATCTTAATCTATATATCTTCCATCCTGATCTCCACACACGTCCTGGCTAGTCCTTGGTCTCCAACCTTTCCTTTATTCTCCTTCCCTCCATAATTTGAGCACTGAAATAATCAACACTGTTGACATTTAAAATATCATATTAGCAACTAAGTTAGCATCCATTGAAATAAATGAGGCAGTTCACACTACAGAATTATTTCAGGCTCTCCGCAAACTATGGAAGTATGCTATATCTTGACTGTTTTCTTTGCAGCCATAACAGCAACAGACTTCCACCCCCGCCCCCACACACCACACACACACACACACACAAAATCTGAGACTCTGGAGAACTATTAAAAGGTCTACTGTGCTCTCTGGCTGGTTCTTCACACACCCCAGAGTGTTTTGGGAAACAGTGGGCTAATTAAAGAAACAAACTACTAATTTATTCTAATATAGATGTTTGTAACAGAGTGAGTGACTGACTATTACCATGGCTCCATTCACCTATCACCTGGAAATTTGATACATTCATTATGGAGTTCTGAATATACAAAAAATATCCCAAATTTTACTTTTTACATATTAGGTCACCAAAAGGCCAGTCTTTACTGGATCTCTTAATCAGATTTTTAGACAAGAAAATTGTTTCAAGCAAATAAATGTTTCAGACACAGATGTTCATAGCCATATTCACCTGAAGGCTGGACTCCTGTCAAGTTATTACATAACAGTTTTAATTAGTTTTTATTAATGAAGAGTCCTTTGTACTGTCTCATTAATACCATTCATCACTAATTTTCAGTTTCATTAGTTCTCACTGTTGCCAAAAATTAGATCTGAATTATCCAAACATCTGTTTCTTGTCTAACGTCACAGATAAGAAAACAGGAAATGCATTCTTTAATTAAAACAGCTGAGTAATACATAATCCAGTCCAAATGATTTACAGAGACAACTCTACTCCTGTACTAAATCAAATTGCTCCAAGTTTGCTTTTCCTTCAGGGATAGGCCCTCTTGCAAACTGAAGCCTTTGGGTTACAGTTCCCAGTATAAATGAATGTATTTTAGTCAAGTTGTTTACCAGTATGATAATGATCAGATACATCTTTTATATGCTCAGAACTCTGCCCTTCCTAGTGAAGAAAGAGCACATTCTCCAAATGACATCTTAGATCAGCTGATAAAGTATGTGGAAGGACCCCAGAAATATCTTATGAAGGACAGGGTGCATTTCTTCAAAAAGAATACAAGAAAACTGCATAGTCTCAAATAGACAGCCCATCAACAACCAGGAAAAACTATACCAGCATGTGTCGATGACATTTTCTTGATATACACTATCCCTGGTAACTACACTGTATCAGTAAAGATGTAAACTGAGCCCTCAAGTATTGTAACCCAGACAGCCTTCTCTTAGAGCAGGTGTGGGCAAACTACAGCCTGGGGGCTGCATCTGGCTCTTCAGACATTTTAATCCAGCTCTCATGCTCCTGCCAGGGAGCAGGGTTGTGGGCTTACCCCACTCCGCGTGTGCCATGGCTCCTGGAAGCAGCGGCATGTCTCTCCTCTGACCGTGCCTCCGCATAGGAGCTGGAGGGAGGACATGCCACTGCTTCTGGGAGCTGCTTGAGGTAAGCACTGCCCAGATCCTGCACCCCTGACCCCGTCCCATGCCCCACCCACTGACCCAGCCCTGATCCCCCTCCCGCCCTCCAAACCCCTCGGTCCTAGCCTGGAGCACTCTCCTGCACCCCCAACCCTCATCCCCAGATGGAGCCCTCACCCCCTCCCACATCCCAACCCCCTACCCCAGACCAGAGCCCTCTCCCACACTGTGAACTCCTCATTTCTGGCTCCACCCCAAAGCCCGCACCTCCAGCCAGAGCCCTCCCCATCTCCCTGCACTCCAAACCCCAATTTTGTGAGCAAACATGGCCTGCCATACAATTTCCATACCCAGATGTGGCCCTCGGGCCAAAGCATTTGCCCACCCCTGTCTTAGAGGGTTGCCACACATGAGCCACTAACTGTTAGGGGCATGCCATCTTTAAGGCAAATTGTATTGGATTGATTCCCATGATGATATTAAGGAAAAATTGTTTTCTTTCTCAAGTCAATTGAACCTTTTGTCTAAGCTTAACTCAGAAAGCCAGAAACAGCTGTTTGTTGATATGCAAGTACAAGTCTCACTACAAGAATTTTGCGGTCATTTGTTATTAATCTTTACTGTCAAGTTTTGATGATTATAAATGGTGTATTTTTGTATATGTAATGCATGACCTTTTGCCAGGCTATTTGAATCTTTTGTAACATCTGTATTCTCTTATCTCCATTTTTTTTTTATTGAAGAGCAAATGAATATTTTTCAGCATTCAGTGAGTCATGGTACATTTTGTAATAATTCACTTGGCATAAAACATAATTTGATAAAAAGGTTTGCAATAAGAGTAACTACTACGAGCCAATTACATATTGCCCTGAAATGCAATCTGACAAGTATATATTAAGCAGTGTCTGGATATATTAAATCCCTATTCTTAACACAAGAGTTAAACAAAGATATACATGTTCACAGGAGGTACAGTCAGATACCTAGCTAATATGTATCTGCTTTATTCTCATCACCTTTTCCTTTCTGTGTACTGAAATGCAAATAAAATGTCAAATCTGAAGAAACATTTCCCTTTGAAACAGAACTATGAACTGGAGTAGTTAAAAAGGGACTTACAGTTTGAAAGCCCCTCTAATTTGCATACCATAAAACTGATCATCACAGAGCCATTTAATGAAAAAATAAAGGCAATACACACTACTCCAAAAGTAAACTTACATTTGTAACTTGTGATTTAAGAAAGTAACATGAACTGTCACTGATGGTAGATTCATTGTCTCATTCACACTGTTACTTAATAATAAAAGTGTGACATTATCCCACATTACAATTTGTATATGCACAAAGAGAATGATAGGCAAATGATAGGAGTACTTGTGGCACCTTAGATACTATTAAATTTATTTGAGCATAAGCTTTCATGGGCTAAAACCCACTTCATCAAATGCATGCAGTGGAAAATACAGTAGGAAGATATATATATATATATATATACTGTGACAAAGTTCCTCCTCTACCTTGATGGGTCCTGCACTTATTGGCAGATTTTGCTCACCTCAGTGATTTTCCCCACAGTCTGGGTCAATTTCTCTTGTGTCTGATTGGGAGTTGGGAGATTTGGGGGGAACCCAGCCCAGGGCCCTGTGGATTGCAGCTGTCTATAGTGCTTCCTGTAACAGCTGCATGACAGCTACAACTCCCTGGGCTACTTCCCCATGGCCTCCTCCAAACACCTTCTTTATCCTCACCACAGGACCTTCCTCCTGGTATCTGATAATGTTTGCACTCCTTACTTTTCCAGCAGCTCTCACTCTCAGATCCTTACACCTCTTGCTCCCAACTCCTCACACACCCTTCCTCTCCTCTGATTCCCCCTTGCCTGACTAGAGTGAGCTCTTTTTTAAACCCAGGTGCCCTGATTACCCTGCCTTGATTGGCTGCAGGTGTTCTAATCAGCCTGTCTGCCTTAATTGGTTCTAGCAGGTTCCTGATTACTCTAGTGCAGCCCCTGCTCTGGTCACTCAGGGAATAGAAACCTGCTTCTTCAGTGGCCAGTAGATCTCCCTTCTATTCCTCTGCTGTAGAGGGAAGAAGGGAGAGGGCTGCTGCTGCTATTCCTGCTGAGCACTGGGCCCTCGCTGCTGCTGCTGCTGCTGCTGCTCCCTGGCTGGGCCAGACACCACCACTTCCATCTCCGACTCCCACCTTCTCTGCTACCCTCTAGTTGGCTGGCTGCTGATCCCCTTACACCCCCCCCTCACTCTCAACTGCTGCCGCTGCTCCACCTACAGCCCCGGGGTGCAGGGGGAGGAAGGCTGCTGGCCTGCTTCCCAGAGAAGAATGGGAGTGAGTTGCTGAGGACACCATCTGAGTGGGGTCCCTCCTGCCTGGACACCAGACCACCACCACCTGGAGCTGCTGGGACTACTGTGGCTGTTGGAGCCCCGAGGAGAAGAGGACCACGCGCTGCTGGAAGACCACTTGAGGACTGCTGTGGAGGGGGCTTTACTGGACTGAGTCTTTTTCAAACTGTGCTCTTGTGGTGGGGGTTTGGACTGTGTCTGTTGGGACACTGTGGGTGTGGTGTGGAGCCTGCCCCTGGTCCATTCGTGTTCCCCTTTGCCCCCACCACCATTGTTGCCCCCTCCACCACCCCTGCTGGCTGTTTTCCTTCTACTTCAGACTCCTGCCTCTGTGACTGAGCTGCTCACCTGGCTCACCATGCCCGCTTTCATCATTTGGGCCTGCAGCAGCAGCAGCCAAGCATTGACTTTTACACAAGTGCCTGTGGGTGCACCACCCCCCTGCCCCCTAGACTGACCCCCTTTCCTTTGCCACATTTGTCCGTCCCACCTGTTTCCCTCTGCGGCCCTGATAGTCCTGCCCCAGCCCTGCAGCTAGCCCCGTGGTCCCTCCATCCAATTCCCAGTTCGCCCTCCCCACTCCCGTGATCCCTCGGCCCTGATTGGTCCCTTCCCTCGTGCGCCCATGCCCCCTCCCGTGCGCTTGTGCCCTTCCCCCATTTGAGTTTGCCCTTGTTCACTGCACTCCCCTATGCCACTGGCCCTCCATATCCCCTAGTGCAACTGGAGGAGCTGGAATCCCCTCTGCATCGGTGACCTGACACCCTCCCGCCCCAGGTCCTTGGTTGCTCCCCATGCCCCTTTAGCCTTCCCTTTTTGGCCCCCTCCTCCCCTGCCTGCAGCCTAGCGGGGAGAGGTGATCACCTCCTCTCCCTCCCCTCCCCTTGCTGTTTGTCCCCCTCCCCGCTCTCAGGGGGAGGCACCAGCGGCGGCAAGTACCGGGGAGACCTCCGCTGCTGCCTCGCCCCTTCTGATTCGGGGGGAGCTCCCGCAGCTGGTGGGGAAAAAGGGTAAGGGCCCCGCTAAAAAGGCCAGGCCCTCCATGGCAGAGACTGCCCCCGCTGCCACAGCCCCACTACCAGCTGTGGCGTCCCTCCCCGCTACTCTCTCCACCAGCTCCGTGGGTGTCCCTCCCCCGGCCCCCAGGGCGTACGCCCAGGTGGCAGTGGCCCCTCTGCTTGCCGCTGCTCCTCCAACCGCCACTTCCGCTACCATCTACAGTGGCCGGGGCCCCTTCCCCAGCTTGACCAGGAAGCACGGTGTCCGTTGACTCCTGGTGCCCGCCTCGCCCCACGTGGAGACCTACGTGCGGGTGTTGGCGAGGGTGGTGGGTCCCACGGCCATCGTGGCGGCCTCCAAAATGTACGGGAGGGTGTCTTCCTCCTGGCATCGGAGGCCGCCGCCCAGGAGGCAGTAGAGACAGGTCTGGCGGTGGGGGGCATGTTTTTCCCCCTGGAGCCGTTGGAAGACCTGGGGGTCTGCTTGCTCCTGACCTCTGTCCCTCCCTTCCTGCCCAATGCCGCCCTGCTGCCTGCTCTTTATGCACTGGGGCGCCCCATCTCCATCATCAGCCCTCTCCCGTTGGGCTGCAAGGACCCCGCCCTCCATCACATCCTCTCGTTCCCTCAGCAAGTGCAGCTTCAACTGCCACCTGCGGCGCATGGCAGAGAGGCGCTCGAGGGGTCCTTTCTGGTCCCCTACCAGGGAGCCCACTACCGGGTGCATTATTTGACGGGGAAGGCCCGGTGCTACCTCTGCCGGGCAATGGGGCACGTCTGGAGGGACTGCCCCTTGGCCCAGCATGGAGGAGCGTGCGGGACCCCCGAACTCTGGCAAGGCGCTGGCCCTGTCACCGCCGATACCCCTGGCTGCCCTGCACCAGGAGCTGCCCCTCTTCCTTCTCGGTCCATCGCTGTGGCGGAGGGTGCGGCGGAAATACCACCGGATGTGGGAGAGGGTTTGCCCCAGGAGGAATCCTCCCTCATTCCTGCTACCCCACCACTGCTTCCCCGAGTCCCTGGGTCATTGCCCTTGTCCCCCAACCCGACCCCTGTTAACCAGCCCCCGGATGATGCCATGAAGGGCTGGTCCTTAGTGCAGGGGAAGGGGGGCAAGCGGAAAGCTCGGGCTCAGTTACATCCTTTAGATTTGGAGACCCCCCAGAAGAGCAGGAAAGGGGGCACCGATGACGAGCTTTCTGCCTTGCCCCCTGATGAATCCCGTTTTATGGTGCTGGCTGGGGACACCGTGGCAGCACCGGAAGGTAACACCACTCCTCCTCCAGGGTCCCTTCCCGTGGAGGCCCCCGAGGGAGCCTCTCTTGCCCCCTTTCCACCAGAAGCCCCTGTGAGCGCCGAGGTGGGCATCGTCTCGGGTGCTGGCGGGGAAGGCCCTGGGGTGGTGGACGGTGATCTCCCTTCTATCTACGAGGAGATCGAGGCCCTGGGTCTGACCCCGGTCACGCAGGGGGAGGACGACCCTCTGCCAGCGGCCCTCGATCTGGGCGACCTGACACCGGTCCCCTTGTCCCTGTGTTCCCTTCCCCTGACTGCTGCTTCTGTTCCCACCTCTGAGGGTCTCCTGGAATCTTCCATCAGCCCGGCTGCAGGTGGCATCCTGCTGACGGCCACCGAGCCCATTGAGGTGACGGCCGGTGCCCCGCTGCCGGGACCTGGTTCCCAGGGGGTGTCCCTCTTGGGTGTGGAGCACCCAACCTCCTTCCAGGGCAGGGATCCCGTTGATGACCATCTGTCTCCTGATGCCGGGGCTACCGCCCAAACCATAGTGGCTGAGCCTGGCATCGTTGGGGGTCTCCTTCCCACTCCTCAGATCTCTGAGCCTAACCAGGAAGGGCCACCTTCCAGCAGCCCGACTATTGAGGCTCAGGATCCTACTTCTGCCCCCCTCCCCGGTTTCCTTCCTGATCCCCACCCTACTCCTGTCCCCTGCCCTATTCCTGATGCCAGCCCTGTCCTTGTCCCCTCCAACTCCCGTGCTGCCAGTGCCGCCCCCAGGGGATACCCTCCAGGGAGCGGCTTTAGTTTTTTTCCCCATCCCGACCCATCGGGGGCTGTTGTTTTCTTTACGCCGGCCCCTGTTGAACCGGGGAGTAGGGCAGGTCGCGTGGCGTCAACCCATCGGATGCCACGTTGGGGATCTGCCCCCTGCCTACCCGCCTCGGTGGACCATGGGGCTGTGACAGGGGCCCCACTGGAGGACAGTCATAAATCAGTGACCCTGCCCCCCCATGCGCTGAAGGAGGAGCTGCGGGAGTTCCTTGAGGACATCCGTGGCTCCCATAACAAAGTCCAGCTTGTGCTCCAGCGGTGGGGAGATTTACTTCAGATCCTCCGGGCTGCAAGGGCCCTCATGGGGGAGGGTAAAAGGACTGGGAAGCCGGCCACCGCGGCCTACCAGTGGGTCCGCCTCTTCCGCGACTCTTTACTCACCTACGGGGTAAGTCACGGATTGCTGCGCGGCCCGACGGAGGCCGTGGGCGTGTCTGCCGGCGAGGATCTGCCCCTCAGCCCTCCTCATGGCACCAATCATCTTTGCCACATTAAACACGTGGGTCTGTAGGATGGGTCTCCGCAGGAGCCAGGTGCTCTCCTTCCTTCGGGAGGGGGAGTACTCTGTGGTTTTCCTGTAGGAGACCCATATGGATCCGTCCGCTGAAGCTAGCTGGCAGCTGGAGTGGGGGTACGAGGTCTACTTTAGCCACCTCTCAGTCCGCACGGCTGAAGTGGCGATCCTGTTCTCCCCCAACCTATGGCCCGAGGTGCTGGGGGTCGCCGAGGCCGTGCCAGGCCGCCTGCTGCACCTCCGGGTCCGTATGGAGGGGCTTGTGGTTAATCTTGTCAACGTTTATGCCCTGACATCGGGCCCGGAGAGGTTGCATTTTTATCAGCAGGCATCCGCCTTCCTCGGCTCCCTGTATCCTCGTGAGTGCCTGGTCCTGGGTGGGGACTTTAACACCACCCTCGAGGAATGAGACCGCTCGGGGACTGAGCAGTGTCCAGCCGCCGCGGACGTCCTCGAAGACCATCCGGGCCCGGGGTGCCTTTGTTCGATCCCGCATCCGCCTCCTTCGGGAGATGGATCGCGGCTCCCGCTTCTTCTACGCCCTGGAGAAAAGGAGGAGGGCCAAGCACCCCTCTCTCGGGTCCGGTGGAGATGTGTGAGAGGGCCAGGGCCTTCTATGCAACTCTTTTCTTCCCAGATCCGATCGATCCTAACGCTTGGGATGGACTCCCGATGGTCATCACAGGCAACTGGGACAGGCTAGAGCTGCCTCTCACTCTGGCCAAGTTCTCGGAAGCCCTCCATCGTATGCCCACCAATAAATCTCTGGGCATGGACAGGCTGACCATGGAGTTCTACCGCATGTTCTGGGACATCCTCGGCCCAGACCTAGTCACCGTCTGAGCCGAGCCTTTGCAGGGTGGGGTCCTCCTTCTCTCATGCAGGCGAGCCGTGCTCGCCTTATTGCCGAAGAGGAGGGACCTGTGCGACTTACGGAATTGGTGTCCCATCTTGCTCCTCAGCACGGACTACAAAATCGTTGCAAAGGCCATCTCAATGCGGCTAGGGTCCATGCTGGCGGACGTGATCCACCCAGACCAGACCTACACAGTCCCGGGCCGCACGATCTTTGATAACCTGTATCTGGTCTGGGACCTTCTGGAATTAGGGTGTAGAGATGGTCTGCCGTTCGCCCTCTTGTCCCTGGATCAGGAGAAGGCGTTCGACAGGGTGGACCACGGGTATCTCCTGAGCACTCTGCGAGCGTTCGGCTTGTGGGTTTTCTCCAGGGGCTGTACGCTTCTGTGGAGTGTCTGGTCAGGCTCAACTGGACCTTGACCGAGCCGGTCAGCTTCGGGCGAGGAGTGCGGCAGAGGTGTCCCCTCTCGGGTCAGCTGTATGCTCTGGCAATCGAGCCCTTCCTCTGTCTCCTCTGTCAGAGGCTGACGGGGTTGGTGCTTTGGGAGCCGGAGCTGTGGCTGATCCTGTCGGTGTATGCCGACGATGTGCTCCTCGTGGTCCAGGACCCGGGCAATTTGGTGCGGGTGGAGGCTTGCCAGGCCATTTACTCGGCAGCCTCCTCCGCCTGGGTCAACTGGGTCAAGAGCTCTGGCCTAGTGGTTGGGGACGGGTGGCAGGCGAGTTCCCTCCCACCCGCGCTTCAGGCCATCCGGTGGAGTGCCAGTCCGCTGCTCTATCTCGGCGTTTATCTTTCTGCCACGCATCCGTCTCTGCTGGAGAACTGGCATGGTTTAGAGGGCAGGGTGATGGAGTGGCTTTGGAATTGGACGGGACTGCTCCGGTGCCTCTCCCTTCGAGGGAGGGTTCTGGTGCTCAATCAGCTAGTCCTGTCCATGCTCTGGTACCGGCTCAACACACTGGTCTCGGCCCTGGGTTTCCTGGCTAAACTCCGGACGACGATTCTGGAGTTCTTTTGGCCAGGGATGCACTAGGTCTCTGCATGGGTCCTCCATCTGCCCCTGGAGGAGTGGGGGAAAGGCCTGAAGTGCCTACACACTCAGGTCCATGTCTTCCACCCAGGCCCTGCAGAGGCTCCTGTATGGTGCAGGTAGTTCGGCGTGGAGCGTATTGGCACATGCCTTCCTCCGCCGCTTCTGAGGGCTCTGATACGACCGGCAGCTCTTCTACCTCCATCCGAGAGGTCTTCCGCGAGACCTCTCCGGGCTGCCGGTCTTCTACCAAGACCTCCTCCGGACCTGGTAGCTCTTTTCAACAACCAGGTCCGTGGCGGCCACTGTGGGGGCCAATCTCCTCGCAGAGCCCCTGCTACACAACCCCCAGCTTCATGTGCAGGTGGCAGAGTACCCCACGGTATGCCAGAGGCTGGTCTTGGTGAGAGCCACCAGGATTGGCGACCTCCTGGACTACTACTGGGGAGACTGGCTGGATCCCCTGATGCTCACTCAGCGCATGGGGCTCTCCAGACCTCGTACTCCCCGGCGCGTACTTCAGGAGGAGAAGGTCACTTTACTGCCCGCTGCTCTGGCCTACCTCGACTGGGTCCTGCGAGAGGGCAAGCCCTGCCCACCCTCCACCCCAGGCCCCATGGACCTTTCTATCGGGCCCCCGCCCCATGGACCCAATCGGCCCCCTCACCCTTTCACTGTGAGCCAGCTGCACAATCTGCAGCTGGTTCTGTTCCAGGCCGCACCAAGGAAACATCTGCACATGGTCATGCTCCACAGTCTCCACTACCTCACCCTCGCGTCCCCCATCCCGATACCAAATGGTGGGACCTCCTGCCACCTCTCGAGGGTGAGAGGCCCCAGTGGGCCAGCTTATACTCTGCCCTGGTCCCGAGGCCCGCCGCGGATGTCAGTTGGCGGCTCCTTCATGGGGCCATGAGCACGGGCGTGTACTTGGCACAGTTTACCCCTGTCCCCAACACCTGCCCTTTTTGTGGTATGAAAGAGACCCTGGCGCACATTTATTTAGAGTGCGCCAGATTGCAGCCCCTGTTCAGTCTCCTCTTAAATCTTATGTTGCATTTTTGTTGCACTTTTCCCCTCACCTGTTTATCTACGCACTCCCCATCTGTGGCCCCCCAAGTCGTGGGATCTCCTCTTGGCCCTGGCCAAACTAGCCATCTACAAAACCAGGGAGAGGAGGTTGGCTGATGGGATTTCCTGTGATTGTGGGGCCTATTTCTGCTCCTCCGTCCCTTCACACATCAGGGCAGAGTTCCTCTGGGTGGCATCTGCTGGCTCCCTTGATGCCTTCGAGGAGCAGTAGGCATTGTCTGGGGTTCTCTGCTCGGTGCACCCATCAGGTTCCCTTTGTTTAGCCTTGTGACCTCACTCCCGATCCTGTTTTTTTCATTAGTTGTCCCACGGAATTAGTTGGTGTCACAGACTTGTGGATCCTCCCCTTAGGCTGCAGGGAGGTCCTTTAGCAGTGGGCGGGCTTCCTGCCCACCTCCTGGATACCAATAGGACCAGACTCCTGTACCCCACTGGTCTGGGTCTGTCACAATACACAGAGAACATGAAACGCTGGGTGTTACCATACACATTATAACTAGAGTGATCTGTTAAGGTGAGCTATTACCAGCAGGAGAGAAAAAAAACTTTTTGTAGTGGTAATCAAAATGGCCCATTTCCAGCAGTTGACAAGAAGGTGTGTGGAGCAGCAAGGGGGGGGTGGGAATAAACATGGGGAAATAGCAGCTAGCAACAAGTAGATCGCATAATGAGATTAATTTGTTAAAATATATATCCTTATAGAAAAATCTAATAGAAATAAAGAGAAAATTCTAACCTTTCACTTACATTCAAGGCTACAGTCCAGCAAAGCACTTAAATATGTGTATAGCCCCAGATGAAGTCAGTGGGATTACTTTTACACTTTAAGTGCTTTGCTGGAACAAGACCTAATAGAAAATAATATCCACTCTATAGGAAACAAAAGCTACAGTAAAGACTTCATCTAACTGTTCTGTAGATTTTTAGAGTAATTTCCATATAGCCCTAATTTCTATTACATTTTGTAGTAGTTCTCCCCTAATGAAGTGTTGAACTTCAAGGATTTATTAACAAGTCAACAACAAGGGAATTAAGAGGTTCTAAAAATAAATATTATGGTAGTGTGACTTAACAAAGTTATTTATATCACTAATTCCATGGTTTCACAGCTTTGGACCTGACAGTGGCAAGGCAGCAGCTACTCATGACAGGTACACACTGGAAGCTGCTCAAGGGAATGCTGTTCATCTAAAACATGGTTTGAGGAAAACCAGGAACGGATATAGAATACAGAGGTGTTGTCACATCAATATCACTCTATCCAAGCTCACGGTTATCTAATTTTGTAGGAGATGGGAAGAAGAAAAATGACTGAAAGATTGGCTTGTTTTTGGATGAATTAGAAATATTACCACTTACTGTTATTTCCATCACAGTTCAGAGGCACAGAGGAAAAATTGGAAGCAGCAGTGGACAAGGCCAGCAGTCACATCAAAAAGAGATAGGAAGCATGTGATCCAGAAAACCTATGATTATTTGTAGAAAAAATTGTACCGATCTCAGTAAAGAAGTGACAAGTAAGAGAGATAGATACCGGCCTATGCAAGAGGCCTGAGTACAGAAAGTGTCCCTGTGAGAAAACAGGGAGTAAATTTGTTTAGGTAGAGAGATGCTTCATTCAGTTTGTAACAAAAAAGAAAACAAAACCCAGGAAATTTGTATTTTAGCAGAAGTTAGACAAACAAGTCACCTGACTAAAAGAAGGAGGAAAAAATGGTTGAGACAAAGCATGCTCCAAAGCTATCTGATGTAAGGGCCAAGAAGTCTATCAAATGTATAGGCTGCATGTTATAGGATTAAGAGGGGACTGATTTACACAGAAAATTGTCTGAGCCTTTTAGATCTGGGGGAGGGGGGAGAATCTAGTGAAATCCTTCTGTTACTTTTTTGATTTGTGGTTAAGAGCTAAGGCTGAAACATTATGAAAGCAGCTTTGGAGTATAATCAGGAATTCAGTCTTTCTGGATAACACACTATAGGGTTGTATAGTTGTGAAATGTTTGTACTGAAATCACATAAAACCATTGTAAGAGTGGGAATCTGTTACAAACTCAGACAAATACTGTCCAAAGGCTTCCTAAGATTCACTTGCCTTTTAAGTGAACATGGGCTCAATTTCTCACATAATCATGGTTTTGAACTATGATCATGTGAAAGCTGTAGCTTTTCTGTGCAGACATGACACTTTCTTTTGACTGAGTTTTCGATCTGGGATTTTGATTTAAGTCAAAGAAAATATCACTGGGAGTGGATTAATCCAAGAGGATCGAACTTGAAGACAATATTCACAAGAATCCATCTGAGGCAAAGTGAGCAAATCCAGTGACATGTCCAGTTCTTAGAATGGACACTTATATCACCTGGAGATAACAGAAGCAGTAATACATCCCAACAGAAAAATACAAATTCCACTAATCCACTTAGTGATAAGTGACTGCATGGAATAGAGACAGAAAAATTGAATAATTTTACTAACATCCAATTTAGACTGTGGTAAGGTAGTATGAACCCTCTGTATTAATATTGGGACAATTCTTTGTTGGCACTCTGTAGTCAGAGCCAATGGGTTCTTGCAGTTATTAGTAACGGCAGAAAAACTTTTTTTTAGAACTACTACAATTCTTGAATTTCAGAGAGGAGGGGGAGAATATCCTGTTAGAAATGGCAAAAATATAACACTGGTAGCTGTACTTGTAAAATAATACTCACAGTAGATATGGTACAGTACACATACTCAACAAATGGATATGCTAAAAGTGATATTTTTCTTTAAATAAAATACTATTTGA
Source organism: Gopherus flavomarginatus (assembly GCF_025201925.1). NCBI lineage: Eukaryota > Metazoa > Chordata > Testudines > Testudinidae > Gopherus > Gopherus flavomarginatus. Next base: position 38,885,778 of record NC_066622.1, read on the forward strand.
ATATCTGCACCACAGCAATACAAACTGGAGAGCGACATCTAACTCAATGGTTTAAATAATCATCCGCAAAATAGGAGGACTCTAAATTTTGAAACATCTGAAGGGTTGGAAGAGAAGGGGATGTATCCAGCAAACAGCAGTAATAATAATAATCTCATACTGTTGAATGCAGAGGCAGATGGAATCTTCAGCTAGGTGTATCAGTTAGTAAGAATTAAACTAACTGCCATGCTTTAAGTAATTGGAAAAAAGTCAGTCTTTTCGCCAGGCCCTTTCTGCCAATTCAGGAGATGCTGCCATTGCTTTTCCAAGATACAATATTACTTCAACAGCAGCACATAGATTATGTCAAAGCAGAAAAAAACAGACGATGTGAACCTCAATCTACTTTGCATACGTAAGAGAGCATTCTGACCTTACCTAAAAATACCCTGTTCTAAGGTTTGTACCCAAGTTTCTCTAAGATAAGAGATAATGCTTGCACTGGGGTGGGGTGGTAGGGATGGGAGGTGGATCTTGCAAATAGTTTTAGTAGTTGGGTTGAAGTTGCCTTGAGGCAAGTTACTAAAGTATTGCTGAGATCCTTTAAGAGTTAAAGGTTTTATATAAATGAAAGAAATTAAAAATGGAAGGTTTCTTTTTGGTGGCTGGCGTAGCCTATAGGACTAACCTGCTTGCTTGTGTATATATACACATCTTTTCTTATAGTTTAAGTATGTGGTTTATTGTAACAGGTTTATAAATGTATATTAAAAGTAAGTTTGTCTGTAATGCAAGAGACCTACAAGCCATATCTTGTATGTTAAGCTAAAGCGATGTTAGCATATCTATATTAAGACCTTTTACTCAGAAAGCAAAGTTGACCTTTTTCTTGTTTATCCTATATACAAATACATAAAGTACCTACGCCTATGATCTTTTATTTAGACCAATAGACAATGGAGAATGGCATTGGGGAGTTTTCAATGTTCTACCCACAGACTTAACAAGTACACCACAAGAGACTGATGTGCATACATACCTGTCATCAATACGCACATACATATTAGCCTATGGGGTAAGCATACCCTAACATTTCTGTGGGTGAGGAATGAAATTTGGGCATAAGAGGAAGGATTTCCAGCATTTGATCTATAAAAGAGGTGTCCCACCTCGACAGAGTCCTCCGTTCTCACTTTACTCCATCTCCATTCTTACTTTACTCTTTTTCTTACTTATTCTCACTTACTTCCTCCACTCTATCTATCTACAATGACTGCTACTATTAGTAGGCCATACTTGTTCTTAAACTTTAAGTTTCAAAGGGACTAGGTTAAGCTTGGTTTCCCTAAGTTTTATTCTTTGTTTATTAGGTTTTTATTTTAAGTTAGTCAGCTAAACCCTAATTTAGTTTTGATAGCTCTTAGTATTAAATTCTTCTAAGCACTGCATCCCTCACTCAAGAACTGAGAAACCTGAACTTCAAGGCTGTTCTTGTGTCTCTTACCACCAGGTTATCAAGAAAGGGTGTGAGTATATTAACCAAAACTTTGTTGCATATAATACTATATTATCATATGTATCTTTTAAATAGCCGTAATGCAATTGTAACTTTGTAACTCTGGTTATTTTAACATTTACTTACTATTATTGATTTTAATAAAACGTCTTTAAGGCTATATCTGTCTCAGTGTGAGCTTCCTGTCATACCCCCGAGGGTCCTTTGTAAATTCTGTGAAGCCTGAATGCTTCAGGACAAGAACTTTTATCTTCTGATCAAACAGATTGGCGAGCCTAAAACCCATACTAATTAATATTAATGATTAATTAATATTATTAAATCAAATAAAATTAAATTAATAAATTAAATTCCCATATTATCCAAAGTAATACTATCAGTACACCCTAATTCAGGCTACACTGGTAAAATACACAGTTACAAAAGCTTCTGAATATTTTCACAGGATGATAAACTTAAAATCATCACCTCAAAGACTGAGAGAAAACTCTTTTTAATGACAATTTTTCTTGGAGAAGAGGAAAAGAGACCTTACAACTGGTTTAAGTGAACTCAAACAAGCAGATTATTTAAAACTTCTGAAATTTTGGTCATTGTTTTGGTCCCTAATTCCCCATGTGATGGTATTTATTGAATGTCAGAGAGAAATGGAGATATTGTCACAGGAAATGGTATAAATACCATTATCTGTTCTTTCAAATGTACCCTCTCAAAGTCTACTCATGAACTGCAAAATTGCAGCTAAACTACTGGAAAGAATATAACTGGTTTTGAAGCAGAACACAGAGTTTTGCATCTTGGTCTCAATTGAACAATCAATTTCCGAATGCGCAGATTTAAAAACTTGAGTAGGTTCCTTGAAGTGTAGCACATAAAAAATGGAGATTCAAAATGAGAACAGTATGTGAAAGTATATTAGCATCCTAATTAAAGTACAAGTTCAGAGAAGATACTAAAAACGCTGTGGAATCAAATTTAATAATAATTTACATTTGTATAGCAAGACTTCCATCTGAATCTCTCAATATTTCAAGTATTAATTAAGCATCATAAAATCCCTAAAACATAGTGAATTATCTGTATTGTATTGAGACACCAAGAGGTTAAAGCATGATTATACTTTGAAAAGTGCATCTGGGTTTCAACATGTTTGCTAGTTACTCAGTGATCTCTATAACAAATATTTTACAAGAGATTGGATCTAGAGGTCAGGCTTGGATTCTTTCTGGCATGCTTATCAATAATTAAAGCTTCTGCACTTTGAATTTAGTTAGCAGTTCTGTTAATGTTGCAGCATGAGTCAAGAGAATCTAGTTCACATTATGGTCCATATCTGCATTCCTATTTGCATAAAAGCATGAGCTCTTTTTTACAGATGCACAGCCCATGTATACAAGTACGGATTTGTACATGCAAATACCTACATACACATGCCCAAATCCTGACTTGTGCACACACAGTGAACAGTGTGCATATGTATACATAAAGGTGTGCATGCAGGTTTGAAACTCTGGGCATATTGATCTCTCAGTGTCACATAGGATATCTATAGCAAAGCTAAGAAGACAACTCAAACCTCCTAATTTCTAGTGAGTCACTTTCTTATTACATTGAATTTATTAAGGCAATTCTTGCATTGCAATGGAGACTAAGCAGGAGAAGTGAATTAAGGAGTGGTTTGAAAATAGTGCGAGACTGGGCTATTCCAGTTAAATAAGGTAGCATGGAAGAAAATGTAAGTACCAATATGGGAGAAGAAAACACAGACAGCAGTTAGGCAGGAGGTTTGGGTAGAGAGAGGTGACTAATAAGGAAATTAGCAAGAAATGAGATGCAGGTAGGCCTGTCCTTGAATTTAAGGATAAAGAGCTTGAGTTTTATGAGCAATATAGTGAGTGAGCAACATGACTCTGACAGTTGAATTCTAGATATGCTGGAGATGGCACAATGAAAATCAGGAAGGCTGGAATATGGATGATTGCAGTAGCTGAAGGGAGAGATGAACAACGCACAGACGAAGTTCTTATGCAAAGGAAAGGGAAGATCTTGAAAATGCTGTAGAGGAGGTGTTTGTGGGAAAAGATGCAAGGTCTTGGAAAGAAAGTTTAGGAAACTGGTTTTAGTAATGTTGAATTTGCATTGTAAGCAGGCCGCGCAGAAGGAAGTGTCAGAGGGGGAAGAGGGCAGTGATAGAGACAGAATTGGGAGGCATCAGCAAAAAAGTGTTACTGGGATAAGAAGACAGACTTGGATTTGACCAGGATGAGGTAGTTAATGATCTTAGTGAAAGACATGTCAGTTCAGAAAGTGTTAAGTTATTAATGTGGTCATTGGTTCCTTCATTCATTATCTGGTTCTCAGTTTCGTAAATAAGGAGAACAGAAGTATCTCATAACTGATATCAGATGACGGAACCAATGACTAGACCAATATATAGGTTATAGTAGATAATAAAATGTGTTATTAATTTTACACTTAATACCCCAAATCCCAGGAATAATATTTTTTCATATCGGATGGAAGGTGGAAAACAACTTACATTATTTAGTTAGAGATGATGCAGGCACATCTGTGAGTCATCCTGCCTGGAAGCTATTTAGAGAGAGATCCAATTATTGTTAGGAATAGTACAGACAATGTTTTTTCTTTCTGTCCTAAGAGGTCTGCTAGAATTCATACAGTGTGATCTTCAATAAAAATTATACTGAAACCAGCAGAGATAAATGTTTTCAGTGTATGGGGCTTATTAACCAAGACTATTCTGGCATCCACTGGTGTAAAATGCAGAATTAGAAAGTATTTCTGTCTGTCTAGTTATGCAGGGCTGTTGTAGCTGTGTCAGCCCTAGGATAGTAGAGAGAGAAGATAGGTGAGGTAATAAGTTTTATTGGACCAACTTCTGCCGGTGAGGGAGACAAGCTTTTAAGCTTACACAGAGCTCTTCTTCAGGTCTGAGGAGCTAGACAATGTACTGTATAATTCTGGGGCAAAATTATGGAGGATGCAGAATAAAAATACAATATATATAATTTAAAAATATATATAATGCAGATGACAGTAAATTGGTATATCTCAGAAAGTAACCGAGTATATTTCTGATTAAACAAGCAATCTAATTCACACTTATTTATAACTAGTGGAAAATGGTTCCTGATAGAGAAAGCAAATTACTAAGTGAGTCTCATTTTCATTTTTTAAAACCAACTGATTTGTGAGAACAAAATGTGTCAGAGATAGACATCTTTGCCCACCAATTCACTCAGGCCTGGTCTACACTACGCGTTTATACTGATTTTAGCAGCGTTAAACTGATTTAACGCTGCTCCCGTCCACACAACGAGGCCCTTTATATCGATGTAAAGGGCTCTTTAAACCGGTTTCTGTACTCCTCCCCAACGAGAGGAGTAGCGCTGAAATCGGTATTACCATATCAGATTAGGGTTAGTGTGGCTGCAAATCGATGATATTGGCGTCCGGGCGGTATCCCACAGTGCACCATTGTGACTGCTCTGGACAGCAATCTGAACTCAGATGCACTGGCCAGGTAGACAGGAAAAGCCCCGCGAACTTTTGAATTTCATTTCCTGTTTGCCCAGCGTGGAGCTTGGATCAGCACGAGTGGCCATGCAGTCCCAAATCCAAAAAGAGCTCCAGCATGGACTGTATGGGAGATACTGGATCTCATCGCTGTATGGGGAGGCAAATCTGTTCTAGTAGAGCTCCATTCCAAAGACGACATGCCAAAGCATTTGAAAAAATCTCCAGACAGAGGCCACAGCAGGGACTCAGCATAGTGCTGCGTGACAAGCATAAGGGAAAGCCAAAGAATCAAATGGACACTCATGGAGGGGGGGAGGGGGTACTGAGGACTCCAGCTATCCCACAGTCCCCGCAGTCTCCGAAAAGCATTTGCATTATTGGCTGAGCTCCCAATGCCTGTAGGGTCAAACACATTGTCCGGGGTGGTTCAGGGTATAGCTCCTCAATTTACCCCTCCTCCCCACCCCCGTGAAAGAAAAGGGAAAAAAATTGTTTCTTGACATTTTTATACGTCATTCTATGTCTACTGCATGCTGCTGGTAGACGCGATGCTGCGGCACTGAACAGCAGCACCCTCTCCCCTCCCCTCCTAGGTGGCAGATGGTACAATATGACTGCTATCCATCATCATCATCAGCCCGTGAGTGCTCCTGGCTGGCCTGAGGTGAGGTCGGCCGGGGGCGCCTGGGTAAAAATAGGAATGACTCCCGGTCATTCCCAGTAGATGGTACAGAACGGCTGGTAATTGTCTTCATCATAGCAACGGGGGGCTGAGCTCCATCAGCCCCCTCCTTTCACATCTAAAGAAAAGATTCTGTACTGCCTGGACTATCATAGCAGCTGGAGGCTGCCTCTCCCTCATTTTATCTCACTAACAAGTCAGTGTTTCTTATTCCTGCATTCTTTATTACTTCATCACACAAATGGAGGGAACACTGCAACGGTAGCCCAGGAGGGTTGGGGGAGCAGGGAAGCAACCGGTGGGGTTGTTGCAGGGGCACCCCCTAGAATGGCATGCAGCTCATCATTTCTGCGGGATCTGACATAGAGCGGCTGTGCTCTCTGGTACACTGGTTCTCTAGCACACTTGCCCCGTATTCTAGGCAGGACTGACTCTATTTATAGATACAACATAAAGGAGGGAATGACCCGGAGGGTCATTCCCATTTTTATCTTTGCACCCCTGGCTGACCTCAGCCAGGAGCACCCATGACAGCAGCAGGCAGTACAGAACAACTGATAACCGTCATCTCATCACCAATTTACAATGGCATGGCAGATGGTACAGAACAACTGATAACCGTCTCTGCTGTCTTGAAAAGGCAAATGAATGCTGCTGTGTAGCGCTGCAGTACTGCCTCTGTCAACGGCATCCAGTACACATACGGTGACAGTGACAAAAGGCAAAACAGTCTCCATGGTTGCCATGCTATGGCGCCTGCCAGGGCAATCCAGGGAAAAAGGGCACTAAATGATTGTCTGCCGTTGCTTTCATGGAGGAAGGAATGAGTGACGACATTTACCCAGAATCACCCGTGTCACTATTTTTGCACCATCATGCATTGGGATCTCAACCCAGAAATCCAATGAGTGGGGGAGACTGTGGGAACTATGGGATAGCTACGGGATAGCTACCGGCAGTGCAACGCTCCAGAAATCAATGCTAGCCTCAGTACATGGACGCACACCACTGAATTAATGTGCTTAGTGTGGCCACGTGCACTCGACTTTATACAATCTGTTTTACAAAACTGGTTTATGTAAATCGGAATAATCCCGTAGTGTAGACATACCCTCAGATGCAATCTTATTCCCTACATATACCCTTTTGCTGAGTGCTCTCAGACTGATAGCAGCTTTAGCCATTGCCCTTTAAATCATCACAGAAAGTTGTACCTCTCTGAGCACATTGGGCTAACGGCAGGCATTGCAAGTATTCTTTGAATATGCCCCCAAACGTTGTTTGTGCATTAGTACAATTTAGCTGACAACCTAACACAGCAGCAGCAACAGAGCCGGATGGGCTGGTCATGTGAACAATACCTGAAGGAATGAGAAAGTGAAGGGAAAGTTAAAGCAAATACAGAATAGGTGATCTTGAAGAGACAGTTTAAAAAAAGGAGTGAGACACATTTTTTCCAGGTGATTGCTGCTCCAGATGCCTCTGCAAAATCTTCTACTAGCAGCACTTGCTAGGACCAGTGTTGTTGGCTACGACAATTGGAGATCTACAAATGTATTTTTGGTTCGGTACATTATGAATGGAGGGAAGTTTCCTAATCCCAAATTTTATATTAGAAACTGTAAAAGAGAGTGCTCTGTAAACTAAAAATTCTCTCTTTAGGTCTTGACATGAAGTCTGAAGGTTCTGAAACAACAAATGGGGAATATCCAGTCAACCTGCTGAACTTCCCCACATGAATGCCTATTCCATTATCTGTATCATAGTTACTCTCTTTAAAGTTAATAGCTGTTATGCACATGAACCCTGGGGTAAGCACATGCCTCTGTATTTACCTCATCCATTGCACAATACATATTTTAGAGGCACTGGTGCACCATGGAAACATTCATCAAGTTTTCTATATTTCTTTCTCTTTGTTTTCAGAAACTGCTGACATTTGCACAGGGAATATACAACTTAAAGATTCTGGCAGTCCAATACTATATGTTTCTAAGAACATTGCTACAAAATATAACAGCAAGAAAAGGAAAACATTGACCATCTATCTACATCAATTTCCTCCTAACAGATATGTAAAATTTCAAGCACTGATCAGGCAGGAATGTAAACATAGGAGCAGTTCCAAGTAAATCAGTCTGATTACTCACATGCTTAAAGCTATGCACAAGTGTAAGTGCTTCCTGAACTGAGGCTTTAATTTGCAAGCCGTTGTGTGTGAGCCCAGGCTTTTGATGCAGAGGCCACCTAAAGCCATTCAGGCAAAGACAACTGATTTAGAATAGTTTGTTTCAATAAGGTTCATTACTGAAGATTCCATAATGACAATTCATTTGTTTGGGGCAGGTATCAAGAATAAAGTGATTAATGTGGATGCCAGTGTAATGGCTGTATGTTTGAGAAACATAAAAAGGCACACATGTACACACTGAACCAATCTGGCACATTTTACTCAGGCAAGCCTCCCATTAAAAGAGGCAGAGGGAGTTTTGTCCGAATAAAGACTGCAGGACTTGACCCAGCATTGAATCTAAATATACAGGTGTCATGTGACCTGGGACACTTAGCACTTGCTGTAAGTACATCAGCCTCCATGGGCACTACTACAGCACCCAGAAAAAAAAATTAAGGGAGACACTATTCTTCCATGTTCCCCCTTCAAAATATTACTTTAGCTTTTGTTTTTAGAAGCTTAAAAATCTGTGTTAGTGGCAGGAGTAAACACACACTTGCTAGACTTGGCTAAAAAAATGAAACAAGTAAGAAACAAGTTTGGTGGAGAGAGGACTTGATTATCTCATGGCAAGTATTGTAGCTCACAGCACTGGATTTTCTATTATGCTGCATTCCTTGTTATCTGGGAAACTGCACATTAAAATGCCCTAATGGCTTTGCTTAGGCTCACAGAAAATTGATAGACACTAGCTTTAAGCTACAGTGTACTACACATATATAGGACTGCTGATGTAGTACGGTGGCTACATTTTAATTAATTGTTTGTTTGTGTTACATTGAATCCATAATGTTTACAGGGATTACTTCACAGTATTCTCCAAGTTTTAACATTTTCATATCGCAGACTCTGCATTCCTTAGCCAGGAGAACTCACATTGAAATTGTTCCAGGGCAGCATCAGGCCCCAGAGTTGGGTACCATGCTGCTTCTATGAACCAGAGCTGAAACTGTAAATAATAAATTCTAAGTGGACTGAATTTTAACTGATTATGAGGTTTTAGTTAAGCCACTGACTTAGTGAAACTTGGGAAACGTTGCCTCACATTCATTATAACATCCACTGTCAGCCTAGGTATAAAATCGTGGTAAGACCGTCACTGAAAGTCAGAAATATCATCAGATATGAGCTTTCTCTAGATACAAATATCAAACAAGTCAGTATAACTAGCAATTTCCCCCATAAATTGACTCTCATGGACGTATAGATTTTAAGGCCAGAAGGGACCATCATGATCATCTAGTGTGACCTTCTGCACATTGCTGGCACAGAACCTCACCCGCCGACTGCTGTAATAGACCTATAACCTCTGGCTGAGTTAATGAAGTCCTCAAATCATGATTTAAAGACTTCAAATCACAGAGAATATAACATTACACTAGTTAAAACCTGCATGTGACTCGTGCTCCATGCTGCAGAGGAAGGTGAAAAGTCTGACCTGGGAGAAGAGCCCTTCCTGACCCCAAATATGGTGATCAGTTAGACCCTCAGCATGTGAGCAAGACCCACCAACCAGATACCTGGGAAATAATTCTCTGTAGTTCCTCTGAACCCTTCCCAGCTAGTGTTCCATCACTGGCCATTGGAGATATTTGCTGTCAGCAGTCGCAGATTGGCTACATGCTTATTGTAGGCAGTCTCATCCTACCATCCCCTCCATAAACTTATCAAGCTGGTTACGTTTTATGCCCCAATTGCTCCCCTTGAAAGGCTGTTCCAGAACTTCACTCCTCTGATGATCAGAAACCTTTGTCTAATTTCAAGCCTAAACTTGTTGATGGCCAGTTTATAGCTATTTGTTCTTGTGTCTACATTGGCGCTTAACTTAAATTACATCTCTTCCTCCCTATTATTTATCCTTATGATTTATTTATAGAGAACTATCATATCTCCCCTCAGCTTTCTTTTAGTTAGGTTAAAGAAGCCAAGTTCTTTGAGTTTCCTCTCATAAGGTAGGTTTTACATGGGAGACCATAATCTCTCCCTTGGGTTGCAGAAATACTGCCAGTTCATGTTTTGATTTCAAATCACCTATAGCTGAGATGTGTTCAGATTCAGGTCCTGATGGGATTCTTACCCATTTATGTTGCCTTCCATTTACAAAGAAGCAGCAAGATGATTTTCTTTGGAACCACTTTTGCATTCATGAGCCATTTGCAATACTCAGAGATAGATTAAATATGTCTGTAAATTTTTACTATGACAGATCCTGCCCACCTATTTCACCACCAAGATTTGTGAGAACAACATGGCCACTTGGCTATTCAGCGTGTTATGGGAATTTTATCCACTTTACTAGCACTGTGCTGTTTTACAGGCATAAAAACAAATAAAAAACAACAAAAACAGATTGCAAAAACAAATCAGTCTAAAAAATCACAAGAAGCTGATATAGCAGCCTTTAATTCAGGTGGTTTAATATTCAATTCAGAGGCAATGCAATACCAGCCTTGAATTAAGCTGCCATTTTACCAATAAGGGGATTTAGCCATGACGTTATTTTAATACCAGTCTGCTTTAGCAACTTACCATAATAGTGAAAACATTTTATTTTTGCCACTTTTTTTAAAAAAAACTTTTTTTATTAAACCAAAGTCATTACAGAGTACAGAAACCACAAACCTCAAAACAAACAACCTCCCAACTGCCTTGAAAAACAAAATTGATTTGTTAAATGTTAAAAAAATTAGTAACTTAAATTATCAAATATGTGTATTAACAAAAAAGCACAGCTTTAAAACTTGGGGAAAAAACAAATAAAGTAGGGCTGTGAAGCAATTAAAAAAATTAATCATGATTAATTGCATGATACAAAAATTAAGCTTGATTAATCACACAGTTAAGCAATAATAGAACACCATTTATTTAAATATTTTGGAATGTTTTCTACATTCTCAAATAGATTGATTTCCATTACAACACAGAATACAAAGTGTACAGTGCTCATTTTATAATTATTTTTGATTATAAGTATTTGCACTGTAAAGAAACAAAAGAAATAGTATTGTTCAATTCACCTAATACAAGTACAGTAGTACAATTGCTTTATCATGAAAGGTAAACTTACAAATGTAGAATTCTGTATAAAAATGCATAAAAAATAAAACATAAAATTTTAGAGTCTGCAAGAACACTCAGTCCTACTTCTTGTTCAGTCAATCGCTCAAACAAGTTTGTTTACATTTGCAGCAGATAATGCTCCCGGCTCCTTGTTTACAATGTCACCTGAAGGTGAGAACAGGCATTCTCATGGCACTGTCATAGCCAGCGTTGCAAGACATTTACAAGCCAGATGCATTAAAGATTCATATTTCCCTTCATACTTCAACCACCATTCCAGGGGACATGCATCCATGCTAATGATGGTTTCTGCTCGATAACAGTCCAAAGCAGTGCAGACCGACGCATGTTCATTTTCATTATCTGAGTCAGTTGCCACCAGCAGAAGATTGATTTTCTTTTTTTGGTGGTTTGTGTTCTATAGTTTCCTCATCGGAGTGTTGCTCTTTTAAGACTTCTGAAAGCATGTTCCATACCTCATCCCTCTCAGATTTTGGAAGGCACTTCAGATTCTTCAACTTTGGGTCAAGTGCTGCAGCTATCTTTAGAAATCTCACATTGGTACCTTCTTTGCATTTTGTCAAATCTGCAGTGAAAGTGTTCTTAAAATGAACATGTGCTGGGTCATCATCCAAGACTGCTATAACATGAAATATATGGCAGAATGTGGGTTAAACAGAGCACGGGTCATACAGTTCTCCCCCAAGGAGTTCAGTCACAAATTTAATTAACACATTTTTTAAACGAGCATCATCAGCATGGAAGCATGTCCTCTGGAATGGTGGCTGAAACATGAAGGGGCATACGAATGTTTAGCATATCTGGCACGTAAATACCTTGCAATGCAAGCTACAAAAGTGCCATGCAAATGCCTGTTCTCACTTTCAGGTGACATTTTAAATAAGAAGAGGGCACATTATCTCCTATAAATGTAAACAAACTTGTTTGTCCTAGCGATTGGCTGAACAAGAAGTAGGACTGAGTGGACATGTAGGATCTGAAATTTTACATTGTTTTGTTTTCGAGTGCAGTAATGTGAGCAAAAAAAAATCTACATTTGTAAATTTCACTTTCACAACAAAGAGATTGCACTACAATACTTGTATGAGGTGAACTGAAAAATACTATTTCTTTTATCAGAGGGGTAGCCGTGTTAGTCTGGATCTGTAAAAGCAGCAAAGAGTCCTGTGGCACCTTATAGACTAACGGACATATTGGAGCATGAGCTTTCGTGGGTGCATCTGACGAAGTGAGTATTCACCCGTGAAAGCTCATGCTCCAATACGGCTGTTAGTCTATAAGGTGCCACAGGACTCTTTGATACTATTTTGTTTATCATTTTTAAATGCAAATATTTATAATAAAAATAATATACACTTTGATTTCAATTACAACACAGAATCCAATATATATGAAAATGTAGAAAAACATCCAAAATATTTTTTAAATTTCAATTGGTATTCTATTGTTTAACAGTGTGATTAAAATGGCAATTAATCGCAATTAATTTTAATAATCACAATTAATTTTTTGAGTTAATCACGTGAGTTAACTGCGATTAATCGACACCCTAAAATAAAGGTATAAAAATGTAATTCAAAATCATGCAAAGCAAACTGTTACTATTTGTGTTTCAAATATAAGGTTTAATTGTTTTAAAATGATTAGATTTAAGATTATTATTTTATTTTACGGCTAATTCCTTCTGTGCCTCATTTAAATATTTTTTATAAAAACTATTTTTATTTGCAACCTCCTTATACTTTTTCTTATTTTTTTGATGTACTCTTTAACTTTTGCATTGTACCAAAAAAATAACAGTTTATTGAACTTTAAAGCTACATCTATACTACACAACAGTTTCGGCAGCAAGTAGCAAACATGTAGCTACACATTGCAATGAAAAGCAAGCTGTGTCTACACAGTGATGTGTAGCTCCACATCAGTGAAAGGCTCTGGCAGAGCTAAGGCAGTGGGGAAAAGTGTCAGCAGCTCCCCCCTGCCAGAGCCTTTCATAGAATAATAGAATATCAGGGTTGAAAGGGATCTCAGGAGGTCATCTAGTCCAACCCCCTGCTCAAAGCAGGACCAATCCCCAACTAAATCATCCCAACCAGGGCTTTGTCAAGCCTGACTTTGAAAACCTCTCAGAAAGGAGATTCCACCACCTCCCTAGGTAACCCATTCCAGTGCTTCACCACCCTCCTAGGGGAGGGATAGCTCAGTGGCTTGTGCATTAGTTGCTAAACCTAGCATTGTGAATTCAATCCTTGAGGGGTCCACTTAGGGGCAAAATCAGTACTTGGTCCTGCTAGTGAAGGCAGGGAGCTGGATTTGAAGACCTTTTGGGGTCCCTTCCAGCTCTATGAGATAGGTATATCTCCATATATTTAGGGGGAAAGGATAGCTCAGTGGTTTGAGCATTGGCCTGCTAAACTCAAGCTCAATCCTAGAGGGGGCCATTTGGGGGAACTGGGGCAAAAAATCTGTCTGGGGATTGGTCCTGCTTTGAGCAGAGGGTTGGACTAGATGACCTCCTTGAGGTCCCTTCCAACCCTATGATTCTATGAATATCCAACCTAAACCTCCCCCACTGCAACTTGAGACCATTACCCCTTGTTCTGTCATCTGCTACCACTGAGAACAGTCTAGATCCATCCTCTTTGGAACCCCCTTTCAGGTAGTTGAAAGGAGCTATTAAATCTCTCCTCATTTTTCTCTTCTGCAGACTAAACAACCCCAGTTCCCTCAGCCTCTCCTCATAAGTCATGTGCTCCATCCCCCAATCATTTTTATTGCCCTCCACTGGACTCTTTCCAATTTTTCCACATCCTTTTTGTAGTGTGGGGCCCCAAACTGGACACTGTACTCCAGATGAGGCCTCACCAATGTAAATAGAGGGGAATGATCACATCTCTTGATTTGCTGGCAATGCCTCTACTTATACAGCCCAAAATGCCGTTAGCCTTCTTGGCAACAAGAGCACACTGTTGACTCTTATCCAGCTTCTTGTCCACTGTAACCCCTAAGTCCTTTTCTGCAGAACTTCTGCCTAGCCATTCAGTCCCTAGTCTGTAGCAACGCATGGGATTCTTTCATCCTAAGTGCAGGACTTTCCCTGCTGCCTCCCCCCGGCAGAGCTTTTCCCCACTGCCTTCCCCCTGCCAGAGTCTTTCTGCACTGCTGAAGTCTTATTTGGGGGAGAGACTCCAGCAGCAGGGAGACAGCAGGATACAACACTGCTAAAAATAACAATGTAGACAGGGAAGCTTGGCTTGGGTGAGTAGAGAGCCATGTATGGTATGTACTTGGATATATACCCACACCATTCAGGCATGTCTTTACTCTACTCAACTAAGCCATACCTCACTGTCTGCACTGCTATTTATATCCAGATTAGGGGGGCTACATGGGTAAGTACATTACATGCTGCCAAAAGAAGCATGCAGTGTAGGCACACCCTATGTTTTTAATGCATCTGCTACCAGTAACTCTTAGTTTTTAAACCAGCTTTGAAGTCAATTGCTTGCTAAGGTAGCAGCTTCTGTGTATGTATTAATCCTTTAGGCTCACCCAGGGATGCCAAAAACATTGTATTAATTTAGATGAAATAAACTATCCCAAAGAGTCAAAGATGTTAAAATAACCCAGTCACTGCCCAACTCTAAACTGTTGTAAATGAGGTCCTGGGTTTGATATACTGTGACCTCATCCTGTTTAGTACCATGGCAAACAGATTAATATTTTTTAACATTTAATTAAAAAGATACAGAAGGAAAAACAGTTAAAGCATTTGAATTGTAAGGTATTAAGTAAAGCTTTTATTTTAACAGTCTCGCTTGTTCCCTTTCCCTCTAGTTGTGGGGGAGCTTTATGAGGAAAGTCTCTTGTTTGGCAGTTTTTAGATTTTAGTATTAAAGATGGTAATAACTGTCCTTTTTGGAGAAAAGCGAAGAAGTTAGCTGAGATGGGCTGGCGCTGTTCTTGTTAAAGTCCAATTCTTAAAAGATAAAACAAGACAAACACACACAAGATGGGAGAGAAAAGAATGGTAAAGGTAGAAAATTCTCATTCTGTCTCTGCTGTTGATTTTTACTTGAAATCTCACTGCTGGAAAAAACATAGGCACAGCTCGCTTTCCTATCAGTCATTTCAAGACCTGGCAAACTTGTACCTTCATCAGGCTGTTTAGGCCATTGCTTTTAGCTGCCTTCTTTTGGTCACAGGATCACAGCAGTGTTACAAAATTTACAGTTGTGGCCAGCTGTGCCAGACTCTTACTAGACAGAAGGCAAAAGGAGAAGGATTTAAAAAAAGAGAAGAAATAAGGCAGGGAAGGAAAAGGACACAGTGGAGGGTTGGGAGGATGTGAGAAAGTCTCACCACTCAGGCGCTGTTCAGGATTTAGCTCAAGCCATTGGAGGAGGCGATGTTATCTGGGGCCCTCTTCACAACCTGGTCTAGTCAGGACATCTCTCAGGATCAGGATGACGAAGGTACAATGGTGTCATGCTGGATCCTGGGGTCCCAAGAGATGATGGAGGTGGCAGCCATGATGGTAAAGTTCAAGCCTTCCACTTTTTTAGTTAGCAATTGCCCTTCTTTTCTTCCTCTCCTAATTCTCCCCTCCCAAAGTCTTTTGTTTATGGACCCCAAAAGGGAATGATGGGTGGAATAGTCATCCTCTCATTACTTTGTTTCTCCATTAGGCCTAATTTCCAACAAACCAATTTTGGTTTACTGATTTACAGTCCCACTTTTTCTTGTACTTACATGACCCCCATTCTTTCATTAGCAGTAAGTGATGCAGCAAGCAGGCAGGATTGTCAGAGAGAGATTTTTATTAAGCATGCATAGGGCCATTGTTACATGCTGAGAGGCCTGTGTTTTCTGATAGCAGCCTGGACCCACCTTGCATTTCTGAGCCCCTAGTATCAACCAACTAGGTCCACACCTGAAAACTGGCCCCTTCTTCAGTTCCACTCATCACATTAAGTTTTTCCTCATAACATTTATGTAAAGTTGACAACTATTATGGCTATTTTTTGGTTGGGGAACACAAATAGAAATTAAGTGACTTGCCCAAAGTCAAATGGGAAATCTCTGTCAGACTCAAGAACAGAAGCCAAGTTTCCTCAGTCCCCACAGACACTTAACTTATGGTTCAAAGTCTTAACAAAAAGATCAGCCTTCTCCTCTCTGTTCTCTATGGTATCTTAAAACAGAATTTTCTTTACAGAACAAAGTTTAATTATATTTGCGTCTCCCAATATGCTCTTTTCCAACCAAGACTTGTCATTTCATAACCTTGTTGTGTGCGGATAATCATATTAAGCTCTACCAGATCTCCCTGATTTACTAAAAGTCATGGCAGCAAAGTATGCTTCAGAGTCCTAATCTGTTTAACAGCCTCCCACTTAAATCAGGGATCCTTGAAAAAAGCCTAATGCTCTAGAGCTTTTGCTAAGTTTGATACACAGATAAACAAGAACTGTTTCCAAATCTAATAATGGCCAGCTCCAAATATGATTATGAAATTACCAGGATTTTAAAAAGTGACCTTCAGCAAGAATATTTTTAGTACTGAATTATCATGACTGAAGAAAGGAACTTTTGCAATGAAAATAAGTCAATACAAAAATAAACATCATTATACCCAACTTTACCACCATATATTGTGGTGTCACCTTTTCTGACAAAGACAGCCTTCAAATTTCTGTTCCAAAAACTGTTTATATAGTATTTCACAAATCATAACACTGATACTCTTGAGAGAGATGCAAGTGTTCATTATTTCTATTACAGTGACACCTAAGAACCCTAGTCCAGGATCAGGGCCTTGTGCTGGGCACCGTACAAAGAAATAACAAGGAAGCCAGTTCATGACCCAGCACGTTTACAATCTAGTGGAGGTAACAGTGAATACTGTCAAAGAAAGTTAAAAATATGCTAGCGACATGTTGTAATTACTACCGAACATTCAAATGGATGAAAAGTTAAGAGGCCTCATTCTGCAATGTGATCCATGTGGGCAGATACTCACACCCAGGCAGAATCCCACTGAAGTCAGTAGGGCTCTGCAAAAGCACATGCGCCTGGCCACATGAATCAGATCACAAAACTGGTCTGTAACTAATAACTAGAAAGATTAAATTCCGGATATGTCCAGGCCCTGCCAAGCTAGTGATGGAAGAATGACAAGGTTCAACTGACAAATTTTGTATACTTAAAATTGACAGGATTTTGGATTTTTTTAATAGTTAAAGCTATTGATACTTGCACCTTAGCCACAAGACACTGGCATTGTTCACGACAGTAATGCGTCTTGTTGCTTAGATAACTTACTCGTCATTCTAAGACAGAAAATCACTACATCCAATCATATTACATAAGCACCAATGTCACATTCACTTTTTGGCAAAGATAATCAAGAACAGCAGGGCTAACAACCTCCTTTGAAAAATATACTCTACAGTACTAGTATAATTATTGCACCTAACTAACTAAAGTACCCTAAGAAACATTGCCTTTTCAACATTGTATATTATTTATTTAAATATTTAAAGGGATTTGGGTATTTTTGCACATAGAACTCTCCTTGCATGTCTTCGAATGGCCTTGAGATGGGATGGACTAGGCCCAGAGGCTCCCGTGTTAGAGGCTGCAGCATCTACTTATCCCAGGAAAGGGGCAATGGAGCTAAGTCCTCCAAGAAGCCTAGAGAGAGTGTGCAGGAAGCAGCCAATAAGAGCCCAGGAAGGCTATATAAAGAGGCCCTTTAGAGCCAGGGACAGGAAGTTCCTTGCTGGAGCCAGAGGAGTGAAGTGATGCTTTGGGCTGGCCAAAGTGAACTGCAGCACCATGGACAGCTCAATGCTGGCAGGCACCAGGGGAGTGAGGAAAAGCTCCTGGCTGTTTGCTGAGCCTGAACACAGAAGAGCCCTGAGGTAAGGGTGAAGCATTTGTGGTGGCTGAAGGTGCAGGGAAGTGCCCAGGGAACTGAAAGCAGTATCATTAAAGGGACATGGTGTTGTGTGGCTGCTATACGTAGTGTCCCTGGGCTGGGACCTGGAACAGTGGGTGGGCCCAGGTCTCCCCCATAGACAACTGGACAGTGATAAACCCCCAGAGAGGGATCTGAACTACTTGGTGGCCCAGCCAGAGATCTGGGGTCAGAAGGGTCCAAAGGGGGTGAAACCATTGCTTTTAGGGAGGACACCAGGGGAGTATGGCCTGATACCAGGGCTGGGACTGTTTGCGGAAATACTTGACCAGAAAGAGACACTTGTGAGAGGGGGTGCCATGCTGTGACCAGCCTTAAGATGTTCTATAAACAAACACTAAAGATGGGGCAACAACAATTGTACAACTCCTAAACCGTCTTTTGCCCCTTCCATGAACATAACAATTTAAAGTTATCTATTGTCGCACTTTTCCATTCACAAGGAGTAAACATACTTTGTCACAGATTTTAGACTAAGAATACAAAATAAGACCAACAAAAGTAATGTTTCAATGTTTCATACCATGAATCTCCTCTGATAATCTATATACACCTTGAAAACAAATAGGCTGCTGACATTTTAACAGATGTAAGGGTTCTGTACACAAAATAGGAAAGCATCACAAATTCATAGCTCCATCACCACATATGGGAAGCGTCATGGGCCTTGAGGGGAGAACAGATTAAGAAACAGTGAATTGGCTTGGAAATATGGTAGTTAGCCTTCTCTATATTTCTAGACCCAAATCAAACTTTTTAATAGGCCCAGAGATGTTAAGTTAATAACCTCTCTGGATTATTAAAATTTAACTTTTATGTTCTGTCCGCACTTCCTGATTTTGGGGCCACCAAGGGCCTAAAATAATGTAAGAATGATTGTTCACATGGTATTTTCCCTTTGACCTTGAGCAGAAAGCACCAGATATATGACAAAATGATCTAGTCATATGACATCAAGTAAAATTCGCAGATTTAAGAGGTTCAAAGTATTGTCTGAGCTTTGAGATGCTTACCAAAGCATAACCTAAACTCCATACCATTGAGATTTTCTCATCACTTTGGAAAGAGATATACGATTTAGGACAGGGGTTCTCAGGACAATGTTTTGGTGATCACAGAGCCACTCTCACACTTTTTTGTAAAATACTTAATCAGCTTTAGGAAAAACAAATAAATATGCACATATACACATCCAGATCATTGTAATTTAGTTATTCCTAGCTGGTAAGTCTGTTGTAAAAAGTGATAATAACAAACATAAAAGTATTACTTTTCACAAAAACCTTACTCACCCCTGGCAAGCCTGGGGACAAATTAAGCCCGGATGGTGCATCGGGGTAGGCAGTAGGGGCCAGGGATGATGAGTTGGGGGGACAGAGACACAGTGGGAGGCCAGAACCTGAAGCCCCATAGCCACAGCCCAAAGCCCGATGGCCAGGGAATGGGGATGGAGCCTGAAGCCGTGAGGCCAGAGCCCAAAACCCTATGGCTGGAGCCTGCTGCCCCACCATCCCAGGAGTGAAGCCCAAAGCCTGAGCTCCACCACCCCTGGGAAGATGGGGGAACTCACCAGATTCCTGCTCCTCCAGTGTTATGCCCCAGCTGTCTCCAGAGGCAGGCATGGCCCAAGCCCTGCTTGCAGCCCCAGAGGACAACACCAAGACAGTGCATCCAGGAGCAGCAGAGACAGGGAGAGGCCACTTCCTCCCCCGCATCAGCCCAGGAGGCTGTGGCCTCAAGAATCATAAAAGAATCATAGAAAATTAGGGTTGGAAGAGACCTCAGGAGGTCATCTAGTCCAAACTCTTGCTCAAAGCAGGATCTATCCCCAATTAAATCATCCCAGTCAGGGCTTTGTCAAGCCGGGCCTTAAAAACCTCTAAGGATGGAGGTTCCACCATCTCCCTAAGTAACCCATTACAGTGCTTTACCACCCTCCTAGTGAAATAGTGTTCCCTAATATCCAACTTAGACTTTCCCCACTGCAACTTGAGACCATTGCTCCTTGTTCTGTCATCTGCCACCACTGAGAACAGCCAAGCTCCATCCTCTTTGGAAACCCCCTTCAAGTAGTTGAAGGCTGCTATCAAATCCCCCCACACTCTTCTGCAGACTAAATAAGCCCAGTTCCCTCAGCCTCTCCTCGTAAGTCATGTGCCCCAGCTCCCTGATCACTTTCATTGCCCTTCACTGAACTCTCTCCAATTTGTCCACATCCTTTCTGTAGTGGGAGCCCAAAATTGGATGCAATACTCACCAGTGACGAATAGAGGGGAATAATCACTTCCCTCGATCTGCTGGCAATGTGCCTACTAATGCAGCTCAATATGCTGTTAGCCTTCTTGGCAACAAGGGCACACTGCTGACACATATCCAGCTTCTCATCCACTGTAATCCCCAGGTCCTTTTCTGCAGAACTGCTGCTTAGCCAGTCGGTCCCCAACCTGCAGTGCTGCATGTGATTTTTTTTGTCTTAAGTGCAGAACTTAGCACTTGTCCTTGTTGAACCTCATCAGATTTCTTTTGGGCCAACCCTCCAGTTTGTCTAGGTCACTCTGGACCCTATCCCTCCCCTCCAGCGTATCTACCTCTCTCTTCATCTTAGTGTCATCTGCGAACTTGCTGAGGGTGTAATCCATCCCATCATCCAGATCATTAATAAAGATATTGAACAAAACCGGCCCCAGGACTGAGTCCTGGGGCACTCTGCTTTATATCGGCTGCCAACTAGACATCAAGCCATTGATGAGTACCCATTGAACCCAACAATCTAGCCAGCTTTCTATCCACCTTATAGTCCATTCATCCAATCCATACTTTTTTAACTTGCTGGCAAGAATACTATGGGAAACTGTATCACAAGCTTTGCTAAAGTCAAGTATCAGAGGGGTAGCCGTGTTAGTCTGGATCTGTAAAAGCAGCAAGAGTCCTGTGGCACCTCATAGACTGATAGACGTATTGGAGCATGAGCTTTCATGGGTGAATACCCTCTTCGTCGGATGCATTTGCTAAAGTCAAGATATATCACATCCACTGCTTTCCCCATATCCACAGAGCCAGTTATCTCATCACAGAAGGCAATTAGGTTGTTCAGGCATGACCTGTCCTTGATGAATCCATGTTGACTGTTCCTGATCACCTTCCTCTCCTCCAAGTGCTTCAAAATGGTTTCCTTGAGGACCTGGACCATGATTTTTCTAGGGACTGAGGTGAGGCTGACCAGTCTGTAGTTCCCCGGGTTCTCCTTCTTCCCTTTTTTAAAGATGGGCACTATATTTATTTTTCCAATTGTCTAGGACCTCCCCCGATTGCCACGAGTTTTCAAAGATAATGGCTAATTGCTCTGCAATCACATCAGCCAATTCCCTCAGCACCCTCGGGTGCATTAGATCTGGACCCATGGACTTGTGTACGTCCAGCTTTTCTAAATAGTCCTTAACCTTTCACCACTGACAGCAGCTCACCTCCTCCCCATACTGTGTTGCCCAGGACAACAGTGTGGGAACTTATCTTGTTTGTAAAGACCAAGGCAAAAAAAGCATTGAGTACATCAGCTTTTTCCACATCATCTGTCACTAGATTGCCTCCCCCATTCAGTAAGGGGCCCACACTTTCCCTGACCTTCTTCTTGTTGCTAACATAACTGTAGAAACCCTTCTTGTTACCCTTCAGATTCCTTGCTAGCTGCAACTCCAGTTGTGCTTTGGCCTTCCTGATTACACTCATGCATGCTCGAGTAATATTTTTATACTCCTCCCTAGTCATCTGTCCAAGTTTCCACTTTTTGCAAGCTTCCTGGAGGCCGCATTTGAGAAACGCTGATTTAGGACCTTTACATATACTGTGCGTGCTAAGTTTCAGAGCATTCTGTGTTCAAAATTCTCCTCAGAAACTTGAGAGAAAAAATTCCCTAATAAGGCTTCACCAAAATGATGAACAAGATCTGAATTCTGTCTTCTTTAAGAAGTACAGCAGAAGCAAATAGAAAATATAAACATAAGTGGCAGGAGCTCAAAAGGACATTTCTTCCCCCCACTCATCTATGACATTGATTTAGAATCTGCTTATGTGCCTCAGTATGAAACTTGGGGGGGTGGAATATCCGCCCGACAAAATTCTGTGGATGAAAAGAATGAAAGGCTAGCACATCTGTAGCATTTACATTCTGTGGCAATGCCACTACTGATGTTCCCTGGGTTATGCAAACCTGACTTACGAAATCCATACTTACGGAAAAAGTTCCATAAGCTTTTTTTTTTTTGCTTGTAATTGTCGGAGATATGACAAAATTCGACTTACACAAGGCGTTCCAAAATGGAACGCTTGCATATATCAGGGAACATCTGTATAATTAAAAAATGCTGATTAAATATCAGTTTATGTGGACTGGGCAAAAAAAAAAAATCCTTGATCAACCATGTTGTTTTCAAGCCAAGGAAATAATCTGTATGTGTCTGTCACAGAGCAGGGCTCCCGCATCTTGGATTCTTCACTGCAGACAGGCCTCCCATACTCTTCCATAGGTTCAACACTGGGCACTTTGTTTACCATGTGCTAGACAAGTGCTTGTCCCTGCAACACAAGGCTTTTACTTTTTTCCCAGACACAGGGTCAGAGAGGGGCAGGGATCTCATTTCGCTGAGATCCTGGGCTTTTCTGGCCCCTCCTTCCAGCATCCCTCCTTCCTCCTTTTTCTTTCTTAACTGCCCTTACCTGAAGAGCTGAATCACCTTGTTGTTTAGTTCAAGGGTTTTCAACCTTTTTCTGAGCTCCCACCCCTAACATGCTATAAAAAATCCATGGCCATAACTGGTGTTTTGCATATAAAATCCAGGGTCAGTGTTGGGGGTAGCAAGCAGGGCAATTGTTGGGGCCCCTGCGAAGCTACAGTACTCAGGCTTCAGCTTCAGCAAGAGTGGCATGACTCAGGGCCCCGGGCTTCAGACCCATGCAGTGGAATTTTGGCTTTCTGCCCTGGGCCCCAGCAACTCTAACACTGACCCTGCTTGGCAGACCCCCTGAAACCTGTGGCCATGGACCCCTGGATGAGAACCACTAGTTTAGTTATCCAGTCTTTAACCAATTTTCTCTTCAATTCAGGCCATGTGAGGATGCTTGCAAAGTGATGAGCGAGCCTTAGGGTACTCATACTCTGTCAGTGTCATTGGAACTCATTAAGATTAAATGAATGAATCAGGAAAAGAATGACAGACAGGGTTAATGGCAGGAGGATACATTGTTATGAATTCTAAATGGCACAATTGTTTTACACTACTGCATCAGCTGAGAATTCCAGACTTTCCTTATGCTCAGAGCTGTTCAATACTTGGAATGAACCGTAATATAAACAAAAGTACAGTCTGCGTGCAAGATAAGGTATCTAAACCCCACGCAGGGCCCAGGATTTCCTGGTTTATCCTGGAGACAGATATTTTAATTGAATTTACCCCTCTAGTCCTGCTAGAAATGTCATGTCTCAGGGCAAGACCCTTCCCAGCTCTGAGGGCTACAGGGAATAAAGAGAAGGTAGATTTCAAGGGATTGCCATGACAGGAAGGATACATCTCCTAGGGCCTAGAAGCATTTGGGTTCAGGAGGGCTAGCGATGAATAAAGGGAGAGCCAGGCTTTCTTGGGGCAGAGAGGTTTAGATGGCTTAGCCGCTTGGAGAGTGAGAGAGACTGTCCAGAAGTCACAGAGGAAAGTGAGGGCCCACATACATGTCAGAGTTCTACTCTTATATTCTCTCTTGCTCCAGGTCAAAATCTGTCACACAGATCTGACTGGACAATTTTGATTGTGGTCTGCAGAGCAGGGGGAGATCCTCATGTTTGAGAATTTGTGTGTTATCACAAGATGAAGGTTGCTTGTATTTGAATTTATTTTTATCTGTTTAGTTCATAGTTCCATTTTATTTTCACATAAATTATTTTACTTATTTCTTTTTAAACTTTATGCTATCTTACCACCTGCTTTGACATTTGCTCAGTGGGCTTTCGCTGTATTAAATACTTACCTAAGCTACATAGGGGACTGCTAACACTGAATTATTTTTCAGGAAGGAGGGAAAATGAATTTATTGGCTGTATTCAGAGGGATAATGGGGAAAGTATAACAAACCCAGCCATAGTGTTTGCTTTTAAAAACAATTTGAAAGTAAATGATGAATTCTAGATCCCTGTTTTCTAATTCTAATTTATTATTAAATGGACTGGCTCCTTAAAGAAGCACATTATCTGCAAGAAAGTAGTAAATACTGCGCTGAAGATGATTTCTTTATGGTGTAAGTACAGTTAAGGGCTTACTGCATAAGAGGTAGAGACTGATTATTCTGCATTCTTACAGGGGATTGCTCTTTATTTTACAGGAAGAATAAATATCTGCAATACATTGTTTACCACCATCCTCTCTATGCTTGGTGCTGCAAAACTCTGTACAGTTTCTCAACATGTGAAACTAGCACAGAGGGTTGGTTCAGCTTAATTAAAAAAGCAAAGAAGATTAAGGTATTTATATGGTTTCTTTAATTTCCATATATTAGAATGGGGGTGAATATTCTCAAGAGGAACAATATACACGCTTCCTTTGAGGGCTGATGAGGGAAAGCAACCCTTCTCCAGCAAGAAGCAGTTTGATTTATAGTAAATGGTATACAGAAATAGAAAGCTCTGGGCTGATCTTTTCTTTCAGCCATTATCTGTGCTTATAATCTTTTTCATTATCATTCAGAATATGTATCAAGCAGTGCAGTGTTTGAAATAATGAATGGGATCTGATCAGTCTGTGGTTATTATAAAGCCAGATATTTCTCATACTCATTAGCAAAGATGATCTAGCAGGATGTTATTTTGGATAGCATTAGAAAGATGGCATTTTGAAAGGCTTTTCTGCATCTCTGTGGACACAGCTAATGTTAAAATAGGGAACGGTTGTGTAGCCACAACTTGCTTTATTTACACAGAAAAAAACATTAAATAGCAGTATTCATAGATAGGGGAGGGCTAGCTCAGTGGTTTGAGCATTGGCCTACTTAAACCTAGGGTTGTGAGTTTAATCCTTAAAGGGGCCATTTAGGGAACTGGGCTTTAAAAGGATTTGTTCTGCTTTGAGCAGGGGGTTGGACTAGATGATCTCCTAGGAGTCCTGATAGTCTAAACCTTCAGAGCAGGTGGACAGCTCTGATAGAGACACAACCTCATACTCAAGTGCTGGTTTGTGACTGTAATAATAATTTCTCAATTAGGAAAAAACTAGTCGTACCAAATCTTTGTGTTGATTCCCCACCATTACATTTTCAATTGGACATGGTTGTATTGCAGTGATGAGCCCCCTAAAAAGGTGAACAAATAAAATGTATGGCTTCTAGCAAGGTGAGGTATATTATTATTAGTGAAGACACCTCAGGGAGAGCAAAGTAGACTTTTTAAAAAAAATTTTTGAGTCCGATACAGTGTGATCTTTAACTTCTCCTACCAGCCCTGAAGACTTACTCTGGGATCTGGTAGTCAAACTGTGTTTGTGCATCATGAGTAATAAAGGTTCCGTCAGCCAAATCTGCCCTCAATGATACCTACACAATCCCTTTGTTCTCTTCTCTGTATGTTCTTGTACTGCCCTCATCATCATAGTATCTGAGTGCCTTCCAGTCATGCATTAAGTGGCATGACCAACATCTATCGCATGTTGTTAATTTCCTCTCTCACCCTTGACCTGGGGAAGAATTGTGTGTCTAGTATAGTGTTGTCTTTTTGTAGGGCTTTGTTTTTTAAATGTATACACTGCTATGTGTTTATGTTAGAGAAAGTAAGGTGAAAGAAGTGCACCTTGCACTTGGAGTGGAAGGGGATGAGGTCTGTGATGGTCCTTAGTGCCTATCACAGTTAATTCCACAGTCTTAGACCAGCCCCCAAGAAAGATCTGTCTCTTGCACAGATTAGGTTTATTCTGATAGAAAATTCTATTCCTTTCAGATTCTGCCTTCTGTGACAAGTGTAAAATTCCAATGTCTTCAATGGAGCTGCAGATTTTGGCTGTTCAGTTGGTAATTTGGTAACTATTGTGCTGCTTTGAGAACCGGAATAAAACCTACTACATAGCTGCATGGCTGACTGGAATTAAAAAACTAGTAAAAATGTATTTAGTCGCTAAAGTCAGTGGATAGGATTCTAAATGCAGATGGGGAGTAGATCTGTTAAATACAGAGATAGTCTTTAAAGTTCAATTCAGATTTTTAAAAATCTGACTTTCCTGTTTCAGGCACCATTGTGTCACTAGAAAAACGTGAATACCTAAACTCTAAAGAATTGTCCTGAAAACTTTAAATATAGATATGTATATCACTGATCAGTAATCTCAGATTTACAAAGTGCCATGGAATCCATCCATGAAAATCTTAACTACACGTTTCAGAGCAATCAGCTTAGTGCATTCCTTCCTATGGTTAACATTTTCTGTGCTACAAAGAAAACCTCTCTCTATGTGATTTTTATATACATAATGCCCATAGAGTTAGAGGCAGAAAAAAGGGTATTCAGAAAGAATGGTATTGGATCAAATCAGCTAAAGTTAGTCCTTTTATTCCCCCTCTAATTTCACACAGGAAATCTGTCAAAGTTAAATATTTTTCCTTGCAATTCAGCATAAGATATTTAAAATAATATAAATGCTGCCTGATTAACAAGAGATGTGTAGGATGGGCTTAACAATAGAAGGCTAGAATTTCATATAATAGTTTGTGAAGGGCAAAAGGATTGGCAACACTGAAATTTAGAGTTGAGCATAATACTGTTACTTTCAAAACCTCTATTGTGGTATGTAATAGAGCTGATGTAGACCTTGGCTGAAGCTCTGAAACAGAAGGAAGATATTAAATACTAACTGTGATGGGTTTGATCACAGAGACTACCTTGAGGTTGTCGCCTGATGTGCTGGAATTACCTCTAAGCACATTTTCCACGGCCAGCGTGGGACTCCAGAACCCTGCCTTGTTGAGCCAGACACGCTTGTCTGCTGCAACACAGACCCAGGTCTGGTCCATGCCCCCAAAGCTGTAGACTTTAACCAAAAGCTGCTCAGCAAGTCACATATCTCCAGCACCCAGACACACAGCTCCCAATGAGATCCAAATTCCATATAAATCCGTTTTACTCTGTATAAAGCTTATACAGGGTAAACTCATGAATTGTCCACCCTCTATAACTGATAGAGAGATATGCACAGCTGTTTGCTCCCCACAGGTATTAATCATTTATTCTGGGTTAATAACAAAAGTGATTTTATTAAATATAAAAAGTAGGATTTAAGTGGTTTCAAGTAATAACAGACACAACAAAGTAAGTTACCAAGCAAAATAAAACAAAACACGCAAGTCTAAGCCTAATACATTAAGAAACCAAATACAGGTAAATCTCACCCTCAGAGATGTTTCAATAAGCTTTTTTCACAGACTAGACTCCTTTCTAGCCTGGGCCCAATCCTTTCCCCTGGTACAGTTCTTGTTAGTTCCAGCTCAGGTGGTAACTAGGGGACTTCTCATGACTGGCAGCCCCCTTCATTCTGTTCCACCCCCTTTTATATCTTTGGCACAAGGCGAGAATCCTTTGTCTCTCTCTGGGTTCCCTGCTTTCCTTCTAAATGGAAAAACACCATGTTTAAGATGGATTCCAGTATCATGTGACATGTTCACATGTTCTGTGAGACTTCATAACCCACTGGCTGGCACACAGGTATACAGGAAAGCTTACAAGTAAACACAGCCATTTACGACCAGTTGTCCTAATTAAAGGGAGCCATCAAGATTCCAAATCACCATTAATGGCCCACACTTTACATAGTTACAATAGGACTTCAGAGTAATACTTCATATTTCTAACTTCCAATATAAGAATGATACATGCATACAAATAGGATGAACACACTCTGTAGATTATAAGCTTTGTAATGATACCTTACAAGAGACCTTTTGCATAAAGCATATTCCAGTTACATTATATTTACACTTATAAGCATATTTCCATAAACACAGGGAATGCAATGTCACACTAACCAACACACTTTTTAAAAACATGTAATCAGTTGCAAATGATCTCCATGGAGACACCTAACCCAAAATAGAGAGCACATCAAAACAACTAAATTCATTAGATTTTTCACAAAATGTCTCTCTGAAACATGATTTACATATACTAAATTCAAGAGCCTATAATGCACAGCCCAATGATTCCTTCCATAGTAGATACGCTTCTCCATACTTAGTAACTCCTCTCACTTTAGCAGTGTCATTCTCATTTCCATCACCACCATTACTGTGCTATGTCAAGCTATTTACATAGTGTTTCTCCTGAGTTATAGTAGACAAATGTGGGCCTAATCAGTACTATCAACAACAGTTGGTAAGTTATTCTAAACAAGATCAAGTAATGTCAATGGAATTCATGAGCACTAACAACTGCAGCTAACCCTTAAAAGTATGTTTCACTAAAGTTCAAAGGGTCTATTTTTCCCTAATAATTTTTTTTTTCATAATATTCACTATGCCATTTACACAGCTATCCTTCAGGTCCTTCATTTATTTTCAAAATATGGAGATTTAAAAATTCTTATAACCCCACAAATTTATATCTTTCATCAATATACAAGATAAAGATTAGTATTCCTCACTATAAAGGAAAGATATACTGTTTGTACAATTTAGTTTTAAATCTGCCTACACATCTGCAATAGTAATTTTTCGAAAGTCTTCAGCCCACTTAATATTTTTACAAGGAAGAATCTTGTTTTTTTTTGTCTTAGCATTGGAAACAAAATAATGGCACTATAACATTCACATGCTAAAAAGCCAGGATGGGCAGCCTATCAGGAACTGGAATGTATAAAACCCATGATGGGGTATACTAGGCCCTGAGGCGCCCTCCTCGGGGCCTCGCGGTTCTACCTCACCCTGTCCGAGAAAAGGAGCAGTGAAGATGCTTCCAAGAATGGGTGAGGGGAAAGCAACCAATTAGAGAGAGTGGCTGCTCATCTAAAAGTAGCTGCTGGACAGAGCAGAGTCAGTTACTCGCTGGAGCTAGAGGAGCAAGGAGATGCTCCTGGCTGGTTGCAGCAGCTGTTCCAGTACCTGGAAAGAGCAGTTGATGGCAGAGACTGGGGGAAGCAAGGTGCTCCTGCCTGACTGCAGGGACTCAAGCAAGATTTCAATCCTGACTTTAGGGTAAAGCTGCAGGGGCTGTGGGGAAGTGGCCCAAGGAACAATAGCCACAGAGTTAAAGGAAAGCAGCATGTGGCAGCTATTTATAGGGTCCTTGGATCAGGATCTGGGGTTGTGGGCGGGCCTGGGTCCCCCCCACTGGCCACAGGTGGAGTGGCCAAAGCCCTGAAGAAGGGGGATTTAAACAGGCCCAGGGAGCAGGCTGAAGACCCCGAAGGTCAGCATTTGTGGACTCTGATAACTCCTGGAAGGAGACTGAACTTAACTAGTGGCTCAGCTGGAGAGCTGGGACCAGTGAGGTTCACTATTGAGTGAAGAGAGTAAGGGATCCCTGGGGGCACTGATCCATAACAGAGCAGAGACTACTGAAAGCTAGCTCAGAAGGGAGACAGCTGAGAATTGAGCCTGGAGGTAGGGTTAAAGATTAGTATCTTTAACACACACACACACACTCTGAGGGTACTGTGATAGGCCCTGTTGGATTGTATACCCTGGAAGGGGTTTGTTTTGTTGAAAATCCACAGTCAGTGTGTGACTCATCCAGGTGGCTGAGCCATTGAAAACCTGCCTGACAGATTAACTGCTAATAGGGGTCATCGCAAGCAGCATAACAGAAAGAGTGCAGTCACAGGCACCTGACCAGCGGAGGGCATTCGCAAGAGGCAAGCATGCACCTCATTACAAAACCAGAGAATGAAATTTTCATGTTTGGAAAACTAATTCTGGATTTTATAAATGCAGATTTTTTTTCCTTTTTAGTGTCCCTGAGGCATTATTAAAAAAAAGCATTGCTTCCCATCCCCACAGTAATTTTAGGGAGTGAGACCTGACTGCGCCAATTTTACATATTAAAAATAATTTTTGAAATATAAATTCACAAATAAAAAACAAAAATTTGTCAATAAACTAAACAACAAATAAGGCTATTGTAGGGAACCGTGGAAGACTGTGTAACGGCCTAGCTAGTGTAGTTCCGCTTTCTCAGCGGCCGGTCACTGTAGGACACGCCACGCCAGTTATAACTTGCTTTTGACTAGTTAGAACCAGTTTGCATGGCCCTCGGCCAAAGGGTGGACACAGCCTGTGGAAAGTCCCTGGCCTTTGGCCAAGGGGTGGACACAGCCTGTGGAAAGCCCCTATTTGCTTATGTATGAGTTGTGTTTGTATTCTGTATATATAGTTGCATGGTCTCGGTTCCGCCCTTGGACTCCATACCAGGCCGAGCTTTGGTGCACTGGGTTCCCCGCCTCCATGACAGCAACGTCAGGAGTCCCCATTGCGGGTGTGTCACTTTACCTTCATTAAAGCCAATAACTCACAGCGTGTGTGGGCCTCGTTCTTGCACAGCACCCTGGGTAGGCCTGTAGCCTCCCAAGAACCTTACAGCTATGTTTTAGCCACAGGTATTTTTAGTAAAAGTCATGGACAGATCATGGTCTGTAAACAAAAATTCATGGGCCCATGACCTGTCCATGACTTTTACTAAAAATACCCGCCCTGAATAAAACTGGGCGGTGGTCCATGGGTACTTGGGGGGGGGATCCGGAGCACTGTGCATGCTGGGGGAGGTGGCCCGGGACCCCCGCTGGTAATGGAGGAGAGAGGGGCTGGGTGGTGGCTCGCAGCCTGGGACTCCCGCTGGTTCGGGGGGTGGGGGTGTTGGCAGAGCTGGCAGGGGCTTCCTACACAGCTCAGCGTCCCTGAAGTTCCTAGGCAGCGAAGGCAGGGGCCAGAGCAGGAGCTCTGCTGCTCCTGACACAAGCGCCCGCTGCCACAGGTCCCACTGGCCAGGAACCACAGCCAATGGGAGCTTCAGGGGTGAGGCCTGCGGGCGCAGGCAGCATACAGAGACCCCCCCCCAACCGTCCACTGCCTAGGAGCTGCAGGTGGGCCATGCCATTGGGAGCCGGGGGGCCCCCTACTCCAAGAAAAGTCCCCCACACTCCCCAAGCCCCTGCCCGTAGCCCCCTCCCACACACCCAAACTGAGCCAGCACCAGCCACTGCAGAAGTCACGGAGGTCACGGAAAGTAATGGAACCCATGACTTCCATTACCTCTGTGACAGACTGGTAGCCTTAACAATAAATATAGGAAATACAAAGTTAAGGATTAAAAGGCTGTAAAGTCAAGAAGTTTCAAGTCAGGAAATACAGAATGAACATTGCCCATGCAACCTTAATTTGGCCCATTTTGCATATGTATTATGATACATAATCCATATTATTTCTTTTATTTATTTTAATACAGGATCCCTGATTAATTCAGTGCAGGATGCATCTGCTCTAGGAAGTAATCAAGGTTGTGTGATGAAGAGGTCTGTTATCTGTAGCCTCTACCTCATTTGTTGCAGAGGTTGGAAGACTTATAGAGAAAGGATTGTCTTGTGTTAGGGCACTTGAATACTGCCCTGGAGATTTGGATTTTACCCCTGCCCCTGCCACCATGTTCCTGTTTGATGCTGGGTGTCCCTGCCTGCAGGTATATGGGATCTTGGGGAGCAATTACCACACAGGTGGGGTGCAAAATAAACTTTATTAAGAAAATGCAAAAACAGGGAAAATTTAATAGTGAGGGGTATGGGGTTTGTTAAGGTAGGCAATTGGGGAGGGAGTTCTTTTAGTATAGTATAGGGGGTTTCAATAGTGGGGTACAATACAGTGGGGTACAATACAGTTGGTAACCAACTAACACTGAAGTATAAATGTAACAGGTAGCTAACAATTTCTAGGTAAAGGGTGTGTCACAGCAGCATATAACCAACTAACAGTTATGGGTAAAATGTGTTAAACAACCAACAACTCTAGGTAAAAATGTGTCACAGTGGTGTAAATATAAAATGTGAGGTGTGTGAGAGAGAAAAAGGGTAACCAATGGGGTTTTATGCTAGACTTCAGTAATACAATTGAGGTTTGGCAGCAGTAGGAGCGGGGTGAACACATGGGGGAAGGGATTAAAAGAGAGAGAGAGAGAGAGAAAGGCAGTGGTAGAGGAATGAGGTTAGGGGACGGGGGAAGAGGAGCACGTGGTGGAGCAGAAACCAAAGATAGAGGCGCTACAGAGGGAGATTTAAACTCAGGGAGACACAGAGAGCAGACAGGCTGCAAGTTTAAACAGCAGAGAGACTGCAATGAGTGACTGGGGAGCTCGGGGGGCGGGGGGATTGGGGCAGTGGGAAGACAAATTCAAATAGTAAAAACCTTATCTATCCCCTAACTTAATCAAACTTATATAAAATGACAAGCAGCTACAGAATACAACCAGGCAATGATTTTCTAAACTTATCTTAACCAACAATTAGGCAACACAACGAATATCACAGAAACTTACAAGCTCTACAATCTTAACAAACTATGACTTATTAAATTAAAAAAAACAAGACCTATGGTGCACCTTATGCTATGGGGAGGTTACAGATGGCAGAGTGGTATGTATCCAGGACCCAGCTCCCAAGGAAGCCAAGGGATGGTGGCTACAGCGGTGGATACAGCTGAAAGCAGAGAGCCCCAAGGCAAAGCCCACAGGAGCAGAGCTTAGCAGTGGCAAAGAGCCCTGTAGTTTAAGAGAGGTTTTAAGACACAGACCAAGGTTTAGTTTGAGTCTGTGTGCTGGGGAAACAGAGCCAGCAGCTAAAATAATAAAATAAAAGTATAGAAAGTTTTATAGAGGGATTCTTACCAGTCCCCAAGGCAGCAGCAAAGGCAGAAGCAGCAGCAACATCAGAAGAGGCAAGGAGGGTTCGGTACAGTCTCAATAATCAGGAGATCTCTCAGGTAGCAATTCGTTCTTCGTGGGGGGGGGGGGGCGTTCAAAAAACGGGGGTACGCTCAAAAATAAAACGAGAGCGGAGAAAGGACCCCCCAGAACCCCTGGCTGATCAGACCAGGCAGCAATGCAGGAACCTTTCTGAGGTGTGTTTCAAAAATGTCTGGTTTTAAAGGCAAACTTGGGCAGTTTCCCACCAGTAATCCTGATAGGCTCCCTCTGTCACAGGGGAGGGGGCACAGGGGAAAAACTGAAGGTAAGCCCAGAGACATGCCTGGACATAGTCCTGTGCAATAGGTGACTCAAGAGCACATGAGACTATGACTCATGCCCAGGATCTTAAAACCACAATAGGCCTTGCAGCTCTGGACATTGCCTACCCTACACCAAGCCCAGGTTCAACGAGGTGATAACAGGACTAACCCTTTGAAAAGGGCAGTGGTCCCACTTAGCATGCAGCACAAGTGGCCATCCCTTTGAGAAGGGCAATGGCTCTTGTTAAACAACTTAAGGGGCCCTCCCTTTGAGAAGGGCAGTGGCCCTGGTAAACAACTTAACAGCCAGGGAAGGGCGGCCACAGGAGAACAGAAAACAAAATGGAGTCTGGGGAAACAAAATGGAATAGAGGAATAGCTGTAACGGACACTGGGCAAGTCATTTACATCAGACTTTTCACAAGTAGTCACTTGTGTGTGTAACTGAAGATCATATCATAATGCGTACTCTGAAAATGCGGGAATAGTATTTATGAACTTTATGTACGACCGTAGCTATTCACTTTGTATCACAACCCATTGTCAGGGGAGAGTTAATTTTCTACCCTGGGACAAGGGAGAAAGATTAGGTGTTTGAGACATATAGCATGGGCCTCTGTCTGGAATTAACACATCTCAATGAAAAACCCTACAGAGACAATGGAATCCTCAGTGACCCAACATTAACTCCTAGAATTAATTGCTTCCCACTGCCTGTCTGTAGCTAAACAGAGCAAATGGCCTCCCACTGTAAAATAAAGACTAGAGGTGTCATCTGGCTGTGTTTTAAGTGGGCTATTGTAGAGACACAGAAATGCAGAACACAGACAGAAAGACTGAGCAATATGGATCCCAAGAGCATCTGGCACATTGGGGCAGTCCCCTCTACCAATATGGACTCTGACTTACTCTTGGCTTTGCCATATTAACTTAAGGATTTTCTCATGCTGTTTTCCAGTTGATTAATTTCCCACCTTTTTTTAAAGCTAAATATTTAGATAGCCTCAGCCACCAATTTGCAAGAAGCAGATAAACAACATGCATGTAAATAAGCTGGAATTTTGTATCTCATTGTCATGGTAACCCTTTTTGAAGAAAGAAACAAACAAATACTCTTTGTCCTCACAGTGTAACTTACCCCAGTACAAACCCAAAGGAGCACAGCAGCTGCTTAGCCAAACCCCGTCTGGTTTTATTACAGCTTCTACTCTGACTCTTCTTTGTAATAACATTCTAGTCATCTGAGATAAATTGGTTACCAACGGCAGCCATTTCCATAACAACCACAGCAACAGTGATTCTTCCTAAGTATGCAAATAGATTGGAGGGAGTGAATGATGAGTAGTGGGTTCTCTGTCACAATGTTGTCACACAGGCAGCAGCAAGGAGCATTAAATGTGCACTATGTGGAAAGAAATCAGGCTTTCCCAGTGTTCCTGTTTACCCACATTTCCAAAAAAAATCATACAAACAAAATACACTTTGGCAATCATTCCACAGATGCATGAATTTTTCGCTGAAATTTTGTTCAGACTCCCCAGGGCATGTTAACAAAAAAAGGGTTTGGAAAAAAGGTGAAAAGATACAGACCCTGTAAAACAGAACTTTTAGCTACAATCTGAACTTTGGTCTCACTTGTGCAAGATCATAATGGTCACCCTTTAAAAACTTTCAAATTTTCTCATAAACAGCTTGAACACATTGCCAAACTATGTAGTATATTTCTGCAGGTATCTATATTAATGATTTATAATTTTGACCATCACCACAGTATCTGAGCTCCTTCTATATAAAACCAGTAGCAACAGTGAAGTCCCTAGTGGACTTCATGGAGTTTCCAGCACATCTGCCCGTTTGGATTTAGCTATAGTACTGATGAGATTCTCTTTTTGTGTTCCTATTTCAAAAGATCATTTCACTATGGGTTTGATGCCTAATATTATTGAAATGACCATTAGTAATAGGAACTTTCCATTTTTTGTTTTAGATGGTTTTTAATGGCTTATTCACACCAGCATTGCCTTGGCCTTAGAGTGAGGTTACGTGAGAAAAAGCCAAGATGGAAGCATCTTAAAACATAATAATTTTCCTTTATGATCCCAATTCAGAAAAGCATCCATATTTGGGACAGCACTTGAGTACATGCTTTTCTGAATTAGGGTCTAACTGAGGTGAATCCTTCTCTTCTAGGAAAGTAAAGCATTGCAACAGCCAGTGACAAACCAGTAGAGCAAGTATTGATGTCTTGACAAAGCTTGTTATCTTACACTGTACTATATCAGAGAGTGGAAATTAATATTTTTCTGTAAATCCATAAAAATAACGTGTATAAGGATTTAGAATAATAAATTATGTATATTTCATTATTGAAAAAAATTATATTCTCAATATGACTAGTTACTGTGGCTAATTTATGAAAAGACCTGTCTTAACCATTACCATGTTCTCCTACAATATCGTATATTCTGTCTATTCACCTGCTGTGTATGATCTAAATTCTAGATTGTGAACTCTCTGGTGGGAGGGTTTATTCATTTCTGCAGTGCCTAGCATCAGGGAACTTAATTGTGTAGGATCTTTCAGTGCTGCTGCAACACAAATATTACTTTCACCTCTATGAAATATTTAAAGATTTTCCCATAGGCACCATTGTCAATTTCTAAAAGGAGATACTTTGTTGCTTTAGTCTCTAAAATTCAATAATTTTATATCTTGCAAAAGCACACAGCTGCAGGCCCTGGAGAAACTGACATAACTCAGTCATGCCAGCTTCACTGCAGCTCATATTTCTCTCTAGATTGAAATTAGATATGGTGCTTAAATCTGTATCAGTCTGATTTCTGAGTGCAGAGTCAACATAACAGGCTTTGAATTGCCAAGTCTGTTGCGTTGATGAAACAGCCAGAAGTAAAATCCAAGAGAAGTTCGACACTTTCACCTCAGTTTCCTTTGTAATAAGCATTCTTCAGCATCTTCTCCTTGCTTCCTTTCTCAGCTTGATAAATTTTCCAGGAAGTCCTATGACAGACAGCAAGGAAACCTGTTCCGATCACTCCCTGTATATCTTATTTATTATACAGTACTTGATTTATTGCCTGTGATTAAGTCCATTGTGAAATAATCTTGCCAATAGCTCAGTCATGCACTACCTTCACAATCATACCTCCTTTCATGCCGCTCCTTATTCTTATTAAATCAATAGAGCATACTGAAGTTTGCCACAAATCAATATTTAAGTGTTTTTGTGGGCCATCTGTATCACAAATGTTTTTAAGCTACCTGCTCACCCTGCCTTAGATCAATAAACCATTTGCTATTGCATGGTACTGTCTACTCTTACATCTCCACCTAAATTTGTCATTTCAAGACCATATGTCTCTGCTATTCTGTTCTTCAGACAAAGTATTCTTCTCAAAAGCCATCATCTTATGTCCATTTAGATCCCTCCCTTAAAACCTTACTATGCGATGCCTACAAATCTTTGTCTGTCACTGGTTAAGTTAGTGGTCACCTGTGACTACTTGGAGTATTGAGACCACTTGTTTATGCAAATACCTTTGCTGTTAGCTGTTCCCCATCCCCATTTGTCTGCTTATCTATCAGTTGCATGTTGTCACAGTCCCTGCTCCAGAGACCACCACTTCTATCTTCAATGTAATGTCTAGTCTGTGGGACACAGTGGGGTAAAAAAATCAAATACCTGAATCCCCAATGATATTCTAGTAGGAATATGCTGCTTGTTTTGGGGAAAGCTAATATATGCTAAAACTATCAGTTTTCTTTTTTTACCTACTATGACTGAGCATAAATTGACTTTTACACTGCTAGGAAGGAAAACATGCAAGAAGTTGAAAAATTAATTTGTTTTCACGATGAGAGAGAGCTGACTGTGGAATAGAAGTCAAGCTGATTAAAGGAGAGATCAACTCAGGTTTTTATTTCCATTTAATTCTACTGACTATACGTCAGACCGTGTGAAAACAGTTGTTAAACATAAAAATATCCACTGGGGAAAAGATTCTCTGACGTGCCTGGAACCCAAAGAACTGATGGTTGAGGTGGATTCAAAACTCAAATACAATTTGTTGGAGTGAGAACAGTTTCCCTAGCTGATTTTCAATAACACTGCATTGGCAGGAAGGAGAAAACGTGAGCACAGAAGAGCACCAATGGCAAAGCCCTGATCACTTTTCTCACTCAAATATTCATATGCCATTAATTGAGTTCCTTGAGGCTATTTGCACCAGAAAGCCAGACAGGATTTAGCCATAAGTGTAATGACAGAAATATTGGGTGAAATCCTGGGCCTACTGAAGTCAGTAGCAAAACTCCCATTAAAGCCAGCAAGGCAAGGGTCTCACCCATTTTTCTTCCAATCTATGATATCCCGATATGTATTCCACCCACAGTCATGAGAGCTGATGTGTGATTTCCTCCTCCACCACACACACACACACACACTTACACTTGAAATTTAGCCAGTGGCTACCACAGAAGGGTTTGTGTATGTTTAAAACAACAACAAAAACCTGTTAATTATTTCAAAAGAAACCTATAACTATTTCCTAAGATAGACTAGGGCAGTCAGTCAGAACAAGGAATGAAATCTACATAAAAAAATGCAAAATGCACATTTAATTCAGGGGGTTTGTTACAAAACTCAATAGGGCCAAATTTTTTCAGAAAGGAAAATTTTGCTAAGGTACATTTCACATGAAAATGCCCAGTTTTCAAACAAAAGTGAGTCCTATTACAGAATGAATACTGCTTTCACATCAAACAGCATGCAGAAATTGAATTAATCTGTTTTATTATTTTAATATTCAGTAGTACTAGTAGCAGTACTAAGCTCTTGATGCAATAGCCATTTCATTTAAATAGGAAACATGGAGAATTTGGGCAAAATTATGAAAGGGCATAACTCTTTTGCTCAAGTTTCATGAAAACTGCACTATGAATTTCACACAGTTTTCATTATTTTTGTACTACCATATATATAAAAATGAAAGGTCAGCCAAAAGAGAACCCAGCATTCAGCTAAATAATATGCAAACACACACTTGCATTTATTCTTTCTTCAATTAAGCTTATTTAACAGATGGTAAACACTGACTAGATCAGCAGGTGTTTTAGCAGCTCTATTTTGTTACTGCCACCTGTGTTATGCAAGTGCCTCTGCTTGCACATCTAGTAAACTGCTGTGTTTTGTTG
The DNA here is from genome assembly GCF_025201925.1 of Gopherus flavomarginatus. Lineage (NCBI taxonomy): Eukaryota > Metazoa > Chordata > Testudines > Testudinidae > Gopherus > Gopherus flavomarginatus. Next base: position 38,924,227 of record NC_066622.1, read on the forward strand.
CCCTCCCAATCCATCTTATGCTTTAAAATGCAGATGAGAGGAGCTGGTAGGCAAGTTGGAGATTTCCCCGCATAACTTCTGATATTAGACAGTTGGCAGAATTTTTTTTTAGCATTTGTTTTGGGTCCTGATTACACAACTGAAATAAGATTCACCCCTTAAATAGGTTATTGGACTCTTTTACTGGTCAATGTGGCTGGGGCCAAATCTGGCTTCAGCATTTGTTTAGCACAGGTTCTCTCATTGCTTGGCTCCATCCACACTAAAAGCAGCCCCTGAACTTTGAGGTGTTCAATTTGTAAAATTAAAATTCTGGACTGAGGCCCAAATCAGGCAGCCCAGGCCAATTGCTACACAAAAGAGCCAAATTTAATAGTGATGCTAGGCATTCCTATAGCACTTTCCACAGGAGGACTTCAATGTATTATCCAGCAGTATGTTCAGCCTTTATGCTCCCTATAATGGGGGGGAGGGGATTGTTTGATTTTGTGTAAAGTGCATATGGATATTATTAGCTCTGGATGCCCTATAACTGCATGTAATAATAATGGCAACAAGCACTAATGACTTAAGCATAACCAGACTGGTAAGTAAGTACCATGTCCATTTTACAAGAGGAAAAATTGAGGCAGAAGTTAAATCATGTAATCAGCGATCAGCATTAAGGAACAAGTCTATGGCTGAGCAAAAATAAATAAATAAATAAATAAAACATATTCAGGTCTCCTGACCTCTACTCCTATGTTTTAACTAAGCTTTTCCTTCGAATGATTCCAGTACAAAACAGACATTCAAATTCTATGCAAGTTTTTACTAGTAAAATCTTCATATATTATAGCTCTGAAATATATGACTAACAGAACTGATATACTCAAGGTGTTTATGGATTATTTTCCGAGAAATGCTAAATGGGCATGGGCAGGTAACTGTGCTGCTTTTTCCCTTTACATGCACTGTTCATAGGACCAACAGCTCCAACTAAATTTTCCCTTGTTTCTGCCCAATCAAATAAAGCAGGAACAAAGAAAACAAGAACAATAGTGAGGCAGCTGCCCGAAGGATCCAACACTCCTTTTTCTCTCTCCCAATCTAATTTTTCATTCATTATGTACCAGATTTGAAAGGCAATGTAGTAAATACTAGTACTGAAATGGGGTTTATTGCAAAGTAGAAACTTAGAACAATATCTTTGTTAAAATAGATTCTTCCCTTGAGATTCTATAGTGCATAGAAGGAAGCACATTATATTTTCATGTGATTATACTATTCTATTTAAAGGCAGCAATGTATTTCAAGTTACTGGCAGAATAATTGGGTAGATGTTAGAACTAATGGAAAGTTAGTCTTTGAACCAAAACAATAGATTTTGGGGTCAAAATTTCATTTTTTTCAATAGCCCTCCCCCTCCACCCCCGTTTGTTGTAGTTTTTGGTTTTCAACAAGCAATACTTTCAGTTCATTTAGTATACAAAGAAATTAACATGAACACCATTAGGTATAAGACAAAATGAGTAAGGTATCATATAAGAAGCTCTGATACTAAAGAATTAAATTTTATCAATACAGGAATAAACTTCCATATACTTGGCAGTAAAACCGAATCTTCCTGTCATAGCAGAACATGTCTGTGATGTTATGAGGATTGGAGTAATGAACTTTATAGTGGGCTGAAGCTGGGTCAGCTGAAATACAAAGGACATGAGGTTACAAAATGCTGCCATCTAAAAGAACATAGTGTCCCCAAAAATATGGGGGCAGATTGGCGAACGTCTGGTCAGAAGAGTCAGAGGGCTAGGGCATTTGACTAGCCAGTGCATTCAAATGAATTTTCTTGTCTTCATTTAGCTAGCTAAAGAAAAAAGAATTGGTAATTCCAGGTTAAGAGAGAGACATTTGCTGCAAAAGAACTACCATAAAAGACAACTGAAGATATTAAATCTACACTATGTTCTCCATCATTACATCTCCACAAGCATTCTGAAAAAAATAGCAATTGCCACACATGGAGAGGGAGGAGACCCTAAGACTGTTATGAAAAAGTAAGTAGTAATGATTCTAGATTTCACATTGCAGTTTGCTCATAGGCTCTGCTGACAGATTTTTTGCCATAAAAGCTGCATGGTAATATTTTAGCATTCAAAAGGAGATGAGCAGCATTTTAGAATGAATGTATTCTACTCCTATGACTGACTCTTGTAACTATATATATATGAAACTAAGGCAAACCTGAAAGCCAATCAGACATTCAGGCAAATTCCCTTAAAAGCTTTTATTTACAAAAATTAAAACAATTTGCAAAAATGTATAACACCATTCTGGAAACACAAGATATATACATCCTTTTAAGGCAGTGGAAAAATAAGTCTACAAGTGAGCATATTAGGTGAAACTAGAAAAACAAATAATAGTCTGAGGAAGAAAGTATTTAGTTGACCAGGAAAGAACTACACCATTCAGGTAACTATGTCAAAAAAGCTTTATTTTATAAATGTCTGGATTTTTAGCAATCTTTGTAGGGGGTTTTTTTTTGTTTTTTTTTTTCATTCTGAGAACTAAACTATACAGAATTGATTTATTCCCAGGCTTTAGATGCTAACTTTACCATCAAGGTGCCCCACACTCCTCTTAATTGAGCAATAGCACCTGGAGTTTCTTCTTTTTTCCAATATAATCCTAGAGACAGAGGAGATTAAGAGATAGGTAATCAGCTGCACATTTATACAGGATAGCTCTGCTTTAACTGAGATGCCTAACAGCACAGCAACCATGCTTAGAAGTCACTTGGAGTCATTCTGAATATAAAAGTTTAAGTATCTATGCAATTTAGGGCAATGAGAATAATGCATGAACCCTTTCCCTCAGCTGCTCTTCAACATGCATCTGTGTTAACAGTGGTTTTGTTTGTTGTTGTTTTTGAAATGGTGACTTATAGCTAGCATGTCATTTTTGTACTGGCTTGCTTATTGCCCCACAAAAGATAGTTGTCCTTTGCCACATTTGAGACCGCAGCTGCAGAGAGATTTCTTTGTCTATAAATTATTACCAACTTTCCTTAAACCTAATTTTTGTTCCATTTCTAAATGTCATTAGTTCCTTCTATTAGTTTAGCAATTAAGCCAGGAATGTAAGACTTGGGAAGCAACTGTTTCTATATCTGTCATGTGTCTCCTATATCCTCCTACCCTTCAGGAATGAAGTGCATCATATTTTCCACTAAAAAAAGAAAGTGAACCCTGAAACTGGTGCCAATTTGAACTGGTTGTGGAGAGTGTCCAGATCCAGTATTTGATCCCTAAATAATCTGAAGTTTCTTCCCACAGAAATGCTGCACAACAAAAAAATACACACAGTAAGGGTGAAATGTTTAGACCACATTACATTTTCAGTCTGACTATTTAAAGTTATAAAGCTAAGGGTTAGCAAATTCCAGACTGAATTTCAATATTTTTCATATGTTTAATAGAACTTTTTCATTGCTCCAAACAGCATATTTTCAAGACTGCGGCATGTTCATTGTTCTGCTAAAGTGTAGTATAAGGACCAGATTGTATGTCCCAGTGACCCGCAGAATAGCTTGTCCAGAACCTCTGGCATGTGATTCTTGGCTAGTCTCAGAGCCTTCTACTATGTGGTCCCTGTAGAGCCATTACAAAGGGATGAAACTGTTCATTCCCATTTAATGTATGCAGTGTAGTTGTAGCTGTGTTGGTTCTAGGATATCAGAAAGACAAGGTGAGTGAGGTAATATCTTCCATTGGACCAATTTCTGTTGGTGAGACACAAACGTTTGATCCTGGGTGACTCGAAAGCTGTCTCTCTCCCCAACAGAAATTGGTCCAATAAAAAATATCTCACCTACCTTGTCTCTCCATTCCCATTTAAGATACTGTTTCCCACTAGAAAGCAAGACACACTGTAAGATGGCAATTTTTGAATGGCTGTACTAGAAGCATCAATTCTGCTATTGGAATATCACTAAAAGTGGAAGTCATACATGAACTAAATGTGCTAAATGGAGTCTTTTAAACTCCATTTATTTTCTTTTTAGTCCCACTGGATCAAAAATGGGAGCATGCACTTAGAATTGTCAAATGGATTGTGGTGCACCAGCGTATGAACAAAAGCAGCAATGGGTCTATTTACAATGGCCATCTTACTTCGGTGTTCTTTTGTCTGTACAAAAAACCTGGCAAGATTTAGAGAGAGCTCAGATTAGCCATTGTTGTGTACGTTTTTTCAGCACACTGTGTACTTCTTCCAAATGTCACAACAACCTTCCTATTAGATGTGTGTCTTATCTTAGGAGACAAGCAGCTTTAGTCATGAAAAATACAAAAGAGATGCATCATTAACAAATATTAAATTTTTACCACACAAGTCTGCTCTTGTTATTTTAGTGTGGCTACACCCTGTGATACGTAAGTGCCTGCACTGTAGTCTTCAACTTGCTCTGCAAAATATAATCTATTGCAGTATGCGTCACATCATGCCTTTATTAAAGAACATGCTTGCAGAGGACAATAGTTAGTCAGAGACAGGTACATTTCTCTTCACTATTTCTTAAAATGATCTCCATTATTTTAAGTTTTTCAAGGTTTCTGCAATACAATAATTGAACTTTTACTTGTTACAAAGAAAGTAACCAGTGTTTGCAATATTTTCTTCTGAAGTTAAGCATCATGTGAGACAGATGTTACAGGCCATGTTCATACTGCAACTGCCACTGACTTTCAATAGGAGCTGTGTGTGAGGATAACTATGGCAAGTAAAAAGAACATGGTATTTCATAGCTTTTAAGCACGTATCACTGTTTGAAATTTTGACCCTACCACAGATTGGTTTGTTACTGTAAATTTGTACAAGAGTCCTTAGCCACAGCCTCTATGAACAGAAGGTGGAAGTACTGATTCTGAAAAAAACCCAAGCACAACCAGAATTAAATATACTCTGTACAAAGACAGAAAATGACAGCATATCTCATTTAATTAGAGTGTTTCATCATCAAGAGCTCTTTTTGATTTCAAAATGTAAAATACTTAAGCCTCTCTCTGCACGCTACATTTTTGTTTTGCACCATAATTCTTCATCTACCCATTCTTGCATTCTGATATTCCAAGCAGTTTCCATTTTTTAAGTATTTAAAATTTTGGCACACAAGAGAGGAAGTTTGCTCATTTGGGAGGCAAATGCCATTTCTTTCAGGGGTATTGCTAGAAGAGCAAGTTAAAGGGTCTTTTAGATATAATGTTCTATATTTAAATGATAAATTTAAGTGAATATTTATAACATCCCTGAATATTTGGAATTTAGCCTAGGTCATTTAACAGATTAATGCTTGTTACATTTTGTATATTAGTGCACAAGTAGTCTCCCATTCTTCCTTCACATGCTTCCCATATACTATTTTGGAAGATAAGTCATTCTTCATTTAATACTGCATCTGAGAAATTTGGTGTGGTAAGCATAGCATAGATTTGACATATATACTGTCAAATGGATATAGTTATGAATGGCGCAAATCTAATGATTCATTTGCAAATATTACCAGAAGCTTGTATATGGGAGTGCACACTGAGCTTCAAGCTATGGGGAGGATTTAAGTCTCTGTAAATAAGGCCTAATCTTTTACCACCTTTCTAGTTTTAAATGTCAGTGGTTATGTTGGATTGTTGGAGCTGAGGTATTCTGGCATACCTACTTTGTTTTAATATCAGTGCTCAATTCATAGAAGTATTTCATTTGCAGGGATCTTTCTTTGGTTCAATTGGCAATTTCACTTGTCTTAGGCCTTCACTATATTAATTCTTCCAGACACCCATTTGTGTTTAAACCCAGAGAGTTTCAGCAAAGGTAAGATTGAAGGGCTCTGGAGATTGCTGGAATTACATTGCTACCATCATCTCCCAAAAAAGGAAGGATGAGCGATACTTTGAAATTGTGGAAAAAACAAATTAGCTAAGAGGTCTGTGTTAACTATTTTGCTGATCTTTAAATGTTAATGTTAACATTTAAAGTTGTAATCTTTATGTTTCAAATTTAATCTAGTGAAATGAATGGGGCACTTCATACCACTTGGCTATTTTTCAGAGTAGCAGCACATTCAAGAAGACAGCACTATCTCTGTTCACATTTTTAAACTCTTCTTCACAGCCATGAGCACTAGAAACTTAAAAAAAAATTGCTTAGAGGTTAGAGCAGAATTCTGCAGCAAGCGGCAGATTCCATGACAAATCCCACAGTGGAATACTAGAATGGGGACATGGTGAGAGCATATGCTTTCAAAACTGTTGCAATCAATCAGTCAGATTCTAAACCACACTGCTCCATCTGTCTTCCCTCCCACATCAGTCACATGTCATCTGACAGTGTGGTGGCTAGTAAGAACAAAGCCTGGGAAAATCATTTTTAGGACCCATTAAATTATATCTTTAGCTGAAGACCAGGCCATCAACAGAGTGACCTATTGGCAAGTAATTTTCTTCCTCAGAAGCCCAAGAAATCCAGTGGCAGTCTAACTTTTAAGGGCAGATGATCCAAAAATGTGTTTTATCCTGACAGGAAACATGCTACTGAACCTCAAAGTGGGAGAGAGAATAATCTGTCCATGACAAAAGTATAACTATAATCTATTACCTCCAATCCTGCCCCCAAAACAAGCAATATTTGTATTTATATGTAGCAAACACTGCACCAGCTTCCTGTATACCCGTGGTGATCTTGCCTATGTATTATACATGGTCACCTATAAACTTGTAAATATTTCTATACAATTATTTTTAAATAGATGTTTTGTAAACTAGTTTACTCTTAACTTTTGTATCATCCTTTCTCTAAAAAGATAAAGAAACTAGCTAATTTAAACATATGGTATATTCTGAGAGATTAGCAGTGTGTGAAAAAGCACTGTTGCCACAAGTATTGCTGCTGCAATAAATACTTTCAAACCTGATTTGGTGTTATTTTTGGTTGGGACAGATGTTATGTTGACCTTTTTTTTTAAACTTAAATTCCATTGGTTCAATGAAAATATTCACTTAAAGATTCAGCTTTTGGTTCAATGGTTATTGGAGGGTATCATCTATCACATAGAATAACAGTCTCTCTCTACGTGCTTTATGGTGTGTCACTCTACAAATTCCTTCTCACCATTCACATTTATGGACCAGCATTCATCTTCTATTCGGAAAACTCAAAAAGATCTCCCTTTAAATCACTGTTAAGATTGCATTGCCAGCAAGTCCGTCCATGTCTTTCAGCACAAGTTTTCCCTACTCTCTCCACCTTTCCTTATTACATTGTACTTCTAAATCCAATTCTCAGACACTGCTTAGTGTCCCTTCTCTGTGAAAAGTACCTGCTCTTTCTTCTAAGTAATTTGTTACCCTCTAGATTAGACAGATGCACTGTAGGATTTACTGTGCCTCCAGCTCTTTGATTCTGAAGTGGCAAGTAGTGATCAGGCCAGCACTGGGCTTCCCTTGGCAAACCTGGTCTCTTCTCAACTCCAAACTTTCTGAAAGAAGAGTGTCAGGGGAGTAATTTGGAATTCTGCCCCCTGGCTTGGTCATTCTTCTCTCTTAAAGAGGAGGTAGACTCATGTACATACCTCCTCACATTACCATCTACCTTGAGGAAGGGCAGGATGACAACTTGTGCCAGCCTGGGAAGACGTATGCCACCCCTTGTCCCTGGAACTCTCTCTCTTTGGCCCTACTCTCCCACAGAAGACACTTCTGTTTTCATGTTTTCAATTGCTACCCAAGCTGCATGTTCAATGTCCCTCCCAAACTCTGCATCACCATGTTTGTGGGAGGAGGGATGTGATCTAATGAATCCCAGTCTCATAGTAGAACCAGAAAACATTGTCTCTGGAGCTACTGGCCCTTTCATTACACTGGTGCTGAAACCCCACCCCTTAGCTCAGTAACATTATAGTGCCAATCATTCATACTTTATTTTCATGGGTGCATCTGTCCTGCTTTTATGGCTCAGCCATTTGTTATCTAAATTTGACTTTTAGTGCTGCAGTATGAAAAAACGCAGACAGCTCATCTAAAACTAAAATTACATATTTAAAATCCACAGATACATCCAAGACAACTGGCTCATGTCTACCCAGTCAGTCATATCTGAAATAGGCATTTTGTTTCTTTATGCAATGTTCTGGTTGGTTTATGTAGTATTTTAAAATCCTGTTTAGGGAGCTAATCCAGTCCTTCTGCTTGAAAAATATTATTCACTCCATGCCTTACACATTTTCTTCAAATAATATGTATGTCACATTGTGTGAGAATGTGAGACCGAAAGCAAGTGAAGAACAGATATAGATACCTGACAGAGTGCAAAAAAAGAACTGTGGAACACATGAATAATTTTAAATGTGGAGTTCCTGAGTAGTAGACCTGTTTGTAATTCTAAGGAATATGTCTGACCCTTTCTGTAGTGTTCAAACAGCTGTTCACTTTCAGCATGTTCACACTCCTTTCTATTAATAGGGGCAAACCTATTACCTAGCTTTGAGTCCGAGTTGCTGCCTTGATTCATCATGTGGGGGTATGAATCCTTCTGCCCAAATTGTATCTGTGGAGTCAGAGCTGGATCTACCTCCATTTGTGAACTTTCATGTGAATGGGATTTTATACACATGAAAGTTTAGGGAATGGCTGTTCAGATAAATGTTCATTGTCACCCTCAGTAGCAGCAGCTTTGGATGCTGTAATAAGTTGCTGAAAAATGATCATCCAGCAAATCAGATCTCTATCAAAATAACTTCTAAAACAGTATTATGTAATTTTGGACATACAAAGCCTTGAATCTGCTTGAGGCTGAAGAAACCAAGTTACAATTTATCCAATTCAAACAATTATTTGGAAACTAGGAATATTTTGCAGATGAATGCCCCCACCATAATCTAGGACAAAGTATCTATGCTTCATATTGCTGTTCTGAGAAGGTGGAAGCAGATGGCTTTGAGCCACCTTTTGGCACTTCTGTTCCTGGGGCCTGCAGAGGCCACAATGGCTCCTTGTGTCACATCAATTCACCAGTGACTGGACTGAGCACGTAGACAACAGCCTCACCCCACCCACTCCTGGCATATACTTTTCTAACCTCTACACCTGGACAGTAAGGAAAGGATGGGTGACACTATGTTGCTTAAATTGCATCAAGGGCACTTTAGGTTAGACATTAGGAAAAACTTCCTAACTGTAAGTGTAGTTAAGCACTGGAACAAATTACTGTGGAATCTCTGCCACTGGAGATTTTTAAGAACAGATTAGAAATCACCTGTCAGGGATGGTCTATAGATAATACTCGATCTTGCCTCCTTGCAGGGGACTGGACTAGATGACCTCACACTCCAGCAGCTCAAAGGGACTTAAGCAGATGCCTAAGAATTTAGCCCCAAGCAATTAGTCACTTACTGGAGTCATAAGAGACACTGTTTTGTTCCATCAAAAAAAGCTTTGTGGAGAGCAATTTTAAGACTTGCAATATTCATGTTCTAGGTTTGCTTAAAAATTTTGAAACTGATTCTTGTGACAGAATTTCTTCCTTGTAGACAGGTATGCTACAAACAAAGTTCAAACCTCCACTCTTGCTCCTTAAATTCTTTATACCTACTACTTAATGAAGAGACAAGCAAGTCAAGTTGTACAACTTTATTACTTTTAATTAATTTTAGACAAAAAGTTATGCAGGCAATTCGGCAATGTAAGTAAATCTTGATCTACCAGGAGGACAGAGTGGAGAGGTAATACTTGTATTCCAGCATCGCTGAACAACTGTCATTAGAAAGAGTAATGTAAAGATAGTTTCTTGTGGGATGTAGAGATTAATATTTTTCCTAAACATGTTGTCAAATACGTTGCTTTCAGACCAAGGCAAAAAATGGAGGACTTGACAAATAATAATTTGAATGGCTCCAAACTAATTACTGAATAATTGAATTGAAAAACTGAATAATTTAATTTACAGGGTGTGAAAAATATATATATATATATTTCTAATCTTGGCTTCTATTAAGAGAAGACATTTTATGCTAACATAAGAGATTTCAAACTTTTACAGCTATCTGAACTCGAGCTACTTAATGAAATGTCTCTTCGCAAATCTGGGATACCTATTTTGAGAATTTAGCTCAATAAATGTTTTGCTTTTTCAAAAGCCTGTCATTTAATCAATAATGGCTTTTGCATTGATGCAACTTAAAAAATGTTTGTTTTGTTTTTTTTCAAATGTCTGCTATGCCATCAGGAAAACTGACTCAATTACATATAACAAATAAGGAATAGCAAATAGCAAGAGACAAGAATTCACAAAGATCTCAGACTGAAAATTGTTCATTCTTCTCCTCATTTCTATTATTGTCAACATTAATTCACCAAATAACCACTCTCTCCACATAAGAGAATTAATACAAAAATAAAGATTTAACAGACGGGAGTTAACAACTTCCCCTATATTTGAAGGCATTTCAAGGCAACATCTTCAAAATGTACCACCCCTTCCAGCCAAAATTTCAGTCTCTCTGGAGTCTTGGACAGTATTTTTGGTGGCCAACCTAACAAGTCCATGTGGAAACTGAAAGTTGAAAGCAAAACTCTTAAACAGAAAGAAAAATGAGTAAGTAAAAACAGAAGTAATATTCAAGTAGAGGAGATTTTTAAAATCATACATTAAGAAAGGGAGTGCACCTCATTTAGATAAGAAATTTCCACCGATATTTAAGAATGTTTTAGAGAGCTATATCAGAGTTTTATTTGGACTCATCATCATTTTTTGCCAGAAGCTGGGAATGAGTGACAGGGAATGGATCACTTGATTACCTGTTCATTGCCTCTGGGATACCTGGCATTGGCCACTGTCAGAAGACAGGATACTGAGCTAGATGGACCTTTGGTCTGACCCAGTATGGCCGTTCTTATGTTCTTATCTGAGTAAGTACATCTAGGACTGGTTGGGAATTTTTCATCTGAAAAGTTTTTCTGACCGAAAATGAAGTTTCTGCAAAATCAAAATTTTCTCCAGGGAAAATTTTGCTTTTGCTAAAAATGTTTTATTTTCCATTGGGAAAAATCAAAATGAAATATTTTGTTTTGTTGAACTGAATCAAAATGTTTTGTTTCTAATAAATTCAACAAAATATTAAACTGCACTTCTCTACCAATGCCTCGCCTCATGGAAGATGAATTTGAAGCCCCATTGTTGTCTCCTATGGGTTGGGCTCTTTGAAGGGCTACATCTGCCATAAGGCAGGAACTGCTTTAACCAAGCTGCATGTTTCATCATTGGACTTACATAACTGGGTGCTTTAGTCTAGCTAGGGAGCATGGCTGTAGTGGAAAATGAGGTCATTCAGCTCCTGAACTACAATTCCCATAAGTTTCACAACAGGAAAATGCAATATAAGTTGAACTGACTCTAAACATAGTATTTCAGGTAATTTCAACAAACTGAAACTTAACATTTTGAACTGACAATGTCACAATGTTTTGTTTTGATCAAAAGTGTTAAAACATTTAATTTGAATATTTCCAATTTTTTTTATTTTCCATTCTGTGAATATTTTCAAAATTTAAATTTCATTACAATTTGGGATGAAATAAAATGTTGGAATTTCCCAGGGGACAAATTCCAGTTTTGCTCAGTCTAAATACATCCATTACTAGGAAGTAGAATGAATCTCTTAGAATTCATCCTGCCATAGGATGAGAAGTAAATTGTGCACTGTCAAGCTCCTCATACTAAAAGATTTTCTCCTCCCCCAACTATTTAGAGACTAGCACCTAGTGCTAGTTTGTGTGTCTTTGGGGAGTTTTTTTCAGTTCACATCTATTATCATTACATTTCCTATCCCTGTGGAAAACAGTCATCTGAAGTGGGTAGTTATTCCTTTAATTGGAATATAAAGGGCAGAATCCAGAATATGTGGCATATTTATCATCATCCCATATGCCACTGCAAAAGGATGCCAAAAACATTCAAGTATTCCTAAGTGATAAATGTGTAACTTAAGTACATACACACAGAGGGTTTTAATGAGATCACATCAGGCAGAACAAAAAAAAAATGAATAAAAACACCTATCAGCTAAAATGGTGATTTTTATTCCTGTCATTCATCTTGCTGAAACATTCCCTTGCCACTGATATTTAATTTATTTATAATAAATTTAGCTTTCCTTTATTCCTACCCACACAGAGCAATTCTGTCTTAACTGTATCTTCTGGGGCTTTTTTTTAAACACTCCATATGACTCACCAGTTTCCTACTGTACTGATCTGTCTCCCCAAGTATATATTTTATAATCTTCTAGGGCAGACATTTTTCAGCTATTAGAATGTATTCTGTCAAGTGCTGTATATTAGGTCTTCATTAACAGCCTATCTTCAGATTCTAGCGAGACTCCTACCTGCTCACATCTGGATGATGCTAACTTTCTCTTATTACAAGAAGTAGCGATTTAATATGCTTTAATTGTTCACTAAGCAGGCCTGATTCACTCCCAGATAACTGTCCATCCTGTCTATGCACTGGATGAGGTTCATGTTTTGCATATGTGATGTCATTAAAGAATATTGTAATGAATACACAGAAAGGGGCTGAATAAGTTGGATTGGCAACGTTACTTTTGAATCACTGACTTTGCAAGATTACTATTCGTTCAACATAGATTTTATACGCAATATTCTGTATCCAATTCAAATTCTATACATTGCAACTACAAAACATTGTGCAAGCCACAGCTATTACTGTAAATTTAACTACAGAGTGACTATCTCCCTCACTCCATGCCTTTCCTGTTAAGAACAACAGTACTTATATCAGCTTGCAAGCATCTTGCATGCACCACTTCAGTCAGATCTCCAATCCCCATTGTTAATTGTCATGTTTTTCCATGCACACACTGCAAAGCCATAAACTGCCAATTTAGATGGGTACTTTAAAAGGAAAATTAAAGAATGAAAGCACTATTGTAAAGGTAGCAAGATACTCACTCCGCAAAATATTCTGTTCTGAATCCACTCACAGGCCTGCCTCCCAGCTGGCAGACCTCTTACATTTAAAGATGCAGGACAAAAACTATCATTGCTACATATGCCACACAAGTTTGCTTTGTGGGGGGTTTATTTTATTTTAATTAATGAGACTATGTTGGATTATATCTGTTAACAAGTACAAATTTCAAAAGTATGGTTGAATCCACAACTAGAAGCATTCCCAAATCCAAGTTTACAGTTTTATATACTAAATATAAGTTCTTCCTTACTGAATCTGGATAAATCTAGATAGGCACATATCTAAAAAAATGTATTACTTTATATTTTCTTCTGGAGGTGTCTCAGGGTCTCTAAATACAAAACCACACTCATCTATCCTTTAAAGGTTGACTTTTGTGGATAGTTTTTTTGAAATGTTTGCAAACATCTCAGTCCCAGAGACACTTCATTTCCATGTATATGTTATTTGCTCAGTCTTCATTCACATTCATGCTGTCAGTCATGTGTCTTGTCAGATGAAAGTGAGAACATTGTCTGTAACCCATCTCCTTAATTTCACTGCTGAATGCTGAGGTACTTAGTCCATGTTTCATATTCCTCACCAGAGTAATTTAAAAGCAGGTTCTAGATAGTTCCCAATTTACATGCATAACAATATGGGCAATGGATCAGCATCCTCATCATGCCACCCGCCAATACCTGACAGCAGTCAGGGAAGCTAATGATCCAACCAGCGAGCTGAATTCCATGAGCACCAGCTCAACGAATCCTGGCACTGTCATCACCGAAACCCCAATGTGCAGCCTGGTGACTTGTATGTTGTTGGTGCAGCTCTATGCATGTTACAACTCAATGTGGAGGGTTCGTCAGCTGCCAAGCATGATTTACTCGGCATTCTTCCTCATTAACATACTATCAACATCATTTGCTTGCAAGAGACACACGTGGCAACTGCTGAAGCCAGGCGGCTTCAACCTTTGTGGCAAGCCTGAAGAATGGCCAAGCCACATATGTTTGGTCTGACACTGCAGATGCCATTCAGCTGATGTCTACCGAATTCTGTGACACCAGGTTGGTGGTTTCTGGCTGGCAAATGTATTCAAGCCTCCAAGCGTCAGCTGGAACCAACAGGTTCTACCAAGCCTGCCACACTCAGCTGTTTACATCGGAGACTTCCACAGCCATCACACAGACTGAGGGTATACTGAAGGTGAACAACTTGCAAACTGGGCATCTCGAAATGACCTCGCCCTTATCCATGATGCTAAGCAGTGAGAAACATTCTATTCTTCTAGATGGGATCATGACTACTCTCCTTACTTGTGCTGGGTCAGTTTGGTTCATGGCCATCCTCAGCCAGCAACATGCCAAGTCTTGGATAACTTCCCATGCAGCCAACACAGACCATTGCTGATCCATATTGGGCTACAGCTCCTAGTTGTCAAGAGTTCACAAAAAAAGTGGTGGAACTTCCAAAAGGTCGACTGGGAAAAATACCGGGAAGCACTGGAGAAGAGTGTGGTGACAATACCAGCCCAGCATATCTCGGTAAATGAGACCTACCATCGCTTCTGTGGTGCTATCTACATACAGCCTGCAGAGCCATCCCACACAGTTGCTGCCCGGTCTACATCCCGTCTCAACGCAGAGAGTGCTGCCTTGTTCAAGCAGTATGAGGTACCTGGTGACTCAGATGTCGCTGACCATCTGATCGAATAATTGGACACTGCTCGCCGAGCCAGATGGGAGGAGACGACCAAGAGGATGAGCTTTACCCACTCCAGCCTAAAGTGTTGGAGTCTGCTCCGATGCCTTGGAGCAGCACAGCAGCCACCTGCACTCTACTGACCATCAGTGACACCCAACCAGGTAGCTGGACACCTACTTAAAGTGGCCAGAGCACCTTTGGAGAAACAGGTGCAAAGACAAGTGAGGAACAAATGGCGTATGTTTAAATGTGTACACCAGATCAGAAACTGCCCAGACCCATTCACTGAAAGAGAACTGGAACAGACACTGGGTAGCATCAAGTGTGGAACAGCTGTGGGCTATGACAACATATCTCCAGAATTCCTGAAAAACCTTTGCCCTCCTTGCTTGGCTTTGGCTTGTGAAATTCTTCACCAAGGTCATCAGTGAAGGGAGGCTCCTGAAGACATGGCGCACCACAAAAGTCATTGGCCTCCTAAAGCCTGGAAAGGACCAAAGTCAAGCATCAAGCTATCATCCCATATCATTATTGTCGGTATGCTTCAAGGCACTGGAATGCTTGGTCCTACAGTGCATATTGCCCAACTTCAAGAGAATTTTGATCCCTGACCAAGCTGGCTTTCACCAAGGCTGTAGCACATGCAACCAAGTACTCATGCTGACCACATTTGTTGAAAATGGCTGCCAGAGAAACTTGAAAACAGGCACTGTTTTCATCAACCTAACAGTGGTATACGATATGGTATGGCATATTGGCCTGCTCGTGAAGGAATCCTGGGTCCTGTTATGGGTTACAGGCCTCGTTAAACTGTTCCTCCATGATAGGCAGTTCAGAATCAATATGGGGGAGAAGATGAGGGCTTGGAGATGACAGAGCAATGGGTTTCCCCAGGGCTGTGTGCTTTCATCAACCCTGTTCAACCTTTACATCAATGACCTGACAACAACTGAATCATGAAAGTTCATTTATGCAGATGACATCTGTTGCGGTTGTGATATTGCACTTCCTAATGTTTTATGGAAATATGCTTATGAGTGTAAATATGATGCAACTGGAATATGCTTTATGCAAAAGGTTTCTTGTAAGGTATCATTACAAAGCTTATAATCTACTGAGTATATTCATCCTGTTTGTATGTAAGTATCATTCTTATATCTGAAGCTAGAAATATAAAGTATAACTCTGAGGTACTATTGTAATTATGCAAAAGTGTGGCCATTGATGATGGTTTAGAATCTTGATAAGCAACAAAGAGTCCTGTGGCACCTTAAAGCCTAACAGATGTATTGGAGCATAAGCTTTCGTGGGTGAATATCCACTTGTCTGACAAAGTGGGTATTCACCCACGAAAGCTCATGCTCCAATACATCTGTTAGTCTTTAAGATGCCCAGAAATCTTTGTTGCTTTTTACAGATCCAGACTAACACAGCTACCCCTCTGATACTAGAATCTTGATGGCTCCCATTGACTAGGTCAATTGGTTGTAAATGGCATTGTTTACTTGCAAGTCTTCCTGTATAAGCCAGCCCAGGAAAAATGATGGAATCCATATTAAACCTGGTGCTTTTCCATGTAGAAGGAGCGTTGGGGATCCAGAGAAACAAAAGATTCCTGCCTTGTGCCACCCAAAGGGGGTGGAAGAGAACAAAGGGGTCCCAGTCATGAGAAAGCCCCTGCTTTTTATCTAAGATACCTACTGGAACTAACAAGGACTGTACCAGGGGAAAGGATTGGGCCCAAACTAGGAAGGAGTCTAGTCCGTGAACGAAGCATATTGGAATATCTGAGGGGGAGATTTACCTGTAATCAGTTTCTTAATGTATTAGGCTTAGACTTGCGTGTTTTGTTTTATTTTGCTCAGTAACTACTTTGTTCTGTCTGTTATTACTTGAAACGACTTAAATCCCACTTTTTATACTTAATAAAATCAATTTTGTTTATTAATTAACCCAGAGTAAGTGATTAATACCTGAGGCACAAACAGAGGGGGAGGGATAGCTCAGTGGTTTCAGCATTAGCCTGCTAAACCCAGGGTTGTGAATTCAATCCTTGAGGGGGCCATTTAGGAATCTGGGGCAAAAATCTGTCTGGGGATTGGTCCTGCTTTGAGCAGGGGGTTGGACTAGATGACCTCCTGAGGTCCCTTCCAACCCTGATATTCTATGATCTCTCTGTCAGTGTTATAGAGAGCAGACAATATATGAGTTTACCTTGTATAAGCTTTATGCAGAGTAAAATGGAGTGCTGGGTGCTGGAGGCAGGTGACCTTCTAAGCAGTTTTTGGTTAAAGTCTTCAGCTTTGGGGGCGTGGATCAGACCTGAGTGTGTGATGAGGCAGGCTAGTATGTCTGACTCAGCAAGGCAGGGTTCTGGAGTCCCAAGCTGGCAGGGAAAACAGGCTCAGAGTTTTCTGTGACCAAACTCATCACAGCGGTAACCAGGCCTGGATGTTTCATAGGCTTGATGCCACCTTAAACTGGGACGTGACAAAGTTATCTGACTACTGTAAGACTTGGCACCTCCAGTCAAGTGTCCTAAAGACAGTGTCCAGTTTGTTCCATCCTCATCATGCCAGCGCAACCCAAGAACTGAATGTTTATCTAAATGGTCAGAAGGTGAAGCATGAAGTAGAACTGGTCTATCTAGATGTGACCTTAGACCTAACCCTGAGTTACCATGCCCACCTGAAGAAGACAGCAGCTAAAGTTAAGATGTGCAACAATCTTCTTAGCAAACTGGCAGGCTCATCATGGGGTGCTCATGCTCCTATTCTGCAGACGTCAGATCTTGTCACCTTGTATTCAGTGGCAGAGTACTGAGCACCAGTATGGAGCCAATCGTCACACACCAAACTGGTGGACACACAGTTACATGCTGCCATGCATATCATCTCCGGCACCCTGCGTCCGACTCCACTCCCATGGCTCCCAGTTCTGAGCAATACTGCTTCTCATATCAGACGAGAGGTTGCCACTGGCAAGTTACTGGAGAAAGTACGTGCCAACTCAACTCTGCTGCTGCACAATGCCGTCACATAACCCATTATAGTCTCATCTGCCATGCCATGATGTTAGGGTAGAAACACTCTGGTGAGAAGAACGGATATCTGTTATAATCTCCAACCAATCTCTCATCACCGACCCCACAATTTGCTCACCTGGTTTTGACCTGCCCCATCGCCAGTGGTTCCTATTGAACAGGCTCCAGACCAGGCAATGTCTCTGTGCAGCCAACCAGTACTGCCGGGACCTTTGTGACAGCCCCTGGTGCAGCTGTGGTGCAAAACAGACGATGAAGCACATTGTTGAATGCCTGCTGACTAGGTTCAGCAGTGGCCTAAAAGAACTGCATCATGCCACTGAAGATGCCATCACTTGGCTAGATGACTATGCACGTGCTAAATAAATGCACAACAGATGAAACTAGACATCTGCTATATATGAGTGATATGGCAAATTACTTACATCTCAAATCATAAGATGCTGAACAAACTTTATGAGCAACATCTTCCTGTAACTTATTTGAAATCAGTTGTTAACTTACTGAAGTTAGTTCTATTGGCTTACTTTTTTTATAACTTTGTAAGAGAATGAAGCAAAAATGGCCCTTACAGAAAAGGCCTATAGAATTTAACAAAAAATCAACCTTTCTGTAGAGTCTAACCATCCTACAAAATTTAATAAGTAATAAATAATTATAACATTGCCATAGTTTTTAGGATGGTTCAACAGACCTATGGAGACGAGATCATACTTTTTAAAATTCTATAGGTTTCAAGAGATTCATTTTAAATCTGTTAAATTCTACAAAACCTTTCCATTTTCATTCCAAGTTCCAGAGACTCCTAGTAGCAGAACTGTAGGGGCAGAAGTAAGGATTTCATTTTACAAAGTCATGAGTTTTGGTATTCTGACCTAAACATCTTAAATACCATTTCCAAAAGGTCAAAAAAAGAGGACAGTAAACAAAACATCATGATTTTTAGAAGCAGTTTAACAGATTATTTCTGTCCTCTGCTCTGAATTATTGGAATACTTGAGCAAACTCAGGTTCATGCAAAACAAGTAAATGCCATTTCATTATTTAAGTGCCATCTACTACAGTACATTTCTGAGAACTGTACAAAAAATATACATTAAAAGAACATTAAGGTTGCAAAGTCAAATACTCAAAAGATAGGAAATGTCAGAATTAAGGTTATCTGTGTAACCACAGTTCATCCCCCTTGTGCATACACATGATGATACAGTCTTTAATTATATAACCACATACTATTTTTTCCCAGAACTCCTGCCTCACCCAATGCACAGAATGGACAGTGATCACTTAATGAGTAGCTATTCAGTATTTTGTTTTCTCCTTGTTGTTCAATGGATGGTGGCAGGCATTATTTATTGCACACTATTCAAACCTTGGTCTGAAGACAGAATTAATTATGTCTTTGTGGTCTGTTTTTATGGTGCTCATCACTACAGTATCTGAGTGCTTCCTAAATATTAATGAATTTATTTTCACAATACCTTGGTGAAATGAAGTGGCATTAGCCTAATTTTGGGTGCCTAATTTCAGATATCTACAGTTTTATTTCCTCCTACCCTACTCCCCCATCCAAGACCTTAGCATTATATAGAACTTTATACGTTCAAAGCACAGCTCCCACTGACTTTAGGTGAAGCTGTGAGTGCTGAGCACTCCTGAAAATCAGACCCCAAGGTTTCAAGTTGGGCAGCCAGAAAATGAGAAACACACAATCAATGACCACCTGTGAAAAGTTTGGTTTAAGTGACTTGACTCACAGAGGAATTCTATGGCACAAGCAAGGATAGAATCCAAACCTTAAAGATGTTCTTTTAACAGTTTTTGTGTGGTGGTTTCCTAGGTTTTTAAAAAAGCAAATTGAAAAAACAGAAATTCTATCAGTGGCAACAAACTGATACCCACATGCATTATCAACATGTGTGAACTAAAATTTTCAAAGACTTACAACCTGGCCAAATTTGGGCAGATATTCACAGAGTTGGCAGAAGGCACATTCTTGAGACAAAAGCCACTCCAACCAAATTTCAAGTCTCTACTCCAGAGAATGGGGGATTTTCTCACACACACACACGAGCACATAAACATGCGCATACACACACACCCCCACACACCAAAACCACCACACGAAACAAACACAGTCACACAAACGTGGGCAAGACAACATATTTTTCCTAATCTCATTCTTTGAAATGTTTTGGTTGAAGTACTTTGAATATGTAAAATACTGAAAAAACATTGTCAGAAACAAAGCTGAGGATGGTCAGGCCTAGCGGTCCGAGTGCTGACTTCCAGGCCTATGGCTCAGAGGCAGACTCAAGAGTCAAGCAGGGTTGGAACAACACAAGAGTAGGGCTGGCAATTAGGCTGGAAACACAGCAGGACTAGAGCAGTTACGAGCTATGAAGACTCAGGCCTGGTCCACACTACGCAGTTAAATCGATTTAAACAGCGTTAAATCGATTTAACGCTGTACCCGTCCACACTACAACGCACTTTAAATCGATTTTAAGGGCTCTTAAAATCGATTTCTGTACTCCTCCCCAACGAGAGGAGTAACGCTAAAATCGATATTACTATATCGATTTAGGGTTAGTGTGGATGGAAATCGAAGTTATTGGCCTCATCATTTTACAGTAGCTACCCACAGTGCACCGCTCCAGAAATCGACGCTGGCCTTGGACCATGGACGCACACCACCGAATTAATGTGCCCTAGTGTGGATGCATAAAATCGATTTTATAATATCGGTTTTATAAAACCAGTTTTAGTTATTTCGATTTTATGCTGTAGTGTAGACGTAGCCTCAGCTGTTGAGTCTCCGGTAAGGCTTATACACCTGCTCTGAGAGGCACCAGACCAGTGCCTGGCTCGTGAGTTGGCTAGAGCCTAACACAGGAATGAATTATCCCTGCATGGGACTTAATCAGGCTCTAGTTTGGGAATGACACATCATCTCACAAACATCCATCTATCCATAGTTACTGTAAATTGGTCATTACAAATCACAGCTCGATATCTGTATCTTACAAGATTAAGTTTCCCATACAGTTATTGCTGGAAAACTGAGAAAAGGGTTTAAAGGACTAGGCAGAAAAAAATCTGAATCAAGCCTAAAAAATCCAATTTCAATCTTATTTTGCAGCATTACTTTCTCTTATTATCTATATTACTGTAGTGTCTAGGAGCCTTAGTCAGAACAAAAAGACAGTCCCTACCCCAAAAAGCTTACAGTCTAAGTATAAGACAAGAGACAACAGATGGAGGAGTACGAGGAAACAATGTTGGTCAGCATGATTGGCGTTGGTCACATCATACCAGCAACCAAACTATTGTCAAGTGTTTTGTAGGCATCATGGCACCGGAGAATGTTGAGGAGGGTTTTGAAGGTGGACATGAAGTATCTTTGCAGATGTTTAATGGGGAACTCTTCCCATGAACGAGGGATAGCATGGGAGAAATTTAACAAATGGGCAATAAAAATTGGCATTATTGGCCAAATGAAGTCAACATCTTGATAGCAGCTGAATGAGAGGTCAAGGGGGTGTGTGAAGGACCTTGGAAAGGAAGATAAATTTATGTTTGATGCAATAGAGAAGTGGGAGCCAGTAAAGGGATGCAAAGAGAGGGGTGACATGGTAAAAGCGAGGGGCTAGAAAAATAATCTTTGCAGCAAATATGTTCCTTAGTTAGCATTCCTGTTCTTGTTTACCTTGCCTCTCTCCTCTAGGCTAAAAGGCTATGTATTAGCTCCTAACTAAGCTTCAGCAGTGAGACATTTTCCCTCAGTCAGGATCCCTGACTAATTCAGATGTACACGAATTTGCAGTGAAATAATTATCTGAATGCTGATTTTAGTATTGGGTCTTTACACCTGTCATAAACAGATAGTTAAGGGTTAATGCCTCTTTTACCTGTAAAGGGTTAAGAAGTTCACCTAGCCTAGCTGACACCTGACCAGAGGAACCAATGGGGGAACAAGATGTTTCAAAAGGAAGGAGGAAAGTTTTCTATTTGTTTAGAGTTTCAGTTTCAGCCAGAGTGAAAAAGATCAAGGAACCAGCTTCTTATCAGAGTAGTAAGTTTTGGAAAGGGATAAATAGGTTTATGTTTATTTTCTTTGTAACTTGTTTTGGTACCATTAAGGGAATTATCAAATTTGGGTATTCTTGTGTATATTAAGATTTTTGCCCAGGGGAACATCCTCTGTGTTTTGAATCTGTTTTCTGTGAGAATAGCTGGTATGCTAATCTCTCCCAGAGGGTTTTCTTTTACCTTTCTTTTCTTTAATTAAAAGCCTTCTTTTTAAATATCTAATTGATTTTTTCCTTGTTTTTAGATCCAAGGGGGTTGGATCTGGATCCACCAGGAGTTGGTGGGAGAGAGGAGGGGGGATGGTTAATTTCTCCTTGTTTTAAGATCCAAGGGTTTTGGATCTGTGTTCACCACGAAATTGCTGAAGTCTCTCAAGGCTACCCAGGGAAGAAAAGTAGTGCTTGAGAGTGGTGGCAGCGATACCAGATCTAAACTGGTAATTAAGCTTAGAAGTGTCCAGGCAGGTCCCCACATCCGTACCCTAAAGTTCAGAGTGGGGAAGGAACCTTGACAACATCCTTGCCAAAAACATACCTGCTGTAGCTGTACTAATCTAAATATAGTTATAACAGGATATATTTTCCGAATAACCTATTTTTTTTCTAGGGAGACAAAGTGGGTGAGATAATATCTTTTATTGAACCAACTGTCTAGACCAGCTCGTCTCTCTCACCAACATGTGGCCCAATAAAAGATATTACCTCACCCACCTTGTATCTCTAACTCCTGGGACCAAACATGGCAACAACAACACTGCATATTTTCTTTCTAGACATTCATATTACACTAAGTAATGTGATATGAGTACTAAGAAAAATAGACATTTAATTCAGGAAAAAGACGTTTCTTTAATTACTGTATTGACATCTAGTGAAATGAAATTTCAAAAGTAGTATGATCCAAGTTATGCAAGAATTATTCTGTTATGAATATTTCCATTATAAGCTGCAACAAAATCTTGAGCCTTTTTTCCTCTAACACTCAACCTCCAACCCTAAAAGAGTACCTTTCACATTAGGAAAAGTTAAGTATATGTAGGGCTCTGAAGAAAATGCTGCAATTACATAGCTGATGTTTTAGAAGTCAAAGGTTGGCTGGCAACTTATTTGTGCCTATCTTTTGATACGATACTGCACATTGATTAAATATCTAATGTCAGGATGAAAAAACATTAAGTGTTGCACAAAAAAAGACTACTAGTGAGATTAAAAAGACTACTTCACTTATAATTCCTTTCTGACTCCAACAGTAGTCCCCTCAGGACAATAAGTGGGGAATCCAGATGAGAGAGGATGATCTGCATTGAAAGAGATCTAGAAATAGGCAGATCACCCTAAGATTTGTATTTTGTTGTTCATCAGATTAAGACTAAACAGAACACTATGTAGAGGACTGAGTTCTGGGTACTCTCCCATTGTGTGTGCTGCACTGAACGGGGTAGGCACTCAGCCCCTTCTGACCTTACCATATCTTAATTACAGCATTATTTACACCCCAGCCTGTGATAGAGATGTGGCTTAGCCTTTCAGCTAAGACACCACAAATATAACTTCCAAGGTAGCCAGAGTCCAAAATAAAAGGTCCCAAACAAACAAAAGGATTCCTCTGTCTTCTAGGGCTTCTCTTTAGCCTTCCCTATAGACCATGTTCCTAGGTCCTATTTGGCTGCCATGTGTCCTTTCTGGGTCTGTTATAGAACTCTAGGTCTGCAGGCTTATTCCTCTGGAGCACCCCTTTCCTTGAAGGCCCTGGCTCAGGGCCTTCCACAGGAGCCTGTCTGCTCCCTGTGTTTCTAACTCCAGCCTGATCTCTCTCAATACTCTTATGAGGCCTATTAATCTATAACCTGACCATCTTTAGTCCCACCGCCTTAGGCTGGGAAGCAATTAATTAATTAGGGCACTGTCCCTATCTCATGTTAAAGAGGCCAGTCAACTTGGGACAGACTGGTATCCTCGTGTCCTCCTACCCCCAGGAATGATCTAACCACTGGGCTTTAGAGTCACTCTCACCCAGTGACGACATCCTCAGTTACTGTGGAGGGTACCTAAATCCCCTTAAGAATCTAGCCTAAAACCAAAATGTTTTGTTTTCAGAAATGTTGCAATGAACTATTTTGACATTTCTTAAATTTTCTTTTTTGTTTTGCCAAAATTGACACAAATTATTGAAACTTTCCAGTCGATCCAAATATGCATTGTTGCCCCCCAAAAAAAAGTTCAGATGAAAATTTTTGCCCAGATATAAAGTATCTAGCCCAAAGCTGATTCTTTTTTGCCGTTTCACAGCACTATATTTCTGTGAGTCAAACATTTCAGCATCATGTTTCTTACCCAATTATCTTCAAGAAGACGACCAAAAAGCCCATTTATAGTTAATGTGAGATATAGCTATTTTTGCTTACAGCTTCCACTGCTTCATGGCTTAATTATTTCTAGAACCAGGGCCGCCCGGGGGGGGGGAGGGGCAAGTGGGGCAATTTGCCACAGGCCCTGGGCCCTGCAGGGGCCCTCATGAGAGTCTTTCAGGGCCCCTGGAGTGGGGTCCTTCACTTGCTCCGGGGGCCCTGGAAAACTCTAGCGGGGCCTGGGCTCCCGGAACTTCTTCTGCTCCTGGTCTTCGGCGGCGGGGGTCCTTCCGCTCCAGGGCCCGCCACCCAAGTCCCCCGAAGACCCGTGGCGGGGGGTCCTTCCACCCCGGGACCTGCCACTGAATCCTCTGGGTAGCCCTGTCCAACACTTTCCCCTTACTTGGGGTATAGTAAATTGATTTATCTGGATTCTGCTGTGATGGGGGAGTACTCCCTAGAAAGTTTAGACTCAGGCCTGGTCTACACTATGCAGTTAAACTGATTTTAACAGCGTTAAATTGATTTAAAGCTGTACCCATCCACACTACAATGCACTTTATATTGATTTAAAGGGCTCTTTAAATCGATTTCTGTACTCCTCCCCAACGAGAGGAGTAACGCTAAAATCGATATTAACATAGGTTTAGGGTTAGTGTGGCCACAAATCGACGTTATTGGCCTCCGGGCGGTATCCCACAGTGCACCACTGTGACCGCTCTGGACAGCAATGAGAACTCAGAGGCACTGGCCAGGTATACAGGAAAAGCCCCGCGAACTTTTGAATTGCATTTCCTGTTTGGCCAGCGTGGAGCTCTCATCAGCACAGGTGACCACGCAGAGCTCATCAGCACAGGTAACAATGCAGTCTCCTGAGAATAGAAAAAGAGCACCAGCATGGATCGCACGAGAGGTACTGGATCTTACCGCTATATGGGGAGAGGATTCAGTGCTAACAGAACTCCGTTCCAAAAGACGAAATGAAAAAATATTTGAAAAAATTTCCAAGGCTATGAGGGGAAAAGGCCACACCAGGGACTCAGTGCAGTGCAGAGTGAAAGTTAAGGAGCTCAGACAAGCCTACCAGAAAACCAAAGCAGCAAATGGAAGATCCGGGTCAGGGCCGAAAACATGCCGCTTCTACGCTGAGCTGCATGCAATTTTAGTGGGCTGCGCCACCACTACCCCCCCCCTTGTCCATGGATTCCGAGGTGGGGGTTATAATCTCAACCATGGCTGAGGATTCAGCGGAGGGGAAAGATGAGGAGGAGGATGAGGAAGAAGAGGACGACCTTGCAGCGAGCACACAGCACTCCGTTAGCCCCAACAGCCAGGAGCTTTTTGTGACCCAGACGTAATTACCCTCCCAGCCCTCTCAAGCCACTAGCCCGGACAGTGATGCCATGGAAGCGACCTCTGGTGAGTGTACCTTTGTAAATATAAAACATGGTTTAGAAGCAAGCGTTTTTTA
Source organism: Gopherus flavomarginatus (assembly GCF_025201925.1). Taxonomy (NCBI): domain Eukaryota; kingdom Metazoa; phylum Chordata; order Testudines; family Testudinidae; genus Gopherus; species Gopherus flavomarginatus. The sequence goes on from NC_066622.1 coordinate 38,949,892, forward strand.
ATGATTGATTTGCCATGAGGGCTTGGGATGCATTCGCAGCCAGTAAAGTTACTGGAAAAGTTTGTTAACATGTCTGGGGATGGAGCGGAAATCCTCCAGGGACATCTCCATGAAGCGCTCCCGGACGTACTCCAAAAGCCTTTGCAGAAAGTTTCTGGGCAAGGCAGCCTTGTTCCATCCACCATGGTAGGACACTTTACCACGCCATGCATGTAGCAAGTAATCGGCATGACAAAGCATAGCTGCGTATTGTCCCGGTGATTGCTGGCATTCAAGAAACATCCGTTCTTTATCTCGCTCTGTTATCCTCAGCAGAGTGATATCATTCATGATAACCTGGTTGAAATTAAGGAATGTAATTAAGAGGACAGAGATGGACATTTTCCTACTGGGCTGTTCCTTAAAAGAAATCCTTCCTTGCACGTAGCAAAGCAGGGGGAGGGGAGGAAGGATAGCGCTGAGCTTTTTAGCGTTTGGCCAGCAGGAATCTTCCCAGCTAGCAGCCACGCGGTGGGGCGGGGGGGAAGAGGGGTGATTAGCAGTGATCTTCCATGATACCAGCCATGCGGTGGGGGGAGGGGTAAAGCAATCCTAGAGAATTGGATTGGGGAGGGGAGGGGTTGGCGTCTGGTGCTGTTTATTAACAGGAAAGAAGCATCAGAGGGCACTGTGTATATGAAGGCTGGAGAAGCTGAAAGACAGTGGCTTACCATGGCTGCATGCAAGCTGAATTGTGATGCCCGGACCTGCGTCTGTGAGATCTGTAACACCAGAGCCGCAGGCACTCAATATTAAAAGATGCAAAATGGGACGTTGTAGTGAAATCACATGTGCTATGTAAGGTGAATAGTGTTGTTCACTGTGAAAGAGTATAACCATTGTTCTGTAAAATGTATCTTTTAAAATACTTCTCTCCCTTTTTCCCTCCCTCATACAGCTGCACATTTTTCAAGCCTCCCTATTCCATCCCGAAGGCTAGCTCAGATAAGGCGGAGGAAGAAGAGGACGCGAGATGAAATGTTCTCTGAAATCATGGAAGTAACCCGCAATGAAAGAGCTCATCTGAAGGAGTGGAAGCAAAGTACAGGAAAGATGCCAGTGAACGTGAGGATAGGAGAGATGCTCGAGATGAGAGGTGGCGGCAGGAAGATCAGAGGTGGCGGCAGGAAGATCAGCGGTGGCGGGATGCAACGCTGGAGCTGCTGCGTGATCAAACTGATATCCTCTGACGTCGGGTGGATCTTCAGGAAGAGCAGCGGGGGTCACAGAGTGCCGCTGCAGCCCATGTTTAACCACTCTCAGTACTCACCATGTTCCATATCTTCCTCACCCAGACGTGTAAGAACGCATGGGAGAAGGCTTTGTGCACCCACCCACTCCACCCCCGTGGACAGTCCAACCAAAAGGCTGTCATTACATTGAAATGTGCTTAATGGCCTTTTCCTTCCCTCCTATCCTCCTCCCAAACCACACCCGGGATACCTTGTTAATTCTCTGCCTCTTTTTATAATTACTTTTTAATAATGAATACATGATTTTTAAACGATAGTGACTTTATTTCCTTAAGCAAGCTGTAATTGAAGGGGGAGGGTAGGTTGTTTACAGGGAAGGAGTCAATAACGGGGGGGGGTTCATGAAGAGGAAACAAACACAGCAGTCACACCGTACCCTAGCCCGTGATGAAACTCATTTTCAAGGCTTCTCTGATGAGCACCACTTCCTGGTGAGCTCTTCTAATCGCCTTGGTGTCTGGCTGCGCATAATCAGTGGCCAGGTGATTTGCCTCAGCCTCCCACCCCACCATAAAGGTCTCCCCCTTACTCTCACAGAGATTGTGGAGTACACAGCAAGCAGCAATAACAAAGGGGACATTGGTTCGGCTGAGGTCTGAGCGAGTCAGTAATGTGCGCCAGCGAGCCTTTAAACGGGCAAATGCACATTCTACCACCATCCTGCACTTGCTCAGCCTGTAGTTGAACAGCTCCTGACCACTGTCCAGGCTGCCTGTGTATGGCTTCATGAGCCATGGCATCAAGGGGTAGGCTGGGTCACCCAGGATAACGACAGGCATTTCAACATCCCCAACTGTTATTTTCTGGTCTGGGAAGTAAGTCCCTTGCTGCAGCCATTTAAACAGAATAGTGCTTCTGAAGACGCGAGCGTCATGAACCCTTCCTGGCTATCCCACGTGGATGTTGGTGAAACGTCCCTTGTGATCCACCAGTGCTTGCAGCACCATTGAAAAGTATCCCTTGCGGTTTATGTACTGGGTGCCCTGGTGCTCCAGTGCCAAGATAGGGATACGGGTTCCATCTATCGCCCCCTCACAGTTAGGGAATCCCATTGCAGCAAAGCCATCCACTATGACCTGCATGTTTCCCAGAGTCACAACCTTTCGTAGCAGCAGCTTAATGATTGCTTTGGCTACTTGCATCACAGCAGCCCCCACAGTAGATTTTCCCACTCCAAATTGATTCCTGACTGACCGGTAGCTGTCTGGCGTTGCAAGCTTCAAGAGAGCTATTGCCACTCGCTTCTCCACTGTGAGGGGTGCTCTCATCTTGGTATTATGGCGTTTCAGGGCAGGGGAAAGCAAGTCACAACATTCAAAGAAAGTGCTCTTACGCATGCGAAAGTTTTGCAGCCACTGCGAATCGTCCCACACCTGCAAAACTATGCTGTCCCACCAGTCTGTGCTTGTTTCCCGGGCCCAAAATCGGCATTCAATGGGTAGAACCTCCCCCATTACCAGCAGGAGCTCCAAAGCGCAGGGGCCTGCAGTCAGGGAGAATTCATTGTCCATGTCCTCATCACTCTCATCACCGCGCTGCCGTGGCTGCCTCCTCCTCACCTGTCTTTGCAGTTCATGGTTCACCATAGACAGCACGAGAATGCGCAAGGTGTTTACAATGTCCACGATTGCGCTATTGATCTGAGCAGGGTCCATGCTTGCTGTGCTATGGCGTTTGCTCAGTTCACCCAGGAAAAAAGGCATGAAATGGTTGACTGCTGCTTTCACGAAGGGAGGGGTGAGGCTGTACCCAGAACCACCCGCAACAATGATTTTTGCCCCATCAGGCACTGGGATCTCAACCCAGAATTCCAAGGGGCAGGGGAGACTGTGAGAACTATGGGATAGCTACGGAATAGCTACCCACAGTGCAACGCTCCGGAAATCGATGCTAGCCTCGGACCATGGACGCACACCGCCGAATTAATGTGCCTAGTGTGGCTGCATGCAATCAACTTTATAATATCTGTTTTATAAAACCGGTTTATATTAATTTGAAATTATCCCATAGTGTAGACATAGCCTCAGCTACTCTGCTTAGTGCCGCTTGTTTGTCCAAGAGAAGTGGCTGCAGGACTGTAAATAATTGCAGAAGAACCTCTTGCTTGGATTAACATTGTACAGGTGGCAAATAATGTTTCTCTATAGCTCTAAAAAGAGGTGGTTCAGTATTCAGACAAGTGTTTACTACACCTAATAATGTCTTGCATTTGGTTTCACAGGGAAATGATAAATGACTATTAATACAGGCAGCAGAGCTGGATTCTGACATACCTCAGCCTACATCAAGCATGTAATTACAGCATTTTCTTAGGAGCCCTGCACTGTTATTTAATTTTCTAGTAATCAAATGTAATGTTGAAGATTTTTTGGCAAACCATATAGACTGAATCATCAAATAGACTGAACTATCTCAGTTCCCTAGGGATGCATTTTAGATATTTAGCTATCCCTCTAGAGAGAAGTGGTCATAGCATAATAAGTACCTACATAACAAGTACCCACCAGCTAACTCGTGCGATTAATGAAATTAATTGTGATTAATTGCAGTTTTAATCACACTGTTAAACAATAATAGAATACCAATAGAAATTTATTAAATATTTTGGATTTTTTCTACATTTTCAAATATATTGATTTGAATTACAACACAGTATACAAAGTGTACAGTGCTCACTTTATATTATTTTTATCATATTTAGAGTGCAAATATTTGTAATAAAAAGAAACAGTACTTTTCAATTCATCTCATACAAGTACTGTAATGCAATCTCTTTATCGTTAACATGCAATTTACAAATGTAGATTATTTTTACATTTACAGGAGATAATGCTGCCCATTTCTTGTTTACAATATCACCTGAAAGTGAGAACAGGCATTCACATGGCTCTGTTGTAGCCAGCACTGCAAGGTATTTACGTGCCAAATATGCTAAACATTCATATGCTCCTTCATGCTTCAGCCACCATTCCAGAGAATATGTTTCCATGCGGATGATGCTCATTAAAAAAATTAATGCAAAAATTAAATTTGTGACTGAACTCCTTGGGGGAGAAATGTATGTCTCCTGCTCTGAGTTTTACCCACATTCTGCCATATAAAACATGTTATAGCAATCTCGGATGATGACCCAGCACATTATTCATTTTAAAAACACTTTTACTGCAGATCTGACAAAACACAAAGAAGGTACTAATATGAGATTTCTAAAGATAGCTACAGTACTTGACCCAAGATTTAAGAATCTGAAGTGCCTTCCAAAATCAGAGGGATGAGGTGTGGAACATGCTTTCAGAAGTCTTAAAAGAGCAATACTCCAATGCGGAAACCACAGAACCCGAACCACCATAAAAGAAGAAAATCAACCTTCTGCTGGTGGCATCTGACTCAGATGATGAAAATGAACATGCATCAGTCTGCATTGCTTTGTATTGTTATCTAGCAGAACCTGTCATCAGCATGGACATATGTCCTCTGGATTGGTGGTTGAAGCATGAAAGGACATATGAATCTTTAGCGCATCTGGCACATAAATACCTTGCGACGCCAGCTACAACAGTGCTATGCAAATGCCTGCTCTCACGTTAAGGTGACATTGTAAACAAGAAACGGGCAGCATTATCTCCCAAAAATGTAAACAAATGTATTTGTCTGAGCAATTGGCTGAACAAGTAGTAGGACTGAGTGGACTTGTAGGCTCTAAAGTTTTACATTGTTTTGTTTTTGAATGCAGGGGTTTTTTTGTACATAATTCTACATTTGTAAGTTCAACTTTCATGGTAAAGAAATTGCACTACAGACTTGTATTAGGTGAATTAAAATACTATTTCTCTTGTTTCTTTTTTACGGTGCAATTATTTGTAACAAAAAATAAATATAAAGTGAGCACTATACACTTTGTAGTCTGTGTTGTAATTAAAATCAATATATTTGACAAAGTGGAAAACATCTAAAAATATTTAAAGAAATGGTATTCTATTATTAACAGCATGATTAATTGTGATTCATTTTTTTTAATCGCTTGACAGCACTAATATCTACCTAGGCTACGTTCATTATAGCTCAAAACCTGAACTGAGTGTGCATGTGTAAACATTTATCTTGGACACTGCTGAATTGATGAGGAAGGAATTGGTAGGCTGCAGTCAGGCAATCTGCTCTGACCGAATCCTAAACAACCTGTTTGGGAAGGAAGACTTCACTGTATAGAGGATGCTAAGGTACTAGAAGGCCTTTTTCAAGTCCAACAAGTTGACAGGATTGCATTTGTGACCTGGAATGGACAGCAAGGGAGCAACTGGTGACTTGGAAATTCCAGCTGATGGGATCCTCTGAAATATTTATTTCTCTCTGATTTGGGTATTGCAAGAGAAATGATGGGTCTCTCATTTGGGATTATTTAGTGATTGGTTTTAATATGCTAGTTGTGGGTGTGGGGGTACATGCACAGTGTTCCATTCTGGTGGCTGTCTCACAGAAGATAAGAGCTGCTAGTACCTGAAGGAGCCCTCTTGTACTCAAGTAACAAAGGCCTATGAATTTGCAGCTACAGGAGCAGCTATCCACTCCCCTCTTCCCAGGCATGCTTGTGTGGAAGATTTTTCTGAACATATCTAAAAACTCTTGAGCAAGTGAAGTTATATAAACTGCAATTATTTAAATTTTGTCACATGAATTTTTTGTATCTGTGAGGAAGTCAAAAGGTCTTCCACACAAGCTGTATTTTATAGGTACATATACACCATGGTTAATATCCAGTAGCCAGTCTATTAGATATATCAGCTGAGCTGTTTGATGTTGCACTGGTGATGTTTGGGACCTTCAGCCCCTCCAAATCTTTTGCAGCAGCTTTTATTTGATCCTGCTCTTTGTTCGACTCTTTCCTTCCCTAAATAACAGAATATTTATTCACAGATTAGAACAAATGCACTGGGCATATCAGGATAGGGACTGGAAGAGGTACAGCAATCTCAGAGCATTTTTTCCATGGTTCCTACTCTACCTGATAAGTTTAATAGAAGAACATACAACTGTTTGTTTGTTCAAATACTCCAACTACGTTTATATATAGCTTATTACTTACAGTAATCATCATCTCCAATTTATCTGTTTATGTTCACATTCACTACCTCCATAAATTAGTGTTCTCACTACTTAATTTAAATCAGAGGCTCTCAAACTGGGGACGTGCCCCCATGGGCAGGCATGGAATGTATTCAGGGAGTGTGAGAAGCTTCAGGGGGAAAAAATCTTATTGTACATATTTTACCCACAGCAATGAATAACTAGCAAAGCAGATTCCTCCAAACATATCAGGTCCCCACACAGCACTGTGCATTTTGATGAATTTCTGCTAAGCTGGCAGAGCATTATACAAAGTCATTGCCATCTGTACGTTAATCTGTTTGCGATGATGTGATGTGCACATTTAATTGTAAGCAGACCACCATCAGAGTTTTGATTTTGCCTTTATTGCAATGGATGGTTGACTCTGTTTGAATCAACACCTGACTTTTAATATTTAGTGAGAGTTGGATGGGGTTTTCTTATCGGTATATGTACCTGTGTGATGGGAGGGGAGGCGTAAACTACTACAGACACAAAGAAGGTGGGGGATGATCAAATAAGTTTGAGAACCACTAACAATTCATGATCAAAGATCCCCAATGGTTGGCATCCTTTGGTTCGTCTGTGTGGGTTTGTTTGTTTTTTGTCCAGAGTAGTATCTGAATTCCTGCAGTGAGGCATTTGGTTTTATCCTGCAGACTACCTTCTTCACTCTAAAGTTTCTGTTTTCTGCTACCTATATGCTTTGTGTAGTCAGACTTGAACAATAGGTTTTGAGTAAAGCTCACATATAAAAAACACCGAAATAGCCAAAGAGTTATTTCTGTAAAAAGGAGTCTGAAGAGAATTATTCTAACTTTTCTCTTATGCTATGGACTGTCAAACATTTTTCAAATAATTTAAACTTTCCCTTTTCTTTTTTTAATTTTTCTCTAGGGTATTCTCCTGCCACAGTACACTCATGAGAATAATGAAAGTGTTATATAATGAAAAATGCATCCTCTTTACGGTGCGAAATATTTTAAAAATGGTTTTGCTGTCTGACAGATATCAAATAGGATAACTTAAATACCTGCTGAGTAATGATGAAACAAAACAAATGACACATGTACAAGAGAGGCCATAGAAAAACCAGTTGCAGGAATGTGCTAAGCATATCACCACGGTGATAAACCAAAAACCAGGCACTCTGCACTGTACTAGGCAATTCCTGAATGCCAAACACTTTGCACAAGTGATGTTGTAGCAGTGTGGACCCCTGCTCCTGCCCTGAAGAGTTAAAAACAGCCCTGGAAGAGAGCTGTGGCAGGGAAAAGTTAAGCTGATTGGGGAAGTGGCTGCAGCTGGGGCCACACCACAGACAGACTCGGCTGGCCCTATAAAGGCAGAGAAGCCAGGAGCAGACAGTGAGTCTCCCTCTCCCTATAGAGGGAGAAGGGCCTGGCTGAAGGGAGCCAGAGACAGAGTACCTGAGTGAAGCAGGGCTGGGGACAGGCTGAGGAGCTGGTGAGCTCCAGCCTGGAAAGCCCCAGGCTGTGGCCTAGCAGAAGGCCAAGAGGTACTGGGGGTTGCAGAGGGCAGCCCTGGGGCAGGCCAAGGCAGCAGGTCCAAACCCTCCTTGCCAGTGATGAGTAGGCTGATACTGCAGTCTGCCCCAGGGTGTGGGGCTAGATGATGACTGGCAGTAGCCTTATACTGAGGCGAGGTGGGAATAGTGGGTGGGGGTTCCCCAGGGAGGGGAGACTCTAAGACTGAGGGGATTACTGCTAGGGAGCAGCACCCCAGGTAAAAGGGCACCGGGTCCAGGGAGGGACATGGGGGGGCCAGAGGACAGGTGGATCACTGGCCTGCAGAGGGTGCTCTGGAGCTGGAATGAACTAATTCCCTAAAAGACCAGCAGGAGGCGCCGCAGGGGTGAGTCCACCCATCTACAGGTGTACCAAAAAAAATCTTTCATTCAGATCTGCAAGAAAATCTGGTTTTAGACAACTAAACTCTTTAATGCAACATTATACAACAATGCAAGGCTCCTTTTATGACTAAGTTCTGTTCAAATCAAGTGTTTTCAATGCATTCTTTAAAGAAAGGAAATTTTACTACATGAACCTTATTTGAGGTGATAATATGGATTTGTTGTTGAAATACTAGTAAAATTTTGTTTTACTAGGTTCTGTTATTAACTATAGCAAACAGAAGCCAAAAGTAGGAAAACAGAGTGTGAGATTCATGGTTGGAGACAGAAGAGTAAACCACTATTTAGGGCCAAGTTTATAAACACAGTCTTGATAGCCATTTAAGAGGAGCAAAAGCAACCATCCAAGTGTAACAGTGACAAAAATAAGATTGCCTGTGAATTTGGGACTTCTCTGAATTTAAAAGCCTGAGCCTGCCGTGAATTTCTTCCTTGGCTATGGGTTAGGCATCATCCAACATAGTTTGATGATAACCCACTTGGGGGATCTTCTTGAAAAAGTAAACCCTCTCAAAGATTATGCAAGCGCTTATTCCAATAGGCTATATATAGGTGGCTTGTGTTTACAGATTTTTGATACAGCATTTTGCATCATCTGAAGCTCAAAGACAACAGAAGTGGACTACACTGTAACTAAGATATAAAGTAGGGCTGTCAAACGATTAAAAAATTAATCGCAATTCATCACACTGTGAAACATTTATAGAATACCATTTATTTTTAAAATGTTGATTTTAATGTTTTCAAATATATTGATTTCAATGACAACAGAAAACAAAGTGTACAGTGTTCACTGTACTTGCACTGTAAAAAAACCAAAAGAAATAGTATTTTTCAATTCACCTAATACAAGTACCATAGTGCAATCTCTTTACCATGAAAATTGAAGTTACAAATGTAGAATAATGTACAAAAAAACTTCATTCAAAAATAAAACAATGTAAAATTTTAGAGCCTAAAAAGCCACTCAGTTCTAATTCTTTTTCAGCCAATTGCTCAGATAAACAAGTTTGTTTACATTTGCAGGAGATAATGCCACCCACTTCTTGTTTACAATGTCACCTGAAAGTGAGAACAGACATTTTCATGGCACTGTTGTAGTCAGCATCGCAAGATATTTAAAAATTCATATGTCCCTTCATGCTTCAACCACCATTCCAGGGGACACACATCCATGCTGATGACGGGTTCTGCCTGATAACAGTCCAAAGCAGTTCAGACCAACGCATGTTCATTTTCATCATCTGAGTTAGATGCTACCAAGAGAAGATAGATTTTCTTTTTTGGTGGTTCGGGTTCAGTAGTTTCCGCTCTGGAGTGTTGCTCTTTTAAGACTTCTGAAATCATGCTCCACACCTCGTCCCTCTCAGATTTTGGAAAGCATTTCAGATTCTTAAACCTTGGGTCAAGTGCTGTAGATATCTTTAGAAATCTCACGTTGGTATCATCTTTGCATTTTGTGAAATCTGCAGTGAAAGTGTTCTTAAAATGAACATGTGCTGGGTCATCATCCGAGACTGCTATAACATGAAATATATGGCAGAATGCGGGTAAAACAAAACAGGAGACATACAATTCTCCCCCAAGGAGTTCAGTCACAAATTTTAATTAACACATTATTTTTAAAACGAGCATCATCAGCATGGAAGCATGTCTTCTGGTATGGTGGACGAAGCATGAAGGGACATACATATATTAAGCATATCTGGCACAAATACTTTGCAATGTCAGCTACAAAAGGCCATGCAAATACCTGTCCTCACTTTCTGGTGACACTGTAAACAAGAAGCGGGCAGCATTATCTCCTTTAAATGTAAACAAACTTTAACTTTTAATCACAATTAATTTTTTTGAGTTAGCTGTAATTAATTGACAGCCCTAATATAAAGTTACTCCACAAACACTAGCTTTAAGTTAAAATGGGAGGCACTTCTAGTAATGAATGCTCTAGACTTCATGGATAAGTATATTGCTTTTTAGAAAGACATTTGTTTTCTTTGTTAATTTCTCAAAACTAAAAATATTTCACACAAAAACTTATATCAAGCAAGCATCAGTATTGCACAGTTAAGGATTTGAGCAAGAAAGATTAAAGCCTTCTGATTAACTTGTTAGAAGTAAAGAGTGTGTTGCACACTGGAATTGCAATGTTATGAAAAGTTGCATGTTTTGAAACTGCATGTTCTACTATGCAGTAAATATTCTCCCTCTGAATCAGATATATGATCACTATTTGCAATGAAAGCAAAAATTTGTTTTTTTTTTTAAGTATTGTACAAACTGTACAATGGCTCCATTTAAGTGTTCCATGGATTCTTTTCCTTGAAAAGTGTACTCCTTTTCCAGTGAAAGTAAGCAGCTTTTTCTACATGAAAAAGTATCTTTCAAAACTCTTTTGATGCAAACCCCAAAACTAGCCACTTCATGAAATGTTAGATAAAAGTAGCGAGGGACATGATATCTCTCAAGAGGGGGTACATTTATGAGAAATTTCACTACTTGTACACATTTCTAGTTAGAATAAAAAGAATAGTATCAACTAAACACAGTAAACTGTGACTGGGACTGGGGTACCACTGAGCCTGCCTGACTCACCAGCCTGGGTTCCCCTTACACTGTATTGCTGAGGCAAGCCAGCCAAGCCCTCCCTCAAGCTTCAGACTGCACATAACCAGCACACATACAGGTAGGGACCACACCCAGCTGCAGCGATACACACAGATGAGATTCTGCTTTGTGAAAATTCTACCCAGTGGGACCAATATTCAATGTTTCAATCCTGTTCTGCATCTTTTCAAGCTTCTGCCTTTATCTAGTGTCTCCCTGCCCAACACAACAGAGATTGAAGGGCTCCAACCCATCACAATTCCCTACCCCTTTCCCCAGCTATAATATTCCCAGACTCATGGCATCATTGTTCAACACTCTCAGACACCCCAAAATTGTTAAAGTTGATGCAAGTATCTTCAAATTTTCTACACTCCTTCCCTGTATGTTTTCTTAAGACAGGTTGACAGGCAAGCCTCCATTCCTCACTTCAGTGAAGCAAGCTTAGTTGATATCAACACCTTGCGTCCATCCTCTAGGTAAGGACTAATCTCCCAGGATCTCCATTTTGTTGTGGTTCTCTTCTCTCTGCAAAACCATACTACTATAGTCTGGTAACACTCTAGGAAAAGAAGAGCTGCAATTCACTCTTGTCTCAGGCCTCCAGCATTTAGGCCCTGACAAACAAACAGGAACAACAAGTCTAGCTGATTAAAAATCATGTTTTTTTCATCCTCAAAACTCTTCTCTAAGTCCCAGTAATAGCTCACTGTCCCACTTACAGGGTATCCTTATTTATTCAGTTCTCACTGTACCCTAGTTGACCCAGGTATATCTGCTCCTCTGCCATTGCTTCTCAGCACTCCCTGCAGTGAGGGCAAACAAGATCTGACGATTCTTCTGTTCAAGAAGTACATTAGACCTTTCTCTGCCAAAAACTGGACAATGTCTATATACTTCACAAGAAGATATCAAGGAGCCATACACTTGTTAATATCATATATACTGTAACTAAGGCTACAATTATGTAACAGAGGCCATGGAATCTGTAACTTCCATTGACCTCTATGACATTTTCTGCCCCCCCGGGGCTGGAGCTCCCAGCTAGTCCTCTCTCCTCACCCTCCGCCCCGCAGCTTCCAGCCCCTACACTTGTGGTGGCACCCTGCATCTGTCCAGCCTGGGGCAGGCGGCAGGTAGATCCTGCAAGCTGCCCAGCTGTGGCAGCCAGGGAGGGGGATCCCCTGCAGCTTTCCACCCATGGTGAGGGGCTGGGGAACCCCACAGCTCCCAGCCCCTACAAATGTCAGGGGACCCCCATGAGTGCCCAGCCACCCCAGGAACAAGGCGACCCCACAGCAGCCCAGCCCTGCGGGCAGGAGGACCCCGCAGCTCCCACTCCCCACATCATCAGGGACCCCAGAGCTCCCACTAACTACAGCGGTGGGGGTGCTGAACGCACCTCCTCATTTTGTCTGGGATATATTTAGTGAAAGTCTGGGACAGGTCATGGGCTTCCGTGACTTTTTGTTTATTGCCTGTGACCTGTCTATGACTTTTAATAAAAATATCTGTGACAAAAACTTAGCCTTAACTATAACTACTGGGGTAGATGTTAGTGACGCTCATAGAATCTCTCTTCATATATGGTTACAGGTCTTTGTTCTAAGCAACCTCATACTTGCTTTTAATTGGCTTTTATTTAATTTATGGTTTCAATATAAATCTGCTTACCCTGGAAGATTTGCTATATTGTACATGTTGCTATAAGAACAGAATTATCCACTTTCACAGCTCATTTAAACAGGCAAGTTGTTGAATAATTGTAAAATCTACATGATTAACATTACTGAACAGATGACTGTGTTCCAGGTTCACTCTGAGGATAGTAAATTTAAGAGTGATGAATCTGCATGATGTTTCACAGCCGAAGACAGCACCAAGTTTACTTAGGTAGTTGTCTGCTACTGGAAAAAAGGGAAGACAGCTTTCACAGCAATCTAAACAGTGTCTAGAAATACAAAATAGACTTGAAAAAGGGAGAGATGTGGTTGGATGACAAGCATGCTTTGGTATCCAATAGAGATGTCCCTGCAAAAGATATCATCTGCATTCATGCAAGAAATCTCAAGGATCAGAGTTAAGATGTTTTAACACTTCTTGAAAAAACAGATATGGTTATTGAAATGGCTTCTAACCTACAGGCATGAGAAGAAACAGCACTGAGGTTAATTGAGGGGGGGTGCTAACATCTGAGTATGGGATATTGACTAAGTTAACGTAGTTTCCACATTAAACCATTAGGTAATGCAGGCTTGAAAATTTAGACCAACTTTTCAGTTTGTAACATTAGTTATGATTCTACATATATTCTACTATATATTTTGCCTAAGAACAATTTTTATATATGTGAAGAAAAAGAATTAACAGAAAAGTCTCCATAAAAAGAGAAGACACTGTACTGTAATAAGTTGTAGCAATGTTGAGAACAAATTGGCTACTGTCTCTTAGACATTTTAAGTTGTAGTGCACAGAAGGCAGACCGGTTTCCAGTGGAATACAACACCTAATATGGAAGTTTTGGATAGCTATGCTTAACAAAACCAAACACTTTTTCATCAGAATTGATTAGTTCCATATTCTCCAGATATAGTATTGTTATATTATCCATATTCCTGCTACAGAATCTTCAGGCAAATCAGCAGATGTCTTCCACCCACAACCCCATAGCAGCATTATTGTTTTTCATCCCACTATAATTGAAGATTTCAGTAGTATTATAAAATTTCAGATTATAACACTATCTCCAGGGCCATGAATAGAACAATTATAACATAATATGATTCTTGATACTTGAAAAGATTATCAGGATCATGAGCTATTTTTGCCCCAGAAATAGTGACTACAAGTTAAAAACATATTCAGGCAATCATGTTGAGCCATCTTCCTTGTGATGAGACACAGTTTTGTTCCCTGGAAGAGCATGAGGCATTACATTTGTCAAACTGAATACTCAAATCCTAGTTCAGGTTACATAAACCAGAAGAGTTGTAATTTTTAGTTAACAAAATAGAGAAAGAGCAGATTGTTAAATAAAATGCATTGCAGACACTATGAGAAAACAATTACAGACTAGCCTTAAAATACATCCTGGAACAAGTGGGTTGTTCAATGTGTTCTATATCACAGAAGATTTCTGGCGTTCCAACAGCCAAAGTCAAACCTTGTCAGTGTTGCAGTTTCTAGCAAAGACAGTTTAGAGAGTGCATTGTCTAGCCAGTTAACTCATTTTATTAGCTCCCCTCCTACAAGGCTCTGAAGTACTGTCAGTCACCATATTTGTTTAGGCTACTTCACCTGGAGTTTGGACTATTTCATCTGTCTTTAGAATGTCCTTTTGATGTTAAGGTACTATTATTTTTGGTTTTAAAATAATGTTTATATTTCTGGTATCTATTCCAAATACAAATGACATTGACATCTGATCATTATTAATAATCACTAATTTGGTGGGGTGTCTAGTTTTTTGTTTTTGTTTTTTAAACAGAATACCCAAGTGGCATACAATAGCCTTTCACAAAGATCTTAGAAAACTTTGATTTTGCAGGAGACATCCCATACCGAAGAGGCATGCAAGCCAAAATAAATGATCCTCAGGCCTAGGAACAATGAATAGGTGAACATCAGTACTGAAAAAACTAAAATCATAACTATGGAACCAAAATGGAGATGGTTAGGACATAGAAAAACATATCAAGATAAGTGTCTGACTGGAATCCCCAGGGCACAGGGCAATAAGGTGGAAATGCCCAATAGAAGCAGGACTGAAATCTAAACAGCACCAAGAGACCAGCGAAGATGGAAGGCAGTGGTGAAGACCCTATGTTCTGCATGGAATCAGAGGCAGTGCTAGCTCATTGGGGGCCCTAAACAGGAATATTTCCACCCCCAAACTCATAATAAAAAAATCAAATAGGGGGCCCCCTTGAGTTGCTTTTGGCCCTAAGCAATTACTTAGTCTGTTTATGCCTAGCACCAGCTCTGCATAGAATATAGAGGCATAAGAGAGAATAATTCACTATCTTAGTTTGCAGCTGTCTTTTTGCATTTAAAATGACTTTCAACTAGGGACCCCTGGTCAAATCAAACCCCATGTAGTACTAAAGTTTGTATCCAATGGCTTTGTTGAAAGGAAATTCATCAACATGAAAATAAACATGGTTCACGTGCACCCATCATAATCAAGAGTCTGTGCTTGAGCAGCACTGATTCTAAAGTAGTCCTACATCACCTTTTTGAATAAAGGTATCCACTAATGAACCACGTTTTGAACTCCTAAGTATATGTTACATGATGTGGCTTTAAGTCCTACACCATATCAAAAGAATCTGTATTTCATAAGAACTGCCATACTGGGTCAGATCAATGGTCCATCGAGCCCAGTATCCTATCTCCAACAATGCACAGTACCAGAGCTTCAGGGTGTGTGTATTGAACAAGGCAGTTGGAGTGATCCACCCCATCTTTCCTTCCCAACTTCTGGTAGTTAGAGGTGTTGCATCCCTGACCATCTTGGCTAATAACCACAGATGTACCTACCCTTTATGAACTTATCTAGATCTTTTTTTAATCCAGTTATACTTTTGGCCATCACAACATCCCCTGGCAATAATTTTCATAGGTTAATTGTGCATTGTGTGAATATGCATGCCATATTTATTAAATGTAGTTCAGAGTCCTTATGAAACATAGAAACATGTTCAGCATCAATAAGTGAATCCTTCTCCAGAAGTTTTGTGATGCTCATTTAATATTATAAATTATAATAAATAGGAAAGTAATAAATTGGAGACAAGAAGTAACAGGCTTAAATTGCAGCAAGGGAGATTTAGGTTAGTCTTTAGGAAAAGCTTCCTAACTGTTGGGGTAGTTAAGCACTGGAACAAATTACCTAAGGAGGCTGTGGAATCTCAGTCATTGGAAGTTTTTAAGAGCCAGTTAGACAAACACCTGTCACAGATGGTCTACATAATAATTAGTCCTGCCTCAGTGCAGGCATCTGTCAAGATCCTTCCCAGTCCTACATTTCTATGATTCTATTAGATCCCTTGAGCATATACAGTAGGAAGCATTAGATGAAGCTGAACATGCAAAAATCTTTGTGCTTATGAAATTAAGGCTATAATACTTTTTAAAAAGGTTAAGATTGAAAATAAAAATTGAAAACCTGCAAAATTCAAATGTCATACTTCTACAACAAGCCACAGTCTCACATGCAAACCACACCACGCTACAACCTTAACAGCCCTAAAGAAGTTAGTGTGTTTACGTTCTCGAATTGGTTTAGAAAATATTGCAATGTTATTTTTGCAATTTGGTTTAAAGAAGCCTGTGTTTTGTTGGACATCTTTTAATGATGTAAGTCAGTTAAGAGAGCAATGGTAAGATTGTTGAATTGTGCTATGGACCAGCTGTCCAAATATTCATGACCAGCTGGCCTGAAAGATTACTTCAGATTGGCTCCTGTTGATAAATACCATCACAATGAAGTTCACAGTTTACCATCATAGGCATATATTTCCTAATATGTAATGGGGCAGAGGAATGTCTCCATTATCCATTTTTATCTTGATGTGGGACATAACCACACATATATGTACACAAACATTTTTTTGAAATTACTAATGTAAGAAACTTTAAGATAGGCAAAATGAATGTAACTGCATAATTTGACGAAAAGATACACAATTTCTCCACATTTGAATTTCAAAAAGGAGCAGTGCTCATATCAGTTGTGAAATTGGAAGTGGTCTTCCCTGTGTGCAAGTATGTACAAGCCTAGGATTTTGGGGTGTGTGTACAAAAAGTGAATCTGGAAGTGTCCACATTTTGAATTAGTTCTATTATAGCTACTTTGCAGAGAGTCAATTTTTTTCTGCAGCAGTACAGTCACTTCATTTGCATTTCTTGAGGGCCATTCAGTATGATTGAATGTTGCGCCTCACAAACACAAGTATGAGTTTTATTTTTTGTTGTCTCCATTGGGGCAGAGTTAGAGATGTGTTAGCAATATCTGAAAGTCAGCTGTTTCTTGTCGTGGTAGTGTGACTTTAATTTTTAAAGTACTGTGTTTCTACCACTTTGGATTTTGTTTAATCAACTCCATCCTTCTTGAAAGGTCATTTACATCCAAAGTATTGTCACATGCCTGAAACCTTAATTAAGTGTTTGGGTTGGGAATTTCTTTTTTCCTAAGATGAAGTCCTAAATTAAGCTAGGAAAAAAAGCCTTGTTGCTGAAAATTCTAGGAAGTGCACGATAGCAGAGGCCCAGTCCAGCAGATCCTAGAAGGACAGCTAGGGAGAGGGCAGAATTTGCCTTCCTGATCAGATGGCCAAAGAGTTTTCTGCAAACTACAATCTCCACCCAATACAGAGGAATCACAATGCTGTAGATCTGCTAACATATGTACATAAACGGTGTCCCACTCCTGCAAATATTCATTTCTACATAAAACCAGGGTTCCTCTTCTGAAGAGCTTAGAAGATGCACTGGAATGAAATTCTCTCCTGGAGCTACTGCTGCCTTTTTTTGCTAATACGAGATGAAAGCCCCCTAGGAGTTTCCATTTTCAGAGCATTTTAAAAAGATAAGCTAGTTTGATTTTGTAAAGCCTCAGAAATTAATCCTGCTCCATGTTATTCCTCGTGACTACAGAAGAATGTCAGAGCTCCATCTGTTATTTTAACAAATTATTTTACCACAGAGAAGCTAAGCTTGACTACCGTATGAATCAGAGCTCTTTTATAGGCCAGCAGAGATGACCCATATTGTGCTATAAGTGTTCTGCTGGCCAGACACTGATTTATTTTTCTCTCCTTGATCTGACCTACAGGAAATGTTTTCTGATACTTCTGCAGCTTTACTGTCTTTTTTTATTCCATTCCAGTACTCTGTAATTCCTCCAGGACAGTTTAATCTGAGAATCTATGCACACATCACAGCGCAAGGAGAGAAGCACCTTAGTGCAATCACAGTGAGGGAGTTACTGACATCACTAATGTGTTTTTGTTGTTCAGTTAAATTGTGGATTTTTTTAAAAAATTTGAAGACAAAGCATTTGCAAGTCTCTCTTACAAAGGATGTGAAAATCCCCATTTGACTCAAGACAAGATGCACCCACACAACTGGTACATTTCATCAGTCTGGATTTTCCTATTAGGAAGGGAAACAAGTTTTTGTATATGTCCCAGAAATACCAGAAAGCTAACAGAAAGATTAATCAGTTTTTCTAGTATCACAATGATTTTTTCTCAAGGACAGAAGAGAGAGACGTGAGTCAACTTAATTAGCTTGAAATCCTTTACACTCTTGGTTTATGATGACCTAATCAGCACAGTATTTGAAGAGAGACCACATATTTTGGCTTAATACATTAGTTTTTAAAAATGACAATGTAATTCTCATGAAAGGTATTAGAATAACAGAACTGGAAATTAAGTCCAGGACCAGCAAGTACCCAGTGGCATTACAAGTTTCTCCATATTGCTCTAATGCAGTGGTTCCCAAACTTGTTCCACTGCTTATGCAAGGAAAGCCCCTGGCGGGCTGGGCCGGTTTGTTTACCTGCCGCGTCTGCGAGTTTGGTCGATCGCGGCTCCCAGTGGCTGCAGTTCGCTGCTCCAGGCCAATGGGAGCTGCTGGAAGTGGTGCGGGCTGAGGGATGGACTGGCCACTGCTTCCAGCAGCTCCCCGTTGACTTGGAGCGGCAAACTGCGGTCACTGGGAGCTGCAATCGGCCGAACCTGCGGACGTGGCAGGTAAACAAACTGGCCCAGCGGCGGAACAAGTTTGGGAACCACTGCTCTAATGCGATGGTTTTAAACCTTTTTTCATTTGTGGACTCCTAAAAAACGTCAAATGGAGGTGCAGACCCTTTTGAAAATCTTAGACATAATCTGAGCCCTCCTTCCCCCAAGGGGTCTGTGGACAACCGGTTGAAAAGCATTGCTCTAACTCTACCAATATATTGCGGTGTTGACCTGGAGGGACCCCTATAAGTAGGTTATGTTTGTTCTCAGTCAGTCATTAACCGCTCAGACTGCCAGCAATGGTGCTGATTAATATGTTTTTTGGTGGTGGGGGTCTTTACAGGAATATCTATCCACTGGGAACTGGACATGAAACATCAAATAGCTGTCACATGGCAGTCTTTGGTCACTACTGAATTGGGCTATATTCAAACTAGTGATGAAGCAATGAAAAGCTCCTAATACCATTACTAGTCCCCTTGACTCATCCAACCCTTAAATCACCAACAACATGGTGCAAGAATTTCCATTTTTTCTGAGTCCTTCTATTTCTTGAACCCAGATATGAAGTGAAGGAAGTCATACTGTATCTTAATTATATCTGCTTTACTTAATAAACAGTCTTGCTTTTCTTCTCCGTTATACATAATACAATACATCTGCTGGTAATGCATAACACAACAGACCAGTCAGCAATGTGTTAAGTACGGTACCACACTCCAGCCAGGGACTGCAGCACCAGTTTAGTGTATTCCATTCTACCTTCCTCTCACAGCCTGGGTCCTATGTACCACCAATTTTAGCAGGAAATTACAACTGAAGTTAATGTCCACATTGCCAAGAATCTGATCAGAAAAGCATATGTCCTTAGCTCCCCATAATGGAATTTTATTGTCAGATGTTATACTCTATTTGAAATGATGACAATATATGTGCTGCCATTAACTTGGATTGTTACTGCTTGTTAGTAAAGCTATCAAGTGCATTTGTGAATTTGCCTTAGTCACCTTGGCAGAAAAAAAATAACTTTTGAGCTGTTCTCAGACCCTAGAATCAGAGCGATTTGAAAAGCAATACTGTAACAATAGCATCATTTGATCTTTGTCTCAAGAGTAGATTCAGTGCCATGCTTCAGAAAAGGGTATAAAGAATCTGTGATGATCCAATAAGCCATTTTAAAATAACATTAATGGGGCACTGAATGATGGTTGGAAAAAGGAAATTGGGAAAGTAAGGTCTTAGGTTTAAGCTTTATTGGGGGAAATGAGTTAACAAATCCAGTTGTGATGAATGCTGTGTTTGGAGGAATCATTGTTAAGTGTCTGGTGGGAAAGCTAGAAAACACTTGTTAAGAGAAGACTTAAAGCTCAGTTTATTTAAAATTATTCATGTAGTCCTGACAGGAGCCTTATGATAAATGCAAAAAGTAAATAAAACTGGAGATAGAAATCTAGTCCTTTCTGGTTCTTCAGAACTACCCATGCACCAGAACTCTGAAAGAGAATTGTTTGGCTAACTATATCCTAATGCATGACATTGTTTACTGATTATGGAAGGAATAGAGTTACAATAACTTTGTGGATATCATCCACAAATAAACTGCCAAGGTTCATACATAGTACATATGCACAGGATAACTAGGTTGTGATGCTGGCAGAGCAGGTGCCGGCTCATGCCATGGCCCCTAGGCCTCACTCAGGGCCAACTTTAGGAACTGCAGGGCCCGATTCGAATGCCCAGCGGCGGTCCGGGTCTTCAGTGGCACTTCGGTGGTGGTGGGGTCCTTCACTTACTTCAGGTCTTCCACAGCACTGAAGGACCCCCGCCGCCAAAATGCCACCAAAGACCGGGAGCGAGTGAAGGACCCCCCGCTGCCAAATACCCAGACCGCCACTGGGTATGTCTGCCAGCTCATTCTGTACCCCGGGGAGGTATGACTTTTGCAGTTGTCTTGAATGTTCTACACAGAAGTCCCAGAGCATGAGGGCTTCTTGGCACAGGGGAGAGGAGGGTACATCGCGCTATTTGTTGATACACATTGTCAGTTAAGTAAGCATAGAAGGTCTAGCATGCTAGGTGCACCACTCTGAGCTCTCTGATATTGATGTGGAGACCCAGGTCTGCTTGGGACCAGAGGCCTGAGTCCTACCATCTCCCAGATGAGCTCCCCAGCCCAAGTCTTATGTGTCTGTCACTAGCAACAGAGACAGCTGTGGGGTGGCAAAGGGAACCCCTGAGCATACCTCCTGAGGGTCAATCTCCACAGGAGGGAGTCAAGAACCAGGCAAGGCAGGGTCCTGTCCAAGCTGTCCCAGGCTGGGTGATACACTGATGCAAGCCAAGATTGAAGAGGTCGAAGCCTGAGTCTGGCATGCTGTACCACGTAGGTACAGGCAGCCATGTGTCCGAAAAGCTTCAGGCAGTTCCTCACTGTGGTGATGGAAAACTGTCTGAGGCCTCGAATTATATTGTTCAGGGCCTGAAACCTTGCCTCTGGCAGGTATGCCCTGGCTTGCATCGAGTTCAGTACTGCCCCTATGAACACTATCCTCTGGACAGGAGATAGAGTCAAATTTGCTTTCTTTAGAAGTAGACCAAGGTTGTCAAAAGTGGCTCTGATGAATCTGATCTGCACTTCCACTTGGATCCTGGAGCGGCCCTTGATCAGCCAGACACTGAGGTATGGAAACACCTGCACGTGGTGCCTTCGCAAGAACGCGGCGACGACTGCCATGCACTTGGTGAAAACTCAAGGTGTTGCTGACAAGCCGAATGGAAGAACAGTAAATTGGTAGTGTGTACTGTTGACCACAAACCTGAGGTACTTCCTGTGGAGCTAAGTGATTGTGATATGAAAATATTCATCCTTAAAGTCGAGGGTGGCATACCAGTCTGCTGGATCCAGTGAGGGGATGATGGAGGTGTCATAAACAGATAGCTAAGGGTTAACGTCTCTTTCACCTGGAAAGAAGTAATCTGAAACACCTGACCAGAGGACCAATCAGGAAACAAGACTTTTTCAAATCTGGGTGGAGGGAAGTTTGTGTGTAAGTCCTTTGTTCTTGGTCTTCTGCCTGTCCCTCTCGGCTATGAGAAGGATTTTTCTATTTCCTGCTTTCTAATCTTCTGTTTCCAAGTTGTGAGTACAAAGATAGGGTTGTTTTTTTGTATTTACATGTATGTAGTTGCTGAAGTGTTTTGAATTGTATTCTTTTTGAATAAGGCTGTTTATTCATATTCCTTTTAAGCAATTGACCCTGTATTTGTCACCTTAATACAAAGAGACCATTTTTATGTACTTTTTCTTTCTTTTTATATAAAGCTTTCTTTTTAAGACCTGTTGGAGTTTTTCTTTAGGGGGGAACTCCAGTCTGTGCTCACCAGGGAATTGGTGGGAGGAAGAAGTCAGGGGGAAATCTGTGTGTGTTAGATTTACTAGCCTGACTTTGCATTCCCTCTGGGTGAGGGGGGAAGAGAGATTAGCTCTCGGGACTTCTGTTTTCCAAGGCTGGAAACGGGGAGGGTGGAATCCCTCTGTTTTAGATTCACGGAGTTTGCTTCTGTTTATCTCTCCAGGAACCCAGGGAGGGAATACCTGGAAGGGAGAAGGGAAGGGAAATGGTTTATTCCCCTTTGTTGTGAGACTCAAGGAATTTGGGTCTTGGGGTCCCCAGGGAAGGTTTTTGGGGGGACCAGAGTGCCCCAAAACACTCTAATTTTTTGGGGTGGTGGCAGCTTTACCAGGTCCAAGCTGGTAACTAAGCTTGGAGGTTTTCATGCTAACCCCCATATTTTGGACGCTAAGGTCCAAATCTGGGACTAGGTTATGATAGGAGGCCAAGGAGACCATGAGGAACTTGAGTTTCTTGTTGAGTTCTCTCAGGTCCAAGATAGCCAAAGGTGGCCTCAGGCCTTTCGGTATTAGGATATATCAGGAATAACAGCCTTCGTCCCTGTGTTCCTGAGGAACTTCCTCCACTGCCCCTAGCAATAGGAGCAACTGCACCTCCTGGATAATGAGCTACTCATGAGAAGGGTCCCTGAAGAGGGACAAGGAAGGGGAGTGGAAGGGCGGGATGGCACAGAATTGGATATAGTATTCTCTCTCTACCGTGCGGCACACCCAGTGGTCCAAAGTGATATGGGACCATGCACGGTAGAAAGGGGACAGTTGGAAGGAAAAGGTAAGGTGAGGCAGAGCCAGTCCTTGACCGCACCTTCAAAAGGCTGGTTTGGGGCCAGAAGGTGGTTTGGGTTAGCCAGAGCCATGGCTTGAAGATGCATGTTATCTTTTCCTGTCTCTCCTGTTCTTCCTCCGAGAACTATCCTGGCAGTTCTGCTGATGGAATCTCGGAGTAGGTTGCGGCCTGACGTGTTTCTGCTGTGTGGTGGGAGTATGCAGCCTCTTGTATGTCTTTTCAGAGAAAAAAGAGTCACACCCTCAAAAGGGAAGTCCTGAATGGTCTGTTGGACCTCATAAGGGAACCCCGAGACTTGGAGCCAGGAGCCCCTTCTCATGGCCACCCCAGCAGCCATGACCTAGTGGTGGCATCAGCATCATCCAACATGGCCTGTAGGGAAGCCCAGGAGACTTGCTTCCCCTCCTCCACCAAGGCCAAGAACTTGGCTCAGGAGACTGAAGGGAGGAGCTCCATAAATTTGGCCATCACCGCACAGGTGATGTATGAGTACCTGCTGACAATGGCCTGCTGGTTCGAAATATGGAGCTGAAGATCTCCTGTAGAGTCGACCTTTCTCCCGACAAGGTCTAGTTGCTTAGCCTCCCTGTTTTTAGGGGAGGGCCCCTGGAAACTCTGCTGCTCATGCTGGTTAGCAGCGACCACAACAAGAGACAACACGAAATAAGGCCTTGCTCTTGGCAGTGGGCAGCAAGGAAGCTGGAATCTCCCACAGGGTCTTGGTGGTATCCACAATAGTCTTAATAAGTGGTAGGGCAATACGAGAAGGTCCTGAGGAGGGGTAAGATTTCCACCATGGGATCAGCCTTCTTGATTACCTCCTCGGCCTTAATGCCCAGACCTTGAGCAGCCCTTCACAGCAACTGTTGTAGCACTCTGTTGTCCTCAAGCACCAGAGCTATGGCTGTGCCTGCCAATTCCTCATCTGGCAACTAGGAGGAAGAAGCTCCTATAAGCAGCGGATGCTCCCTGCCATCAGGTCCCAAGGGGTCCCAGGACTCTCATGAGTCTTGGGGGAACGTTGGTGCTGACAGAGTGCCTGTCGGTGCTGGGGCTGTCGACGCCGAACTTGGCGTTGGTACAGGCATCAGAAACACTGGTGGTACCACCAATGGAGCCAGTGCCAAACCAGCTGCCCGAGCTGACAAAGGTGGCAGGGCCATTGTCTGTGCAGCTATCGGTGCCAGGGTCATCACTGGTGCTAAAAATGCTGTAAGTGCCAGTGCAGCAGTCAGTGCCGAGATCGGTGCTGGTGCCAAGGTTGAGTCACCGATGCCAAGGTCGGTGCTGAGGTTGGTCCTGGCGTGTGGGTAGGTGATGAGGCGAGCTGCACGGTTAATGGCAGGACAAATGTGGCCGAGGCCACGGAAGACACTGCAGAGCGGTGCCCTTGGATCCCTCCCTGGGTTTGGTGGAAGGCCCAGGGGGTCCAGAATGGCTACTGTGGTGGATTCTGCCACTGTGGTGGCCACTCCTAGGACTCTCGCCTGTCTCTCCCTGACTTCGATTGTCAGCTCCTACTCCTCCAAGAGTGGTAGGAGTCAGACTCTGACTCTGAGGTCTCCGAGACTGAAGACCATGGAGGAGCCAAGTTTCGGTGCCTCGAGCATTGAGAGCTTGGGAGTGAGTAGGTTCTCCGTCCGAGTGGGCCAGTGCTGAAGGACATGGAGAGGGGGAATGCCTGGACATCATTGCCAACTTCTCTCTTGACTGCACCTCGGGACGGGGTGGGACCGCCAGAGCCAGAGGTTCCTCCCTCCTAGGGGCCGAGAACAGCGCCATAAGGTGAAACAGATCCCGAGCAACTTCAAAAGCTTCCAACCTCAAAGGAAGTAGTAGCTGCTGGCTTGCAGGGACCAGTGAATGTGGGGGACCTGGACTCAACTGCCTCGCCTCGGCAGGAGCTGACACGGCTCTAATGGGGGATCCTGAGCTGTGGCCCACCTGGGGTCTCACTTCCCTAGATTTAGCCAAAGGTGACTGACTGTCCAGCTTCTTTTTCTTCTGCGGCACCGGCAAGTGAGATTGGTGCCTGCTCTCTGCTAGGCCTCGGGAGGTGCCACACCAGTGCCAAGCATCCTGGGACAAGTCCTTTCTCAGCACTGAACTTGATGATGGCGCTGGAGTGCTCTGCGTCAACGAGGACATGTTAGGAGCTGGGTCCCCTGAACCTGGGTCTGAATGGGGGCATAGAGCTGCCTCCATAAGGATCACTTTAAGTCGCTGAGCGATGTGGTTATACTGACCTAACCCCACCCCAACTCCCCATTTAGACAGCGCTATGTTAGCGAGAGAGCTTTTCCCACCGACATAACTACCTTCTCTCAGGGAAGTGGATTAACTACACCAATGATAGAGCTCTCTCATCGTCTCAGAGTGTCTTCATTAAAAGGCTACAGCGGTTCCACTGCACCTATGCAGCCTTTTAAGTGTAGACTTACCCTGAGTGACTGCCTGGGCAAATGCTCTTCAAAGGATTGTGATATACTCAGCGAGGAGTTAAAACTAATTGGAGTTGGCTATAGTTTAGTAAGGAAAGTCAAGGGATGGCTGAAAGCTTCTGAAAGTGTGAGTTGTAAACTTCATTGTTGCTTTTGCTTTTAGACTTCATCATTGTACAAAGCTAACCAGCTGTACTGGTTAGCTTATTCATGGAAATAGATAATTTTAAACAAATATTTTCAGCAAGTTTTGATTTAGTAAAAAACTTGAGTATTTTCATTACACACTTGATTCTAGAAGTTCACTCATTTAGTTTGGGAACAGGAAAAAAAAACAGGTGACTAAACAAAACCTATCAAGACAGCTCAAATTTGCAACTGCTCATCACTAGCTGCTCACAAAAACTGCAGACCAAGAGTTTTTCACATAAAATATTCAAGTAACAAAAAATAAATTCCTGAACTTTTATAAGCTTCATAACAACTTGCAAGGAAAAAAAGGTAAAATTCATCTTATCAATTATTTATTGCTTATTTTTTGCACAGCTTTAACTGAAACCATCCATTTTAGCCTACCAACAGCACTTCCAAAGCAGGGAGAAAGAAACCGACTGAGACAGAAACAACACTCCTAGAAGGGGAAGGAGTTGGGAAGTCAGGTAACCTGTATATTGTACTATCATCCTCTTTGGATACCATTTGCCTCTGTTATTGCAGCATCCAGGCATGTCAAAAGGGCTCTTCCAGGAGCCACACTGCAGCCCCAAGAATGTTGTTCATAGGAAACATATCCTAGTGGCCATGGTATTAAGAAAAACAATTTCATGTGTGGTGGGGCCGCTGACCCACACAGGCAGAAGAAGGGTTAAAGCAGCCATGTGGAGAACCCAGCCAATTAGAAGAGGGAGAAGGCTTAATGAAGCAGCCAATCAGGGCCAGACTGGCCCATATAAGAAGGGCTGCTGAGCAGAAAATAGGCAACCTCTTCCTGGAGGTCAAGGGAGGAGGACTGGCTGCCTGCCTTGTAGTAGGGTTGAGAGAGAGCACCTTGGACAGAGAAGTGCTGGGCATTGTCAGGGGAGCAAGAAGGAGCTCCAGCCTGAGGGCTGCCAGACTGAGGCCCTGATACAAGGGCAGAGAAGGTGTGAGGTTTGCGGGGAAGGGGCCCATGGAAACAGATGGCGGAGTAGGAGGAGAGGCAGTATGTGGCTGCTGGCTATAGAGTCCCTGGGTCAGAACCTGGAGTAGTGGGCGGGCCCGGGTTCTCTCCCCTTTTGCCCCCCTCTCCCCCCCACTTGCCACTGAGGGGAGTGGCCAGTGCATGGATTGCAGTTTGCCACTGAGGTGAGAGGCTAGATCAGAGTCTGCAGTTTGCCACCGAGACAAGTGGCTGGACTGAGGACTTTCGGGTCCCCTGGAAGGAGGGAGAGAACTGAGTGGGGCACAGCCAGAGGGCACCATTATCTGGGGAGCAATGTGGGTCCTAGAGGTGTAGGCGAGAGTGACGATGGGTGAGACACCACTAGACGAGGGCACTCCAGCGAAACAAAAGCTAATTCCCAGGATGGCTATCAGGAGGCACTGCAGTGATGAGTCTCACCCTGTTACACATGACTTAAGCATGACCTATCATAACTCACAAGTGAAGGCACAAAGAATATCTATGAATGGGTTAGATAAGGTCAGCTCTAACAAATTAACACACTTCTTCCATTATCATCTTATGTTTTCAAAACAGCCCAGATGATGTAGATAACATCCAGCAACTTTAATGGAAGAGTTTAAATCCCCAAAATTTCAATAGTTTATTATTTGTACTACAATAGTTCGTAAAGGCTCCAAACAATATTGTGCCAGGCCCTGAACAAACATACCAATTTCCTGGCATCAGCCTTGGCCCAATGCAGCCTTGAGCTGCTGATAATGAGTTTTAAATTGTACAGCTAAAATAGGGTCCATGGGCAGAATGACCATGGCAGAATAACCCCACCTGCGCTTTTGCTGTGAAGGGGCCTTTTGGAAGCACAGTGATGGAACATTTGTGCCAGGAGAAAGGAAACCGTCTCTAACAGAGGAATTCTCTGCCAGTAAGTTGCAGCAAGTTTCTATCCCCTTTGAGCACTATGTGTGGCACAGAATCTGAAAATGTCCTGTCCCAAAGAGTTTGCATTCTAAATAGGCAAGAAAAAGAAAGTGAGGAAATTGTTAAACTGATGACTGCAATTTCAGAACCTTTTTTTCCATTTAATTTTCGATCTGGCTCTTTTTTTCTTTAGTGAATAAACAAGAATTGAGAGTCAGTGAATGACCATTACAGTGACTTAAAAATGGCAGCTACTATGTTTAAAATTTAAAGGAATGGAACATCTCTCTGGAACACCATTGGAATGCATATCTTACTGGTATATTATATGCAGGGGAATCCCATTATTGGAAAGTGTCCCTTTTCACAAAATGCTTTACTCTAAATGAGGTTCCATCTTTGCCTTGGAAGTAGTGGTAGGGCCATTTCTCCACTCTCATTGTGCAGCTGAAGGAGTTACGGAGGAGGCCACGTTTGGGAAGGTGTAGGGGCGATAGAAGAGATTGGGAAGAGTACTGCAGCAAGACCAGCTGTTACAGAGTTCCCCTTTTCCACTCCTCCAGACTACTAGAAACATCATTCCACTTATTGTGCCTGACATGAGCAAGTGAGGAAGGAGCTGCAATCATTTGAAAACTAATCTAAGAAAATATTGAGTTTCTTTAAAAACTTGACATGCATTTTCATGTCTGCAAAGATGGCGCCTTTTGTTTTGGGAGCCACAACGTTTACAGTTTATTCAGAAATTAGTGGTGAGATTATATTACATATTCCTGTAATGAGCTTTTTTCCTGGACAAGATGGCTCATCCCATATATATTTAATTATTAATCTTAAATTATTCAGGAGATAGATGGCTGATCTATCTCCCCTTGTAAGTATTCTCACACTTCTTATCAAACTATCTGTACTGGGCTATCTTGACTATCACTTCAAAAGTTTTTTTCCCTTACTTAATTGGCCTCTTAGAGTTGGTAGGGAAACCCCCACCTTTTCATGCTCTCTGTATGTGTATATGTATCTCCTCAATATATGTTCCATTCCATGCATCCAAAGAAGTGGGCTGTAGCCCACAAAAGCTTATGCTCAAATAAATTTATTAGTCTCTAAGGTGCCACAAGTACTCCTGTTCTTTTTACATACTCTAAATATCCTCTGAAAACATCCAATGTGAAGCATTAAAGACAGACATGTTCATTTCTAAAATATTTTGGATACATAAAATATGACTTTTCAAAGGTTGTCATGTGATGTATTTTGGGGATTTATGACATCATGGCTGTGGATGCTATGGGACAGGAGCATCTGATGTAAATTGCCTTCAGTTGCAGAGATTCTGCTCTGGACAGAGAGAATTCCATCAACTATACCTCACATTATAAGATCAGGATTTTTTAAATTTACATTTTACTTTTAAGATCAGAAAATTAACTAGCTGGTGTTTTATCTAAGTCAGTAGAAGCTGTCAGTCCCACTGACACCAGCCATATGATACACACACATCCATCCTTCCCAAAGAGATAGCTAAGATAACCAGCTGTAGTGAACGAGGCTATTTGTAGGATCTTTGTCTCATTTGCTTTAGAAATTGGAAAGTGCAGTGAACAAAGCATGGGACTGTAGGAAGAGAAAGAACATTCTCATAGTTAAGAGAGGTGAGTGCCACAAGAGATTTCATTTCTCTCTGTCAGTCTTCCTTTGTGAACCTAAGCAAGTCACTTACACCAAAATTTTGGCAGGTGGTCACTACTGCATGTTGCTCATTTTCTGAGTGTCCTGGTTGAGGCACCTACATCCTGATTTGCCAGACTGCTGAGTCAACAGGGGTTGTGGATGCTTAGCACTTCTGACAACAAGGTAGTGTGGTCTGGGGCTTTAAGCATGTAACTGGGAGTCAGGAGGTCTTGCACTCTAATTCTAGCCCTCACACTGACTCACTATGTGGTTACTCCCCACTCTCACATCTTTCAAGTGGGAATAAAGCTTGTTAGAGGGGAGATGTGGAGATTAGTTGTGAGGAACTCAGATACTGTGGTGATGAGCCGTCTAGAAAAGGCCATGAAGAGATGAATAACTCAATACAGCACAGGGCTTGGATGGTGTGCAGTAAGTAAGGTTGAGCCACTAATTAGATAAGACCAAATATGAAAAGCTGCCCCATGCCCCAAGCACCATCCATCCTGGGCCCTGGCCGAGGCAGGACTCCTGTAGAAAAAAACAAGTGTGTACTAATGCAATCATAGGCTGTATCATAATTTGTATGCACAAAGGGGGCTGAATAAGGCTGCATGGGTAACCATAATCTAGCATTTCCTAACATCAAGTTCTTAATTTTGCAACCTAAATAATGTTCTATTTAACATGTTTTTTAAACATTATTGTCAGGGTTCCCTCCCCACTCTAAACTCTAGGGTACAGATGTGGACACCTGCATGAAAGACCCCCCTACGCTTATGTCTATCAGCTTAGGTTAAAACTTTCCCAAGGCACAAATTCTTCCTTGACTTTGGATGGTATGCTGCCACCACCAAGTTAGACAAAGATTCAGGAAAAGGGCCACTTGGAGTTCCTGTTTCCCCAAAATATGCCCCCAAGCTCCTTCACCCCCTTTCCTGGGGAGGCTTGAGAGTAACCAAGGTGAGCACTGACCAGCCCCTTTGGTTTTTAAGACACTAAAACCCAATCAGGATCTTAAAAACAGAACATGATTATAAGAAAAAGTAAAAGAAGCACCTCTGTAAAATCAAGATGGAAAGTAATTTTCAGGGTAGTCAGATTCAAAACACAGAGGATTCCCCTCTAGGCAAAATTTTTAAGTTACAAAACCTCTCTCTTAGCACAGGAAAAATTCATAAGCTAAAACAAAAGATAATCTAATGCATTTCCTCGCTATTACTTATTATTTCTGTAATATTAGATGTATTATTTCAGTAGGAGCTAGATTACTTACTTGGTCTCTCTCTCTTTGTCTCAGAGAGAACACACACAGAGCCCAAAGCAAAAACCTTCCCCCACAGATTTGAAAGTATCTTCTCCCCTCATTGGTCCTTTTGGTCAGGTGCCAACCAGGTTATTTGAGCTTCTTAACCCTTTTCAGGTAAAGGAGGGATTTTATGCTACCTTTAGCTGTATGTTTGTGATAGTTATAAAGAATCCTTTAGAGTTTACATGAGTTACCATCAATTACAGCGGTCAACATTAAAAACTGATTTGCCAATTCCAGACCACAAATTCACTGATGCCACATCAGGAAACAGCCATTTAAGCACACACTTTCTAAAAAGTTCCCTTGCTGAGAACATAGTGATATATGAGACTACATTACAGTTTCCCCTTATACTTAAGGTAGGAAATGTCTTTGATAGCAGCCGTCCACTGTTTGTAGTGGCTTTTACTGGGCATGGGAATGATAGTGTGGTTTAGAATAGTGAATATTTTAAATATTCCATCTGTTGCATTAGGATGTGTGAAGGCTCCCCAAAGGCTATAGTTGTTATGGTAAGGTTTAAGGGAGAGGTAACGCAAATTACTGTTCAGTGGTATCATTCATTGCAATGGGATTGTAACAACTAAACTCTTGTATGTGCCCTTATGCATCCAATGAAGGGAAGTTAGTTTGAAATGCCAAATTGCAATGGATTTTTCAAACTGTCATCTGCTATTTATTCTACATAATGATCCTTTTCATTCTCATTTGTTTTTCTGTGCAGTGAATTTCAATCCTGATTTAGATAGACACAAAGATTCAGCTTGAAGGAGTTAAGGTAACTGGGGTCATAAATAATTAATGTGAGGTACTGGAGCTGCCTTATTTATGAGCAGATCTAAAAATCTGTTCAATAAATGCCTAAAAGGTATCACACATCAGTTTGGCTTTCTATAACTGAGTGAGTTTTCCTAAATTATCCAAATAAGCACCACAAGACAGTCATTGATGCAGAGCAATCTGGCTCACTGATTGCTTGTGCTCAGCTTACAAAATGTGTGTTTCAGTATGTCCAAATGTAAAGTCATGCATCTAGGAACAAAGAATGCAGGCCATACTTATGGAATGAGGGACTCTGTCCTGGGAAGCAGTGACTCTGAAAAGATTGGGGGGTCATAGTAGATAATCAGCTGAACATGAGCTTCCAGTGCAAGACTGTGGCCGAAGGGCTAATGCAATCCTTGGATGTATTAACAAAAGAATATCCGGTAAAGTAGAGAAGTTATACTACCTCTGTATTTGGCACTGGCATGACCGCTCCCACAATACTGTATACAGTTCTGGTGTCAACAATTCAAGAAGGATGTTGAAAAACTGGGGAGGGTTCAAAGAATGATTAAAGGATTGGCAAACATGCCTTACACTGACAGACTTGAGTGGCCTAATCTATTTAGCTTAAGAGAAGTTTAAGGGGTGACTTGATAAGTCTCTAAGTACCTATGTGGAAAACAGAAATTTCATTACAGGGCTCTTCAGTCTAGCAGACAAAGGTCTAGCAAGATCCAGTGGCTGGAAGTTGAAGCTAAAAAAATTGAGACTGGAAATAAGGTACACATTTTTAAACAGTGAGGGTAATTAACCACTGGAGCAATTTACCAATTGTGGTGTACTGTCTATCCATAATTCAGGGAAGTTCCATGGCTTATGTTATGCAGGAGGTCTCACTAAAATGATCAGAGTGGTCCCTTGTGACCTTGTAATCTATGAATGTATAAAAAAAGACCATTCTATCCATGAACCACTCTTGAGCTGTAAAGTTAGTACAATCAAAGCAGTGGGAATTGCTAGATTGAATTTCTGTAATAAACTCTTAATTTGAAACTAAACTATATTCAACATTTGACCACTTAAAAATGTATTCAAATATAGCAACAAACCCTGCCAGGGTGTGCATTTGTTGGTTACTGATGTGCATCTTATATACTTTGTGAGGCAAGGGGATTAAAGGGTGAATGTCATTAGCCACCCATAGAATGCACTCTTAATCTAACACTTTAGCATTACTTATTGCTATTAGACTAGGGTTCTTTTTATCCCTAATTTTTAATAAGCCTTTTATAAAAATTATGCAGTATTTTCTTCTAATAGTTCTCACTAAATGGATCAACAATGTAAGGGAAGCCAATAAACACACTTATAAATAATGTCTCTGAAAGCCTTATTCCTTTTGCAATTCCTTGTTGCTTCCAAAATCTTCTCCAGGAGATTTTTCTCCATTCATTCTCTGACATATCTACATGGAGTATGAACACTGACACTAGCCAGTAATTCAAAGTACAATACCACTCAGGGCTGGGGTGACTATAAATTCAGCCAGTACCCTATAGTTCTGTTATCTTCTCACATTCCCAAGCAACAAGTGGGAGCCACATACCATAGCTTATCCTTCAATTCATTCCTTCCTATTTTGTTGGCAGGAGATATAAATGACCACTCATGTCATTTAATAACATATGAGGGGATACCATGACTTGCTGCTTCAAATTTCCATGGGGGGTGGGAAATGGTGGTATGCACGTTAAAAAAATATCTTTTGGCCTCTTCTATAACACTTCATCACATGTAAAAATTGTACCAGGATTAAACAGCTGCCTGGGAAGTTCTTAAACTTACTTTTAAAGAGGTAGTAACTGAACTGTCATAGTGACTCAACTGCATCCCCACAATTCCTCTAAGAAAGCAACATTCCAGTGAACACTTTAGGTTTGAAAAATGGCCTTTTTTCAGTGCTATTTTTCAACACAGAAGTTTTATTTTGATAGACTGGTGCTTTCTTAAAGGGCAGATGTTTTCTGTGAAAAAAAAGTATGATACTGGGACCCAAGATTGAAAGCCAAGCAAAGTCTGCAGTTAATGCACAGCTTTCGGAAACAGCTGGTTCTAACTGAAGGTCTTGTATGTAGGAGCAAAGCTCAGAGGGAGGCATGGTGTTGCATCCTTTCTCTAAAAGCCCCTGCGAAGGACATCGCTGTACCACACTATCCAACAAGATTGACATTACTATATGATTATTTTGTGGCAGTTCAGAATCATTTTGTGGCAGCTCAGTACCATGCAAATTGTACACCTTCACCCAAGACCACAGCTGGAATCATTCTTGTTAGTCAAGGGAATGTTGATGCAAATACATAACTATTCTTCACTGTTATTTTCAAAATCTTGCTGCTCTATAAGCCAAACAGCTCCAGAGATAATCTGCATGCCTCGGAAGGGATGAAAAAAAAATCCTATGTATTTAGAGCTGTTTAAAGGCATTGACACTAGCTCAGCCCACATGTGCAGATGAGTCATATAAACAGGCATAATCTTCTGACTGTGCCTGTTATATGGGGCTGTGACATTGGTATAAGATCCTCATTAACACTAATGAAGTTATCCTCACAACTTCCATGATAGGTATTCTCTGTTTGACGGAGCTGAGGCAGAGTTCAGTGACTTACCCAAGGTAACAAAAAATCTGTGACAGAGCCAGGAATATAACTCTGATCTCTTGAATCTCAGGACAGTCTTAAGCAGACCATTCTTCCTTTCCCTTTTTTCTGAATAAGAGATAGATGAGACCTACTGGTTTAACAAGGAAAACACCCAAAATGTCAGAACTAAACATTTCACTCTTTATGTAGACTTGATTTATTCCTTCTGGATATACCTGAAAGTCTCTCTAAGAGATATTGTATTATTCTGGGTCAAGCTTGATACTTGTACGCATAATGTATAATACTGTATTGCTCTTGACTTTTAGTCAGTTGCCTATTTCTTTGGACTCTCACCCTTTTAAGTATTATAATGTATTATGTGTATAATAGTGTGTATTTGTAAACCTGTGAAGTCAGAACAGCTCAGCTTTGTGTCATAGGTCCTATATTGCTTACAAATCCTCCTTTAGTTTGTGCTTTCGGGGCATGAAGATCTGTGTTTTGTCACTACTGTGCCAAATGGCTTTCGTGTGCAATAGTGAAAACCATGATGTTCTAGGCAATCATGAATTTCGTAATGTAACACTTAGTAAAGTTAATGAGTATAAGCAGAGGATTATAAGTGTAAAAAAGTAATTTAGTACTGATAGTTAATATAGCAGCAATGTTTCTGCCCAACAGAGGCCTAACTACATTTACTACTAAAAACAATTTGCTAAGGAGGGATCTAAACGTTCTTCATCCACATAGAATCCATTTTGAACTATGTCTGTTATTTTAACCTAGATGAATGCAGTCTTGACCTTCAATAGATCAAGCCAATGACTAGGTTCCCTCTACTCCCTCCCAGTTTAAGAAATAAGATGGCTCATCTAAAATGCTCTGGAATGGGCCATTTTTTATTAAACCATCACAAGTGAGATCATTTTTAGTTTTTACTTCCTGAACAGTCATATTTCTAAGGGAAGTGTTTCCAGTAGATATTTTTATTAAATGGTATTTTTATTCCAAGCAGAGGCAAAAACAGGGGATATTCCTAAGGAAGAGAGGATGTGAAGACCAGAGAGACTAAAGAACATTTTTAATATAAAACAGACATTATTTTTGCTACTAAATAACAAAACACTTCGGACATGTTGCACAAGGCATAAGTTTTAGACTCTACTCTGAGGGTACAGCAACCTCAAGTAGCAGCCCCTTCACAGGTTACCTTAGAGCAAGAAGTTTTGTACTGGGGAGCAGGCAGCTACTTTACAACAGAAATTGGCGTTAATTAATGAGGTTAGGACCACCACTTTGTACTGCAACACAGAATTTTCACTAGATTATTTGCATTTGGAATTATATAGGAAATGCTATATCAGATTAGACCAGTGGGCCATCTAGCCAAATAAACTGTCTTCCAGAGAAACCAAGAAATTAGGAGTTTAACTTAACAGGAAAAGATGGTAGTGGCAAATAAATCCCCCAAACCTAAATCAAATGCAAGGTTGTAAATCACTTGTTCAGGAGGATAATAATCAGTAAAATACAGATGCATTGTCTGCAAAAAAGCAAGGATCATCTTCTAGATAAAGGCACAGGGCTGGAAGCCAGAGCACCAAGATCCCTTCCTGCTTCTGCCACAGACTTCCTGTGTTCCCTTGGGCAAGTCACCTAACTACCCTGTGCCTCAGTTTCCTCATCTGTAGAACAAGGATATTTGTCTACCTCCTTGGGTGTAGAGAGGTCATTTAATCTCTACTCAACTCAATCCCTGCAGGATCCCTTAATATTTCAGCTGCTCTTCAGATTTCTAATGTTTGTCACATTTTTCTTGTACTGACGGCCCAGAACTTGACTCAATACTCTCCAAGTCTCAGCAGAACTGTGTAGGAATTAACACTTCCCTGCTCCATGATTCGGACACCTGTGCAGCACATACCTGCATGGGCCTCATCTGCTGCAGTACTATGTTGGAAACTTATCTACTTTACTACTCACTATTACCCACAGGTATTTCAGAACTATTGTCTTCCAGGATTCTGTTGTTTCAGATTCTTTGCCCCTTGCCTCTCCAGATATTATTCAACTTGAATCTTTGTTCTTTTCCATCAATATTTTTTATGCTCTAGTAATTATTTCACTTGGCTGGTGTTCAAAATGCGTCCCAATTTATGAGACAAGGTGGGTGAGGTAATACATTTTATTGGACCAACTTCTGTTGGCATAGGCATCAACTCGTGGGTGCTCCAGGGCTGGAGTACCCACTGACAGCCAGCTCCCCTTGCTACCCCCAGTGCCTCCTGCCTGCAGGTGGTCATGCTGATCAACTCCTCCCTCTCCCTCCCAGCGCTTCCCACCTGTTGCGATCAGCTGTTCTGCGGCATGCAGGAGGTGCTGGGGGGAGTGGGAGGAATGCGGAGGGGCACGCTCAGCAGAGGGCAGTGGAACTGGGCAGGAAGAGGCAGGGCAAGATGGAGCAGGGATGGGAAGAGGCAGGGCAGGGTGGGAAGGGGTGGAGTGGGGCAGAGCCCATGGCTGAGTGGAAGTTGAGCACCCCCAGGGTAAGGAAGCTGGCACCTCTCTGCTGGTGAGAATAACAAGCTTTTGAGCCACACAGAGCTCCTCTTCAGGTTTAGCCATCCCACTTTAGTAGCATTTTAAGTGCTGCTTGCTCCCTCAGCTAAATGGATAATGCCAGACCCAACAGCATCTTCATGCCCCAAAATTTTATATTGTGTTGTTTACAGACTTCAGTTGATAAACACATTTCTAGACAATTCAAGATACAGTACCTAAAAAATTCAGAGAAAAGTGACAATGCTCTCACCCCCATCACACATACCAGTAATACATGTGGCAGACGTGCAGTGATCTAAAATGAGCAAGGAAGGGATAGCACAAAAGGCATGTGATTTAGAAAATTTCTGTTCAAGTCAGAGACACTAGAGCCCAGGTCCTTTATCCTCCTTAACTACAGGTAGAGATCTTCGTTATCAAGCAATATTAAGTACCATAACCTCTGTCTGTGAGTGACTAGAGGATATCATTGCAGGTGCACACATGCAAGCACACAGTACAGAATCCCTTCCTAACTAGCACAATCAGGCAGACAGAACTTGGGGTAGAAGGAGAGTCATATCTTTCTACAACTTAAAAACAAAATGATCTTGGCTCCTGGAAACTAATCCTGTTGTTGCCTGGTAACCTTTAATATCAGCAAGAGAGAGGAAGTAATTGTGTTGACTGTGGTGGTGAAGTCTGTGCCATCCTCTGTGTTGGGGCTGGAGGAGCCTCTTGGAAGCTTCTAGGAGCTTCTTGTGAGAATTCCACGTAAGTAATTTCCTCACCCCAGTTGGAGAGTCACTCCCTCGCTGTGTACTGCTAAACCTCTCCTTAAATATTATGTTTATAGGTATGATTCACAAGAACCTTTTGCTGGCTATGGAATGGACCAAATTGTATCAAAGGCAGATTTTTCTCTGTGGAAGATACCCCAAACCACTTAACAGGATTTTCATACCTCCTCCCTCTTCAAATGATATGTTTAATTATCAGTATCTTCACTTACCAAAGTTCACGACATAGTTCTCAAGAACAAAATATAAATGCTTACAGCAAGAAGTATTAATAGAATTGTTTACCAAGTGATGTTAGCTCCTACTTTGGTTATAAAAAGAAGATTTGTTTAAACAGAAAGAGATTCCCCAGTTCCTTATCTCTTCAAGCCATAGGAACCCTAGCTACATAAGCTTTAACAAAAGCTGAGAGGAGGTGGGGGACAGTTTCTTGTCCAAGTCTCATATTAAAATATTGGTGGCACATGCCTGGTCACTCTCCATGACTTAGCCTGTTGAGATTTTACAAAGAGAATAAGAGAAAGGGCAAACTAGTAGGAAACATAATAGGTACTTACAATGAGTAGAGAAAAAGGAGAAAGGGGCAGCCTGTAGCAGTCAAATACAATTTGTGCATTTTAGAGCTGCAGCTGCTTGTCTCTCCCAGATGTAAAAGGCCAGCTGCCAGAGGAGGGAAGAACTCCTATGAAAGGGTGAAGATGCAGGTCTGTGGTAATCAGGGAAAAGAGTTGTAATTTATTCCTGGGGAAAAAATTGAGTAGGAATACTTTTACTACAGGTTGATTCATAACCCAATCATTTAAAATACATTTACTCAATATACAACAACCATAAATAGAACCAAGGCAAAGTAACATCAACAGGGCCTGGTCTCCTACCCCTACCCTTGCTTGTACCACCAAGATTTCAGAATACCTCTTGCATATACATCTGCAGTTATTTTATTATAACAAAGTGCCTATAACAAGTTTAATCATCCATAGATCCATTATTTTTATGAACAGCCAAATTCAGCAAAGGTGCAACAGGATGAAAGAAGCTGCACCTACATACACTAGTGCTGAATTTGGCTCTTGCACATTCAGAGGCAGCAGTCTCCTCAGACCAACATATTATTATTGGAACATTAACGTTCTCTTATCTATTAGTGCAAGAAAAGTCAATGGCCAACCAATTATTTAATTTTAATTTTATATTGATGGAAGTCATGTAATACAGCAGTGGCATTCTAAAGTTCAAAACTGCTCATGAATCTTCTACTGTGACTAACCCCACTATTTGGGGACATAACCAAATAGTGGACACAGATGTCTGTTTTTTTAAAAGTGTTTATTTTAACCGGATGGTCATGTGTTCTTGTGACCAACACTTAATTAACTATGACAAAGAATAAAGTGCTTTTTTCACCCACATGAAAACATGTAACGTGCTAATGAGCAGCAGTTGTTCTGGTATTGCTACTAGCACGGCAGAGAGTAGTATAACTAATAATAGAGGACATCTAGTGGTGTTTGGTTGTAAATATATATGTTTACATAGAAAGTAAGCCAAATTCACCATTTGATGTGTCTCCACAGACTTCAATGAAGTTACAGCAAGTATTAATTTGGCTCATTGTGTTACTCTACAAACTTTCTTCTTAAGTGATTTCCAAAGGATTACTGCAGGGGTTTTGGAAAAAATCAAGTTTGATTTCTGCCCTCACCAAGACACATGCTAAGTACTGTATACTAGGCATATTTTGATTGCATTGCAGTTATTGGGCCAAATTCACTGCTGACATCAATCATTGCAGTTCCATTGGTGTTAATGGAACGTTTCTGTCTGTTTAGGAAGCCAATAGTAAAGTTAATAATTATAAGCTTATGTAGCAAAGACGCGTGGCCACCTTTGGAGATTGGCAGTGATAGATGGCCAGCTGCTCCCTGGTGGGCGGAACCCAGGAAGGCCACACTCTGCACGCTGGAAGCAGAGGGGAGGGACATGAACAGAAAATATAAAAGGTGGGCCCTGAAGTGAGTTGGGAGCAAGCTGCCAAAAGAGATGGATGCATCCACCCCACTGCAGATGCAGAAGCCTGCAGAAGTCTTCTGCTGTCCCGAGGAGGTCCCCGAGCTACCCGTACGGCCCAACCTGCCAGATGCTGAGAAGTTATTGGGACTACCTCTCGCAGTGTACCTGAGGGGGAGTATAGGAAGTAGCCCAAGAGAACCAGACTATCATCTGGCTGCGGTGCCACTGGAGATACGATCAGCGTGTTGCGGGTGGATTCCCCACGGACCCAGTGAGACACCACTCTGCCGTTGTTAGGGCCCTGGGCTGGGACACACTGGAGTTGGGCGGGGCTGTGTCTCCCCTGTCCCCCCTCTCCTGGAGTGGCAGTACTCTCCCCTCCTCAGCTCAGGAGACCTGCGCTTGCTGGGTGCTCCCCCTTTGCCGGGGCCCCCTAGACTGTGCTTGGTGCTGCACCCTGCCCCAGGGTCTGGGCCCCTGAACTGTTCACTGTTCTACCCTTCCTGAGGGTTTGAGCCCTAGAGACAGCTAATTTCCCCTGTACAGACTCATAAACTAAAGGAAACTCATAAAATAAAGGAAAAGGTGGTGGTTGACCGGTTGGATTACTCAAACCCCTTCAAATCAAGCTTGTAGCTATGAAACAAACCAGTGACTGAGGATTATACTCTTATATAGTATTTAAATATAAGTAAATAAATGTCATTTATAAATGAGCAATTTTACACTCAAACATATTTGTACTAATTTAGCACAAACTGTAGTTAAAAGATATGCCAATTACATTAAAGATTGTTTAGCATGGTGCCAAAAGACAGACCTAGAATGAATTAAAGAAAGAGACTGGCAATGGAGAAGGAAAATACATAACCTAAACTTGCCTGAGAAATTTTTTTCCAGTGAGGTGGGCGCTATTCATGCAGTTATTTGAAGTACATATAGCTAGTTCCCAGTGGCACAATTGAAAAACCCAGATGTGTCTTGGCTGATTTTTATTCCATGTGGCAGAGCATGACATACTGTAGTAGATATTTGGGATCCACTTGATTAAAAAGAAAAAGATACATTTTCTGAATAATTTCTATAAAAGATTATGCAATCAAAAAACAAACAAACTCTGTATCTTTCTCTAAACTTGCCTCTAACACAGGGAATCAGGCATAGTCAGGCTTCAGGTACAAACAGACTTTTAAAGCAAGTGCTTTTGGGCAATTGCACAATTTCTTAGCTCATAATAGAGCAGTCAGCAAAGCAAAAAGTGACCAAGTGAGGCTTAGGCCTGGTCTGTACTACGCGTTTATACCGAATTTAGTAGCATTAAACCGAATTAACCCTGCACCTGTCCACACAATGAAGCCCTTTATATCGATATAAAGAGCTCTTAATACTGATATCTGTAATCCTCCCTGACGAGGGGAGTAGCGCTGAAATCGATATTGCCATGTCGGATTAGGGTTAGTGTGGCCGCAATTCAATGGTATTGGCCTCCGGGGGTTATCCCACAGTGCACCATTGTGACGGCTCTGGACAGCAATCTGAACTCAGATGCACTGGCCAGGTAGACAGGAAAAGCCCCGCGAACTTTTGAATTTCATTTCCTGTTTGCCCAGCGTGGAGCGCTGATCAGCATGGGTGACCATGCAGTCCCAGAATCCAAAAAGACCTCCAGCATGGACCCTACAGGAGATACTGGATCTGATCGCTGTATGGGGAGACAAATCTGTTCTATCAGAGCTCCGCTTCAAAAGACGAAATGCCAAAACATTTTAAAAAATCTCCAAGGCTATGATAGACAGAGGCTACAGCAGGGACTCAGCACAGTGCTGCGTAACAAGCGTAACGGAAAGCCAAAGAATCAAATGGATGCTCATGGACTGAGGGAGGGGGGACTGAGGACTCGAGCTATCCCACAGTTCCCGCAGTCTCCGAAAACCATTTGCATTCTTGGCTGAGCTC
This sequence comes from Gopherus flavomarginatus, assembly GCF_025201925.1. Lineage (NCBI taxonomy): Eukaryota > Metazoa > Chordata > Testudines > Testudinidae > Gopherus > Gopherus flavomarginatus. Next base: position 38,991,016 of record NC_066622.1, read on the forward strand.
CCAATGCCTGAAGGGTCAAAAACATTGTTGCGGGTGGTTCAGGGTATATGTCGTCAATTTACCTCCTTCCCCCCCGTGAAAGAAAAGGGAAAAAAATAGTTTCTCGCCTTTTTTCAATGTCACCATATGTCTACTGGATGCTGCTGGTAGAAGGGGTGCTGCAGTGCTAAACAGCAGCATCCCCTCCTCTCCTCTCCCTGATGGCAGATGGTGCAATAGGACTGGTAACCACCATCATCATCCTGTGAGTGCTCCTGGCTGGCCTTGGTGAGGTCGGCCGAGGGTGCCTGGGCAAAAATGGGAATGACTCCCGGTCATTCCCTTCTTTAAGCTTTGTCTCCTGGAGATTCAGTCCTGCCTGGAATATCATAGCAGCTGGAGGCTGCGCTCCTCTCCCCCCCCTCCATCCTTTAGTGACTAATGGAGATTCAGTCCTGCCTGGAATATCATAGCAGCTGGAGGCTGCCTCCCCCTCATTTTATCTCAATTCATACATTCTTTGTTACTTCATCACACAAATGGGGGGATAACTGCCACGGTAGCCCAGAAGAGGTGGGGGAGGAGGGAAGCAACGGGTGGGGTTGTTGCAGGGGCACCCCCTAGAATGGCATGCAGCTCATGATTTCTGCGAGATGTCTGGGGCTCTGACCCAGAGCGGCTGTCCTCTCTGGTTCTTTAGCAGGCTTGCCCCATATTCTAGGCAGGACTGACTCTACTTTTAGACAAAACGTAAAGAAGTGAATGACCTGGGGAGCCATTCCCATTTTTGTCCATGCACCCCCGGCCGACCTCAGCGAGGCCAGCCAGGAGCACCCATTACAGCAGCAGACGGTACAATATAACTGGTATTCGTCATTGCCAATTTCCAAAGCAGCAGACGGTGCAATAGGGCTGGTAACCGTCTCTGCTACATTGCAAAGGCAAGTGAATGATGCTGTGTAGCACTGCAGTACTGCGTCTGTCAGCAGCATCCAGTACACATACAGTGAGAGTGAAACAAAGCTAAACGGGCTCCATGGTTGCCATGCTATCTCGTCTGCCAGGGCAATCCAGGGAAAAGGGCGCAAAATGATTGTCTGCCGTTGCTTTCACAGAGGGAGGATTGACTGACGACATTTACCCAGAATCACCCGCGACACTGTTTTTGCCCCATCATGCATTGGGATCTCAGCTCAGAATTCCAATGGGCGGGGAAGACTGCGGGAACTATGGGATAGCTATGGGTTAGCTACCCACAGTGCAACGCTCCGGAAATATACACTAGCCTCAGTACATGGACGCACACAGCCGAATTAATGTGCTTAGTGTGGCCGCGTGCACTCGACTTTATATAATCTGTTTCTAAATACCGATTTCTGTAAAATCGGAATAATCCCGTAGTGTAGACATACTCTTAAACAAGGCAGGTTTGAGGCTGCAAAGTGTACCTGATGTTCACAGAAAGAACGAGATAGTCAGCTTTAGATTCAAATGCTGAATAATTCTGCACCCATATCAACAAGAGACATTGTAATTTACAAAATTAAACATGCCATTAGAAACTTGAAAGTCACTACCAGGTGTAAGACAGGCTTCTCACACTGAAATCAGCAAAGCATATGATCCCATCATGGAAACAGAATTCTATGCTACAGTAGTGAGAGAGCTGAAGACTCACCCAACATGCACGTCTCTAACCCATTTAGGAGCCTTACATAAATTCCCAGCATATTGGTTTATGCATCTGGGAAGGAAAGGGGGGCAGTACTTTATCTCATCCACTATCAGACTCTGCCATTGCCTCAGTTTCCTCACTTCCACAGCCAAACAAACCACCACAACTAGTGCTTTTGAATCACTCTCTCTTTCTCTTTAGTAGAATATAATAGCTTATTTCAAAGCAAGAAATGTTGTCCAAATCATAGGAACAACCAGGGGTACCAGGATGGCTCCCCAATATGCCAACCGCTTCGTGGGCTCCCTTGAGAAATAATTTCTGGAAAAATACACCACAAAACCAATGGTATACCTGATATACATCAAAGGTATTTTCATCCTCTGGACAAATGACCTAAAACTCACTCACAGATTTCCACCACAACTTCAACAACCATCACCCATCCATCAAAGTCTGTCTAGAACACTCTCACACCTGTATCAACTTCCTGGACACCACAGTCCACTTCAACAATGAAACTTTACTGACAATTAGATACAAGAAAGTCACGGATCACCACACTTATCCCCACAGATCCAGTAACCACTCCAAATACACCAAGAAATTCTCAGCCAGGCACTCAGATACCACAGAATATGCTCTGAGGAGAAAGTCTGGGATACACATCTTACCACAATTAAAATTGTCTTCACCAAAGGACACTCCATCAGAAAACTAGATCCCATCAAAGAACAAGCTATTCAAAGAGAACCTACTTCAACACAGAAAAAGACCCCCACTGATAAAATCCCTAGTTGTCACCTACCATTCCACTGGAACCCACATGGAGGATCATCAACCAGTTACAACCAATACTTGATGGGAACCCCATCCTTCTAGCATGTTTCCAGAATCCTCTCTTCTGGCCTTCAAACAACCCCCCAGTCTCACCAAGCTCATCATCAGAAGCAAACTACCCATAGTCCACGCCATACCAGCTCAAAGCAGCACCAGACCTGGCCAGAACGACAAATGCAAAATCTAGCATATTTCCACTGCTACTGCAATGAACAAACACCCCCCACAACACGCCTTTCAAGATCCAAGGGTCCTACACATGCCTATCACATGTGGTGTATTTCATCCAGTGAATCCAATACCCCAAAGACAACTATGTGGGTGAAACTAGACAATCACTGTGTTCTTGAATGAACTCACACAGAAAAATGATAAAAGACAAAAAATACCCTATTACCCATGGACAAACACTTCACAAAGCAATTGCTACATATCTTATCTATCAGTTCTTATCCTCAAAGGAAACCTGCACAACACCTTCAAAAAATGAACTTGGGAGCTTAAATTCATAACTTTGTTAGACATCAAAAATCAACAGAGACAGTGGTTTTATGGCTCATTACAACAATTTATAACTTACTAATCCTCCTTTGTGCTATGACAGCAGAGGTGTTAATAGCCTAGTTCACTTCTATGTGGTCTCTTGAAAAACGTGTTAACCCCTTATGCTTAACAATGCATTCCACCTTGTATTTAGCTATGACACTATGGGGTTACTTTTCCCAGACCTGAAACAGAGCTCCTTGAGGCTCAAAGGCTTGTCTCTTCCAACAACAGAATAAAAGACATTACCAATAAAATATATTATGTCACACACCTTATCTATTTCAAAGCTAGAAATTCTGTTCTTCTACAGGATCACCAATTCAATGCACCCTCATTATCTCAGCAGTCCCATGACACCCCTTCTTAAGAGTTTTGTTTATGTCACTCGCTTCAGCTAACCCCAACCAGGCCTTCTCCCTGGCTAGTAAGGGAAGCATCTTCTCCAGTCCTTCCTAACCCGAGGTTTGACTCTGGATCCACTGCAGGGCCCCCCTGAGCAACATAGTTATACCAACACAAGTTTGTAGTGTAGATCAGGGCTCTGGGCCTCTCATGAAAGCCTGGTCTTTCTTTCATCTATTTTGGAACAGTTTATTTTGTTTTTGCTTTTCTGCAGCTCGACAACTGAAACAAGCTGTTTGTTTGAAAGAAACAACTGATCTTGAACTTTATGTTCATGGTGTGTTTTGTTCTGCTAAAGTTGCTAAACAAACTAGTATTCCAGGAAGTAGGAGACTTTGTTCTCAACCACAAACCAATGTAAAGGAAGAAAGCAGCGTATGGTTAAAGGGTCTTTTATTGTCTACCCGTCATCACAGAAAATCATGTTCCAATTAAATACTTTCTTTTCTCCTTTGTACTTAAATTTTCCTTCAAATAATCTAAACTTGAGCCTTTTCCACCTACACTTTTTTGGTCATATTTTAATATCATAATCCACTGAGAGCAGTTAGGTTCTTCTTTGTGTATGAGTTTCCATGCAGTTCTAAAGGGAAAGGTGGAGAAACAGGGTCCAGAAGAGAAGCCTGACCTTTAAAAGAGTTAGTAGATGTTTAGGAACTTGCTTATCAAGCATTATCATTGGCAGCGTACAGTAACTGGCTGAACAACTATTTATATCCCCTAGGGTTTGTCAGCAAGTATTAATTCTGAAATAAGCAAATTAAACTGCTTGGTAACCAGAGCAAATATAATCATTTATATCTGCATCCAGTTGACATGCTTCCACTACTTGACACAGACTAAAAAGATTTCTAGGCGACTAAAAGCTTACCAGAAAATGTATTAACCCAGTTCATTCACACATGTGATAATCAAGGAGGAATGTGCTCAAGAACTTTGCAAAATTAATTCAACAAGATTAAATCCATAAAAGGCCTGATCTGATGCTCCTTACTCGGGTAAAACTCCCAGTGAAATCAATGACTGGCAAACCCCTGATCAATCAAATGTCATCTTCACCCTAACCCTGTATCAGGGAATGAAGGAACTAAAAATGTTGTAAACACCTTCCTCTCAATCTCATTACCTCATGTGTAGGGCCCTACCAAATTCACGGTCTATTTTGGTCAATTTCACGGTCATGGGATTTTTAAAATCATACATTTCATGATTTCATCTATTTAAATCTGAAATTTCACAGTATTGTAATTGTAGGAGTCCTGACCAAAAAAGGAGTTCTGGGGGTGGGGTTGCAAGGTTACTGTAGGGGTGGTTGTGATACTGCTGCCCTTACTACTGTGCTGTTGCTGGCAATGGTGCTACCTGGAGAGCTGGGCAGCTGAAGAGTGGCAGCTGCTGACTGGGAGTCCAGTTTGGAAGACAGAGCTGCTGCCCTCAGCAGTGTAGAAGTAAGGATGGCATGGTATGGTATTGCGACCCTTACTTCTGTACTGCTGTCTGCAGAGCTGGGCCCTCAGTCAGCAACCGCCACTCTCTGGCTGCCCAGCTCTGAAGGCAACAGCGCAGAAGTAAAAGTGGCATGGTATGGTATTGCCACCATTACTTATGGCAGGGGTTCTCAGACTGGGGGTCAGGACCCCTCAGAGGGTTTTGAGGTCATTACATGGAGGGTGGTGAGCTGTCAATCTCCACCCCAAACCCTGGTTGCCTCCAGCATTTATAATGGTGTTAAATATATTCAAAAGTGTGTTTAATTTATTAGGGGGGTTGCACTCAGAGGCTTGCAATGTGAAAGAGGTCACCAGTAAAAAAGTTTGAGACCCACTGACTTATGGGCTGTTGCCTGCTGAGCTGGGCACCTGGCCAACAGCTGCTACTCTCCAGCCACCCAGCTCTTAAGTCAGCACAGAAGTAAGGGTGGCAATACTGCAACTCCCCTAAAGTAACCTTGTGACCCCCCTGCAACTTCCTTTTGGATCAGGACCCCCAATCTGAGAAATGTCCCCCCCATGAAATCTGTATAGTATAGGGTAAAAGCACACAAAAGACCAGATTTCACGGAGGAAGACCAGATTTCACTGTCGGTGACTCGTTTTTCGTGGCCGTGAATTTGGTAAGACCTTACTCATATGTTTTAGGCCCTGATTCTGCTCTGTAATTAATGGCACATCTCTCACTACCTTAAATGGAAGCAGGATTAAAGCCCATTGGTTATAAACTCAAGCGGTGGCTATTTTTATTTATGTCATGTTCAGCACCTAGTACATCATGATTGCTTAACAAATAATAATTATGAATAATACATGGGAAATGTTTAGTGAGTAAAAAGATTAGGTCTACAGGGCTTGAGTCACAGTGCATTAAATAAATGAAAAGACTTTAATAGGTATTGGATCAGGCTGTTAGTTGAGATGGTCTGTATGGCAAGAGTTTCACATGAAATGTAAGCTAAATAATCACATAGCATTTTGTACATCTAATATTGCAGATTAATGTAATTGCATAAGCCCTGACTTCACTGTGTATATCAGAAACTTATTTACTGCAATAAAGTATAAAGGCCTTGATCCTGCAAATACTTACGCATATGCTTACCTTTTAAGCATGCAAATAGTCCCTTTGAAATCAATGAGATTTAATCTTGTTTCCAGTTAAGTACATGCAAACATTTGCAAGATGAGGCTTCTGTGATTAGATGTCATATGTCATAGTTTTCTCAATATTGCCGATTACAACATGTAAAGGGAATATTCTGATAGACAGAAAAGATCAAATTAAAAGTTAAAAAGTCAGAAATGGGAAAGCATAAAACTGACAAAAAAAATTAGGTCCCAATCCTACAAGCACTTAAGCATGTGCTTAAATTTACACATGGGAATAGTTGTACTGAATTTAAATTGGTGTTTGCAGGATCAGGGCCTTAATTAAAACTAAGAAAGGTTCAATAAAAGACAACATCAACTAAGAAAGTGTGTGACAAAACAACTGAGTGAAGGAAAGTGAACTGGCAATTACACTTTTTTCTTGTCAATGTGGGAAAAGAAATAGAACTGCCAAAGTTCTCTGAGAAGCCTCTAAACGCAAAGAGGATGTACAATAAAAACAGGAGAGAAGGAAAGAGACCAAAGAAGAAAAGAGATAGAAGAAACCACAGCAGAAGTTTAAACTGAGTAAGTGATGTAAGGAAAAAATGAATGCTCTGTGGACTGAAAAATCAGAAATGTTGTAAACTAACTGGATACGAAAAGATCACATCCATAGAGAATGAGATACTTGTAGGTAATTACAAGTGTTTGTATCTCTGTCTGGAGGATTTTGCATTGGCCACTGAAACAGGATTCTGCAAGGAAGTGTCATTTAATCTGCTTTGGTCTGGTGGGGTGAGTAATATTGAACAGGATACCTTTGGCCATTTCAGAGCTTACTGGGAGTGGGATGCTGGACCTCTGGGGGGGGGGAGATATTGACCCACAAGCCTTCTTTATTAGTTCTGGTCCTGTGGCTGGTGGAGAGGAAGCAGATGTGGACCAGAGGAACCCTCATTTGGCTTTAACACTTTGCTGTCTCTGGTTTGTGTGGAGCAGCACCAGCCTTGCCAGGAGGATGGGATGCTGGGCCATGGTGGTGGGTGATTATGCAATAAGAACATGCACAGTATAAAAACCAGTAGAAATCTGGAGTTAAGGACCCTAGATGGGTGAAGGGGAACCTCAGGAAATCTGGGTGTGCATGAGCCCTGTGTATGGGGAAGGTGTAGGGCCTGTGGGTGGGGAATTGGGACTACAGGGGCATGGCAATCGCAGAGGTCCTGCGGAGGTGCTTGGAGCAGGGACACTGGGTGCGGACTTAGAAGGACCGGGACCGGGAACGGGGGCGGGGGAGTGTGCGGGCTGTGAGTGGAGACTTGGCGGCTGCAGGGCCCCGCGGTTGGGGAGAGCAGAGCAGGGACACTGGGGTTATGGGGTGAAGGGAAAAAGGCACCACAGCGGTCCGAGCACCAGCGGCTCCTGCGACCCAGGCCGTCGCGGGGCGCTGTGGACCTGGCTGGCCTCCCTGAGCGGCGCCGGCCTCTCTCGCAGCTTTGCGCCGTCGTCCCCTGTCAGCCGCTAGCAGCGGGCCGGGGCGGGGCCACGCTCAGCCCGGCAGCCCCCGCACGCAGGGCGCAGGCACCAGTTGCTGCCGCGCCCCGCGCTGATGGCGCTGCCGGCGCTGTCCGGCTCGGGGGTGCAGTTCCGGAGGATCCTGGCTCACTTCCCCCAGGAGCTCAGCCTGGCCTTCGCCTATGGGTCCGGGGTCTTCCGGCAGACGGGGGCCACCCCCAGCCAGAGCGTGGTAAGCGGGAATGTGCAGCTAGGAGCCGGGCAGGGCATTGCCCTGCTATGGGTTATCCCCCCGCCCTCGCCTAGTGCACCTGGAGGGGGGCATTGCCCGGCTATGGGTTATCCCCCCGCCCTCGCCTAGTGCACCTGGAGGGGGGCATTGCCCGGCTATGGGTTTTCACACCCCCCCCCCCAGTGCACCTGGAAGGGGTCATTGCCCGGTTACGGTTTTCACCCCCCCCCCAGTGCACCTGGAGGGGGCATTGCCTAGCTACGGGTTATCACCTCCCCAGTGCACCAGGGAAGGAGGGAAGGGGGCATTGTCTGGCGATGGGTTATCACCCCCCCCAGTGCCCCCGGGGGGAGGGGGGCATTGCCTGCCGATGGGTTTTACCCCACCCCCTGTGCACGCCTGGGGGCCAGGCAGAGCCATTGCCCTTAACAGGTTTATATCCCCTGGAATGCACCCAGAGAGGTAGTTCGCTTAGTCATCTCTTTTTCTGAGCTGAAAAGTGTGGAAAAAGTGAATCAAGAAGTGTTATTTACCCTTTCCCTACAACACAAAAATCGTGGGTTGCACAATGAAATTAGTAGGCAGCAGATTTAATGCAAACAAGAGGAAGTACTTTTTTACACAGTGAACCACTCATTTGTGGACTCATTGCTGTGAGGATGTTGTGATGGCCAAAAGTGAAACTGTGTTTAAAAAAATTCATAGAGGCTAGATCCTTCAGTGAGTTAGTGAACATGGTCAGGGACACAGGCCCATGCTCGGGACGATCTTAGATATCTGACTGCCAGAAGCTTTTATTTTCTTTTAAATTGGCCAAACTGCATGATTTCATGCATAGGCATAGCTTGCCTTTTCACTGGGTTTTATTTTCCAAGCAAACTAGATCAATCCAAATGTCTCCCTCTTCTTGTTCCTCACCACAAGAGGCAAAAGAAGAAAAATAAGAATTTTACATATTTAATATTGTTCCCCACAAACATGAGGAAGGGAGAATAACTTGGAAGATGTAATAACAGTCTGTTCAACTCTGTACCAACTCTGTTCAATCACTAATTAGCTGAGCAACTCGAACCAGTCCAGAAATGGCAAGGCATACAGAGAGTCATTCCTCAAGAACTTTCAGCATATCTCAAAATGTTACATATAATAACTAAAACTGTTCTGAACTAGCTAGTCTATGTTCAAGTCTCTTAGGTTTGGAGTTCAGTTCAAACTGTTACTTCATCACAAATCTTTTGTTGTTAGAAACAACTGATTACAGATAGTTTGAATTTCTCGCTATATCAGGTCTTGAAAAAAACAAAAAGTCTACTGAGTGTTGGGGTTTGTGTGTAATTTTCCAAGTATTGAGAACTCCAAATGAAAAAATTACATTAGATTCTCATGCAAAGATTTGTCTTCTATAGAAATGTGTTGGACATGAATTAATTTGCTTTTTTTTAAAAGTCAGGTTATGGGTTGGTTATGTCCTGTCTGTGTGTTGATGTCTTCTATTATCATCTCTGGGCATAATTTAAAGATCAATAGAATCTTATAGAGTGGATATTGCTTGTTTCCTAAACTATATGTAACCGTGTCTTTTTTCTCTTTACCTTGTAGCACAATATGCTGGACTTCGTGTTTGCTGTAGATGATTCTGTGACTTGGCATATGATGAACCTGTTAAAGAATAGGAGTCATTATTCCTTCCTAAAACTTTTTGGGCCAAAGCACATCAGTAATATACAGAGCTGTGGAGCAGGGATTTACTACAATACTTTAGTGCAATGTAATGGTAGGGTAAGTACAATAGGTTGTGACTAATTTGTATAGATCAAATGTTTACATCTAGAGTATTAGAATTACTAGCCTAGGGAAGATGATGTTCAGGAAATACAAATTGCAATTTGCATTTATGTTACAGATAGTAGCTGATCCTTGACTGATGCTTAAGCACTTAAATAAAAGCTTCAGTTCTACATAGCATCTTTAATATTCAGTATCTCAAGCTGTTTTACAAAGTAATATGTTAAATCCTGGACAGCAAAACAGGAGACGACATTGTGCTCAATAAAAGCAACAATTACGCTCAGTAATTAAGCACTTTCAGAATAATAACTGAACTTGTATTCTTTTTCTCAGCAATAATTCTAAACACATTACAGCCTTCAATGTAGGAAGGAGGCAAGTATTGTCATCATTTTACAAATGGGAGAACTGAGATCTAGATTCAGAGATTGGCCAGTTCACAGAGCAGAGTGGATTGTTTGTATTTTGATGTCAGTGCAAATATGGGACATGACGTAATTGACATTTGTCTTATTTAACCTCTAATTCTCTCTCATCTTAACAGTGGGTGTAATTAATAAATCATATGCTGGTAGTGTGGTATTTATTCTGTCTAGTCATACTCCAACATCTGTACCTAAACAGGTCGTGTTGATGTGTGTGTGTGTGTGTGTGTGTGTGTGTTAGTGCCTTTCCACCGCCTCAGTGCTGTTTCAAGTTGTTCTCAGCTTGTGGTAACGACAAGAACATCAAATTCCATCTCTTCACCAAAAGCAGGAAATGGAATGAAGAACACAGGAAAAACTACATTTGCAGCCAACTATGACTTTGCTAAGGAATTTCAGGCTTGGGGTACCAGGGTGAGCATGGTATAAGTGACTAGACATTCACCAAAAAACCCACCTCACTGATTTGGAGATGGAAAGAGAGGCCCCCTTTAATGTATTTCATGTGTGTAAGTCACTTGGAGGAGGTATGAATTATGAGCCCAATCTTGGTCCTCTTGAAGTAAAGTTTTTTTAACTTGGCTTTGAGGGGAGCAGGAGCAGTGTCTTTGCTATAAAGACTTCTGTTATGACTCCTACCCATCACTCTTGCTTTTCCCTTCAATTTGTGTGGTGGTGACAGCTTTTGGACGGTCTCCATTCTGTTCATGCACGGTCTGTTAAGAATAGTTCTGGAGTTACTTTGACCCTGTTAGTAATCATTGGAATCCTGGGATGTACAGAAATCTGCTGTGTGTTACATTATTTAGGCAGCTTTACTTTACTTTAACTTATGATTGACAGGAAACAAACTCTTCAGCGTGAATCCTTCTAACTATTGAAATGGACCTGCAACTCTTTTATAGGATTATATACTGAGTATTCCAAATAGCAAAAATTGGTGGGGAGTATTCTGCACATCACTTGGTCCTAAAATGATCTTGTTATTCTGTTTTAAGCCTTCCAAAGTTGCAGAACTTAGTTCCTGTTCTGCTGTGACATTTTGCTATGCACTCTGATCTATCTCAAATATCATGTCATCCAGTGTGTGCACTAGTCAAGTTTTTTTCAAAACTTATGGCACTTAGTAGAAAATAACCGTTCTATAAAATCCTTAAATAAATCTATCATGCAGATGTAGGGATCCCATCACAATTTCCTGGTAAACTTTAGGTTTTCGGTGTAGTTTCTTTGGAACCCTATGGATTTTACCCTTTCTCTATTAACCTCTGTAGAGCTTTTCCATTCCATAATGTCCTATAATTAAAAAAAGACACTGACCAAAATGTGAGCTTCATTCTTCATCGTGGCTTTCTAGGATTAATGGGACAATGGAGGAGAATTGTAAAATTAATCTGTTCTGTATTGAGTTAGCTCTTTAGAACATACATGCATACCCTTACATAAAACACAGTCAGACCATGTATAGTTGAATTAAAATATTCAAGCAATAATTGAATTTGAAGAAACTGTTACGAGAAGCAGCTGGAATTGTCTTCTCTGGTAGATTAGGATTGCATGAACTCAATTCATGCAGAATTGGGTGGTAGAGTTTTTAATGAAATACTTAAAATCTTGGTGTATAACCTCTTACTGTGAAGGCTTCATTTTGTGATGTTACTTCATGGTAAGTAGGCATTGATTAACACTGATTACTTTGAAATTCTTTCACACTATGAAATTCCATTGGAACTGCCCATTACATTTACATGCATACTCAAAGAGTTCATCATCATTTAATGTCACTGTCGAATACCAAGTGGTTTTCATATTGATTTGCCCCTTTGTACAAAATGTTGCCAATTAAGTGTATAACTCTTCTAATCACTTAGTACTAAGGTCAGTACAGTAACTCCTCACTTAACGTTGTAGTTGTGTTCCTGAAAAATGCAACTTTAAGTGAAACAATGTTAAACGAATCCAATTTTCTAACAAGATTTAATGGAAATGCAGGGGGTTAGGTTCCAAGGAAATTTTTTTGGGGCAGACAAAAGGCATTATATACTGCACAGTACTGTACTGTAGTGGGAGGTGCCCCTGTCTTACTCCTGGGGCTCAGGGCTGGGGGTGCAGGATTTGAGAGGGAGTTAAGGTGCAGGAGGGCACTCAGGGTGGGGTGCGGGGTCTGGGAGGGAGTTAGGATGCAGGAAGGCACTCAGGGTGAGGGTGCGGGAGGAGACTCAGGGTTGGGGCAGGAGGAGGTGCAGAGCACTTGCCTGAAGCAGCTCCTGTTTGGTGCAGGGGGTGTGCAGGTGGCTCTGCGCAGCACAGCACTGCCCCCATGGCCACAGTTCTGGGAGCTGACCACCCCCCAGCAGGCAGGGCCACCCAGAACGCAGGGGTTTTAGGGACTGCAGCTCTAAAGCCCCTTTAGGAGTCCAGCCCTGCGAGCACAGGCTGGAGGACTCAGGAGGAGCAGGGGCAGCCGCGCGGCGAGTGGCTGGAGAGAAGCAGTGCTTTCCCCTTCAAATAAAAAATAAAAGGCACTTTGTAGTAATCTATTTATTTGCATTGCAGTACCAACTAGACACCTCCTTCAGAGATTGGGGTCTTGTTGTGCTAGGTACTGTGTGTAAATGTAATGAAAGAATCAAGTGAATTTTTGCAGAATCACAATAAATGGCATGTTTTTAAATATGACTGAGCAATGTATCTCAACCATGATTTGAAGAGACCATCTGAGTGAGAGAGAGGAGTGTGATATCCATGCCCATTTCAGTGCATTGTCTGGAGTATCAGTAAAGGGTCTTTTTGGAAAGAAAACTTGGAAGGTAGAGTTCTACAAGGGTTGCCAACTCTGGTTGAATGTGTTCCTGAAGGTTTTGTCATATGACAATCATTAATTAGGGGTTAATCTTTAATTCCTGGAGACTCCAGGACAGTCCTGTAGGGTTGGCAACTGTTAGTGTGATATTTTTGTTTAGTTCTCTAACCAGTAAACTGTTAATATTTGTGTTAACATTTTTCTTAAGAGATTTACATTTCTGTGAATTAGACTTTTTTTTACCAGACCTTTTTACCTAATGCAGGCAGTGTGTAACAAACAATTGTGTGAGACCCTCTATTTTGTTTTTTCAGATGATAAAATATGGCGTAATTGGCACTGATGCCCTGATTGAAGATCTGTTTCACTGGAAAACTCTCTATGTTGCCGGACGTCTGCAAAAGCCGGTAACTATCTTATTCTGTTCAGCTGGCTTGTGTTTTTGAAGCACAGGAAACTACAGAGATGGAAGATGATCAAATGAGGCAGAAAGTAGATGATTTTAGTTGGTCAGGTTCTTTGAGCCACTACTGAGCAAATGTTCCTGCAAGGAGCCAGTTCCACTAGAAGCCCAGTCTTTTGATAGGGAGAAAAAGAGAGTATTCAGTGTCCCATATAATTTCATCTAAAACTAGGGATATTAACCCGAGTCTCTTGACCAGATTACATTTTGAGTAACTGAATTCTATGTATATTTAAGCCCTCTGCCATTAGATACGGTATTCCTAATCTGAACTGTTATGTAGGATTGTGTGCTGTTAAAAAGCTGCCACATTCCTACCCGGGGACTGATCCATTTCAGGAGTAGCTGAAATTATTAGTTAGTTCAAAAAACAATAAGCACTTTGATACCTTTCAGGATGAAAGCTGCTTTGTTGTACAGGTATTATCTAGTTCATTGTTGTCTTATAATACCTTTGTTCAGTGATACAAACTGATGCATCAGAGATGCTTGGACAGTCTGTTTTCAGGTCAGTGTCATGAAAAGTTTGATACGCACTTTTAAATGAGTCCTTGTGGTCCCTTAGAGACTAACAAATTTATTTGGGCACAAGCTTTCATAGGCCCACGAAAGCTTATGCCCAGATATATTTGTTAGTCTCTGAGGTGCTACAAGGACTCCTCATTATTTTTGCTGATACAGACTAATAGGGCTACCACTCTGAAACTTTTAAATGACTGTATGTTTCAAATGTTCTTTCAGACCTCTAGATGGCAGCAGATATAAGTTCAATGGGAGAAAACTTGTAATATAGGGAGCTGATTTTAATATTAATACAAAAAATCAGGTTTAAGGTAGCAATTAAAAGGGGAATATTTCAGCTCAGTTGCTGAATTCTTTCTTTCCTTTTTGCTTAAATAACTGGAGTGAGGTAAAGTGTCTTCCATGTAATATGCTGGAATATATACTTAAGCATAGTCTGAATCTCCAGACACATAGTACATTGAAAAAAACATCTGAAAGGAGATCTATGAATTTCCAAATAACTTCAACTATCAAAAAAAAAGTTTATTTTCATTTTGATTTATTTTTGCTACTGCTTTTGAGAGATGCTGCCTTTCTATCATGTGCAAGCCTCACTTTCTGCATCCCCTCTTGACTTCAGTGGAACTTGTACACTCATAATGGAAGGTGGAGTTGTATTAATTTAGATGGAATGTAGATACTGAAGAGTCAAAGGCGTTAGTGTGACCCTGTCACTGTCCAACATTAAACAGTTTAAAAGAAGGTTTGGGGTTTGGTATATAGTCACCTCAGCCTGCTTAGTACCATGGCAAACACAGCATTAAACATCCTTTTAAACTTTTTTATTGAATATAAAAAAAGAAAAATTGTTCAAATATTTGAAATATAAAATATTAAGTGAAGTCTTTCATTTTAATAACATCTCTTGTTCCCTTTTCCTTTAGCAGAAGAGAGTTTTTGGAAAGAAACCCCCGTTTTTTGACAGTCTTTTAGGTAATATTAAAAATAGTGTTAACTATTTTTTGGGGGGAAAAGAGAAGAAGGTAGTTGAGATGGGCTAGAGCTGTTGTTGCTGCTGCCATTATAGTATTTTCTGGAAGACAAAATAAGACATGCACACGAGGGGGGAGAAAAGAACAGCAAAGATGAAAAAGGCAGCCTCTGTCTCTGATATTGACTCTCATGTGCTGCATCACTGCTGGAAAAACACTGGCTCAGTACATGGTCTTATCAGCCACCCTGTGACCTGGCAAACTTGCACCAGCATTGTGCTGTTTAGGGCATTGCTTTTAGTTGCCTCCTTTTTGTCACAGGCGTACAGCAGTGTTGCAAAATATACTGTCTTAACTGGCTTAGCCAGACTCTAAATAGAAGAGAGAAATAAGGAAAAAATGAAAATTAAAGTGGGGAAGGAAAAAACATGTGGTGTAGGGATTGTGACAGCCTCACATCCTGGGTGTTGGTTGGGATTCAGATGGAGCCAGTAGAGCTGGTCAACTGGGTCCTCTTGGCCCGGTCTGCTCAGGATATGTCTTAGGATCAGGATGACGAAGGCACAATATTGTCACACTGGATCCTGGGGTCAAAGGAGATGATGGGGGTGGCAGTCGTGATAATGAAGGTCATTCCTTCCCCTTCTTTTAGTCAGCCATCATTGTGGTAGCCAGTTTCCCCCTCACCCCGTTCTCTTTTTGAGGACCCCAAATGGGAGTGATGGGAATAGTCCATCTCCTCATTATTTTGTACACCAATTAGGCCTAATTTCTGACACATTAATTTTGATTCACTGATTTCCAGTCCCACACTTCTCTTGTTTACCAGGCATGATGTTAACACTGTCCTTGGGTTATATCAGTAGGCCTTTTTGAACTAATTCAGTCTTTGTTCTCCCTTTCATACCTTCTCCCATCACCATTTGTTGTGTATAGGCTATTGTGTCATTTTGGAACTTTCACTTTTTTACAGTTGAACTTGCAATTAGAATAAATTTGTACCTCCCCCACCCATCACAATGGCGTTAGACACTTAATGTTTAAGCCCTTCCATGAAAAATAGCCTTTCAAGCATATGTGCTTGATAGGTGGAAGAAATTATTGATGTGAGTCCTTCCCATTAAGCTATGGGGAGTTCTGGCTGAGTAAGGATTTGCTCTTTTGCTCAAGTTTGAGCTATACTCATTGAAGCCTGAAACCATCTTTGCTTTCCATACCCATCCAGGTCCAGAACTAAAATCTGCAAGGTTATGTGCTACTTAATAGGAACAAGGAATTTTATACAATGTTACTTAGAGAAGTTCTGAGGAAAAACCTTTGCTCAGACTCTTTGTAGACTTCACATTTTAGGTTGTTCTTATTGGTCACAGTTTCATTTCTGCTGTTGATCTTTCGATACAAACTTTTAAAAACAACTATAGTGAAATTTTGTTTTATCTGTAAACATATATAATAAGGACGCTCTTTTGACTTGTAAATGTGTTGGTGATACAGTAACCTGGAGTGTTTACATTACAAGATCAGCATTGGATGCAAAGTAGCATGTCAAAAGCAAGTGCTCTGGACACATGGCTGGTGGCATATTAATATTATCATGTGCTTTCTGTTTTGAAGATGTTTTTTTTTCTTTTTGCTTATTTCCTTTTTAGTCTTTCCTTGCATTAGGTCTTGAACAGCTTGCAAAAGTAAATGTTTTCAGCTTCATTTTAGACTCACCAGCCTTCATCATTGATCACCTAACACTTCATCATTGTCTCTTCAGGTCAATTTTAATATTAGGAAAAAATACAGTAGTTTGTGGGAGAGGAAGAATCCCCTAAAATACTTGCTTGTAAAGCCAATATCTCGTATTAAGCACGGTAAATAAAAAACATTTGTCTTAAACTTCTGTGAACCAGTTTACCCTCAAAACAATTGTCTAGATTTTACTTCACGTTTCAAATGCAGGGGAAAATAAGAAAATCATATACTGTCACATTTGCCAAAGTGTATCGGGACTTCATTCTGATTTCAACCCTGTTCTTAAAGTGCAGTTTCAGACATAGTAATCTGTTTGTCAGGCGTTTCTTTGTCCATGTCCTAACTACATAAGGCATTAAATATTGTAACTGGATGATTCCTTTGTTAGTTTCATTTACAGAATCTGATTTTAGCTGGTCTTTTTCACTCTTAAATCATATGGAAGTTCCATTAGAAACAGGTTATTAAGGTGGAGATGGACTTGGATTTCTTTGTATCATATTTGGGATAGCATAATGCCTGTGTTTTCAAAAATGCACAGTGCGCCAATTGCACCTACTAACTCCACTTTTCTTTAAACAAACCAGAGTTATGTCAAATAAGCACATAGATGCTTAACTGCTAAATTGTACAGTCCAATGACGGGTATTTGTGGATACAAGATGGGATTTTCAAAAGCACCCAAGTAACTTGGGCATACAGTCTCATTAACTTCAGTGGGACTTGTATCCATAGTCACCCACTGCAAATATGCATGTAGCTTTGCAAGAGCACCCACACTTGTTAGAAAATCTGTTTCTTATAAGCAAAGCAATTCAGCATTGCCTAACAGAAACAGGAGCATTTACCAAGGACGAGAACCCACAATAAGAAAATATACTTTAGGGAATAGTCGTCTTCTGAAGGAGCAGTTTATCCTCTGGTAGCCCAAAGTAGCTTTTGTTGACATAAGGTTCTGTATTAAGATTTGTTTTATCTTGCTAACAACCAGCCTCCTGTGTCCCAAAACATGCGTTTTCTGTTCAGAGTGTTAGGGTCTATAGTTAAGTCAAATCAATTGAAACAACACTGCTTTGCCTTGGAAGAGCAAACTTCTCTGAGGTGTATAGATGTACTCGACTTCCATGTTCCACACTGCTTGAATGTGTGACTCTCCCATTAATCTCTATCTGATGATCACTCTATTTAGTGAAGACCCGCTAAATCAATGGCAGAGCTCTCTCCGGTCGACCTTGGTACTCCAGCTCTCCAAGAAGACTAAGGGAAATCGACTGGAGAATGTCTCCTGTCGTTACACTACTCCAGCTACGTGAATAACTTAGGTCAACTTACCCCAATAGTGAAGACAAGCCCTAAGAGGAGAACTAATTTGTGTAAAGTTCTACTTCATGGTTTTCCTAACCCATCATATGGTAAATGACCAAAGATACTGCAAGGGAGCCTGTTAAGGATTAAGGGAGAATGAGTTTCCTGGTTACCAGGGAGAGAGCTCCACTCTTATCACGTCATTCACTCCTTCCTTCTCTCTCACATTAGTCTAGTGGGTGTTCTGTCACTTCTTGTTTCCTCATCAGATGTCTTTTTAACACTCACTCAGAATTGCTATTTTGATTAACCCCAGGATTTGTTTCTAAAAGAGGGGAAGGCAAAGAGCTCTGTAGAAGCAAGAGAAGAGCTAATAGCTTTCACTCATTGCTGTCTTGTAACTATAGGCTACTAGTACTGAAAAGGGAACATCTACGTAGAAAATGAACACTCTCTAGTCTTAATTACCTCATAATGATGTGAATGATTTTAAATAAAGGTAGTTTATTTTTACACACTGGATTGAGTAAAAATTCTTGATCAGTCTTCAGTGGTATTTTCCTGATGAAATCTTGTTCCCAAACACTTCTATTTTTTTCAGGTGAAAATACTGACACAGAATGAAAATGGCAAGCTGCAGGCTGCCCTGCTTAGCAATCTGAAGAGTGCAGTCACAGCAGCCTTTCTCATGTTGCCAGAAAGTTTCTCTGAAGAAGACCTTTATATGCAGATTGCAGGACTCTCCTACTGTGGTTAGTATATGCATTTAAAGCTTCTCTTGAGAAAAAAGTCTTTGATAGGATTTCATACTTTATAGTTTGAGATGTAAAACTGCACAGATAATACCACAAATAATAGGAAGTCTAATAAATGGTAAACTCCAGAATAGAAGTGGCTCAGTGAGGCTGTGACTAATCATACATTTGTTGAGCTAAGGAAGGCTGTGTAAGGTCTGATCCTGCATTTGAATGCAGTGTGAGTTTTGCTATCAATTTCAACTGGAACAAGGTTCCACCGTACGGCATTGTGCCTACAATATTTCATGCTCCAGTAACTTCATGAGAGTTTGGTTCCAAAGGAGATACTGGGATGCCCTTTAGGTAAGGCTGAGTGATAGTTGCTGTGTTTCAGGAGACCTTAAAAACACACTTGAGAATTTAGTTTGTGCCTGTGGATAATAAGGGCATGAGCTTGTTCTTATGTTACTGTGGGCTACCTCAACATACTTCTGTTCTTAATATTTCAAAGACCTGGAAATATTGCCCTTCTCCACCTTGTAAGGTCTATCTAGTCAGTATTCTGACAGATGCTAATGAGATTTATTGTTCATCAAATATTATGTTTTGTGATCAAATTCTTCTGCAACTTATTTTTTATCAAAAGCTTTTCCTAAAAATGTAGTTGCCATTTTCATTATGGAAATCCTGTTCAAGTTCAGTTATCAGTTTTTAAAACAATCCATCCTCATATAATTTTATATTCCCTCTTGCAGTCTTCTGATATTTTGGAAGAATGGAATAGAGAAGAGTTTATTCATAATAGAAGTTTTAATTTAAAAGACTTCAAAGCACTCTGCAAGTTGTATATGAATCACTTCACTCACCACTGAAATGCAGCGTCCTCGGGGGTGAAAAGTGTTATGCATTGAACCATCACAAAGTAAAAAAAAGAGATACCGTATCTAAGTGAAATGGTAAAGGGTGTTTTAGCTAGACACACTTACTAGTGGGTTACATAGTCACCCCAGTTGGAATCTGACCGAGTCTCATCTGAAAAGTGCTGTGGGATTTGCACTGACCACAAGTGGTCGGGATAATTCTTGACTATCGTAAGTAACGACACAGTTAATACAAAAGTGGGAGATGAGTTATTTGACTAAAAAAAATTGGAACTGGCTTTACTGCCTGAATAAAATTTGAAGTGGTAACATTCCAATTTTGAGATGTTTGAGAAAATAAGTGAGTGTTGATGAGATGTTTATGGACAGCATTTGCTTTGTTGCTATTGAACTAAATCTTTACTGTTTTCACAATCCCAGTAGATCAAACTTGTTTTATATATTGCCTGCTTAATCCCCTTGAGACAACCAGTATATTACCTGGTATATTTGACACTCAAATAAAGTTGTTCATGAGCTTTATGGAGTTACTTTTTAAACCCCTGAAACACACTGCATCTTGGGCAGACAGTGATTGTAAGTTCTTCTGTGCTTGGCATGACAGAGCTTTGTTTTGCTCTCAGCTCGAGCTGTTTACTTGGACTATTTCTTTGGAGGCTGTGGGAGAACAGGCTAAGGAGAGCACAGTATCCATTAAACTAAATAATAAAACTAAATTGCTGCCTTGCAGTATTCAGCTCGTAAATGTGGGGAAACAAAAATTGATTCATGATTTTGTTGTTCACATAATGCTATTAGCTGTGCATTAATTCAAATCAGAGTGAGCTCTGTCTCCTGGATGCTTGTTTTGGAGACTGAGTGCAGTATGATGAGGCTTTTCCTGATTGGACCCTCTAGGCCAGAGATTCTTAACCAGGGTACGTGTACCCCTGAGGGTACACAGAGGTCTTCCACGGGGTACATGAACTCATCTAGATATCTACCTAGTTTTACAACAAGCTACATAAAAAGCACTACTGAAGTCAGTACAGACTAAAATTTCATACAAACAATGACTTGTTTATACTGCTCAATATACTATACACTGACATTTAAGTATAATATTTATATTCCAGTTGATTTATTTTATAACTGTATAGTAAGAATAGAAAGTAAGCAATTTTTCAGTAAGTATGCTGTGACTCTGTATTTTTTTTTTTTTTTTTTTGTATTTTTATGTCTGATTTTGTAAGCAAGTAGTTTTTAAGTGAGGTGAAACTTGGAGGTGTACAAGGCAAATCAGACTCCTAAAAGGGGTATAGTAGTCTGGAAAGGTTGAGAGCCACTGCTCTAGGCACTTCCAGATTACAAGTAATGTCAGTCTTGCAGTAGAAAGAACTAAGTGGTGTGTAGTGCTTAACAGAAGAGTCCTACCTGTGAAAAAGAGCAGTGGGGTTAGGGGGCAAGGCAGATGTTTGATCAAAGCGGGTGAGAATATATATATTAGTGATTATGATCACAAAGGCATGAATTGTTGCCTACAGGTAGAAAAATTACCATGTCTATGATATACTTACTAGTGTCTTTATTTCTGAGAGGAGGATAGAAGAGAAAAATGGTAGCTGAAAGATGAATCAGTGTGCAGGGCTGGGAGTTGGGAGCAAGAGGGGTGGGGTGTGAGGGTCAGAGGGCACGCATGGCCAGCGGGCATGTGGAGCAGCAGGGCCTGCCAAGAGAGAAGCCCAGAACTTTGCACCTCATGGATGTAGCAGGAGAAAATTTTATCCTGCTGTAAATGGAGGATGGGGAGGACAAGAGACAGGAAGGATGTGATTATTAGAAGCAGCAGGAAGAGGGGAGAAGGAGCTGCAGAGCTGGCCAAATGGGTCTGCTATGCATTGAAACCCACTGATTGGATTAGGAACTACATGGATTGACTATCCAATATGTATTGAAAAAGGAAATTGGAGGGTGATGGAAATGAGTAAAAGTGTAAATTACAGATAGTAAAATACAGATATTCAGTCCTGTGTTGTGTTAAAGTATGTTACAAAGCACGTATCAGAGGAGTAGCTATGTTAGTCTGGATGTGTAAAAGCAGCAAAGAGTC
Organism: Gopherus flavomarginatus; assembly: GCF_025201925.1. Taxonomy (NCBI): domain Eukaryota; kingdom Metazoa; phylum Chordata; order Testudines; family Testudinidae; genus Gopherus; species Gopherus flavomarginatus. The sequence continues at coordinate 39,012,517 of NC_066622.1, forward strand.
CTGTGACACCTTAAAGACTAACAGACATATTGGAGCATGAGCTTTCGTGGGTGAATACCCACTTCAAGTATTCACCCATGAAAGCTCATGCTCCAATACGTCTGTTAGTCTATAAGGTGCCACAGGACTCTTTGTTACAAAGCTTTTCATTCCTAGAGAAATATAACACTAGTCATGTGATGCTGACTATAATCTAAATTCAGCCCTCAGATACATGCATGCACTTGCCATTGACTTCTGTGCAAAGCATTTGCTCTCCCTCTAGTATTTTTTAAGTGCTTATCTCAGGATCTAAAGCACTGCTCAGTATAACTTTACACTTGGCTGTCTGTTAAGATTGTCATGTGAGTGCTAAGAACTTCATTTGTTAAGGATTTGGGCTTTTCAGCCATCTTAGAGAGATGGGATTGACTTAGCGGTTTGGTGGGTTTTTTTTTTTAATTGAGTAAAAATGTCAGCACAGTAGGCTAGTGGAAGCACAGTATGGTGTGAACCAGATGCCATCTCTAGGCTATTCTCCTTGAGCTGGCAGGTATCTGGAAAGTACTTCATTATTAGAAGACAATCCTCATTGAGGAGTGCATGTGGCTTTGCAATAGTCAGAGCATAAACAGCTTCAGATGATTGGTATCTAATTCTATATTTTGTTAATCCCCTGTGGGTTCCATGGCTTTGTGTTCTCTGTTCCTGATTTTTTGTCAGTTAACTATTTTTCTTTCTTTGGTTTAGGTGATTTCAGAATGATAATTGGAGAAGACAGGTCAAAGGTGCTAAACATAGTGAAACCGAATGTGCCTCATTTTCAGAAGCTCTACAGTAACATATTACAGGAGTGCCCTCAAGTGGTGTATAAGCACCAGCTGGGCAGGCTAGAGGTAAATGGGTTTACATTGTACGTTTTAAACCCACAAGTGGAATTGCTTTATTACTTAAACAGAGAACAGGAATCGCACAATGCATCAGTGTGAATTTCTGTTTTTTCTTATTTACATTTATTATATTTCTGTTAAACTACTTCCAGCAATTAGCAGACTTGACACAAATACCAATCTATACGAACGAGGTTTAGCTCTCATGCACAGTAAGCTGCTGTTCAACCTCTCATTGGGTATTGCTGCTGAATGAGGGAGTCTTGGCAAGGGGGAGGAGGCTGGTTTAAAACAGGTGGCTTGATGACTGCCGTTCAGAAGCAGCATATTATGGAGTGTGATGGCCAAAAACAAGTGGCTTGCAACAAAGAATTGGACAATAAATAGCTTATAGGTATTACTATCTGCAACCAAATTAGCCTAGGCTTCAGTGAATCCAGAGAAGTTTGAGTTCTAGCCACACAGTTCAATGAACCAAACCCAAAGTGAGTCCTGGCATCATCACACCATAGCCTATACTCCAGATGTCCATCCCTGAAATTCAGGTAGCCTGAGAAGGTCCTGGAGGAAGTGGATGACCAAGAATAACACTTTGGCTTGAAAGTGCATCATCAGAGCAGAAAGTACCAGATGAAAATGCTGGCCCTTTTGAATTACCCCTCATCCCATGTTGCAGGTGATTGGGGACTTACATCATAACACCAGGGTGTGTTTTCTTGTCCTCTCAGGACACTCTGTTCACTCAGCCCTAGTGTGCACGTTCTTGTGTACGTTCTAAAGATTGTTGAAATATAGCAATCAAAACCATAAGTTGCAGACCAGTAACAGTTAGCTCCTCTCAGTTCAGTGAACGGAGGAACTTTGCAATGGAATAAATATTTTAAGTGAACTGTTGCTTTGAATAATGGAATCTTTTATTTTGGATGAGAGAGGTTTTTTTTTTTTTTTACAAAAAGACTTACTAGTAAGTTCAGAAATAGAAAAACTGAAAAATGTTGAGCAAAGAGTGTTGACCAAAACATTTCCTTCAAGTTACATAAACCAGACGTATTGCAAAGTTTAATGCAGATTAGAGAGAGATTTTTCAAACAGTTTTAAGGAAAACTAATTGTAAAATAGTGAGAATCCCTATATATGACATCAATAATTTTGCCCAATGCTTGAACATATTCAGTGCATGGAGTATTCAGCACAGTTCCATGGTCTTTGAGACTATATTTGTTTTCTTTGTTTTCTGCGTTTGTTTTATATAAGAGTAATTTGAGTAAATTAAAAATGCATATATGCAATTGTGTTCTTAACTTGCTTGCACTATCAGCAAGATAACATGTGCAAATTGGATGGCTACCTAAAAATTTAATCTTGCGCTTAGGTTGTATTTCAAGGTAATGGTTGAGATTATGCTCTGGAAAAGCAGTGGGAAAAGCAGCTCTCACTTCTGTTGCCCATGACTCTGTGTGTGTGCACATGTAATAGACTGTATTATCTTTCTGCATATATATGCAATTTTGTAGCTTTATGATCAGCACAGCTTTAGTAGGAACCAAAGATAGCCAAAACCCACCGGTGCTTATTCTGGAAATGTGTGGATTTTGTGTTAACCATCTTTATTACATGTGGCTGAGTTCACAGTTTTCCTTGGTTTTTGTATTTGTAATGTTCAGATCGATAAAAGTCCAGAAGGTCAATTCATGCAGCTAATGGCTTTGCCGAGGACTCTTCAACAAAAGATAACTTCTTTTGTGGACCCTCCTGGGAAGAACAGAGATGTGGAAGAGGTTTTACTGAAAGTGGCCCATGACCCTGACTGTGGATTAGTGGTACATCAGGGTAGGTCTGTGGATGCATGAGAGGCAGTCTCTGATTGGAAGTGATATATTTAAGAATTAGTTTTATTATACTACATGGAAACAGCTTAAGAGAATCCAGCCCATCAGTTTAGAGGGGTAGAGGCAGAAGAGAGAAATTACAATTCTGAGATGTTACATTGTACCCAAATGCTTAATTTTAGGATACAATAGATGCAAACACTTTCTCAAAAATCTTCATGTTTGTATATCAACTTCCACTTGTCCAAATTAACAGAAAAATATAAAGTACTCATTTCAAATCCTAAAAGAAATCCTTTTAAACAGGAACTTGGTTGAATTAGAACATTTAATTTTCTGGTTGCCTGAGAGGACTATCTTGCCTGTGAGAAGAAATGCATAGTTTCAATCAAATAGTATGCAAATATGTATTGTGCTACTCAGTTCATTTGAATTTGGAAGAATAACTCCAACAAACTGCAGAATCCTCACATTATAATTAGTAAATATTTGAGATGTCTTGGCAGAGACATCAAACTTTGGGCAAAAAAGAACTGTTGAGTCATGTTAGCAGGTTAATGTATAGACGCTTGTGCTGCTGCCACCAGTGCTGTTCTTCTGTAGATAGATGAAAATATTTAGCATTTTTACAGCTCTTTACACCTTCAGAGTACTTTACAAGCACTAACTAATCCTTGCTGTAACACTGTGACATAGAAAATAATGAAACAGGCATAGTTGTGATTTGTACAGGACCACATAATGAGTCTGTCAGAGCAGTGATCATTTCTCTTCTTTATGCACAGGTATTTCCCTACATATTTCTCCAATCAAGGAAAAAAAATAATTATGCAGTTTTGATAAAAACAGTTTCTAAAAAGATTTCACTTCTTACTTTGTAATGCAGCACAATAATGCACATGAAGATAGAAACATTATAATTGAGACAGATACTCTTCTACGTTCTTCTGTGTATGAGATAGTGTACTAAGGCAGTGTTGTGCACAAAAGTTCACACAAATAAGTGTGCATTATAATTGACAGTATATTTGCATAATACAAGTTAAGTGCTGTTTTAAAATGGATAAACAATTTTGAAAGTATTTTTACAGCCACTATTATTCTTAATTGTATTTTTTTACAGCAGTATCTAAGGACTAACCGAGGATGAAGCTCCATTGTGCTTGGCACTGCGTCAACAGACAGAAGTAGACAGGCCTTTCCCCAAAGAGTTTATAATCTAAATAGATAAGACTGACACAGGACAGGGGAAAGAGGTGTAAAACAGAATGTGAAAACACAATTTCATATTGAAATAGTTTGTTCAGTTCTTTAACAAGCCCGGGCAGTGAAATATGAAATGACAAAGCCCTGCTGAAACTGTGCATGCTGAGGAAACATGATTGATTGAACCACCCATGACTGGGCAACTGAGTACAGAAATATAATGGGGAAGATTGAATTAAAGGAATCAAACTCTATTAATTACTACCAAGCCTTCAATATTGTTTTTCCATATAAACAGTGCCATGTTGTATACAAAATTTTAAAAGAGCATTTGGAACAAATTCTCGAATGAGCATGACAAAGCAAAATAGAAAGTTTTTGTTATAATAATTGTAAGTTTTACTTCCAGGATGCTTTATTGTATAACTGGAAAAATATTTAACTTGTGATTTTTTTAAAACTCTTTTTTAAGACTAAGATGGATAACATCTGTGTGTTTATATCTCTTCTCTATACACAGGCATATCAGGAATTGTGAGATCTTCCAGTCTAATACAGAGTTCTAAAACCATACTAACAGCTGGTAAGGACATCTGCCATTATATACAAATGAGTCTTTTGGTTTCAGAAAGTACAAATTTTAAGACTTCAAGCTCTCTCTGTTACAGAAGTTAAAATTATAGACTTTTTGGTCTTGGGAAACAGAGAAGCCACTGGAAACTTTCACTAGTAATTGCCTCTCTATTTTCTATAATTATTGGGAAATCATAAAAAGACACAGAGAATCTGAAACGGGGTGTGGTGGGGATGTGATATTAAAAAAATATGTTACTTTAGAGTTCTGCTCTGTAGGGCACTTGGCTAATTTGTACCGATACTCTGCTCTTCTTGTGAACTCCCATAAGGAGTAAAATTCCTTTAGAATTCCCTCAGGATTTCTACACATGCGGGGAGAGCAGAATGAGAGTAGAGATTCGCAATGTAGACCAGAGGCTAGAATTTTTTCCCTAAAAATGATACTAAGCTAAGCATTTACTGACAGAAGTTTCAGACTACATGTAAAATAAATATTTTGCCATATCATGTTTCTGACGAATCCCTCTGACAGAAACCAGCATTAGATCCACCCAGTAGGCAATTCTGCTCTATAGCTGGTGGGCCTCAGTTAAGAGACCAATACTTTCATGTTCTTAAAGGAGAAAAAAAATAAGTGAACTATCTTAGAAAAGGAGTTCACTGATAAAAGCCACATGAGAAAAGGCTTAACTCTGTTTAATATTCAAATTAAAAAGATATACATTGGGATGGGAAAGACCAGCTGATTGAGGGAAAATAATTGATTGGCTGTGGGGGAACACATGAAGATTGGGTGACTTTTCCTCCTTTATTGAAAAAACCTCATCATCGTCTCGATAGTTGGATTCCCCATCCTGATGTGCTACCTGTCTGCCTCCTACAGTGGATCTAATATGAAGATGTTCCAGTTTAAAGAACTATTTACCTCACAGCTAATTTAGAGTGAAATATATTTAGAGCCTAAGCTGTTACTGAGTCATCAAAGTAGTAGGGTAAGTTGGGCCCTCATTAAGCCAGGGTCACTGGTTGGCACATTGGAGCTTTTTCTAAATTTCACTTCAAGAAAAATTCTTACATTGTGCAAAGTGGTGACTAGATGCAGGTTGTAGCTCAGATGAATGTCCCCTACCTTCCAAATGTAGATCATATAAAAATTATGATGTTTATGGTTTAAGAAGTTATTCTCCATACCACACAGTGAAGGATTGACTTTCCAGAGCTGTTATCCATCTTGACTCAGGGGCGCTGGAACAGGGGGAGCCAGGAGGCCGTATCCCATTCACTTTTTACCTGTCGTAAAAGGGGAAGAGGTGGAAAGGGACGTCGGGGAGAAGGGATGGGTTGCGGGCATGGTTTGGGTACCTGTGGCCCCGCACTTTTAGGGAGCATCAATCTTATGGCTATTCCAAATGTTATGCCTGTTGCCTGTCTAAAAGCAATGTGCTTTGCAGTGTTCAGGACCGTTACTATCTTATTTTGGCTAAAATAATTATAGTACAATCATCTCTATTCTATGTAGATTGATGTGTTTTGTTTTTTTAAATCATGATGTTTTACAGTCCGTTTATAAAATAACTCCTCACTTATCCTCATCTCAGTTAACATTGTTTCATTATGTTGCTGATCAGTCTTTGTTATGTTGCTTGTTTAAAGTTGTCTCAGTGCTGTTTGGCAGCTGCCTGCTTTGTCTACTGCTTGCAGGAAGAGCAGCCTGTTGGAGCTAGCTGGTGGGGGCTTGGAAGCAGGGTGGACCGGCTGCCCCCCTATCAGTTCATGTAAGCTCCCTCTTTGGCAGAGGCCCAGCAGGCTATCAATTGCCGGGCAGTTCAGCTGTCCCTACCCCCTCAGCTGTGTGCTGCTCCTGCCCCCTGCCTTGGAGCTGCTCCTGGGAGCCTCTTGCTTGCTGTGGGGGTTGGGGAGAGAGGTGCTAATGTCAGGGTGTTCCCCTTCTCCCGCTCCTGTACCCCATCTCCACAGAGCAAGGAGTGGGGCACGGCAGGGCTCAGGACAGAGGGAGCTTGATGGCAGCAGCTGCTGTCTCAACTTGATCTACTTAAAAAGGCAGTGTGCTTAGATTTGGGTCAGCATACTTAAAGGGCCAATGCGTGTCTCTCTCATGCGCACATGGTATGTGTCTGTCTCTCTTGCGCACATGGTGTGCGTCTCACTCTTTCATACACATGCACACACTACTGATTAATACGTTTGTATTTTTAGATGTAAAAAACTGGCTTGTGAAGTTCAAATATGTCAAAAGAAGGAAATGCATCTGAAGCTAAGGAAAGATGGGCTTGAGGTTGAAGCTCAGGAATAGGAGTTGAAAGATCTGAAGTTTAATTCCTGCCTCTGAGATAGGCTTCCAGTGTGATTTTAGAGCAAGTCACCTAACCTTTCTGTGCTTCAATTTGCCTTTCTGTAAAAGTAAGGGTAACATTTAGCTACTTCATGTAGCATTTGATCCATTCATCTTTGTAAAATACGTTGGGATCCACAGATGGCAGGTGCTATAGAAGTGCAAAATATTGTTTTTTAAACCTTCAAAAATGTCTCTGAGTTTAGTGCTTGTGAACGTTAGGTGACTGCCTGGGAGAATGAGACTGTTCGTATACAAACTGCTATAGTATGAGCCACGAGTGGCAGTGCAGGCTTCCCCCCATTGCACTACCTGAGTATCTACAACACCCCTCCCCGCCCCCCCGCTACCATCGCCTCCTGCCCACCGGCAGCCCCGCTGATCAACGCCTCCCCCTCCCTCCCTGCACCTCCAGATTAGCTGTTTCTTGGCGTGCAGGAGGCTCTGGGCGGGGGGAGTGGGAGGAGCGAGGGCATGGCAGGCTCAGGGAAGGGGGCGTGAAGGAGTGGAGTGGGGGCAGGGCCTGTGGCTGAGCCAAGGGTTGAGTAGTGAGCACTCCCTGGCACATTAGAAAGTTGGCACCTGTAGCTCCAGCCCTGGAGTCATTGCCTATACAAGGAGCTGCATATTAACTTCTGAAGAGCTGCATGTGGCTCCGGAGCCACAGGTTGGCCACCCCGATCTACTCTCACCTGAAAGGACCCACCTTGGACAGTCCATTGGTGGTTCTTTCTCCATGCCTATTCAGCAGGCTACTTACAGGGATTTCTGTGATGTGGCTACCTGTGTCTTGGGACCCTAAAAACACATTATGAAGACTTGTTGTCTCTGTAATGCTTTCTGCTTTGTATGCCTACATATGTTTTATCGATAGCTCGCAGACTTACGGCCATCAGGAGCCATCTTGAGATCTGTTTTCTCACCTTCTTCTCTAATGTTGGTTTTGTGCCTAGATACACAGTATCATTAACTTAGTACCTTACCATAAACAACATTTTTGCTTTTTAACTAGCCAGTCATGTGGGATTACATTTATCCCTGAAAAAGTTGGTAACCCTCTCCACATTTCCATGTTACTTTTGGAAACGAAGGGTTGGGTGTGCTAGTTCAGGCCAAATAAAAATGAGCATGAAACTTTGCCTCAAACTTGAACCAAACCCAAACCCCAGTGAGTCTTGAAAGGTTTGCTTCTCTTTTCTTTCTTCCCTCCCCTTTTTCATACACCTCTTACCTAGTTCTTGCCAAAAGCAGAAGCACGAAAATAGGATTGATTTATTAGGATTACTGGCCTGCCTTAAAGTGTGCAGAGATGAGCCCTCCGGACTTTGGGAAGTTTGGATAAGGATCTGAACTTCTGGATGCCTACCAAAGCCACACATCTTGAGGTGTGGTCATTGTTAATTTTAACATCAGAGTGAATAGAACAATTTGAGGTCTCAAACCTGCCTGTCTATAAAAAGCATTTATCAGAAAAAGTGCTGTATCTCTGCAAAGTCTGCTTCTGAGCAGCTTTTCTAAACCACATTGCAATATGGAAGAAGTGCAGAATCCTTTTCTTCTTGTAGGCAGAGCTGGAAGAGCTGCCTGTATAGCTACGGTTGTGTGACATTTCCTAATGGAAGACCCTGTTTTCACTGGTTTATGACTGCCAAAGTTTAACTGTTGGGGCTGAAATCTCCCAGGTTGGGTGTCTGTCTTAGGCTACAGTATTGGAAAGGTTTCAGCTTCAGTGGTTCAGCCATTTCTGAGGGAAAATAGGATGTTTTTAACCCTTTTACAAAAATTCTTTCAACCACTGAGTTGTGGGGCTCTAGCACTGCCATGCATTGATTCAGAGACTTGAAATTTATCAGAGGGGGTTGCAGTGGGGTCAGGGATTTGCCTTTTGCCCTCCCCAGGAAGATTCTACCAAATTTGCCAAGTTATGAACCTCTATAAAATGTCCATTTGCACATGCTTAATGGAGACTTCTAAATGCTTGGGAGATTGTCTGCACTGAGCCTGCTCCATCTTGGGGCTGCAGAGACTGAGTAGGGAGACGCTTGTGCTTTCAGAGCTCCTCCTACCTTTGCCCAGGCAGTGAGGAAGCTACTTGATTTAAATGCAGACAGGTGGGGAGGAATGGGAAGAATAGGAGCAGGGGGTTGCTGGAGCCAGAGGTTGGGAGGTAGCAGAGAGGGAGAAGGGTGGGTAAGTGTATAGAAGCAGAGAGGGAGGGAGGCAGGAGCCTGGGGTGTGTGAAGGAGGTAAGGTTGGATAGAAGCATAAAGGGAGGAGGGCAGAAGCTGGGGGACATAGGGGCAAAAGGATAAGTGACTATTACAGCTATTCCCTTCCAGAACCTGAAAATAAACCCAGGAATCATGGATTCCTCTCCTTTTGCAAATACTTGTCAAACCCACTGGCAAGGTGTATCATCCCCTTCTAGAGATGGTCCACATAGCAGGAGTAGGCTGTTATCCTCTGTTACTCCATGAGCTCAAGTGGTATGGATATAAAGGTCTGAACCCTTCTGCTGACCCAAGTTGGGGCCAGTGTGGTTCCACATGATAATTTTTGTTTGTTTATTAAAGGCATATAGGAAATTAAATTAAAAAAGTTAAAAGAATGCTAAGGTTGCAAAGATAAGCATCAAAAGTCAGGAAATTCCAATTTAGGTTGCTGCTGGGTTTTTTTCCCCCACAGGACCCCTGCATCATTCAGTGATTGTGTAGTTACTCAGTTTTTCTTTGTATCTTCATGCAGTGTGTAGCTCCAGGCCAAAACCTGCACTGCATACAAAATTATTAATTCCTCCTGGGCATTTGTTTCTGTGGTGTTCTCACCACTGTATCTTTGTGCTTCACAATTACTTTATCTTTATAACATCCCTCGGAGATGAGGTCGTGGTATTCTGCTTTTACAGCTTCAGAATGGAGGCAGGAAGGGAGGAAGGCGAAAAGTGTTAGGTGTTTCCTAATTTTGGGTGCCTAACTCGAGAGCCTGTATTTCCAGAATACTTAGCATCTTTATAGCACTTTATAGGTTTGAGCAAAGCTTCAGTCAACTTTAGTTGCAGCTGTGAGCACTAAGCACTTTTGCATATCTGACGCCAGGTGTCTCACCTTGTGTTCCTCTTCACTGTCTGGAATGTCCAATTCAAGGCCACTTATGAAAGTTTTGGCTTAAGTGCCATCACACGGGAACACTGTGGCAGCACAGAAGTAGAATTCAATTCTCAAGGATGGTATTCAACTGGCTAAACCGTGAGACTCCTGTATCTTCCTACAATCCTCTAACTCATTGCACCGCTTCCAAATTCTGCAGCAAAGGGTTGGGGTCCTACGGACAAGAGTTTCTTTCACTACATAGCCTGGATTCATACCCAGAAAACCATCCATCTTGTGCACTGAACTGAGGTAGGGGTTCTATAGGGGAAAAAGTCATACATGAACATGGAATTAAAGGGTAACAAGGGGACCAGATTAAGGTTGCTACGGGATATTTCATAATGTCAGAGTGCTTGACTTCGCAACCTTAACTTTCTTTTAGCATAAGTTTGTAGATGTAATAAATATTTAGTTTACATTTTTATCATGCTAGATCTCTCCTGGAGTTCAGGAAAGAATGTTTTTTCATTTGCTTAAAAATTAAATATTAATAGAATTATTTTGCTTATTACTACGGATTTATATTTTCTTCCAAGTGTGAGGCTCATGAAATCTTTGTGATTGTTCCATCAATCTGAAGGCTTGCAGTGTGAAATTTCATAAATACTTTAGATATATGCTGCTAGTGGATGGTCACTAATACATGCATGTAAGTGTGTGGGACTCACCCCTGCTGCGCCTCCTGCTGGTTTCTTCCAGAATTAGACCTGCCAGCCCCCTTGTAGCACCTTCTGCAAGCCAGTATCCCATTGCTGCTTGGCCCCCCGTGTCATTCCCTGGACTCCGGTGCCCCTTTATCTGGGGTGCTGCCCGCTGGCAGTACACTCCTCAGTCTCAGGGGTCTCCCATCCCCAGGGAACCCCCATCCCTGCCTCACCTCAGTCGTAGGCTACTGCCAGTCACCAACTAGCCTCTGGTCCCTGGGGCAGACTGTAGTATAAGCCACTCATCACAGGCAAGGGGTTTTTGGACCTACAGCCTTTCTCTGCAACCCAGTACCTCCATGGGGCCTTGGACAAGGCCCGGCAGCCTGGGGAGTTGACCTCCTGGAGCTCACTATAGAGTGAGGCAGTAAAATGCCTCACTCTAGGTACTCTGAGCTTCCCAGCAGCCAGCTCCGCCCTGCCCCCCCACCGAAAGCAGAGAGAGACTGACTGCTCCTGGTTCACTGCCCTCTTATAAGGGCTAACTAAGGCCTGATTGGGTGTGGCCCAGCTGTGGCTACTTCCCCAATCAGGCCAGGTTTTCCCCCACCACAGCCCTCTCCCAGAGGTGTTTTAAGCCTTTCAGGGCAGGAGCAGGGTTACTGCCCCGTTACAATGCACTTCAGAATGTCTAATCTGTACTGCTTAATATTTAAAAAGGAGTGACTTCTGTTTATTTTATCTCTGACCAGTTCATTTTCTTATTTATTGAGGTACAATCCATAGCGGTGCAGTTGTTTAAATAGTACAATACAACAAATTTGTTCTAGGGACAGGCCTTAGAGAGTTGAGTTCATTTTAATTCAGTTACACCTAAAGATACGGATTCTGTTACTCTTTTCCTTACCAAAGGTATCTCTTTTTAAACTCTAATTCTCCTAAGAAGACTTTGAACTAGTACAGATGTGAAAAAGTGTTATGGATCTTCGCTTATGTATGCAACTGTCCCTTACACCCTTCTTTCTCACACAGTCCTGTTGAAGTGATACTGGCAAGCATATAGATGAGTGGCAATGCCAGCCATTGAATCAATGGTTTGAAGCTCTTCATCCATTTTCCTTGTATTCCTGGCAACCATGTTAGCAAGACCTGATGTCTGGAATCTCATCCCTAGTACATTTGTGTAACATTGATGGTAATTTTTCCTACCGTCATGCTAACTGAAAGCCAGTGATTGGTAGTTCAGACTTTAGAAAAGGAGATAATGTATCAATACTCCAGAAGCTTCCAGGTAATCAAAAATCATGTTTAATTAGTAAAGGATATTTGTTGCTTTTTGTAATAGTCTTGCTGCTTTAAAAAGGAAACTGTGGATCCTAAAACACCTACAGTCCAGCCTTTAACAAGCTAATCTATACCATACTATTAAAGTGAGAGTAATTTATATCCAGGGTGGTGGTGGTTACTTAGCTGGCACACTGTTTGTTTGCTAACATTATTTGGCAGAGTACACAGTCATAACAAAGAATTTCAACCCACCTAACAGGACTGTCCTTCATCTATCTCGGCCAGTGTGGTTTTCAAATTGAGCTTGAGCTCTGTATTTTTGTTTGTTGTTAAATGCCCTATTTAGCTTTTGAAAATGTGCCTGTATAATTTCTGAAGTCTGTGGGGAGATTTCTGGTCTGTTTTCTATTAGAGATGGCACCATCATTTGATTTATTTTTCCTCCTGGCTGGAGTCTGTATAGTCTTGTGGAACTGAAAACTTCAAAAGTTTTATATTTAGTTGCTCTTAAGGAGCAATTGTATGTTGATATTTTTGAGTTTGGAAACTATCTGAAATAAAATCACACTTCATCATTATATTGATGGCAGTGAAAAATTGAGAGAGAGGTTTCTGTGAGACAAATATACATTCTATTGAATGTTGACAAATACATGTCAGTTAGCTGTACCAAGGGACTCTTCTGCTTCTGCTTTTCGTTTTATTTCACTCTCAAGGACTGGGTGGGGGTTAATAGGTAAAATATTGCAAACTAAATAATCTCTGTTTCTGAAGTTCCATTGAAGTCCACAGACATGCTTGAGTGTTGTCCTAAATAAGAGATGCTTTCTGAGAATTGGAAACTAAATTTGCCTCATGTTTTATGGAGGCTTTGCTGTATTTACGTTCATTCAACCTTTATATGTTGACATCCATTGTTTGGTGCAGTGGCTGTTAACCAGACAAGAGCAAATATTAATCACTGCTCCACTTCACTGTAAATGCAGCTGTTTAATAGTGCCGTGGCTCTCAACCAGGAATGTGTACACCCTGGGGGGTACACAAAAGTCTTCCAGAGGTACATCAACTCATCTTGATATTTGCCTAGTTTTACAACAAGCTGCATAAAAAGCACTAGCAAAGTCAGTACAAACTAAAATTTCATATAGACAATGACTTGCTTATACTGCTGTATGCACTATGCACTGAAATGTAAGTAATAGAAAGTAAGCATTTTTTCAGTAATAGTTGCTGTTACACTTTTTTGTACTTGTATGTCTGATTTTGTAAGCAAGTAGTTTTTAAGTGAGGTGAAACTTGGGCATACGCAAGACAAATCAGACTCCTGAAAGGGGTACAGTAGTCTGGAAAGGTTGAGAGCTGCTGTGATAGTGCAAACGTTAATCCTGAACGTGAGTACATGACTGGAAGTGAAGAATACCCCCTCTACTGTAGCTACAGGGGAAGTTTGGGAAAGTGGCTTAATTTCAACATTCCAGAATATTTGGGCTAACCCCTTACTCTTACAAAAAAATTGATACGGGATCCCTAATGACCAGAAGCTCTTACAACCTCTTATGGCTCAATCTCTAAAAACGTTTGCAGTTGTGTATGTCCATGTGCATTATTTTAAGTCTGTCTTCTGCATCATCTGGTGGAAAAATTTAAGGGGGAAGGAGGGAGAGCTACCCACCAAGTAATCTTGGATTCATATTAAAAGCTGAAAGACACTTGTTGTCCAAGTGCTCACGAGTATGTCTTCAAACAGATTCTGAAACGAGGGTAGAATTGTGACCATTAACTTTTACTACAGATGTGACTCATCACCCAGAGGGCTGTTATAAGAGGGTGGCTATATACAGAACCTGCATTTTGTTTGTAACATGGTGGGTTGGGATTACATAAGATTCCAGTCTCAAGGCTCAAGTGGGTGGGGTTCATTAGAGTGCTCACTGGAGGGAGAATATTAAGAAAATCTCTTAATGTTCAACAGCTGCAAGCGGCTGTACTGGTTGGCAAGCAGATCCGACTGGCTTTTCTGACTGCAGTGCCAATACAGCAAAGGAGCCCTGCAGGGATATAACAACTGCTTTACTGCTGATACTCCACCTGCCATACTGTTGTTATAGTGAGAATACATTGATTTCATTGGAATGGCAGAACATAATTTTTACGTACAGCAACTTCAGTATTACAGGTTTGTGTTTTCTTGGTGTATGGTACCCTAGTAGCTTGGGCAGTAGTCAACAGGGTCATATTTTTTTAGGCGATTTTAATATTATTTGGGACAGGAACTATCTTTTTTTCTGTTTTACTGTGCCTAGCGCAATGGAGTCCTAATCCATGACCGAAGCTCCTAGATGGTACCATAATGCAAATAACACATTAGTTTTCATTTATTTTTCTTGACTGCAGTACTCTAGAGTCTATATGCATGCAACTATTTATATTTTAATATGAAAAGTATTGTGTATGGTACGTATGATACATGTTCCAGACAAAGTTCTGTGTTAATGTTTGGGTTGAACAGTTAGGTACTCAAGTGAATAATGCAAAAATTAAGATTGCATGCACATCCTTAACTCAACCTTTTCTGCATGTCCATTATTATAGTTTTTAATGACACAATTCCATTGTTTCTGTGATTTATCATACTTTTTCTACAGTGTTCAATACTCAAGTAATAACTTGTAACTGTTTGTATCTACACTTGCACTTCTTTCATTATGTTAATTGTCCAGTATTTCTTTGACTTAAAATATTATTTAAAATACTTTTATATGAAATTGATTACCACTTAAGGTATATTTTAATAATTGAATGAGATGTAAATCATCTTCTTTTCACCTTTCCAAAGATGCTTTTCAGTGGATGATAGCTTTAACTCTGAATCTAAGTTGCCTATCTGTGTCAGCAAGCTGTCACTCTTCTGTTATACTGAAGTATGTTTAGCAAATATGGTTAAATGACTTTAATGGACTTTGTTAGTCTGGCATACAGAGTAGTGCGCAGTTCTGCATGATGATGTGCATACATAAGTTTGTAGAAAAGGTAGTATATAGTTTAGAGTACATTTTGATGCATACGTACAGGGGGGCAGAACTATAGTTGTGCAGCCTTAAAATCTTGATTTTCAGACTTCTGAGTGCTTAACCCTGTAACTTCACTGTTCTGATCGTAATGTAGGGAATTTATTGTATTTTTTTTAAACAAAAAACTTGGGGGAGGAGGTAAAACATACGTAAAAAACTTCACTCTCTGGGACCTCAAAGCTTTGCTGGCTTGCCAAAAATGAGCAATACTTTGTTTTAAATTTCATAATTTGGTACAGTATGGTTAAACACAGCAGAACATCATGTCCCTTTCATTAGGCCCAAAAGAGAGGACTCCTCTTCTGCAAACTTTAGGAACTCAGTAACTAAAGGTGCATCTTGCAAAGTGCACAGAAATAGACCCTCAGCCCTTCACACTCAGAATATGCACACGTACTGAGGCAATGGCTACTTTAGATTTCTGGCTTAACCCTTGCACACCTTCATGAAAACTAGCCATGCGTGGAGGTGCAATGTCCTTCCTTAAACACGTAATGAAGAAGTGATATGCAGCATTCTACTCCAAAAAGCTCAAATCAGAACAAATTTTTACTGCAGTACTCAGAGGCACTTTTCCTCAGAGAGCTATTACCTTGCCAAATTTCATCTTTCAGTTCATGGCTCTTTCAACTGCAGGACTGTTTTAAGAGAAAAGTTCAAGATTTTTTTTTATATTGGGAGAAGCATAATTTTTTTATTCAGGTCCTAATCATCTTCTCGACCTCTGCCCCAATAGCTGGTAGTTCTAGCTGGTTGGACTCAGGATCCCCTCTCAGGGCTGGCCTACACTACGGGGGGAAATTGATCTTAGATACGCAACTTCAGCTACGTGAATAACATAGCTGAAGTCGAATATCTAAGATCGGATTACTCACCCGTCCTCACCGCGTGGGATTGATGTCCGCGGCTCCCCCTGTCGATTCCGCAACTCCGTCGGGGTTGGTGGAGTTCCGGAATCGATATAAGCGCGCTCGGGGATCGATATATCGCGTCTAGATGAGACGCGATATATCGATCCCCGAGCAATCGATTTTAACCTGCCGATATGGCGGGTAGTCTAGACGTAGGCTCAGTTGTCAGCTAGTGACGGCCCTGGCCCCTTAGCTCCCTGCTCTGACTTCCCCAGACAGTCCTTTTAGTGTTCAGCTCTGCCTTTGCTGGGCCAGCATGTTCTGCTGCATTACTTATGGTCTCCATCAACTTTTTGGCATCCACTCCCATGTCGTCATGTTCTCCTAATCAGCAGAACTCATGCAGTGGGTGACGGAGAGAAGGGACACGGCAATGCTTGACAAGCTGTTCAACAGGTATATGCAATGCAAATGCCTCCTGAGTTATCACTGCAGGTATCTTCAGAAGTGTTAGGAGTAACAGGCTGTAACGTGGTCTCCTGGTCTAATCAGATATGTTTGCATACATATATACTATTATAACTTCACAGTCCTTTACTCATTTTGACTCTTATTGTCATCAGAAGACTTCCAGGTGAACAGTACCTACCCTGCCTTGAATCATGCATTATCATTCTTAGCTGCTGCTATCCACAGAATTTGTCAATTTTGTCTCTCACGTGCCATCAGCCTCTATTAGCTACTATATCATGAACCTGTCAAGAAAATGAAAAGTTAGCTATCTGTTGTTGCAATACAAATAGCCTTTGGTCACCTTTCCAGGGAAGTACTTTATCTGGAGATTTGCTTAAGGCTTTCTCAAGAATTAAATAGTTGTTTCTCTTTCTAAGTTCTGCCTGTCTTGTTTTTTTTTCCTTAGGGTTCAAGAAATCAGTGACTTACAGTATGAAGAAAATGTATAAAATGACAAAAGGATGTCTGAGGAAGACTTCCTGATGTCCAAGTTTTGTACATACTATGTATAGGTAACTAAACAGATCTCTTTTTCTCTGAAAATATTGTGCAATTGGTACCTGTTGCTTTACCGACCTACATAAACTGTGGATAGGTGGCAATAATTATACTATGTATATACAACTACTTTCTCACATAGGGTGCGGACCTCACTGGGTGCAGATATTTTGCTAAAGGCTGAGGGAATTCATTTCCAAGTATACTTAAGGTTTTCCTGCATATATTAGAGATTCGACTCTGAAATACATTTGCCAGAAATGCTTGTTTGCACATCTGAAAGCAAAAAAATAAAAGTCCTGTATGTTTGATAGAATCTGGACTATTTTGGAAAAGAAAACTTTCTTCTCAAGCTTTGTCCTGTTCTCATCTCCAGCCTCTTCTGAGGAGTTTACAGAATTGTGGGGTCCAGCTGAGTTTTAACTAGATATTAAAACTTTCTCCATATAATGCTTTATTTTTTACATTAAATCCATTTGAGCATACATGTATTTTAAGAGTGCAATATTACTCTGTAACCCTTCTGCAGAGTGGGATCCATCAAGAATACATTTTTCTCTCCCACAACCCAGAAAATACTTAATGAGAGAGAAGCATTTTGGAGGATATATTTCACTGTCTGTGCCATGTCTGGGAGCATAGGTAACTGAAGAGTTACAAGCCGGTAAGGTATCTTAAAGGTCAGCCATTCTTGGCAATCCTTTTAGTTGACAGCAACATAACTCACAACCAAGTAGTGGCAGGGAGGTTATATTTCAAAACAAGGTCAATTTTCATTAAGCTTCTGGGTCCAGTAATGTGTAAGTTATGCAATATATTTTAAGTGTTCTGCACTACCAACTCACAAAGTACTTTAAAATCAGCCTGGTTAAAATCATGGAAATTTTTGTTTGTTACAGTATAAACTAATTGATTAATGTAAACTGTAAAATGTGTGTGAAAATACTGGCCATAAGAATAGAACCTATTCTCCTCCAATTAATCAGATCAGCTTTACAAAAGATTCAACTACCATATTTCTATTACTTGTCAATAAGTAATTAAAGATGCGGTCACTGGAGGCATTGACCTTTTAATGTAAAGAGAATCTTTGATATGGTGTATTAGGAGTATCTGCTGTAGATAATGGGAATGTTTGAGAATACCTTTTTCTCTTTGGATCAAGTGGCTTTACTTACTTATCCAAAAATGGCTTTTCTTAACAGGTGTTCTCCATATGAAGGGTCTTGACAGAGGCATCCTTTCTCACAATTTGATCTGGTTTTAAAGCCAGTGGCAGTTGCAATAAGGGAAGAACAATAATATAAAGAGGTTAGGAATTTAAAAGTAACTTTCCTACAGACTATATCTTTTTGTTGCATGACCTTAATTTCTGAAATTTATCATTTGATTTCATTTAATTGGAAGTTTTAAGAAAATCTTAAATTACAAAAAGAATTGAGGGTGTAAAACCAGCTGTTACCTACTTCCAAGGAGTAATTTAAGCATATCATGCAGCTTGGAAATTTGAGTAGGAAGCTGAGGAAATAACATACTGTAACATGGCTCATTAATTCAGTTCTGCTTTCATCACCATTGAACAGATGTTACAATCTATGATTTTAAAATCCTAAAGTGGTTCAGTTTTAAATCTAGAGTCCGTAAATAAAACGAGATTGTTCCACTGAAAGCTTTATTGGAATAAGAGTGGTAATACAGTGAATATCCTCCCAAAGCCATTGTTCCTATTAACTGCCTTTCCTATATGTATATTCCTAGCATTTTGTCACCCATCAATAGTTGGTTACAAATCTTGGAATAGGGTCAAGGAAACCGGACAAACATTTCTGTAGAATGTGTACTTTTTGATAGTGGTAGGCTTTAGGTTTCCAAACTTTCAGGAATACAATGTGTTAGGCTAAAATGTCCATATTGATTGTTTCAGGGGGGGAAAAAATGGTAGAGAGTGGCTGAAAACCCATTCCTTCCATGAGTTGCCAACATTATAATAGTAAGTCTCTGCTTCATACTATTAGGTATGTTAGAGAGGCTCAGAAAGTTTGGTTTGCAGCTGCTTCTGTACCCTGTGGAGAGAGACCATGAATCAGTAAGTCTAGGATATTCAGAAATGCAAGAGAAAAGTGAAACTGGGAAAACAGGTTAGTCTCCAAGCACAAAGAAAAAGAATATCATCCCCACATAACAGGTGAAAGGTACTGTCATCCTTGCATCACCTTTAAATAGAAAATAATTGGCACTCCTTTTAACTGTGGCATATTCTGCAACAAAAGTTATTCAGATTAGGAAACAGTTGTATATCTAGGTCTAGCATTGTGCTTCAGGGGTAGTAAGAGGACAAAATCCCCTCTCTGAAGAGTTCACAATCTAAGTAAGTGGCATACACAAGGAGGATGGGGTTGAGATGTAACAAAAGACAACCCAGTGGAGCTAGGACACATAACTAGTTAGTTCCTCAGGTTTTTGTTGGATGTTTTGGGGGGCAGGGGGTGGTGGTAAAAAATAAAGGTTCTGCTTGATAGCCTGCTAGTCTTGTGTACAAAATATTACTTATCTTAACCAAAAATAGATATGGAACAAATACTTGAATAATCCCACAAATTATGTATTTTGGAGTAAAATGAGTACAAATTTTCTGAAATCAATTGCTGATTTAAGAATGAGGCTTATTCTTATTCAGCAAATTCTTTTAAGAATGTTGGACACCATTCAGAATGGCAAAGGCAGGAATAGGAGATAATGGCAAGACAAAGCAAGCCTACTTCCTATGTTGTTTAGATATCCTGAAGTAAGATGTTGGAGGGCTAGATGAGCGTGTAATCACCCCACTGGAAAGTTAAGTCCCAATTTGACAGTGTGCTGATGAGCCATCCTGCATTCGATTAAAGTGGAGGAAGTGCACCAGCCTGCAGGATTTAGTCCATGATAAAATCATTCAGAAGAATGTATTTCTCCGTAAAATTGTATTTTCCTGTGTGTATGTGTATTCTGTTTTTGTAATCAAACTTTGAAAAAATAAAAATATTTTATATCAGAAAAATATCCATAGTGGTTTTGTGTGAAAAAATAATTTAGGTTCATAAGGTGCCTCTCACTGAACATGGGAGTGAAGACTGAAAGAATCTCAGTCACAAGAATCTACAAACCGAATGTATATTACCAGGTAAAATTCAAGTAGAGAACTAAAAAACTGCTCCAACAAATTAACCTATTTGTTGTATCCTCTTCATATTTCATATGGGATGTACCAGTTCTTCTTACGTGAGGGTGGTTTATAATTCTATTACACTTAGAGACGTCAGCAAAGATCAGGGTTCCACTGAGCTAGGCGTTGTACAAACACACAGAAGTTTTACAAATGCGAAGAGCGTACTTTCTAAACAGACCAAACAAAGGGTGGGCAAAAGGAATATCAATATCTAATCTAGTTCACAGTGAGGTGAAGAAGGATTAAATGACGTGTCCAAGGTGAGGAAAAAAAAAAGTCTGTTGAAGAGCTGAGATCTGAATCCAGATACCCAGTCCAGTGCCTTGTCAATGATATCAGATTTTGATCTGTAAAGTCCTGAATGCTTTGTCTCCCATTGCTTCAGAGACTGTCTCAGAGATTTCCTATATGCTGGTGCTGAGCCAGTTAAAATATTGAGACAATTGAGCTAATATTTGGCTGAGAGCACTACTAGCAAAGCTCTTAAGCATATGCTTAACTCAATCCTTATTCACGTAAGGGCTTTGTTTCAATATGACGACATCAAAGATTTGATTCTAACTAAATTTCCATCCTTTGGTTACTTTCAGTTGTTTCTTTTTTCTTTTTTTTTAAATAAGGGAAATAGGGAAGTATGAATAGACCCTTCACTAAAAAATCCCATTAGGATGTTTTATATTGTAACATGCTCATATTTCACATATTCTTTTCGTCAGAGTCCTCATTGACACAAGATCTTGGGATAAGCAATTGGCTATGTTTAAAGTGAGTGAGGAAATGCATTAAAGATGAGTTTGAGCTGTGGGGGGGGAAGGGGAGAGAGTTACATTTTCTAAACAAACCAGGAATCTAATAATGTTTTAATGTGGGATTGCTCTTTTGAGAGATGCCCATTCATGAAAAATGATTCAAAACTTTAGAAATAACTTGATCTAATCTGAGAGAGTGAGGTTTGATCCCAGTTTCTGCTATAGAGCAGAGCTGTCTTCATTGTGAGCCTACTTAGCTGAGCAAGGGCATATGTTTAATAAGTAATGTTCTCTGGGGGGGATGTATTGCTCTGTGCTCAACAGCTAAGTAAACATTTTTATGTTCAACAGATGTTTTGTATAGAGCCAAACCCTCCAAAGCTTTAAAATGCATGCCCCTGCCAGTGGCTCAGTCTCTTTCACATTACAGGTGTTACTTTATTGTAGAGCTTGGCTGTAACTTGAGTTGGTTTTATTTGTCTTAAATGACTGAAGTATGCAGTGCATATCTTTGCTTGGCTTTGTGGTGAACTTTCTTTGTGCACAACAACAGAATGGGCCATTTCTTATCCTCCAAGGAGAGGATTAAAAATCCCAGTTTGAGCATGCCTAGTTTACTCCATCTGTTGATACATTACAAATATTCCAGTCTGTGTAGTAAATCTTGTAAGAGAGACTTGAAAAATTTCTCTTTTGGTTGGTGTAGGCAGAAAGCTTTTCTTTCAATGGGTTCTGCTCTGTAAATCATTTATCTTTGTGCTTTTAAAAGTGTCCTACCTTTCCCCTTGAGGCCATTGGTCTTGCATGTATTTAGCTTTTTGGCAGAAAGCCATGTATGAATCATAGGCAAGTGCAGCACACATTCTGAGCTCCTTTCTTTTGTACAGTTAAAGTTTTACATTTAATTTTCTTATATTTTTCTATGTATTTCATATATTTTTGTTGCTTTTGAAGTTCCCAGCAATGGTTAGAAATGACACCTTGCAGTTTACAGCTGTAATTCACTAAAATAACTAGCAATCATGGCGTGGAAAGCTAGTTTTAGGAGAACATGTACTGGTAACTGTCTTCAGTGTGAAAAGGTGTATTTGCCCTTCTATAATGTTAGTGACTTCGTCTACTTCCGATTTTCATTTGTGTACTTTGTTTTATTGCTCTCTCTCCTGCCTAAACCGTGCCATCCTCCCATTCTCCTGCATGTTTCCCTGCTGCTTGGTTGCATCTCACGTGGGTTTAATTTCCAGCTATTTCATTCACTTCTCCCCAAAACATTCATTTCCCTGTTCTCTGGTAGCTCCAAATCTTGTTTCCCCCACCTCATCATCCTGTATGAACAGTGTGCCTAGTAGAGGCAGTTAGGTGGGTGGCTCCTCATTTCCAGGTGCTTTAACAGGCATCCATGCTTTCTTCTCAGTGAAAGACACCGGTAGAAGCTACAAGACACTATCATAGGTGAATCAGCATGATGGGACCAGCTAGCTCTCCTCACACCAGGCAAGAGCTCTGCAGACCACAATTTGAGAAACACTATAGTAAACTCTGTTCTGTCTGGACAGATAAAGGGAACTTTAAATCAAGATTTCTCAGACCAGAGCTGGCAAAGTAGCAAAGATAAGTTGAGTGGAGAAGTCCCTGCCCAGATGCAGCATCTATGTCTGTTAGAGCCCCACTTCTCTCTGCACACACCCATCTCAGGAATGGGCCCCTTTGTCAACAAAAAGTTGATCTCATGAACAACCATCTAAACAATACTGCTGTACCCTGATCCTAGCTGTGCAGTGACAACCATACTACAGATGGTTACATTTTATGTAATATAGCATATTATGTATGAAATTGGCCAGCTGCTCCAGAGAGGATGCTCACTTAACTAATATCTCCAGTCCATCAAAGATGGGTGGTTTTTCCCCTGCTTAAGTCCTCTTTTTATTGCAGCAATAATAGGACATAATTAAGATTTGCCAGTTCTTCCAGGTGTTTAGCCATATGAAGTTTCAATGATCTAATGCTATATTTAGAGTATCCGAAGTTGAAATTGAAGTGCAGGCTCTTTTTAATGTCCTCACCTATGCCTGGGAAGTTCTGTGCTTTGGCATACTTATCTGCTGACTTTTGCATGTCAGTGCATTTGACTAACAGACTGAGTAAGGTATCGGGGGTAGCCGTGTTACTCTGTATCCACAAAAACAAGGAGTCCAGTGGCACCTTAAAGACTGTTGAGTAAGGTAGCTGCAGGATTAATTAAAAAGCAGATAGTCACCTAAAAACTATACAGTTTAACTTTCCGTGGCCCTTCCATAATATCCTGTCGTTTCAGCATGTGCATTGATGCTTTGAGCTAATAGCCTTGTCAGAGAAAATCGTAGAGGATCTATCTTGGTACTTTTACATAGTTCCAATAGAAAATGAATCTTTTCCATTACCTGTAATTTGAGTAGAGGGTGAATAAATCGAAGTATCCCTTCCCCTCCCCCTCCTTCTCTCATAACTATCATGCCAGGAGGCACCAAAGGACTACTTCTCTCGGGAGGATGCCTTTTCCTATTAGATATTTTTAAATTGCCAACATGCTCTGGTGATCAATGTGGGGTTAATGTTTGTGAAGTTATGAGATCCATTGTAAGATGTTCAAAAAGTGCAAAGCATTATTTCCTTTCAAGGCAATGTGAACCACCTTTTAGTTGGACCTATTTTCTGCAAGTGTGGAAAGGTTTGTTCTTTTGTATGTTATCTTTTGCTGGAAGAAATAAAGTATGGCTTGGTTTGTATAGCTAGTGGCATAAAACATCTGTCACACTCACTATTTCAACTGTGCCACAAAGATTTGCAATTGATAAAATTTCATTTTACCATATTTTGAAATTATAAATCGGCTGTAACAAAACCTTTAACTGGACATGATTACAGGTAACAGGCTGTAAGCATCTTGCTCTTGTTTCTCCTATGTTTTTGTGGATTTTTACTCAGGTGCATTAAATTGAGTAAATTTAAGACTAGATTAAGCTGTAATAAATGAAAACCAAGTTTGAGATCAGATATAAGTGTATTCACAGAAAAAGAACATTGCAGGTAACCCTTGGAACGTAGTCCAGAATCTTATGTCTCGGTAGTGTCTTCAGAATCCAGTCATCTGATCAAATCTTGGTCTGTAAATAATCAGACTTTTACACCATTTTCCGGCACTTCAAACAAACAAACAACTCCCCGCCCCAGAGTACATGCAGTGGCAAATCCTGATATATGAAGCACTAAAGTCTGACCTGATTTACACCCCATGCAACCCTGTTGACTTTAGAGGACTCCTGTAAGTTTTAAGTCAGGGTAGGAATTGGCTTCTTGAGGTGGTCCTTTCAATAGCAGTTGTAGGCAATAACATCATCAGTCCTGTTCATTTTGCTTCAATTGCTTTTCCATTATGCCATAGGAGTCTCTTTAAAATCCTGGATCTGCTACTGAATGCATGGAGATCCTGCTTTATGATACAAAGAAAGGAGAGCTAATGAACCAGCTATACGTCTCACTCCTTGCCTAACAGAACCCTTCCTGTATGTCTTCAGTCGTACACTATACAGACAGTCTGTTTTTTGTGATATTTGGTAAAGTCAGATGTTTGGAACTCCAAGCAGATTTTTATTTATTTATGTATTTATTTTATTTTTGCTGAAATCTTGTTTGTCTCTTGCTCTCCATTGCCTCTGTGCTCTGGGGCTTAGGTATCTGTTCTGGCCACTGAGATCACACAATCTATCATTTATTCTTAACAGCCCTTATTTTAGTTTTCTTATGCTTTGCTTTTTGTTACCTTTAAATAATGTATACTAAATAGTCACTTCCCTTTTTCTGCTTTATTTGTAACTTCATTGGGAATGCCTCTTCAAGTAAAAAGGAGTCTTTAAATCCTGCTTCATATTTTACCTGTAGTGTGCCATTTGGAAAAGTGGAAACTTCCGTCTATTATTATAACATAGCTCTTACATCCACTTGGAAAATGTGCTGGCTTTAGCAACTGGGGGAAAGGAGGAAGAAGGGGACACAGGTGACAGATGCAAGTCATGTCACTTACAGCACTTCTGGAAGACACTGATAATATAGTGATAAGGGCAGTATGAGAACTTGAATAGATTAGAACACCTCCTTGTTTTGATTGGATAAAATGCCTGAGCTTAGCTATGCTCCAAACCAGCAGCAGCTGTACTGATTTAGTATAGGACCAGGGCTTGAAAGTGCATGCCCTTTCCCACCTGACCAAAAGAGGTAATGGGAAGGCTTACTTTACCTTTGTGTCTCTGTTGTTCTTTCTGGGCTGAAGAGATGGGGGCAGCTGAAAAGCTGTGTAAAGTTTGGATCTCATAACTCATAACTTCAGGCTCCATCCCTTTTCTGTTTCTATTATGCAATGCACAGCTTTCGTAACAAAAATTAAGCTCAAACTACAAATGCCATGAATTAACTGTTTTTACCTTAATGTTCATACAGGAGAAAAGACAAGCCATCGTACAGTAATTAAGATCCAGGATCAAGCAAATCTGAACAGGTTGGCTTTTCTGGCCAGATACAAAATTACTGTAGCAATATTATAAGCTGTAGCATATGTTGGAAGATTTAAGAAAACACTTCCAAAATTTTAAAATATTGGGTTTTGTTGTTGTTTCATGATGTGTCAAATTGTGGTATATTCCACACAGACAAGCTGATCAAACTGTAAATTGTTATGGTGATAAACGAAGGCGGGGGGAGGGGAGCAGAGATGGGCACCCTTTTATGGACACCCAGCTAGCCAGCTAGCTATAAAGGTGGTTGCTTGCTTTACCTGTAAAGGGTTAAAAAGTCCCCAAGTAAAGAAAAAGGAGGGCTTGAAAGTGCAAAAACCTTGGAGGGGCCACTAATTGGCACTTCTGTCTTCATGTACAATAAGACCTTCTCTGAATTGATAGTTGTCCATAAAGGTGGCGATGTTCAAAAGAGCGTCAAGGAACTAGGTGCCCAACTCCTTTTGAAGATGAATATTTGGATGCTTCGCTCCATTTGTCGTCTTTGAAAATCCCGGCTGTACTTGTTGCACACTTGCTCAGTGGTTTACAGGCATTGTGGTTCAAAATTTTTTAAAAAAATTTTATGAGCAAGTATAGCTTTTTGGTGATAGAGAATTTTCATCACATCCTGCAATAAGGTAACCTATACATGTAACCTATACATCCTTAACTTCATAATATTGCTACAGTAATTTTGTATCTGGCCAGAAAAGGCAACCTGTTCAGATTTGCTTGATCCTGGATCTTAATTACTATACGATGGCTTGTCTTTTCTCCTGTATGAACATTAAGGTAAAAACAGTTAACTCATGGCATTTGTAGTTTGAGCTTAATTTTTGTTACAAAAGCTGTGCATTGCATAATAGAAACAGAAAAGGGATGGAGCTTGAAGAAATTTTCACAACAGTTTGTGTTTGTTGATAAGTGCATGTTAAATAAGACTTGTAATCCAAAGACTGACTGTCCTGAACATTTAACTGCATCAAAGGCTAATTTTTTTAAAGGGCTTTTGTTTTAAAATTATGTCTGTATATCGTTTATAACATATCATTATACTGGCCTGTGTTTTACACTGAAGTCTCTATTTGAAGGATAGCTTCTAAAATAACGAAGTGGTCACTTTGTTAATTCTAATAAACATATTTTAAATAAAACTTTACAAAGAAACAAAATTTTAACTCCAGAGAATGTTTTCAGTTTAATATTACAATTCCAAACAATGTTACAGTACTTCAACAAAAAGGGAAAACCAGTGACTGTCTTGTATTTCAACAGCCTTGGATACCCATAGTACTTAGGACTGGACTTGCCTCTAATCTAGAACAAAACAAATAAGCCAGTTGTGGTCCAACATTATGATGCAGCAAAACTAGTGTCATTCCTGTTTTATTGGATTCTGAAGTTACTTGGTAGTTCTCTTGAACACAGTGCTGCTGTTTTGTTCCTGCTCCAAATGAAAGTACACTGTCTTTTTTAATCTTCCTTAACGGGATGGAGTAGACCAGTGGGTCTCAGACTTTTCTGTTGGTGATCCCTTTCACACAGCAAGCCTTTGAGTAAAACCTCCATATAAATTAAATTTCCGAGTGAATTCTTCCAGGTATGGAGGATGAATTTTCATACCTGGTCCAAACTTTACACAGCTTTTCAGCTGCTCCCATCTCTTCAGCCCAGAAAGAACAACAGAGACACAAAGGTAAAGTAAGCCTTCCCATTACCTCTTTTGGTCAGGTGCCCACTCCTTTTTCTTTACTTGGGGACTTTTTAACCCTTTACAGGTAAAGCAAGCAGCCACCAAGAGGGACTTTATAGCTAGCTGGCTGGCTGGGTGTCCATAAAAGGGTGCCCATCTCTCCTCCCCTCCCCCTGCCTTCATTTATCACCATAACAATTTACAGTTTGATCAACTTGTCTGTGTGGAATATACCACAATTTGACACATCATGAAACAACAACAAAACCCAATATTTTAAAATTTTGGAAGTGTTTTCTTAAATCTTCCCACATATGCTACAGTGTCATGAGTTTAGGCATGCTTTTGATATAGAATAATAATGCGAATGGATCTAGATTTCAAAATGAGAACTTTACATCTAAAGTTTAGTGACACTAAAATATCTTTTAAAAAAATTATTTGCATATGTAGCTATGTGATTTGGGTTAGATAAGAAATTTCTTGAAGTAAATTTTACAAAGCTGGTGTCAGTTGTAACTGTGACCCATGATGATATTAAGGCAAGATATAGATGGAGCCAGATCCAGAGTATAAACTATACTGACAAATTAAATGTTCCAATGTAACAGCAAACTTTTTATTAACGCTGACAATATTTTGTGATAGCTTTGAAAAGGGCTTGCTTACAGTGGCAAAAACTAATCATCTTCGTGTTGTGCCTGATTATGCAGAATTTCAAGTAGTACAGTAGGAGCTTCTGTTCAGAGAGAGCTGATTTCACAAGCTCCAATCTGTTGCCAAGGAAAAGGCCTGTAATGTCATTATTAACAAAACTGTAAAATCACAATAAGAGGAGAAGCTGAAACTCACTGAACTCTGCTAAATTTCTCTTGTAAGGGCTATGAATGCCAGCTGGCAACCTACCTCCCCCATGAACACTTAAGAAAAAATTCAGCTTTTTGTTGTTATGCACAAGTATATCTGACTAAAAAGGCTTAGAACAGCGTTGTGCCCCAGACCTGCCAGCTGCACACCCATACGAACTGAAATCATTTTTTAAAACGAATTTCTTTAACAAAACCTGGCTTGTAGCATAGCCTGTGCTGAAGTATTCTACTGCTGCAGGGAGTGTGTGTATTAGCATAACCGCCTCCAGAGTAGTAATGTGGTATTGCTTGTGTCTGTGTGTGAGGAGAGGTTAGCTTAGGGCATTCTTTATTCAAATATGATGGGGGATTGGCGGGGGATATTTAATTTCCTTATATGGCCATGGAGCAGGTGTCAGGTTTGATCCTGTAATCCTATTGAAATTAGTGGGAACTTTCCCACAATTGGCACTACAGAATTGGGCCCTCAGCTCTACCAGTAGGCTGTGACAACACCACAGCTAAAAAACACGTTTCACACTGGGGTTTAATAATAAATAGTGGTAGCTGGTCAAACCAATCCCTTATATTTCACCTAGAACTCCATTGGAAGCCAGTGCAGATCCTGGAATGCTAGTGTAACTTGCCCACTGTATGAAACAGTAGTTATGAAGTGGGCCACAGTTTTCTGCATATTGTAGAAATCCCTGTATCATGATGCAAATGGAAGAAGAACTGTGGCAAGCTACACAGCTGAGAGAAAAGGTTACAATCACCTTGCCAAGCTCAGATGGTAAATACTCTTGAAATTGCTATTAGATATCCCACAATAGCTGTGGATCCAACAAGCACCTGATGTTTCAAGCCCTATACTTTGCACTGTTTCTTTTTATGTGATGTGGGTCAAAATGGTCTCAGTCTGTCAAGTTTTATCCAAGGTTGTATGTGGGACTCACTAAATCCTGAAAGTTAAAATCCAACCTCCTGAGCGATGTAGTTACGCCAACTTAACCCCTGGTGTAGACAGTGCTACGTCAACAGAAAAGCTTATCCCATTGTCGTAGCTACTGTCTCTCACTGAAGTGGATTAACTACACCAATGGGAGAAGCTCTCCCAGCGCATAGTAGTGCTACAATGGCACAGCCGCAGCGTGTACGTGTTGATAAGCCCTGGATGAATCATGCCTTGATACCTGTGAATTCATCCTTCCATTAATCTAATCTAAAGATTAATCACAACAACCCAACCTAAGACAAAAGGAGTTTGAACTGAGTGGCTGGAGATGGCTACAATTTGTGAGTAATCGTTAGCCATTTTAGTTTGGGGAATGTACTGAAAGTGTGAGGAAAAAAAATTAGACATGTAAATGCTTCCTGGAAGGGATAGGGTATTAGGGTGTGGAGGAGTGGGGATATGGTAGAAGGATTTGGGGCTGCAGCAAAGGGTAGGAAGTTATGGGAAAGTGGATAAATGGAATGGGCGGTAGGGAAGGGGAGGGACCCTAGGGGTTCAGGTGAGGGACGCCTGGTATCTCTAGCTATGCCTGTGCATCCCATCTCTTGCATGCCAGCCACCCTGCACTCCACAGGTCTGTCAGTGCACCCTGAACTCCTGCACCTCAAGTCTCTGCTAATGCACCCCACAGCTCTGCCAGTGCAAGCCAACCCAGACCTCTCCCCCACACTCCTAAAATCTTTGGGCATGGGATTATTTAGAATGTCAATGCTTCCTGGGAGAGGAGGGGTGGGTTTATAGAGGGAGAGGGATTTGGAGCTGTAGTGAGGGGAGGGGGATACTTGGGGATGGGTGGTAGGGGGGAAAGGCTGGGGGCTAAGGAAAGGGAGGCTTTGGGGCAAGGAGGAGTGGGACAGAGGTAAGTGTAATTTGGGGGTGAATAGAAGGGGGACTGGAGAACAGGGGCACTGGCACCTATCAGTGCCACATTCATATTTTCTTCCTCCTTTTCGCCCTTTAATAGTGTTAGATGGAATCCTATGGCTGAGAGTGAATGAGTTGTAAAAGGAGGTGAAGAGCTTGTACATGTTAGCAACTGTGGAGTAGGCAGCGTAAAAGTGTGTGTGTGTAGGGAGAGTATTAGGGCATTGCTGAAAGAGGGCAGAGTTAAGGTTGCCAGTTAAGGTTGCAAAGCAACCTTAACTCTGCATCTCCTGGTTTCCAAAAGTGAGTTTTGCTCAATTCAACATTCCACACGGGATGGCATACTACCAAGCAACCTTAACTTTACAATAACGTAAGTTTTTTTTTTTTTTTTGCTTGTTTTTTGCCAGTGATGAATATAGTTCTTACTTTGTGTATTTTTTGCTTTTCTGTCTGCTTGGATAATGAACAGGCCAGTTTGACTTTCAGCCCTTTTAAGGCTGCAACGTTTGTGTTTAAAACACTACAAACTGTTTGTTTTAAAACTACTGTGTCTTTTTATGTATATAAATTCTACTGGCCTTCATTTTTACAGAAGCTTGGTTTTACTACATTTAAAATAGGGTCTTAATTTTCTTTTTTTAG
Source organism: Gopherus flavomarginatus (assembly GCF_025201925.1). Lineage (NCBI taxonomy): Eukaryota > Metazoa > Chordata > Testudines > Testudinidae > Gopherus > Gopherus flavomarginatus. The sequence continues at coordinate 39,042,914 of NC_066622.1, forward strand.
AGAACTTCCTATTTGTTGTTTTAGTGTGCGCATACAGTTGGGGCTATCAACAGTAGTTGGAATGAAGGTATGTTGCTTTTAATCAATAAGGAATCTCTGCTGTTTTTTCTCTGGTTGGTCATTTGCTAGATGAAAAATATATTTCTAATGTTTGTCACAGAGTACAAGACAATGAAATCTCAGCTTTCTTTCCTAGTGCATAGGATCTGTTGCCTTACAAAAGGGCAGATGAAAATACATTATCTGAGCATAAGCTTTCGTGGGTAAAAACCCACTTCTTCAGATGCATGGAGTGAAAATTACAGAGTGTATTTATTTATTTATTATGTACACATTACAGGCTCTGTAATATTCCCTCCATGGATCTGAAGAAGTAGGGTTTTTAACCAAGAAAGCTTATGCTCAAATAAATTGGTTAGCCTTTAAGGTGCTACCTGACTCCTCCTTGTGTTTGTGGATATAGACTACCAGGGCTACACCTTTGATACTTAATACAGTGTTTAACATCCTTTGTAAAATCCCTCCTTCCCTCTTCTTGTGAAACACCCGAGTACCAGCTTCATTTAAAGAGCAGAGATTTCCTTCCCCCGAGTAATCCTAGACTTCAGCAGTTGCACCACTCAAAGCCTGCTACAACCCCTCCCACAACAGCACGTTGCATTAAAAACAGTACTGTGAACTGCTGGAGCTCGCCAAACATAGCAAGGCTGCTTTTGTGTGTAAAGCAGCAGCCCAGGGCTCCTCCCACTTTCAGCCCTGCTTGGGTTTCCCAGCCTGTCTCCTTCTTGGAGGATGGGGGGATTTCCCTTTCCTTCCCCCCCTCTCTCTCTCTGTTTTCCCTACCTGCTGAGGATGTGATGTCAGTGTCTCATTATCCTAATCTATGCTGATCTCATGGCCTGGCCCAGCCAATGGGGCTGCCCGGCTCTCCCCACCTGCTAGGAAGAGAATTCCGCCGTGCCTAGGATTCTTCCCTTGGCTCTCAGTGCAGCTAGTGGCTTCGGGGGAGGCCGGGCCGGGGTTCTTGCAGCGCCTGCTCCCTTCCTGGACTCGCCGTGTTTGAGTCTCGGCGCTGGAGTAAACACCCCCCCCCCCCACCCTTTGCTCCTCCTGCAGCCGGAGCCCTGCTGCGCGCGGAGCCTGGCACTTGTTGGAGCCCCGGCCACGCTGCGTGTCCCGCCGCGGCGCTGTGCCGGGGGGGAGCAGCCGCCCGCCCGCCCAGCCGCGCGGGGTGCGCACTGGTGAGTGAGCTGCTTGGCCTGGCGAGGAGAAGGAGGCTGCAGCAGCGGTGGGCCCGGGAGCGGGTTGGCCAGGGCCCGTGGCTCCCGGTCCGTCGTTGCAGGGTCAGAGCCCGGCTGGGTCCAGGGGCGAGTGGGGTAAGTGCAGAGGGTGCAGGTGCTCGAGGAGGCCGGTTCGGCTGTTGCCCTGGTTCCTCCCTGGCTGCACTAGAGCAGCCCTGGGCCCTCGGACCTGGAGTGGGGGTGCTCGGGGTTTGGGCTGTGGCCCCAGTTGTCTTTCCTGCCGCCCTTTGCTTCCGGCCCCCCAGCTCCCGACTTCTGCCCTGAGACCCCCATGCTCCCCGCACCCCGGGCTACACCTGCCCGGCGTCTCTGGTTTCCCACGCCAGACTGCCACGTGCCCCCTTTTGTCCTGGGCCCTTAGTTGCCTTTTGTGACCCCTTCGTTGGCCCACGTCCCAGGAGCCCTCATCTACTCCAGTGATGAGTGCAATGCAAATGCTTGGGTAGTGCCCATGTCTTTGCTTTGCCCTGGGGGCCAAGGGAGCATCTCTTAGTTTGGCTGTATTACTGCGGGTACTGACTGCAGCCACCTCTCTCCTGCATCCCGCAGACTCCTCTTCTGTATAGTCCTGAGGAAATGTGAGCTGAGGAAGCTTTCAGCTTTCTGCATGTGCTGTGGTGTGGGGGATTTCCTTGCACAGAATATCTCCTGGGCTCCCTGGCAGTCATGCAACATACAGAGAAGCTTGGACACGTCCCTTCCTTGGTACCAAGGACCTCACTTGAGGATTATAGCATGGCAAGCTCCATGTAGCGTGTGGAAGGGAATGCTCGTTCTTTCTCTGTTCTTGTGTTGGCGTTCTTGTGCTACTGTGTAATGCTTGTGGTGTAATGGGAAGAGAATGCACTGATTCCATCTGGCATTGAAAACCTAAGTTTAGTTTCTCACACAAAGTGATTTCAGATGATTCCATCATCAGGGAAATTGGCAGCATGGTGGAATGCTGGATTCTAAGGGGGGGATGCCAAGAAAACCTGCCTCGCTTCTAAACAGATCATTTTGCAGAATTTATTAGGACCAGTCATGCTATTAGTAATTCTAGTTACTAAATCCTACTGAGGATGGGAAGGAAAATTCCTCACCCTGTTTCAGAAGATGGGTTTCCTGTGATTCCCTCAGCTTTCCTCTGATGTCCTTTATTCTCTCAGGGCTTGTCTACACTGGCACTTTACAGTGCTGCAAGTTTTTCGCTCAGGGATGTGAAAACACACACACACACACCCCGAGCGCAGCACATTTCAGTGCCGGGAGCCGTCCCCTCGTGGAAGTGGCTGTGACTGCACAAGAACATTGCCAAGACTGACACCTCCTTGCAGAAGAGGGGATGGATGGAACTTCCTCCACAGGACATGAGTGCCACTCCTGAGTCAGGCAGGAGTGTTATTCAAAGGATGCAAAGTGATTTTTTTTCATATCCCTTCCAATGTCCATCTCTTGGAATGATTGTACTATTTCTACAATGCTCTCATACTCTGCCAGTCTATGTAGAGGTGGTTGGAGATCCAAATTCTGACTTGCCAAACTGTTGGGCCCCATCATTTAAAATTAATATTTGAGTTGACACAGGCTGAAGGCCTGTACATGCAAATTATATACATGCAAAAGTTTCACTAGTTATACTGATATAATTATACCAATATACCTGTGCCTGTCTAGCTATCATTTTCAATGCTTTTATTCTGGAATAAGAGTGTTCAGTGGGAGTTGCATTAATATAGCTATATTTGGCCAGCTTAATTCACATGTTGACTTAAACTTTGCTATGAAACTTAGTGGTATTACTTTCTCTTGCAGACAAGCGCTGAAATTTTTTCAGCAAACTGTGGTTCTGTATTGAAAAGTAAGTCTGTGAGACTGCTTTTTGGATTCATTGTTTAAATCTAAGTGACTCCATATAAAATATATTCTTCTAATAGAGATTTTTCTCTGTCTCCCAGTTGTGTGAACTCAGCCTGCGATTGGCATCATACTGAGTTTATTCTCCTCAAGCATAATTGGAAGTCATAAGGTTCTGCTGACCAAACTATGATTTCAGTGATACCTGGACAAACCCTGTTGCCTTCAGTGAGCTTTCACATGTATAACTGATTGGAATTTAGTAACTTTTTTCTGTTGATAGAGAATCCAGCTTACTTTAGCTGTGTTGGCTTTGGAAGGTGGACAGGAGTAAGAGGCAGTGAAAAAGTAATATTTGTTTTTTTAATCCCACTAAAGTAAACAGGTATCACTGAATATGAAGGAGCTTGTTTTGTTTGGTTTTATCAAGTAACTTTTCTGAGTACACCCACACTTTAACTGTCTGCCTTTATCTTTAAAGTGAGACACAGTGTGAGATTAAAGAGTTACTCACAGTAGAGCAGTGGTTCTCTAACTTTTTGTATTGGTGACCCCTTTTAAACACCAAGCCTCTGAGTGCGACCCTCCTCCCCCTTAAAAAGTAAAAACAAATTTTTGATATTTAACACTATGTTAAATACTAGTTAAATGCTGTTGCTTAAAATGAATTTACCTTTTCTCACTGCTTTTAAATTAAGACTAAAACACATTTTTTATCAAATTAAATATAAGTGGAAAAGTTATTTTTAAGTAGAATTTTTATTTTAATACTTGACAGCAATTAATGACCTGAAGCAAGTAATAACCCTCTGCATGGCTGGGCTCCGTCTGACAACCCCAGTACGGGGGTCGGGGCTCACAGCATCCTGGATGCCCCAGCTCAGGGCTCTAAGCCCCTCTCCTTGTTGGGGCGGTCGGACTCGGGGATCGCAGCCCCATTCCTGGCCAGGGTAGGGTCTGAGCTCACAGCCCCATGGAGGGTCGGACTCGGGGATCGCAGCCATGCGCCTGCCCGGAGCTCACAGCCCCGCTCCTGGCCAGCGTTGGGGTCTGGGCTTGCAGCCCCATGGGGGGTCAGAATCAGGGCTCGCAGCCCCACGCCTGCCTGGAGCTCACAGCCCTGCTCCTGGCCAGGGTTGGAGTTGGGGCTTACAGCCCCATGGGGGGTCAGAGTCAGGGCTCGCTGCCTCATGCCTGCTCGGAGCTCACAGCCCTGCTCCTGTCCAGGGTTGGGGTCGGGGCTCAGCCTGGCACTGGAGTCGGGGTTTGCAGCTCGGGGTCAGGGCTCGCAGCCGTCCACCAGGGTCAGGTCTTGCAGCCATGCGTCCCTGTTGGGGTCGGGGCGCGCAGCCACACGCCCAGGTCAGGGCTTGCAGTTCCGCAGCTCCACACAGGAGTTGGGGCTCGCAGCCATGTGTCGCGGCCGGGGCTCACAGCCTGGCGCAGGAGTCAGGGCTCGCAGCTTATGGCTGCACGCTGAGGTCAGGGCTCGCTACCCCCTGCATAACCAGATCGCGACTCCCAGTTTGAGAACCAGTACTGGGAAACTCTGGATGAAATTCTATGGCCTGCCTTTATTATGCAGGAGGTTAGATTAATGGCCTCTTTGGCCCTAGAATCTATCAAATCTGGCCATAATGGTCCTTCTAGTCTTAAAATGTATAACATTTCTCTACAAATTTTCTTGGCCTATATTTTCCTTTTTGCCTGCTATTGAGGAAATTTGTTGTTAAGAAGTTTTTTTTATCCTAGCTTCTCTTTTTGATCAGTCCATTAATGAAATCCCAAACCTGCATTTGGGATCAGTCTGTTGGCATGGAAAATATTGGAGGTCATAAACGCAGCATTCTAGATCTGATTCTGTTAGGCACTCAGTAGACTATACATCCATCTACCTAAGGAAATTTGACCAGATGATGTCAGTGATTCTCAACACTGAGCCCTGATCTATACTTAAAATGTAGATCAGTCTAGCTACATCAATCAGAGGGTGTGAATTCACACCCTGAGGGCATAGATTAAGCCAACCTAACCCCCAGTGTAGATATGGCTAGGTCAGTGCTTGGAGCAGTGGATTACTTGCATCAGTGGAAAAATCCCTTCAGTCAATGGTGGAAGCATCTGCACTATGGCACTGAACTAAAACATGTGGACCTGAAAGCAGTTTAAGTGGTAGTGTAGATGAGTCCAAATGGTTTCAAGCGTGGCTAATAGAGAGCTGGTAGAGTTTGGTGAATTTCTTAGTGTAATCAGACCTTTCAGACTGTGTTGTAGGATCAAATAAGAAAAGCAGGGCCCTGAGGTGGGAGGACTTTCTTCTTTAAACATGCATACCTTTTGATAAATAGCAAATAAAATACATTGGGAAAAAATGGGAAGGCTAAGTAGATTGCTTTCCGATAAAGTTGAAAGTTCCCTACTAAGAAAGAGTTTTTTTAAATTCACCTTGTTGTGACTATGTATTGCAGGGGTCAGATCAGTGCATTATGTTACAGAAAGTGAGCTGCAATATCTTGCAAAAATAGGGCACTATAAGAATGGAATTTCAGCTTTACTTTGAATTACATTGTTTTTGTTGGCTTATACTTCAAACATAGTTCTTAATAGTTTCCTTTTAAAAAAGTTACCTTATTAAAGGGGGAACGTGCACATCAAAAGAAGAAAATGATGCAAGACAAATTGAGAAGCTTAAATACAAGGGATTGTGTAACTGATGAATTGCACCATTAGGGCATTTCTGGTCCAGCACAAGAATTACGAATGTTAGTTATTAAAATGTACATGTCTCATCTTCTAATTTTATATTAATTAACTTGCAAAGAACCAAGAGGGTCTTAGGTATCTATCCAGTGACCACATGAATAGCAGGTTAGAAGGTCTAGTCTATAATCTGGAACACGCATTGTCAAAATATTATCTGTATATTTATTTTGTTCAAACACCAGAAATGGTAATGTACATTGTAAAAAAAACATACTTGATCCTAATATTTTACATGACATTTACCCACCAAGGTAACTTACAAGGAGCCATTGCTTACTCCCAGAAATTGATCTGTCTGATGGATTCATTAGATTGATCAAATTATCAACAATTCTATCTTGTTAACTTTCTTTTAATTGTTTATGTGCTGTAGTAATAGTTTAATCTATCATGGCATTGATTAGTGTTGGAAGAGGGGGAGAGATGATAAATGTTGTAGTGGGGAAAAAACAATGCAAGGAAAATGGGAAATTATTGGCCTAAAATCAGCCATCAGTTATTACCCATTCAGTTTTATTAAATATTTAAATTGAGAGTGATTTGCTACGGAATCCAAATCATTCATGTATGATTCACGAGGATGCCTCATTTATTGCTGAGCATTTCTGAAGCCAAATTTACTGCCTTTATGAAAAAAATCAGGAAAAGCATACTTAGTTGTATCTTCCACTTCCAGAAAAGTGTGATTGAATGCTGAAAATGTATTGATCTAGCTGACATTGAGAGAAAACAACAATTAAAAAAATGTTTCCCCCTGAATGTAGGAATGTGCCAACGTGTCTCAACCTTGACTTGGGGGGACCATCTCTGGGAGGAAAGAGGGTAGTATTCACATTTCCATGCCCGTTTGCTCTTTGTTTTCACAGAACAAACTCTCAGTAAAAGTGACATCTCATTGTCATCCACTACGTTAGGCTCTGGAGAGATCACCAGCTTATTTCACATAGGCCACTAAAATTCTTTTAAGCATACATTCAGCCAAAAAGATGGTAGTAATTCAGGTTACAGTGAGAACTGAATGAGAACCAGGCCCTAACTGATTATATGTAGCCTTGAAAAAGTCTCAGAATCTGTCTACTGAATTCTACAGCTCCTTTATTATCAAGAATTTGGAATCCCGTGACACCTCAGACACTTTATCTTTTACATTTAACAGCCATGGTAGTTTAGTCATCAGATTATTTACTGGTGAGTGTCATATGGATGAGTACAAATTATAAATCTGAGGAATGTGAAGTTAAAACTGTGAGGTTTGAATGTGATGTGTCTGTAGGTCATTGTCATGAAGTCTAGCTGATGTATATAAAAAATTGAAAGTAGCTTTACTTATGGTCCTGAGTCACCTTGCTAATTTTTACAGTTTTACAATCACACTTTTTTTAATCTATCAGAGTGTTTTTTCCCCTTTGTTGTGTGATTGAGACACACAGACTGACAGAGCAGAAAGAGAGAAATTGACTATATACAAAGTACTGCCAAAGTGTGATGGCAAAGTGTAGCCCCCTCAAGGATTGAACTCACAACCGAGTTTAGCAGGCCAATGCTCAAACCGCTGAGCTATCCTGCCCTTGCCCTCATTCTCACCCTCTCTAGAGGATGAGAATCCATTTCTTCATTTTAAACTAGTGTACTTAGTTGTTTTCAGATATTTTCCTCCTTCCTGTGAAATCAGTGGGGGCAGGACTGGACTCTGACGCTTCCATTGAAAATACGTACTAGAGGCTTTAAAAAGTAAATATTTATAACAGAAAGCGTTTTCCTTCCCACTCCTTCCCTTAATACTTTAAAAACTTTAGGTTGGTTTTTATAGTCTTTGACATTATTTAGGCAGGGAGTGGGAGAGCAGAGAGATTTATTAGTAAAGTCAGGGAAAACTACTCCCCAATACATGTTTGTGGTTAAGCCTGTATACATGTGTCTGAGATTTTGCTTGCTGCCACCCCCCTGCTTTGATCAGGATTGGAAATGATATTTTAAAATTAAAAGGATTCTTGCAGTGGGATCACACTCTGCTTTCTGAAAAATCAATAGGAATTGTTAACAGCCTGGACTTTTTACTCTCCTTTTGTTTACTTAGTACTGCTGCCTGCCCTCTTATTAAAAACGGAGCTGTTATCTACAGCTGGCTTGTGAATGAACTCTCTTAATTGATAACTGTCTTAATCACGTTAGTTTTCTCTTTCATACCTCTGTGTTTTATTTATATTGAAACTTTCTTTTTCAGTTTTGAAGACACTTCTAATATTGAGCTGTTTAAAGTGAAACGTTAACAGGTTTTTTCATAATATTTCTGTTGGATGGACTGTATTAATCTGTGTGTATCTAGAAGTACTATTTTACAGTGCTCACAGTCGTGCTAGGCAGGTACATCACAGTCCTTTCCACAAGGAATTTTCAGATTAAATTTAGGAATTTTCAATCTTACCTTTTAAAGGAATATAAGAATTGCCATACCAGGTCAGTCCAGGGGGCCATCTATTCAGGTGCAGGAAGCTCTGCAGAAGGCAGTTAAGGAAATCCCCATACACTGAATGTTGGCTTGTGTGCTGAAGATTTATATCAGTGTATATTTATGAAAGTAACATCCAAAGAGGGAAATACAAAATTTTGGATCTGATTATACAACTGTACATATTCTCAATATTAATTGGTAGATGACTTTATTTTTTAAATATATCTTTGATAGAATAAAAATGTCTTGGTGGCTTCCCATCTTTGGATGTGTTCCTCTTTCACTTGGACAAGTGTGAATTAGGGGTCTAATTCCTTTGATGTCAGTGGAGCCACACTGATGTAAAACTTCTGTAAATGATCGGACCTATTAACTTTTTTTCCCTTCTTCAAACAAATTGCGTCTTTTAATGTTTTATGTTGCGGTTGACTGGGATGGGAGGAAGGCAGCGGGAGGAAGAAAGGGCCACAAAAAGCAATCCAGTGTGAACTTAATGTTGAAGTGTTCAGAGGTCAGTAAACATCTGACTTCCTTGGTTCTTTTCTCCAGTTCCTTTTTGATTTTTTTTTTTTCAGTCATAAGGTATTTCACTCTTCTGCAGAACCTGACACTTGCATAAATGCCCAGCTGGCAGGATGACGGACTGTTTAGATACTAGGTTGCTTGTTTGGTTGTATGACTTTTAAAAGATCACAGGAGAAAGGATAAAAGAGAGGGTTTGGGAAAGAGTGAGGAGAGACGGACAGGATCACTGTCAAGTTTCACCCAAAGCATAGATGTGCGTATCACTTCCCCTAGTACTGAAATGCAGTCACATCTGGACTGGATGTGTGGAAGGATGATCTTGTGGGTAAAGCACAGGAATGGGATTCAGGAGACCTTGGGTCTATTTCAGTTCTGCCACAGACTTGGTTTGATATTAGGCAAGTAAGTCACTTAACTTTTCTGTACCTCAAATTCTCCATCTGTAAAATGAAGATAATTATAGTTGCCTACCTCACAGGGATGGAACTCAGATTCCCTGAGCAGAGGCATCTTGAAGTAAAAGGCATGTGTCCTTATGATTGAGTTCATGTTAATAAAATGGTGGCTGTTCCCTGGTATTAATATATAATTGAAGCCAGCCTTATTTATTCTATATGTGATGGTATAATGTTTCTGAAAGCGATGTTTCCTTTTCCCTGTCTTACAGTAGTTTATATGGTGATGTTTGTTGTTTATATGATAGGGAGTTACAGATTTGTTATCTAATGACAAAACAACGTCTCACCTCTTCTTATAAACATAATTTTATGAAACTCTTAGAAAACCTGGCTCTTTTATATTACAGGATCCTGCAAGGAATGGAGACTCCATTGGATGTTTTGTCCAGAGCAGCATCTCTAGTACATGCTGATGATGAGAAACGTAAGTCTAAAATTTAATTCTGTGCTTCATCTCTGCCATTATTTTGGTGCAGCCAATTTACTTTTGCATACTGGATCTCAGTTTATGTGTTGGATTAATTACTCTTTCTCAGTTTGCTGTATCTAAGGTTTATAGAGGGAAAATTTCAAAAGTGCCGCTGGAATTTAAGTGTACAAATGGGACTTGTGCTCTGAAATCCCTTAGGCACTCTTCATGAGTGACTTCATAGTCTCCCAAAAGGAAAAACTGAACAATGCATTTTTAACTTCCGGTGTCCAGGAAAACAAACATTTCTGATTTTTCGTATGTGCTCAAGGATTCAGAGGAGCATGTACCTCTTTCTGCTCTTTGGTAGGAAACTGACATGGAGTCCTTGACAAACTAAGGACTCTTTCATCTCTGGTGTATATTAGGTCCATCCCCTAAGAAGCTCATAGGTACTCAGCCAATGAAGATGGGCCACAAAACTTCCTTTTCAGTGTTTAAAAACCACTTATCACTATTATACTTGATATCTGCCAATATTCACTGCTTACTGCTTTAAGATAAAAGTCAAAAGATTTTTTTTGTAATGTAGTGAAATAGTATTTTATCTACTCTCCAACTTACCTTTTATATCAGATTGACTCTTCTTAAAAGCACTTCAAAATTCAAGCTAAAGATAGTGGTTGACAAAAAGCAGAGAGATTATCTCTGTTAAGCTTGGGAGAGCTATAAAAAGTGTACAGTGGCCTATTCCACAATGCATTGATTTGACTGCAGGTTTAATTGCATTTACTTTGGAATTTTGTATTGTAGGTTAAGTATAAATAAGTGGTTTCTTCTCTGAAGATCATGCTACCTGAAGTAGGGACCCATTTATCAATTGGATGCTTGACATAGGGGTGCATTTGAGATTCTGCTAGGTACATATGGGGGTTTTGTAAAACTTGTTTGTTAAAAAAAAAGATTACGGCACAACTGACATTGTTTTGTGTGATTGATCATTTGTCAAGGTCAGTGCTTTGCATCTTTTCCATACCAACGTCCTGTGTTACAGCAGGGGGGAAAAATAAAATTCAGGACACCCTACCATAAAAAGGGATGGTGTACGTGACCCTCAGGTTAAGAACTCATGGTCTAGAAAACTTCAAACTTACTGTTTGTAAAATAAATAAATAAATGTAAAAAAAATCTTTTTCTAGCATTGAAAACTGAAAAGTAGACAAAGAACACAGAGGAGGTGCAGTATGTGTATTTAGACTTAGGTAACCATTAAATGATGATTTTTGTGGGTTTTTTTTTTTTAAATCTGCTTCCAGAAAGTATTCCACTGTCAAGCAAAGTGAGCTTGATATAACTATTAAAAAAGTATGTGTTAATATGTGTTAGAATGCAAGTAAACAAAAGCAAAATAATTAACAGTCTAAAGCAATTTTTCATATATGTGAAGAACACAAAACTGAGAGACACTGGCAACTTGCATCAAAAATGATTTGGCTCCAAAATGAGGGGATAGGAGGAAGATGGAAATACATGAAAGAAAAAATAGCACATAAATATCTCCCCTAACTTTCTCATTTGTTTTCATAGAATATAACATGTTTTAAAATATACACATGTAAATTTTACCTCATTAATATTTTGTAGCCTTCACCTTGTCCCTTGACAGTCGTATTTTGACATTCTATAAATTCAGCCGTATCTCTGCAGAAATGGAATTCAGTGTTCTATAGAGGCATATTTAACCCTGTTCTGTACACACTGGGAAATACCTTCAGATGTCTTAAATTAGCAGTTTAACTCCCTTGAAGATAAGGATCTGGTCCAGAAACTTAGTTTGAACTATGAAACCTCTTCTTAGTAGTATAGGTGTTTTTATAATCCTGACCTCATCCTCATTTAATTAATTATATTATTTATGAAATAAACAATGGAACACTCACAGAAATAGATAATTCAAAGACTCTCCAATTTTGAAATATGGATTTTTACTATAAAAGCCACGTCGTTACTGAAGCAATGTATTTTTTGTGGCTGTTGATGATAAATTCTGATCATGGCTCCTGAAACTCTGCAATCCTTCAAAGCTAGTTCCTTCACAAAGGGTAAAATAATTTTCAGTGAACTCTGCTTTGCTGATAACATGTTAACACTCATAATTCTGTGTCTTCAAAATGTGAAGTCGGTTGTGGAATTCCAAGAGAACCTAATTTTGATCTTTGTGCCTGTGTGTCTAATGTCCAAGAATCATACTGTGACCCATTAGAATGTTTCCAGAAATGAAGAATCCACACACATGAGCCTCTGTAGTTGACGACTTGGGTTTGTTTTGTGATGTGGATTCACTAAAGGGGTTGTCATAAAGTATATTGACGTCACAGGCACAAATGTAGTCTGCATTATTTAGCTATTAGCCCTTGATTTTCTTTTGACTACTTCTTTAACATGAGTACCTGATGTTAACACCATAAAGGATGTCAGTTGCTAATCGTAGGTGGCTGTGTTGCCATTCATACAGGGAAGATTAAAAATAGAATCATGAAGTGTAGCATGACTGGATTTAGAAGGGCATTTTGAATATGCCAAGTAGTAGCCGCACTGACAGATTGTTCTCCCCACTGGTTTAGTAACTTTTTGTTTTTAGTAGAGCATGTGGTGGTATTACAGTAGAACCTCAGCGTTACAAACACTAAGGGAATGGAGGTTGTTCGTAATTCTGAAATGTTCTGAGTCTGAACAAATCATTATGGTGGTTCTTTCAAAAATTTGCAACTGAACACTGGCTTAATACAGCTTTGAAACTGTACTAGGCAGAAGAAAAATGCTGCTTTCCCTTTATTTTTTTTAGTAGTTTAACAGTACTGTACTGAATTTGCTTTTGAATTTTTTTCGTCTATCTCCGCTGCTGCCTGATTGCATACTTCCAGTTTAAAATGAGATGTGTGGTTGACTGGTCAGTTTGTAACTCTGGTGTTCGTAACTCTGAGGTTTTACTGTACAATGTGAGACTGGTCAGCGTCTGACCATTGGTCCTAATGCTGAGCACTGATACTAGCCTAAGCAGATGCTGACAAGAGAATCTGGTGTTCTAGATTTTAAATAGCTTTTGTGTGTAGCTGGCGGTCTCTAACAAGTCCTGCTGCCAAATCACAGAATGCTCAGACCCCTCATTATGACATCACCTTGTGAGATGAATAAAACTTTTCTTTTTCTGTCTTTTAATTGTATTTTTATTGCATTAATCCACGTATTTTTATTGCATTAATCCACATATTTTTCTTCTCAAAAGTGAAGGCTGGTTCTCTCTGTTAACTGAAACAAAGCTTTACCGATTCTAATGAGGTCATTAAAATAATTACAATTGAAAATAAAATCACTGCCAATATGCAGCTCAGAAGGCTTGGGGACTTGAGGTGTTCACAAACGATCAAGATCACGCAAACTCAGTATCACAGAAGTTTGGTCTAATGTTTTTGTCTTGGGTCTTAGTATATAATATTAATTTATCTTGATTCTTCATCTCCTTACATTACAAAGATAACACTTTTTTTAATCCACCCTATCATATTGGGATGCCTTCTTGGGCTAATACCATTTGTCCTTGCCAAAAAATATTTAAACAGTGTAACTTTCAAAAACGTCAGGTACATCAAAGAATTTAGGCAGTAGTTCGTGCCTACTAGTGGTGAATTAAACAGGAGCAAGAGTCTTGAGAAAATTATCTTAACAATGTTTTTGAGTTAGTTGGTTGATCTTCTGAAGTAACTTGCACACTTCTAGAAAGTGCAGAAGCTTTAACGCAGTTTTCATTGGATGCTTTTGTATGAACTTTATAAATAATGTGAATTCCTTGAAGTTTGAGTTATATCTATGTTGGTTCAACACCTACTTAGGCAGATGCTGTGGTTTGGATTTTCAGTTCTGTGGGGCCGGAATCTTGGGCTAGATTCTGGTAAGAAGTCTAAAGTGACATTACTTACACTTTGGCTTCCTCAGTGTTCCTTGCACTAATTTATGTTCTCTTAGGGTACCAATTAGACGTATTGAGGTTTATACCCCTTTTACAACATAGCACTTGCATCACCTCTGAATTTGACCCACTGAGTGAAAGGAAGTCTTAGTGGGTGAAACTTGCATATCAAGGGACCAAAGGAAGAGAATGTACCAAGAAAAAACTTCTAGTAGGATGGCGTAAATAGCTATAACGAGCCACTTTCACTTACATGTTCACTTCATTTTTCTGTCCGTAATTTACTCAGATTTCCTTAAATATTGCTAAAAGGATGTTGTTAGGTGTAAGTTAGTCTGAGTGTGAGGAATTACACCACTGAACATACTTTGAATTTGGCCCCTTATTTTCATGCTTGTCAGTAAAGTGCCTAACTTATCCCTGGTGCTCCACAAAAAATAAACAATATTGTGGTTGGTTAACACATCTACATTGCACCAGTGCTCTGTACTGAATATTTATACGTAATGGAAAATCTGTAGTGTGTTTGTTACAGTGAAGATTGGCTCTGAATGGAATCTTTTTTTATTTTTTCTTAAATCAAGTTTTCTAGTTATTCATAGGGCTGACTAAATCACTGCATTTTTATTTGTTAAAATTATTTTTATAATGTATCTACTAACTCACGGCTTCTTTACTGATGGTTCATTGGTGTAGAGTCTAATACAGGGGTAGGCAACTTATGGCACGGGTGCCAAAGACGGCACACAAGCTGATTTTGAGTGACACTCACATTGCTCAGGTCCTGGCCACTGGTCCGGAGGGCTCTGCATTTTAATTTAATTTTAAATGAAGCTTCTTAAACATTTTGAAACCTTATTTACTTTACATACAACAATAGTTTAATTATATATTATAGACTTACAGAAATAGGCCTTCTAAAACGGTTAAAATGTATTACTGGCACGCAAAACCTTAAATTAGAGTGAATAAATGAAGACTTGGCACATCACTTCTGAAAGGTTGCAGACCCCTGGTCTAATAGGTTCCTTTTTTCATTTTTGTTTTGTGTCGTTGACAAATGAACTACGTCACATTTAGTGTCCCATTTCCCAATTTTGAACAGGGATTCCAAATGTGTTCTCTTTCCTGAAACATATTCTTGCCAGAAATTGATTCTTTAGTTTTGCTTTAGTGCTGGAATATAATTGTGTGTAACTGACAAATACTGGCTTTTATGCTCAAGATTTAATTTTGCTTACAAAGGGAGAACAAATGAAATATAGCCCTATAATACTGTATAGAAGTGGCAATAACAATTATCAAATAGCTGTTCATTACATGCCAGTGAAGAAATAAACCTGTTCATAAAAGTAATTTTACTGCACATCAGTCAGGTACTCTTATCTAATCAGTTTGTTGTATAATCCTGGAAAACAGCTGACTGACCACATACCTGGTATGCCAAATGGGGCAAATAAAATTGTCTGAGGAATTAGACACTATTCATCTTAGCTAGACTCATGCAAAATTGCTTGCCTTCTGGGCAGTTTTCCACTGTAGGTAATTAAAATTCCTCTGATCTTTTTCTTACTTTCTCGTCTAACTATTTGATTTTGCAGAGAGAAATACATGCATGCATGTGTATAATGCATAGTAATTTTTTTAAAAAGCAAAAATAGCTTTGACTTCTTATGCCTCTACTTCAAGCATAATCAAGGTCAAATTATTGGAGCTTCCTCATCCCATCTATACCTGTCTATCATCATTTTTATTTCACTTTCACTTAAGAACCATATACAGATTCTGAGGCCGCTGGCACATTTAAAATTACAGATCAACATTTCAACTAGCTTGATGCTTTTATCAAGCAGAAACAGATCTTCATACAGCTTCTCACAGCTCTCCTTAATGGCCAGATGAAACAAATATTAAAATACTGGTTTTCCAGATGTATGCAACTCACTTTACTTGTTTGCTCTAGTGGAAAAATAATTTACAAGAAATCATTTGGGGGGAAATGAGTTCTGTGGGGATACTGATCTTCATAGCTGCAAGGGAAAGCAATTGCTACAGCTGTTCAATTCTTTTTGGGGACCTGGTGTGATAGAGAGTGTCAGTACTGGTATCAGTAAAAAAATGAGCTGTGTTTGGCTCTGACTGCTGTGTAATAACCATTCTGCAGGAAGGTTCACCCACTGAAGTTTTTTCTTTGTTTTTTTTTTCCTCCCTCCCCCTCCCTCTCAGGGAAAAGATTTTATTTAATGACATTTTGGGTGATTTACAATAAGCCAAGAACATGTTTTTGCTTAGTACGGAAATTCAGCTTCATGGGAGGTTTAACCATGTTAAAAATGTTTGTTATTTCCTAGTCTTTCGTTAGCATTTGGTTCATCAGTTACAATCTAAGATGCAACACAAGGAAGGATGAGCAGTAAAGTTGTCAGGGCACTATAGGCCTGATTCTTATTTATAGTGAGGCCCTTTAATACCACTGTACGCCCACTTTAAAACGTCTTTAGACCTCTAGAGCAGTGTTTCCCAAACTTGGGACGCTGCTTGTGTAGGGAAAGCACCTGGCGGGCTGAGCCGGTTTGTTTACCTGCCCCGTTCGCAGGTCCGGCTGATTGCTGCTCCCACTGGCCGTGGTTCGCTGCTCCAGGCCAATGGTAGCTGCTGGAAGTGGCGCGGGCCAAGGGACTTACTGGCCACCACTTCCTGCAGCCCCCATTGGCCCGAAGCAGCGAACTGCGGCCAGTGGGAGCCGCGATCGGCCCAACCTGTGGGTACAGCAGATAAACCAGCTCAGCCCGCCAGGGGCTTTCCCTACACAAGCAGCATCCCAAGTCTGGGAAACACTGTGCTAGAGTGATGTAAAGGGGATTTAGTGTATTGAGAATTGGGGCCTATATTGAACTAGTAAAGTAGTTTAAAGAACTATTGCATGTAGTTGTTTAGATTTCCCAGGATTGTTATTAGTGTCCTTAAACAAATCTGACTGACTCTTTTGCAGTTGCACCTATGTCAATAAAGTTGAACTTTATAGTAATGTGTTTGCACTTTACTGTGTTTGCAGTACTGTTAAAAGTGTCAGCCCTTTTTGGTTAGATCATATATGCTGGCAGTTATTTTAACAGCTACTAGTTTAAATCATTCTGACATGCAAAACACTTCTTTCTATCAAAGCATATTTATTAAACAAATATACCTGAGACATGAAAATGATGAATTGTGGAGGGATAAATGACCAAGGTAATTGTATTTGCAAATATTTCCACTGTGACATAAGCACAGTGGTATATAGACCTCTTTTACAGTGGATTGGGACTTTAAAAAAAAGCAAGGGGAGAAGATGACATTAGCTAAATAAAATAGACGTTTATACTATAAACAGAAATTATCTTCTAGAAGACATAATAATTAAGGCAGAGGGCACAGAGATGCATCTCCTACTGAATTTATTGTTGGCTTATCTGTACCCCAAGTCCTTTATTCCACTTGAAAGAAAACAATAAGATGATGTCATTACCAACCAATCACCTTGCAGTCTTGTCGCTAATCACTGTGGTTGCCAAAGGCAAGAGAAAAAGGACGCTGAAAGTCAGTGTTACTTTTGAGCAGCTGTTTAGTGCTGGAAGTAGGCTGTTTAAGAATTTCAACAATAATTGCAACAGAGTGAGCTTTTCTATTTTTGAGTGTTTCAGAGATGAGGCTTCTTGAAATAGCTGCGTATGCACATTCACTTGCAATTGTTTGGTCGTTATTATAGTAGAAACATTATCAAATATAATTTTGTTTTATTACTATGTTGTAACTGATTTGCAAATTAGGTTCCGTGCAATAAAATGACTCGGTAGTACTGGTTATGCAAATAAACCTGTTTTTAAAAAAAAACTAATCAAACAATAATAACCCGAACCTGGTAGTTATTGCTCCTTTGCTAACGTTTCATTTTGAAGTGTAATGTTTATGGAATTACTGGTGTGAAATTGATGTAGTTTATAATAAGGAAGAACTAGCAGGCGGACAGCTTCACAAAAGGATTTCACTAGCTGGACATTCCAAGTCACTTATTTGATTGTCAGTGTAACAGTGAAACATTTAGGACAGCATCCTGTACTTTTTTCATCACATTTTTTTCTCAGATCACTTCTTTTTAGTAGTAGAACCAGACAATAATATGACTAAATTGTGTTGGAAAGCAATTATCTTTTAATTATTCATAGCAAATTTTTAGTCATTTGCTTTTTTCATTTTATCTATGTTGCTAAAACTGAAATATTAGTGAAGCTAAGAGCTGATCCATGTACAGTGCTGGACTGATTTAAAGAAAATGGCTTGGAAAACACTTTAGTTAAATTGGTGCAATGCCCTAGTGTGTACACACTCTTGAATCGGTTTAAGAGTGTCTTAAATATGCTCAGTGTCTTGGGGCTTGTCTATACTGAATGGAAAAGCACTCCAGAGAGGTGTAATTTGTAAAGTGCACTAACGTGCTGAGCAGATGCTCCCAAAAAAGGTACCGAGTTTGCATCAACCTAATTCTATGTGAACTGAGTTGGGTACTTTTTAAAAATGTACCCATTGCAGTTAGAGCACAACATGTTAGAATACTTTAAAAAACACGCCCCTCTGGGGCTGTTTACCAGTGCCGTGTGGGCAAGCACTTGAGTTGCAACTGACTTGAGTGAAGCTGATTTTAAAAGTGTCCACAATAGGGGATAGATTTAACTAAATAAGTTAAACTAGTTCAAAAAAGAGCCCTCAAGGTTACTTTTAATGTAAGCTGATCTTTTCCTTAAAAGAAAAAAAAGCACACATATACTTAAGGAAAATGAGTAGCACAATATTACAATGAAGGAATAAAATATAATTTTGTCACAGAGTTTGTGTTTGTTCTCTCCTTGACAGGCTTATGCAACTCCCAGTAGAATCAGTGGGAGTTATACATGTGTGAATTAAAGAGAACAAATGCTTCACCCCACTGTATTATTTGATATGGGATTAGTAAAATTTCCCACAGAATAAGAATTTGTAATTTGCTATCTGTAATTTTTATCTTGCAAATACATGAACAAAGTAGCAAAACTTGCAATAAGGAAATAAATGGAAAGAATTGCAGACATACTTTATAGTTGAAAAAGGTTACTTCAGTTTTCTGTCTCATAAAATGTGCTTATCTGGTTTTATTGTTCTATATAGTTCTTCAATTAAAGAGAAGTTAGAGAAAACTTGGAGTTGCTTATGCAAATAGGTGCTCTAGTATACGTTCCTTTGTTAAATGTGCAGGGTGTTTTCTTGTTGACAGCATTTACACTTGAATATTTGCCTCATGCTAAATCCCTCATCTCCTGCAGCTAATAATGCTCTTTTAAAAAGCAGTAACTTTCAACGCACCACAGTCTTTGTGCATTTCGTTTGTGCATTGTGCCTCCAGTGTGAATATGATTATGATTTAATTGAGGCTAGAGCCCTCAGCTGATATCCGGACCCATTGTGCTTAGTACTGTACAGCAGGGAGAGAGAGTCCCTGCTCGAAAGAAACAAGATAGAGATAGGGTAGGAGGGGAGGTGAAGTGACTTGGCCAATGTCACACAGCAAGTTAGTGGGAGAGCTGGAAGTAGTACTTAGAGTCTTCTGCCTCCCAGTCCAGGGCCCTATCCAATAGATCACTCTACTTCACAAAGTCCACAGAGTTGTTAAGAGTGTGTCAAAGTTAGACTCAGGACTCACAATTTGTCAGACCACTCTGTTTTATAGCAAAGCAGTTTGCTAATACACCCAGATAATATGAGCACCATACAAGACCCACACTACCTTATTTATACAGATAAAAGGGCGCTAACTTAATGAGGACAAAGACAGTAGAACTGACAAGTTTACCTAAGGCTAGACATACATAGTTAATTTCCTTACTAACTTTTACCAGTCTCCAGTTAATGTTCCACCATTAGCTTAAGTGGACCCATTGTTTCGTACCTTAATGTTTCTCTTCCTGAGAACTATATTTCAACACTCCTTATTTCTGCTTACAGGAACATAAAACATTTTTATAATCCATTCTTATTTTTACAGTATAATTCATTCTACTTTCACAAGTGGTAACATCATGTGAGCAGTCTACTTCCACAGCCAGTTTTAAACCTCTGACTTATGTCTGTTTTCACGGCAGCCTGCAGGGCCACGGTGCTGGGATGGCTCAGATCATGGCCATGGGGATTGTGAGGGATAAAGTTGGATTTGTGGGAGGGCAGTGTTCACCTCTGTCATGGTGGTAGGGTAGGTTCCAGTTCCTTCAGGACATTTATCAAGCTAAACTAGAGATTCTGCCTTTTCTTTGGGCCTCTGTGAGCTGAGTTAAATAGTAAACATCATTAGGATGTTCCTCCTGAGCCTGTGAGAGAACCATCCAAGAAATGCCTTACTTAAAACTATAATGTTTAGTTGCCATCTTTTCATCCAGAGACCTATAAGCTCAGGCACGCAGGGAACCCTCACATTTCATCATTATAAGGTGCTGATTAAACCAGAGTCACATTTTCTCCCAGTCTTTATGAACCAAGCAGTCTCTCTCATTCCATTTTGCCTTCTTGAAAGAATGAGAAGGATAAAATTGTACACGCTCCTGCCTGTGAAACAACTAGGATGGATTTGATTTAACTCATGATTTAAATCACTAGTCAGCAAGACTCAAATTAATCATGGATTTCTACTTAAAAGTGCATTCTTGTTGGTTGTTAGAATCTTAATATTCTTCACAACTCAGAGATAGATGTAGGTTTCATTTTTAGAAGGTACACACTATACATTTTTAAGAGATTTATTTTGAAAACTTTTCAGATTAGTTTTACAGCTATATCAGAAGGTGAGTAACTGGTTATTTAATTTACCAAAGGTAATTGAAACAGATATTTATGAAATCATTGGGAGGTGAACTATCTCCAGTTCAACAGGTTAATCATTAATATTTGGAGGATTTTCTTGCCATGCTGTATTAGGAGGAGAACATCACCAGAAAGACAATTAAATTGTTTTACTTAACTAAAACAACAACATTATCTAATCTGGATTTTTTTCTTCAGCAGCAAACATATTTTAACAAAACAAGCATACAAATTTTTGAATTTAGGTTAACATTCAAGTTTTTTAAAATCAGGTTTGTTAGAATTGTTTTTAACTAAGATAGTTAAATATTAAAAAAAAATTAAATCGACTGTGTCAGCCAGGACAATATGAGAAACTTAAAATATTGGTTTCTGCAGCTAACTCAGTCGTCTTCACCTTAATTTTCCCATTTGTTCATAATCTGGAAAAGAAAAACAAGCTCCCTGCTTTTTCAGGTCCCAAACGATTTCTCAATTTGGAATGAATTAGTCCAAAGGAAGAAAATATTCTTTCTGCACCAGCAGAAGAAGTTACTGCTGTTAAAAGTGCGATTATCACTTCAACAGTCTCTGAATCCAAGTGCTTAAGTGACTTCCACCAGTTCACTGGTGTGATTTTCATTAAAACATCATCAACAAACATATATTTCTTGAATGGTTCTTATTCCCAAACTGGGTCTCTTTTACGGCCTGCTGTCATTATAGGTTTTCCCTTCTAGTGAGAGAATGGTCTGGTAGATCTGAAATCAATGAAGGCTACACGCAGAAAGACCTCAAGACTTCTGGAATATGCTTCTCAAACAGTTTCACTTTTGTTTCTACTGCCTGTCCCTCCCTTCTCTCATTTATCTCCAGACTTCTTCTCCTTATCCAGATATATTCTACCCACAACAATCTTCTATTCATTGCACTTTTTGAAACTTTGCACTTTTAGAGAGAGGTAAGGGGTTGACTCTGTGTACACAAATTTGCAGAGGGACAATAGGGTTGAGGTCTGTTATTTCTCACCTCGCTATATTATTTATTTAAAATCATTTTTGCTGTTAACAAGCATGTTCTCTCTGGATCCACAGTTTAAGAACTGCAAAACTAAGCATCTCTGATGGTTTCTTCTAGACCAGGGGTCTAAAACACGCTGCCCGTTGAGTTATTTGCTGTGGCCTGCCAAGCTCCCCATGCCCCCTCCCCTTCCGAGTTATTTCCTGTGGTCACCAAGCTCCCCTCACCTGCCGCCCCTCCTCCCGCCTCCCCGCCCCAGTATGCCGCATCCCCGCTTCTCTGCCTACCTCTAGGCGCTTCCCACCGCAAACCGCTGTTTGGTGGTGTCATAACCTTAGTCCCAGATTTGGACCTTAGCGTCCAAAATATGGGGGTTAGCATGAAACCTCCAAGCTTAGTTACCAGCTTGGACCTGGTACTTGCTGCCACCACCCAAAAAATTAGAGTGTTTTGGGGCACTCTGGTCCCTCTGAAAAACCTTCCCTGGGGACCCCAAGACCCAAATCCCTTGAGTCTCACAACAAAGGGAAATAATCCTTTTTCCCTTCCCCCTCCAGGTGCTCCTGGAGAGATACACAGACACAAGCTCAGAGGGACCAGAGTGCCCCAAAACACTCTAATTTTTTGGGTGGTGGCAGCAAGTACCAGGTCCAAGCTGGTAACTAAGCTTGGAGGTTTTCATGCTAACCCCCATATTTTGGACGCTAAGGTCCAAATCTGGGACTAAGGTTATGACAGGTGGCGCTTAGCACTTTGCAGGAGGGACGGAGGGAGCAGGGAGCCACGCACTCAGGGAAGGAGGTGGAGAAGATGTGGGGCATGGGCGGGGACTTGGGGAAGGGGTTGGAATGGGGGCAGGGTAGGGGTGGGAAGAGGCGGGGCAAGGCCTCATGGAAGGGGTGGAATGGGGCTCGGGGTATTCGGGGGTGGGTGTCAGTGATGCGGCCCTTGGGCCAATGTACTAGTCCTCATGTGGCCCTTGTGGTCATTTGAGTTTGAGACCCCTGATCTAGACTGAGCACTGAGTCCCGTTGGGTAGATAGAAAGATTAACCTAAATAATCTATACAGATGCCCCTGAAACCCCATAAGGTTGGGTCCCTAATCCATGAACTATTGGAACTCATTTACAAAACTTTTCTTAAACAATCCATGAATATCTTGTCTCATATTATAGAATTATAATTTATAATTCCTATTCCATGATGAGAGATCTTTGAGCGATAATGTATTTTAATTAAAACTATCTTTAGATAGGTTTTTTGTAGGGACACCATCCCTGCCCATCCTGACTAATAGCCATTGATGGACCTATCCTTCTTGAATTTATCTAGTTCTTTTTTTAACGCTGTTATAGTCTTGGTCTTCACAACATTCTCTGGCAAGGAGCTCCACAGGTTGACTGTGTGTTGTGTGAAAAATACTTACTTTTGTTTGTTTTAAACCTGCTGCATATTCATTTCATTTGATGATCTCTAGTTCTTGTGTTATGAGAAGGAGTAAATAACACTTCCTTATTTACTTTCTCCACACCAGTCATGATTTTGTAAAACTGTACCAAATCCCCCCTTAGTCGTCTCTTTTCTAAGCTGAAAAGTCCCAGTTTTATTAATCTCTCCTAATATGGAAGCCGTTCCATACCCCTAATCATTTTTGTTGCCCTTTTCTGAACCTTTTCCAATTCCAATATATCTTTTTTTTGAGATGGGGTGACCACATCTGCATGCAGTATTCAAGAAGTGGGCGTACCATGGATTTATATAGAGGCAATATGATATTTTCTGTCTTCTTATCTATTCCTTTATTAATGATTCACATTATTTTTTCAATTTTTTTTTTGGCTGCCGCTGCACATTAAGTCAATGTTTTCAGAGAACTATCCACAATGACTCCAAGATCTCTTGCTTGAGTGGTAACAGCTAATTTAGACCCCATCATTTTATATGCATAGTTGGGGTTATGTTTTCCAATGTGTACTTTGCATTTATCAACACTGAATTTCATCTGCCATTATGTTGCCCAGTCACCCAGTTTTAAGAAATCCTTTTATAACGCTTCATGGTTTGCTTGGGACTTGACTATCTTTAGTAATTTTGTATCATCTGCGGATTTTGTCGCCTCACTGTTTACCCCTTTTTCCAGATCGTTTATGAATATGACTGGTCCAAGTACAGACCCTAGGGGACACCACTATTTACCTCTCTCCATTCTGAAAACTGACCATTTATTCCTATCCTTTGTTTCCTATCTTTTAACCAGTTACCAATCCATGAGAGGACCTTCCCTTTTATCCTATGATAGCTTGCTTAGCTTAAGAGCTTTTGGTGAGAGAACTTGTCAAATGCTTTCTGAAAATCTGAGTACACCATATCCATATGCTTGTTGACTCCCTCAAAATATTCTAGTAGATTGGTGGGGCATGATTTCCCTTTACAAAAACCATGTTGACTTTTCCCCAACAAATTATGTTCATCTATGTGTCTGACAGTTTTGTTCTTTCAAGTTGGTGAATTAATGTGTCAGCACGAAAGTCTTTCTACTTTCTTCATGTCAGGTTGGTGATTGGTAGAACAAATCTAGGGATTCAGAGGAGAGTCAAGTAACCGGCAGAGGGAGAGAGAACTGAGAAATTGAGGCAGAATAGGTATATATTCTGGAAAAATAGATGTGTAGGACTGGGATTTGATAATTTGTTTTGTTATTTATTGAAAACAAATCTGTCCTCTGTTCCTTTTGGACCATCTGCTTCCCTTATACTATTTTATGACCAGTGACAAACTCTGGTAGAGCTTGTTCTCGTCTAGAAAGTTAAGACCAGTATGCATGGATCTTCAGTTTTCTAAATACTTTTTATGCCCATTAGGCACATTTTCAAAGCATGACTCTGTCCATATTGATCATCTAAACTCTGTTAGAATCTGGTGCAGGTGGAACCATATTTAAATATGATTTCCAGACTAATTTCTCAATCCACTGTAAACTGGTTTTAAACTTTCCGTAACTTTGGTGGCCTCATTTCTATCTTGTGTAGTTCAGAGCAATGCCAACACTATGCAAGGCGATCATGTATATACAATATAGGGTCGGGCAAATACTGCAAAAAATGTCAGTATATAGTCTGACGCACAATATTCTTTTTCATAAAGCCATGCTTATGCTCCTTTTGAGTTTCTTTTCTGTGAACGTGTGTGATTGAATTTGTGGGAAAGTAATTTGGAAGTCATGTGTGATAGTAATTCTGGAAACAAAATATTTTAGGTTTACACATACAAATGTTTGCAATTAAAGTGTTTGCAGGATGCCTTAGGGAGCAGAAACAATATTATGAGATTAATCTCAACAGTGACAACTAACCACCAAAGCCCAAATAGCAAATAATATTCATAGAGCTCTGTTTTATGGTCAGTCAACAGAATTAAAAAAAGTTGCAAAACATTAAGCATAATTTCAGTTTCTAAATAACTCAATCTTTTTGCAGAAATTCATGAGCAGAAAAAATAGTCAGATCATTGAGTAATTGGACTGTTGTCAGTTATGCACTGATCTCAGCAAGTAATCTGTATGCTAATCTGTGCAAGGCAAAATAAAAACAAAGATGTTTCCTGGAGTACTAATTTGGCAAAGGCTAATTGATGAATGGCATTGGCAAGGATTTGCATTTGTAAAACAACAACAGCCACAGAAGATGTAATGGGAGCTGGTGAGAGGAAGTTTTACGCCATTCATTATATGACAGTATTAGCCTAAAGTTCCAGAACATAAGGGTTTTCCCATAAGTTTTGGGTGAGAGTGGGTAGCAATCCATAACTGGTCTGTGTTTGCTATGGGAGTGGGAGAAGTTGAAAAGAGAGCCCAGTTTAGCTTGTGATATTTTGGGAGAAGACCATAAATAACACCCCATTTCTTGTTGAGAAAATGGATTTGTGTTTTGTGAGTCATCAGCGGTGGTGGTGGTGACCATACTACTTATTTGCAGGGTAGCTTGCACAAAATGGAGAGGCTTTCCAGGAAAGCAAATTATAAAGGTAGAAAATGAAAGTGTGGTGGGACCATTCCACGCTTTTAGGATTTTATTGGGAAACTCTGCAGGAGGAGTGTTAAATACCATAGTATATTTATTTATTTATTTATTTATTTAATTTTATTTATGTATTTGGCCTGAAAACCTTCACCTTCCATTCCTTAAACTTTTTTTGTAGCAGAGAACTAAAGATTAGAGTTACATTTTCGATTTGTTAAATAGGTTGAAAAATGGGGCAATTGTCAAACTGGTGCCTAGATGTATTTTAATAACATAACACCACTAGTATAATCAATGGATTGATAGTAACCGCCGCCCCCCCCCCCAAAATTAAGAAGCTTAAACATTTTTCAGCTTAATTTTGAACCTCTTTTGAATACTTTTTCAATTGTCTAAAGTCTGTGAACATTTACATCTTTCAAGATAGCAGATATTTCTACCCAAGCTGTGTCAGCTCTGCAGTCAGGCTATCTAAAGTTGCTGTAATTCACAAAGAAGAATGCCTGCCTTGCAACTTTATTTTATCTTTCCAAATTAGTTTTTCTCCTGATTGATGCTAAAATTTTGTTTGTATTAGGAAAAAAAATTTCAATATTGAAATACTATCTCTTAAATGCCATCTAAATCCACATGACTTGGCAGGGGGAGGCAACATTGCTGCTTGCTAATATGAAATTTATTAAAAGCAGCAAAGAATCCTGTGCCACAAAAGCTCATGCTCCAAAACATCTGTTAGTCTATAAGGTGCCACAGGATTCTTTGCTGCTTTTACAGATCCAGACTAACACGGCTACCCCTCTGATACATGAAATTTATTGTCAGATACCAGTCATAGCCGTGAAAGTTGCAGTTGACTGAATTCTATGTTAGTAAACAGATTCACATATAAACAATTGCTTGGAAATTGCAAATGCACAGTTCTCTTAAATTGGTGTATTTCTGGCAGTGCTCTAAATTTTTCCATCAGTGTAGTTTGTTTCATAGGAGTACACCTTATGTACATTACAGTATTAAACAAATATACAGAAATTATAACATATTTAAATTTAATCAGACTGCTAGTTTTTAGTGAAATGGGCCAAATAGTAACTTTTCTTACCCAGCTGAGACTACTTTAGGCTTACACTGTGCTTGTGAAATGCAGTGAGCTTTCCAGAACTGTGTTCTTTCCACAGCTTTAGGAACATAGATATTTAGGACAAATTTGGAAGCCTTTGTTGCATATATGAAAAGTTGTTCTTCCTTATTTTGGGGATGGGGGAGCAATGGGAGGTGAAAATATTTTAAACATCTATACCACCTCAGGTTTGGGAGTATTTTCAGTTTTCTTCTGTACCTTTTTTCTAATTTTATTGTTTTTAGTTACTTTTTGCAACATTTTTATTAGTGTCTCTGTGGAAAAAAAATCTTACTATTGCAGAATGGTGCTGTACAACCTCCCTGTTGATTCCTCCTGAAAAGCTGCTGTTGTATTTACTCAGATTATATTGCCCAGATGACACAGATTCTGAGATGTGTGTCTGATTCATTTTCCAGATGGTTTTCTACATGATCTGTAACTTGGCATGCCTTTGGTGTAATATGACTGGATGTTTTGTTTTGTTCAGAAAGGCAAATCTGGATATACTGTTTTCCACTGACAAACTAAGAGACAAACTAGTTAAAGCTTATATTTTCTCTCTTTAGGTTGGGGCCTTTAAACTGTTAGATAATTTTTAAAGCTTTCATCAGGGTTGTGTGTGTGTGTGTATAATGTACACATTAGGGTTGTGGTGAAGAGGGTTGTTGTCTCTAGGACCCCTATTTCATTTGTTGCAGAAGTTGGAAGCGAGTGAGTTCGGGGACTTCAGAAAGAGAAAGGAATGGTCTTATGGTTAAGGAGTTGAATCCTGCTCTGGAGAATTGGGATCTATCCTTGTCTGTGGCAGAGTTCCTGTGTGAAGTTAGTCAAGTAACTTAGACCAGACTTTTCACAGGGTGGCTACTCTATTTCTGGGTAACCAGTATGAGAATGTGGGGTCAGATTTCCAGAAGTACTGAGCACTCACAACTTTACCTGAAGTCAATGGAAGCTGCGCTTTGAACATATGAAGTGCTGTATAGTTCTAAGTACTCTCAAAAGTTAGGTACTGTACTAGGCATCTCAGTTGGGGCAACTGAAATTAGTGGATGCTTCTGACCTTAAACTCTGTTCATCAGTTCCCGTTCTGTAAAATGTGTAATGCCTACTCATCTCACATGGGTGTTGTGAACATAAATTAATTATTTTAGAAGCACTCAGATACTATAATGATGAGCACTATAGAAAAGAATATGAGAAAACTAATAATTCTGTCTTCAGAGTAAAGGCTGAATCTTGTGCAGTAAATAAGCTTGGGGCCACACACTGAATAACACAGAGACAATAAAATAATAAATACCTTCTCCTTAATTGAGCACTGTCCAGGCTTTGCAGTGTACGAGGCAAAGGTCCTATTGAAAAAAATCTGATGTGCTAATTTTAGAGTGCTTGAATGTAAAACCTTAATACCGTTCTCTAAACATAGTTTTTTATGTGTGATTTCCTAGTTTGTTTGTTTTTTAAAAAGTAAACTGGAAAAAATAAATTCATCATGTGGCAGTGTATCAACACCTACATGAGTAGGGCTGGAATCTTTAGCTCCACCACATAGACCTCTGTTACTTGAGCTACAAGAGTAACTGATACCAATAGTAGGTTTTCATCCTCCTGTGTGGACCAGCACTAGAGGAGGGGATGGGACACTTTGCTAATGGGTTCCATGGATGTTTGCTGACAGAAGAGGGGTGTTGACACTCATGGACCTTAGGTTCTATTCCAGGCTGTAGAGGAGAGTGTACTTTAATGAGAACAGACTCTTCTGCCCAGTCCTCCCAACCTGTCCTTATCCAACCTCTCTCATGCCCACTCCTGGTTCCGTGTCCCAGTCCCATTCTGCTCAGACTTCTTATTGTTGTCTTGTCCAACAAGTTCTCTAATCCTTCCTCCCTCCCCCCTACAGTCACTCATCTGATCTGTCTCTTCCCCCTTCTCCTGGTCTCCATTTTCTGTGTTCCCCATCCCCACTGAGTCCCAGTCCACCTCAGTGTAAAGGTAAGATTTTGCTTTCTGTTAGGGGACCTTGCCCTTTGAGGTTGTAGCCTATGATCTGGATTTTATCATTTAGATCTTATTTTTATTTCTGGCTATATAATTAGGTTTGGCCTAGGTGTAGTTGTATTATGGATGCTCTGCTGTTCCTCATATTGATTGCATTTTTATTTTATTAAACTGTAGTATTTGGTATGTGTTTTTCCCCCTGTTCAGTTGTCCTAGGATTTCCTTTTCCATATATTTTTAAATAAGGCATTGTTAAATTTAGGTTGCAGTTCAGCTTTATTTTGTTTTCACTTTGTCCCTGAATATAGGTAATGAAAAGTTAACAAGTAGTAAAAATCAGATAACACATAGCTTTTATTTTTACTAAGGTCACTGTTGGTACTTTAATTCTTCCAGCTGCTATCCTTTTTCTCCCCACCTCTTTGAGTCAAAACTTTTTAATTACTGACACAAGCTTTTACTACTGCTATAAAGAACCTATCAGTGAGCATAATTAGAATAAGGCATTTAGCACAATAGGCTGTTTACTGTTACTGCAGTAGTTCCTATGTTTAGAAATGGGAAATACGGCTGTAAATTCCCTTGATGAAGGTGGCCAATGGATGTTTTTTGGACATGAGTTGTATTCTCTTGTCATTTATTGATATGTGTTCTAGATTTTTGTATTGCTCCTTTCACCACGTTACTAAAGCACTGCACAGTTAAGGAGCCCAAAAAACAAACATTTTTTTCCCATCTGAATTTCTTGAGGCTAAGGAGCAGAATATTGCATGTGTAAGATTTATTTTAAAGAGCATTGATCCTTGAGAGTCACTTTATCAAAAAGGTGTGTGTTATATCTTTATTGGAACATAGGCCTAACTAGAGCTATTTCTGGCAACGAGTTCAGTAGCTAGAGTACCACTACCAAAAGTGCTCTGTTCCCGATCATACAAAAATGTTAGCTAAGCTCTTAGGGTATATCTGCGCCACAGGCAGCTCTAAACATTTCGCCACCCCAAGCATGGCGGCATGCCACGGGGGGCGCTCTGTCGGTCGCCGGAAGAGCGGCAGATGGCTCCGGTGGACCTCCCACAGGCATGCCCGCTGGTCCTGCGGTCTGCTGGTCTGGCGGCTTTGGTGGACCCCCCGCAGGCGTGCCTGTGGGAGGTCCACCAGAGCCGCAGGACCAGCGGCCCCTCCACAGGCACGCCTGCAGGAGGTCCACCGGAGTCGCCTGCCGCCCTCCTGGCGCCGGCAGAGTGCCCCCCGTGGCATGCCGCCCCAAGCATGCGCTTGGCGTGCTGGGGCCTGGAGCCGCCCCTGATCTGCGCTGCCATTAAACACCCATGGCTGGCCTGTGTCAGCTGACCCAGGCTCAGGGGCTTAGAGCTGTTCAGAGTGCAAGGCCTGGAGAACATACACAGTTATGGTGGCTTAACTAAAGGGATGATCTACTGATTTAGTTAAAGTGGTGTGAACTTGGGTGTGGACTCTTATAAACCAGGTTTAAACCTTGAAAAAGCCCGAGAGAGAGAACATAATTAGAATGGTCAGATTCCAGGTTAGGTTTTCAGGGCAGGTAGCTAAAGGGAAAAAAAAATCAGGGATGAATAGGGCTATTATTTCTTCTGTGTGCTTCCCTCCCACGTTCAATCCTGATCCAACCCTTCCAAGTAGGGCTATGAATTTCCACTACAGAGGGTAACTTGAGCTGATTATATTTGATATTCTGAAGACACAAAGGACTTTTACTTCTGGGTCAGTAAATCATTACAATTGCATGTCTATATTTTCACCCTTATTTTTACTTTTTTTAAAAAAGCTTTTTGAATATCACGTGCAAGTTGGTCTCTAAGAGCTGTACTATATTAAGAGGGAAAGGTGATTTTTCTGTTTCCTGGTCTGGCTTACGTTTTTTTGCTGAGAGCTTGAAACTACTATATATCCAGTAAAAGTTGATTTTAAAATTTCATCTGCTACAAAGATGGAGCTGTTTTAGCAAATGATACTGAAATCAGTTCTGTTTTGGACACCTGTGTTCCTTTGCTGTAATAGAAATTGTGAATGCTAGTCAGTCAGGAATAGTTTTAGGGTTTTGTCTTTTATTTATATTTAACCAGATTGTTTGTTTTTATTTTATATAAACTTGTTCTAGATCTCCTGAAATTGTGAGGCAGTAATAGTAAATGGCTTTCATTTTCTAGATTACGTCCATAATATCTTCGCCTGAGAACAGCTGTGCGCCACAATAGTAACTGTGCCACTATTAATCATGATCCTTTATTTGCTTTCTTTAGAGCCCAGATTTAGATGTTTGACAGTGGCAAAGAGGCTACAGTTCAGCTATGGCTCTGTCTGTCTTTTCTGTTCTAGTATTTTTACACTAAAATACAGGAATCCCGTTCAGGTTGAAATGGATGGCACTTTTACCCGAGTCATTCTCTGCATTCAGTTTTAAAACAATATATATTTTAATCTGCATGTAAACTAACACCCCAGTTTATAAATTATGGAGGAACTGTTCCATTAAATAGTTTAACTCTCAAGCTAACAAAGTTCTCTTTTCAGTAGAGAACTTAAATCTAGTTTTGGATTTCAAACATGCCAAAATCCAGGCATGTTTGGTTCTAGGGTTTTAATTCAGGCCTATAAGCTTAGCACAATTGGACCCTGATTTTTACTGGGACTTTAAAATATGATGATTATTCAGAATGTAAGCATATAATAAATAACATTTTTTTTTCTGTTGTGTCATACTCACCTAAGCAAATTATATTTTTCTAAGTGATAAATATCACATAAAAGTAATACAGCCAAATAATTCATTTGTTGTAAAACAGATTTATTTACTTTTAAAATATTATTTAAATGTCAGTTTGTATGATATTTTGTTGAAAACGTGTGATTTCAGTTCTCTTGATTTAAATTAATAAAGAAAAGAGACATGGATTTAATGTTCACTTCCCAGGTGGAATGTCACTTCCAAAACTCTAGTATAAAAAAAAATGGATTTTAGTCTATGCGTTACTGCCTCTTTAGGTGTGAGAAAGGGGAAGCAAATTTTCGAATAATCCTTTTATGGAAATCAAGAGTATTTTTCCTGTACGGAAATAATTTGAGAGAGAAACTTTAGGGTTCTATGTTTTACTCCCCCTCCACACTTTTCTTGACTGAAATACTAGATACGTTTTGTCTGAGCTAGTAATAATCACTGGCGACATCAATATCTTCTGGTGCCAAAAGAGAGTTGGTCAGCTGCCTTAATCCATTCCACTGAACTTCTCATGACTCTCAACAGATGTTTTGCCTTTGAAGGTCAATTAAACTGAACTGACTTGCTCCTTGCTTCCCAAAGCATGTCAACATAGTTCAGAACTGGAGTATGCTTGTTTGACACAAGGAAATTATTTTGTTTGTATTATTTTTATTTTTAAGAAATTCTCTCTAGGTACCCATATTAAGAATATATGTGGCATTAAGATGTTTTTAAAGTGATAAAAGGAAAAGATAATGGGGAAAATAAAACTAGTCAAAATATGAATACATTTAAAGACAGGGTCAGTAAGAGGCTCTTACACATCTATATGTATTATTAATATTTATTTGTATTACAGCTGCACTTAAAAGCCCAAAATAAGACTTTTGTCCCAATGGTGTAGGCACTGTACTAACCCACAGTACGGGACAACCTGCTTCAAAAAGTTTAAAGTCTACATAGACGACTTCGACACAGGGAGGAGGAGGAGGTGGGCACAGCAGATTGATCAGTTAGTGGGATCTAGGTTACACATCTTGAAAGTGGAGGTAGTAAGGCAAATTTGCATCTTAGGAGGACAGCATCAAAAATTTGTGTCTCAGGAGGGCATACAGAAGGGAATGAATATGCAGCACATTTCAGAGATAAACACTTGATAGGGAGTCTTCAATTTCTAAAATGTGATTATTGTTCAGAACATCTATGTAATGGTGTGTTTCAGGGGTACTTTATAAATGTTTTATAGGAACTGTTCTAGCAAAACAGACCAGTGCTCCATCTTGTCACTGATAGAAGCCAAGTACTAGATGATTCATAGAAAGTTTCTTCCTAACTATGGGTTCTTCTTCAAGTAGTGTCCTTATGGGTGCTCCACTAATGGTGCGCATGTGTCTTCAAGCCCTTGATCAGAGATTTTCAGTTAGCAGCATTGGTTCAGCCCATGCATGTGCCCTGTGCCTCCTTATGACATATACCAAAACTATGTAGGTGTGCCTGGGCAAATGGCCCTCAGTTTCTTCTCAATCACCTCAGCCTGAGATGAAGCCCTCCTGTGTCCACCTTGAGCGTGCCTTGATTTTTCTAATATTCTGTAGTGGTTAATATCGTTTTCATATCTAGTTGTTAGTATAGTTTAGTGAGAGGATTGTTTTACTCCTCTCTTTCCCCTTGGGGAGACTAATTTTTTTTCCTGGCATGGTATGGCCAGGATTTCATATGCTGCCTCTCTTGCTGAGAGGTTATACTTGTGAGTGACAGCCACTCGGTGTGTCCTGTTGCTTAGGGGAGTCCCACGTCTCCCAGAAGGGCAACTTTTGCCTGGCCCTCAAGTCCAGAGAAAAGAAAAACAGGGAGATGAAACTGTCTCTAAGTCAGATTGGAAGCCACTCCCTTCTCCCCCACCCCGCAAAAATATGTTTCTGGATAGATCCTTTTACCTTGGTGCAGGATTCCCCTAAGAAAGGGAAGTCTTTGGAGGCGTCAGTGAAGGCTTCCTGAAAGAGGAGCATGGACTCTCATCTGAAGGAGTAAGCTCCTAAAAAGTCCAGGTCCTTGGTGAGATTTATGGTGTGTGTGAAGCCTTGACCTCTTGATTCAGTACTGTTGAGTCCAATGACTCTTCCTCTGGTACTGGCCGGGCAGAAAATCCCAGAGGCATGACTTCTATAGGGTCTTGGTACCTTCTACCAGCAAAGAGGGCAAGCAAGACATTCAGGACTGGTTCCATCAAGTTCAGCCCAGCTGTCAGTACCCATGCATGTGGCACCTTCTGCACCAAGCAAGCAATGGCACTAGACACCATTGGCGTCTACTTAAGTACGCCCACCATCTGTGGTCCTGTTGGCTTTGGCAACCATGACCTTGGCTACCATGTCAGTACTGATCCCCTGTTTAGTACCACAAGAGTTCAGATAACTAAGGACCTCTCGACAACGGAGGAACCAGAGTTCTGCCTCTTTGTGAGTACTGAATGTCTCTCAGTACTGAGACCCTCATCTTCAGACTACCATCCTCTTTTACTACAGGACTCTCCACTGTTTTCTGAGGATGCTGCTGCTTTGATTGAGATGGAGGAGGATGAAGGAGACTTCCAGCCATCTTCCCTTTTTCTGTTCAGGATTCTTTAACATATCCCTTTGGGGTTGTACAGCTCTGTTCTCCCCAACCAGCTCCCTCACAAGAGATGTTTGAGGAGCAGGAGGCTACAGTGGATAAGACACCTATTTCATCCTTGTTACCAGATGAAACAATTACGCCTCCATCATCATCCATGGCCAATGATTTTTGGCAATTTCTAGACCTCATAAAGAGGGCAGATGACATTTAAAATTCCTCTTGAAAAGGTCAAGGATTCACATCACTATCTGTTCATTATCAGGAGGTAGCCGTGTTAGTCTGTATCTACAAAAACAACCAGGAGTCTGATGACACCTTAAAGGCTAACATTTATTTGGGCGTAAGCTTTCGTGAGTAAAAAACCTCGCTTCTTCAGATGTATTTGAAAGCTTATGCCCAAATAAATCTGTTAGTCTTTAAGGTGCCACTGGACTCCTGGTTGTATTTATCATAAACTGTTGGATTTCTTGCCATCAGTAACACTTCTAGAGTAGCATTACCCATGGGATGCTTCTAGATCTGGCTAAGATGGTTTGGCAGACACCTGCCACAATTCTGCCCACATGTAAATGGGCAGATAAAAAGTATTATGTTCTCCCAAAGAATTCTGACTTTTCTCTCACCTTCCACCTAAATCCGTGGTGGTGGATGTGGTAAATGAGCAAGGTAGAGAGCACTTTAAGTCTACCCCATATGATAAGGACCAGAAGCTGCTAGATTTCTTTGTGCGAAAGTCCTGTTTGTCAGCAACCCTGCAATTCAGGATTGAAAAGTATCAGGCAGTCATGGCCAAATAAAATTTTACAAATTATAACAGATTCGTGGGTTTTATTAAACATGTCACGAGACTCTGGGGAGCAATTCCAGTCCATCATCTCAGAGGGCCAATTGATGGCCAGAACTTGTCTTTAAGCATCCTTAGATGCTGCAGACACTGCTCCTGGGTCCACCTCCATGCCAGTGGTTATGCACAGGGCATCATAGCTCCATTTGTTCTGGTTTCCTTGAGAAGTGCAGAACATCGTGGAGGACCTCCCCTTTGGTGATTGTAAACTGTTCTCGGAAACCATGGAGAAGTCCTTGCACACTGTTTAAAGGACTTGGGCTACTTTACAATTCCAGGGCATTTATTTGCCTCGAAATAAGGAAAGGTTTGGTAGGTCACAGACTTCCCAGAGATCATGTCCTGCTCAGTTTTCCAGGTTCCCTGGATCCACCAGAAAGAGACACAGATTTCAGAGAAAGAGGGCTGCCCAACTGCTCTCCACTATTTACATTTTTTGTTTCTTTTGAGTGTGGATTTTTTAAATTAAAAACATAATTTAAACATAGCGTTAAATATTTGGACTAGATCTGTTTGGTAAATATTACTGTATTAGCATAGTCTGTTAAAATTCTCAAAACTGGAAAATGTAAGGGGTTGAGTTAGTCTTTCTGTAGCTGCGTGTATGCATCTGTTTAAATCCTTTAATGCTTTGGTTCTGAACTTTTGTTTATGGATCACTGCTGGATCAGAAGATTACCAGCACAGAGAGGTGTAATGAGAAGGAGAGGAGGCATTGGGAATTAGGCAGGGAGGCCTATTTAGGCAGAAGATGTCTTAGAGTTACCAGAATGAAGAAGTTAGAGATCCACTACTCTAATGTATTGTAGTTTAAATGTTTTAGTATTTATCTCATCCCCTCCTTCCTTCCATGAGTTAAGGCTTTGAAGAGACGAGCTGGAACATTTTGGAATGCTAGTAGTCGCTCTGCTATACCACCAGTATACTTTACGAAGGGGAGGACCGTAGTAAAATGACACTGCATGTAATTACGGTTAGGGTTGGTCTACACTGGAAACTTACATCAGTGTAGTTACCTTTCTGAGAGGTGTGAAAAATCCACACCCTGAACGATGTTGTTAGGCTGATTTAACCATATAGACAACACAAGGTCTAGCTACTGCCTCCTGGGGAGATGGATTAACTATGCCGATGGGAAAACTCCCATTGGAGTAGGTAATGTCTACACTGAAGTGCTCCAGAAGTGCAGCTGCAGCACTGCAATGGCACCACTGTAGCATTTCAAGTGTAGACAAGCCCCAACCCTAAGCCTGTACCTTCACTAAAAGAAAATATTTTTTCTGGAGAGGTGACAATCCCAAAAATATATTGAAGCACAGACATATCAGAGAAAAGGGAATAAAGGAAGGAGCCATGGAATTATCTAAATTTTCTACTCGTAACAAATTTCATATTACAGTTTCTACTTGCTACTTGTAGTGGGTTATGCGAGATCTGTATGGAAAAAATATTGACTGTTGTTTTTGCTTTCATTACCCCTTTTAATGTTAAATAACTTGTATACAGATGTAATATTTATCAGCTCTTAAAATGAGTGCTGCCTTTTCAATCAACAAGAAAAAAAACACATGTGAAACTAAATAGTAGTGACGAGTGGATTGGTTTAATTTGGTGATTTTAATCATGATTTAAATCAGCAAGCAAGAGATCTAGGTTTAAATAATTGATTTTAACTATGTTTAGTGTTTGTACTTTTTAATTATTTTCCTAAAGAAAGATTGGTTGATTGTCATTGGTTGGTAAACATCAAAACCTGTTGATTTCCAGCTAAAATTGCCTTTATACTAACGTTGGTGTTTCTTTTTGTTAACCTAGAGGATACATATTAACACACATTTTAACCTAGAGGATATCTAGTCACATTTATTTAAGCAGTTATGTCGCTTAATGTACAGATGATTAATTTTTCTTTTTTATGTTATATTAGGAAATGGTGAATGCTGCACTTATTTACTGGACGATTAATTTTTTACTTGTGATTTATGACAAGCTCTATTTGGATGGAAATTAAAATGAACTGTGTAACGCTCTCAACGGTGATTCAAGAGGATGAGTACTAACCGCAGGACAGACTGTTAAAACCAGGACACAAACCCCCAATTGGTTGTGAGTTCTAAACTTAGATTTCGCCAACCAACTTCACCATATGCCAACTCCTGAGGCACTTTTAATAGCCTCAACATCAGTAATTCTCAAACTTTTGTACTGTGACCCCTTTCATGCAGCAAGCCTCTGAGTGCAACCCTCCCCCTTATGAATTAAAAACACTTTTTAATATATTTAGCACCATTATAAATACTGGAGGCAAAGCAGGATTTGGGGTGAAGGCTGACAGCTCACCATCCCCCATGTAATAACCTTGCAACCCCCTGAGAGGTATCGACCCCCAATTTGAGAACCTCTGCTCAACATGGAGTGACAGACAGTCACTCCGGTGTGTCTTGCCATCCAGGTGATCGTATCTCTGTGATAGGTCCCAAAGGACCAATCACTTAATCTTGGGCTTTAGATCTCACACCAAAGACAAAGCTTGTAACCAATTCTACAGTAAACTATATGAAGATTTATTAAATAGGAAAAGGAAATTAGAGAGTTATTCACAGGGTTAAAGCAAGCAAATGTAGATACATGAATAAGTTAGTCTTATGTTTCAAAAAGTAATACAGGCTTCTATAATTAGCAAGCTGTATTTGTCTTTTAACTTGCTTATTCCTAGGAACATTTCCTCCTTCTCCTCCCCTTCCCAAGTCCAAGCAGCATAGAGATGTTTAGTTCCTTTGGTTTGGTTTAGTTCCTGCCATGTGTGCTGAACTGCAGACTCAGCTGATGGAAGGAGTCCACTTGTGTAATTCTTCTTCATGGGAAAGAGAGCAGAACAACACGAATCTTTAGTCCTTTTGTTGACTGTTTCTTAATCCAGATGTAGGGAGTTTCCTGTTGTAAGATCCAAGAGCCTCTAGTATTGATGTGTCTGTACTTTCGGGAGGGGCATAACAATTTCTGTAGAAGAGCAGCTCTTCACCCTAGTTAATGTCCCTCTCCTATATGGTGATTCATACAATCACGGAGGCTCAGAATACAACCTGTCAAATTATTACATAACAATATGGAACACAGATATTACACGTAAGATTTAATTTAATTTTTTTAAGTCTGATTTTAATTTAAAAAAATTATTTTTTTAAAGTCATCAATTTTTTTTATCCACTCGGAATAGTGACCACAATATAATTCAGTTTAACATCTTCTGGAGAGGAATCATTTCACAAACTGGAACTGAGACACTGAACTTCAGAATGGGTAGTTTATAAACAAGATAAAGCAAGACAATGGCCCTCAAGTAAAAAGTGAACAATTTAAAACCCTTAGTCAGTCTGGGGACTGTTTAAGCACTTCCACAACAAAGCAAAAAAAAGTGAACAGGCAAGAAAAAAGCCAGAATGGTGAAATGGCAAAGTTCAAGATATTACCTGAAGCAAACAGACATCTTTCAGAAAACAAACCTTGCTGAAGTGAAAAGCCAATGGAAAGGAGCATAAGCAGGAAAATGTAAGATGTTACAGGTCATTTCATAATTGTCTGTCAATGGATTTTCTTGGACTTTATTCTGAAGCTCTTCTCATAGGTTTTTGGACTATGTGGATCTCTGGTCTGATCCAGGATGGCAGTGCCCATGTGCTTTTGTGTGTTGACCTATCTCATTTTTATTATTGTTTGTGTGCCATTCATCGTATGTCACTCTCAAGTTATGATTCCTTGACTGTTCAGTGTCTCCTGATGATTGGTCCAAATGAGGGATGTGTAACTCTCATGGTTCAGAGCAGCTACGCCTGTATTGTCCCTCCATGATGCCTTGAGGGCACCCACTCTGGGGTCCCGGCTCCTTAGCTGTCAGCTCTCTTTGGCAAAGACCCATGTCTCTCTGCCTCCTGATTTGGGGTTATTCTAAGCTGCACAGTTCCCTCCCTACATTGTGATATTCCCAGCAAGCCAGATTGTCTAAAGAGGCCAGTGTCTGCTCTTTGTGTTCACTACAGGGACTATGAACAGTTGTAACTGACAGGACTCACAGGTTACAACACAGCTCTTTATAAGCAAGCACGTTTATTCTTAAGGTGAAAGTGTTACAGAAAAAAATATTAAAAACAGTAAAAGAACGAACACTCATGATAAAAAGCTTGAGTTCACTCCAACTCCAACCTTAGGCTCTGGTAGATGTCAGTCAAGTTAATAACTGTCTCTCAGATTCGTAAACAGAACCATGCATAGTTCAGTCTTGCCTTATTACAGCTTGCATCTTTGATCTTGGCCTCGTGTAACAGGTGATCAGCAGACAAAGGGTGTAGCTTCAAAAGGTTGGGTTGTTACATAACTAGAGGGGGAGGGTTTGCATTGACCTTTCCCTCGATATTCCCCAGGAAAACCATTTCACACTGTTTGTTCCAAAAGTCCAGTCTTGGCTGGCACATTGTTCTGTATAGTCCTTTGAAACCCCAGGTCTCATGCCTGTCACATCTGCCCCTTCAAGAGGTTATGTATAATCTCAGCCTACAATAATACGGAAAGCTTTCATTTAATTCAATGGTCCCCAGTGATGATTAAAGTTACTTTAATAAGGTCTCTCAAGCATACTGCAGGAAATTGCCATATCTGACACAGTAGTAATATGTGTCATGAAAGACTACATGAAGGATACACAATATTTGTTTTTGCAGGAAACTTAAAATGCCATGGGGTTAAGTGCTTTGGTGCAAATCACTTTCTATAACCTCAGCTTCATTTTTTTTTATTTCTGATGCTAATTTTCAAAAGTAATAATGAGGGGACTCGTAGTTTATTTGAAACTTACAATTTTGGAACTGAGTGAGTCACTTGAAACGAGGTATGCTTGAGAGGTATGAATACATCTACGATTTAAATCTTTATTTTTTGTGAATTTGCTGGGCTGCCACCTTCAGCAAAATAAACACTGGTGAAATGTCAGTTATAGATTCATAGAATTTAAGGCCAGAAGGTAGCATTAGATCTAGTCTGACCCCCTGTAGAGCACAGGACATTACATTTCACCCAGTTATTCTTATATTGAGTCCAATAACTTATTTTTGACTAAAGCATATCTTCCAGCAAGGTATTCAGAATGGATTTTGAAGATATCAAGAGACTGAGAATCCACCACTTCCCTTGGTAGTTTGTCCCAATGGTTAATCTCACGCTCACTGTTTTATTTAAAATAAATAAATTTCTTATTTCCAATTTGAATTTTTTTGGCTTCAGCTTTCGGTCATAGGTTCTTGTTTTTATGCCTTTCCCCACAAGACTAAAGAAATCTTTAGTACTCAGTTATGTAGGGTAATAAAGATTGCATACAAATATGAACTATATGTCTGTTTAATCTTTTTGCTAATCTGGCTGGATACATCTAAAATGGATTTTCTTTTTACTCCTCAGCAATATGACATGATTTTATTATGAGCTTTTCTGCTGACCTAAATGCAAACAGATTGTGTTTGGTGTCTTTCTGAATTCAATCATATACAAAATGTTAAGAGGGAAGATTGCAAAGATAGAAAAATGTAGGTCCTTTTCACCACCTGTGGCCATTAAAGTAGAGGTATATTCCCCCTCTCCTTCCTGCATTCTGGCCAGTTCCAATCTGGGCAGTTGCCTTTTACTTACCTAAATTCCTCCTGAAGTTTCAGTTGAAACACGCTTCCTTTTGTTTCTGAACAGCTGTGTGATGTTGCTGTGCACTGTTAAACAGCTACTGTGTTCTATCCAGAGGAATCTGTATTTCGGTTATGGATAGTGTATTGTCAATATTGTTGTTAGTATATTTGTATTAGTAGTAGTAGTATGGTGTTGGTGGGTGTGTGTTTCTGGTAGTGCTCAAGATGTTTCAGACATTTTTAAAATATAAATAAGACATAATCACTGACCTTCTGTCTAACTTTAGAAAGTAAAGGACAAAAGGGTACATCATATAAAAGTAGTCAAAGGGGTGTCTGGGCAGTGGTTCTAGCTAGCTAGATTCCCTCTTAGGCAGCTTGGCAGAAGGTGGGTCTTCAAGAAGGAGGGAATAGGGGCCTTTTATGAGCACAGGAAGGGTGATGCATGCATTGGGGCTGCACAGAGATGATTGTGTGAAACAAGGCTGGAATCATTTGTCAGAGCAGAGGTGTTGGAAGGCAATGTGAAACAAGGCAGAGATAGATGTGTAGGAGCGGCAGAAATATGCAAGACTTTGAGGCAATGATGAAAAACGTGTAATTGGTGCAATAGCAAAATGGGAGCTAGTGTATGGATTCAGAGAGAGGGGTGACAACTTTAAATCACAGGGAAGAACGGCCACGAAGAGTGAGCTTCTATTCTGTATAATCAAATGAGTGAACTTGTTCTATTTTGTATTGTCAGTGAGTTTCAGGAGAATATTTACATATTCTTGGATTTCCAAAGATGCAGGTGTATTAAAGTAAGATATTAGAGGGCAGATATTTTACGTAGTTTATATAGTAACTCCTCACTTAAAGTTATCCCGGTTAACTTTGTTTCGTTGTTAAGTTGCTGATCAATTAGGGAACATGTGCGTTGAAAGTTGTGCAATGCTCCCTTATAACGGTGTTTGGCAGCCGCCTGCTTTGTCCACTGCTTGCAGGAAGAGTAGCCCGTGGCAGCTAGCTGGTGGGGGCCTGGAACCAGGATGAATGGGCAGCCCCCCTATCAGCTCCCCATTCCCCTAAGTTCCCTGTGTGGCAGCAGCCAGCAAGCTATCAATTGCTGGGCAGTTCAGCTGTCCCTCCCCCCACTGCCATGTGCTGCTCCTGCCCTCCGCCTTGGAGCTGCTCCCTGGAGCCTCCTGCTTGCTGTGGGGGGAAGGAGGGGAAAGAGGGGCTGATGTCAGGGTGTCCCTCTCCCCCCTGCTCCTGCACCCCGTTTACCCCATCTTCCATAGAGCAGGGGGGACACAGGACAGGGCTCAGGACTGAGGGAACTTCTTGGCAACAGCTGCTATCTTAAGCTGATCTACTTAAAAAGGCAGTGTAATTGGAGTGGGGTCAGCATACTTATAGGAGAAATGCGCATCTC
The DNA here is from genome assembly GCF_025201925.1 of Gopherus flavomarginatus. NCBI lineage: Eukaryota > Metazoa > Chordata > Testudines > Testudinidae > Gopherus > Gopherus flavomarginatus. The sequence goes on from NC_066622.1 coordinate 39,084,906, forward strand.
TCTCTCTCACACACAGGTATATGTGTCTGTCTGCCATGCTGTCTCCCCTCCTTCCATTCGTGCTGCCTTGTAGAGTGTGAGGCTACATTAACAACAATGAATTAACCCTTGAGGGCTCAGCCCATTCCCTGGGAAATATCCCACCCTCTGACTTCACCACTTCAACCAAGCTCCAAAATCACCATCGCTGTGTACCGGTATTAAATTGTTTGTTTAGAACTTATACTATTTGTGTGTGTGTGTGTATTTTTGTCTGGTGAAAAAAAAATTCCCTGGAACCTAAACCCCTTTCCCACCCCCTTACATTAATTCTTATGGGGAAATTGGATTCGCTTAACATCGTTTTACTTAAAAGGTGCATTTTTCAGGAACATAACTACAACATTAAGCGAGGAGTTACTGTACTCTTCTCCACTTGGCTTTCATTGTGTGCTATTTCTGGAAATACATTGTAGTGTTTTTTTTTTCTTTGACAACAGCTGTTGCTCATTATACCTGAGCCTGTGTTTAAACACAGATGCTTAAAAAATGTATCTGCAGATTTGGTTTCCAAGAAACAAAATACAGTCACTGAATGTGAAATCAAACACAATATAAAATAAAAAGTGTGCATTACTATTGTTGCCTCTAGGATTATTGTGTCAAATTAGTATTGTTCTTGTTGAAGTCAGTCAGAAATTTGTTGTTGTAAATTAATTTTGACTTGGTTTTGGTCTGATGTCTCAGATTCAGTGCTCACTGACGTCCAGTGGACTACTATTAACTTCAGTGACGCTGGTTTATGAACTATATGCAAAAATTAACAGAAGGATGCACAGTTGAGCTTGTATTAGAAAGAAAAATGGTCATCTTTTCTCTAGCTGGGTTTATGCTAGTCCGTGTAATTTTCACCATAATTCTGTGACTTGTTTCAGTAAAGAGTGGAACGATCATATAATGAATGTTTGCATATAAGAATAAAAAATGATATTGTGGGAAACAATTCAAAGAAGAATTTGAAGAGTACTAAAGCAAAAAATCTTCCAGAAACTGACACTAGTTTGTGACTTTCTTCCCCTCACGTACTCTCCTCAAAGAAAAATTAGTGGAATGAAACTAATTTTTCCAAATTTACCACAATACCCATTATCCCCTGTCTAAAAACTTTCTAATGGGATGTCCAGCATAAGAAATAGATTCTGTAATATATGTGGAACTCTCCCCCCCGAAAATGCTGTGCCTTTTCATAGTGTAAACCTAGTATTGCTATTAATGTTAATGCTCCTTATAGTGCTAAACATGATGATTTCACTGTTACATTGGCCTCCTCCCTGTTTGCTTGTGTCCACATGTTCCTTGTCAATTGTTAAGATTATAAATTTTGGGGTCAGGGATTATGTTTTTAATTACATGCGTGTATAGTTCTTAGTGTAATGCTGTGATCCTGGAGCGGATTATACAAATGCTGCTACTATACAAATGGTAATACTTGCCTTACTACCATTCCACACCAATGTGTGAATCCCACACCCCTTACCTAAACATACATACGTAATTTTACTTGTATTATCAACTGCTGCTCACTTAGCTGTTCATTCTTGAATGTCCTGAGAGATGGCCAAGTTTGTGACAATAGGGATCAGTGGCCTTCCTTTCTTGGTACTTTTTGTTGCCACAATTATTTCATGTGTCTTCCCGAATTCCTGTAGAGTAGTGATTATTATTATTTTATTTTTAATAACAATACTTTTGGATCACCCTAGTGTCTCCCTGTCAGAAACAAAATCTTTGGCATGTTGGCTTCTTTATGTTGTACCTCTATTTAACACAGCTGCTCTGTATTGAAGAGAGATAATTTTACTTCAGTCTTTTTAAAAACAAACTCATTTTATTTGGTTATGAGTGCAGTTGTGGGAGAGACATTTCTATCCTTTGGACTCTCCTCTCCCACACCCAACTCCCCATGTACCCGCCTTTCCTGAATGTCACTGTTGGAAGACAAGTTTGGTATTTGTATGGTATTCGAAGTGGGTGATCCTGCCCAAATGCACTGTTTTGTTGGCATGGCCCACCCCGTAAAAACGAATGAATCTGCATCGTACAGCGTTTTGTTTCAAAGCTGATGAATATTAAACAATGAAATTTAGCAGCTGTGTTATGAAGGGTGGGGAGAATGTACAAAATGATGTTAGACGATTGAAGAGGGTAATCAAAGGTTTTGTTTTTTTTTTATAATGTTGAGTCTTAAGTCAATGCTGTGATTTTTGGGAGCCTGACTTCTGCTTTTTGTACATTTTGGCTTAGCAATATTGATATGTAAATATTTTGGTTTAATGTGTATGAGCTTACTTTGAATACAGTTTTGCCAATCCTTTGTTGCGCCTTGGATAAGATAATAAAACTTGCTGTTATGATTATCTAAATACACGCTGTGTTATGGCAATGATAACATTTTATGCTAACCTGCAACAGATTGAATGGTGTCCATCAAATGGATTTTTGATTTGCAGTGTTGCTTTATTGAGTTATCAGCATTAATTGCAGTAAGCTACATTCTGAGCAACGTTTCTTTTTGCACACTGTTGAGAAGAGCATATATAAAAATCAAGAGCTCTGGAGCAACTAACACTGCGGTAGAAAATGGACATTGTGCTGAGATGTTTGAAGCATAATCCATGTTCATATTTGATTTTGATTTAAATCTGTGCATGTTTTCCCAGCTCCAACCTAAAATTAACTGATTATTTTCCATTGCACATGCAGGCGACCAATTAGCCATATAGCTAATCGCACAGTCATAGCAACATCATGCATGCATACACACACACTATTATTTGGGCCCAGATATTTTAAACTTTGTCAGTTTCTCTATGTGTTCTGTATTAAAATAATTTGACTTGCAACGATTGTCTCCATTGGTCATTTCTCTGCCACTTGTTGCTGACTGTCTTTTTGTTTTAAACCTCCATCACTTTTAATACCCTCAAACCCTTTTAGTGCTCTTCACTGTAATGAGATCTCCCTCCGTGGGGGGAAACCCAGCGTTGTAATTGGTGACAGTGTTCTGTGTGCCCACTGACAGAACTGTGCTCTGAGATTCATGTACTGTCCTGTGTGCCCTACTAATGTAGTCAGAATAGCTTCGTCTGAAATAGACTAGTTTTCTTGGGTAAAATGAGGCAGCTGCTCTAGTAAAAGAAAAAACTATTTTGCCGTCAGAGTTTGTATTTCAACTTAATTTAACACAGTTTATAAAATAAAAATAATATAGTACTTGGAATGTACACGAACTGACACTTTTTTTGGAGCAGAAATTGTGTAGGCACGGACACAGCTCCTGTTAAATCTGTACCCTAGTAAATTGCTATCTGCAATATCAGTACCTTTTGCTTTGGTAGAGCTAGTGCAGTCCCCATTAATATGAGGTGATATGCTTTTCAAAGGTCCTATGTTGCTCTTGTTTCGATACAAAAATGTTGACTACTGGTTTGCATGTTTCTTCTTAGAGTGGTTTCCTATAATCATCCCAACCATTGTTTTATGGTGATCATATATGATTGCTGAAGCTGAAGGCTGCTGGAAGATGCACGATCTTATGGAAGTTTCAGTGTATACCTCTACCCCAATATAGCACGACTCGATATAACACAAATTCGGATATAACGTGGTAAAGCAGTGCTCCGGCAGATCAAAGCAAGTTTGTTATAATGTGGTTTCACCTACAATGTGGTAAGATTTTTTGGCTCCCAAGGACAGCGTTATATTGGGGTAAAGGTGTATGTGATTAATCTTAGTTTATTTCATTGTTTCCTTCAGTTCTTTGTAGACCACAGTTGTGGATAAATTCTGTTCTCACTAGTGTAAATTCAGAATTTCCTTGATACCTCTAGAGCAACTCTGAATTTATGCTAGTGTAATTGAGAGCAGAATTTTGGGCCTGGGTGTTTCCATTCTCGATGAGTCAGTGTTTTTAAAATCAGCAAATGGAACGGAAAATAGTTACACCCTGTGTTTATTTTAAAAAATGCCAATTCAAGACAAAATGATTTATTATTTATAATGACCTAATGACAGTCTTTAGATACTTCAACACTAGACAAATTTGAACTATGTTCACACATCAAGACTTTGTCAGTTGTAAAGACAAGAATTGCTGTATATCTGTTTCTTTTGTTTATGGGTCATTGGTGCCTGTTTACCAAAGATAGAGTTGTTGTAATTATAGAAAAATGCAATAGCAATCACTGAAGAGTGAAAAGTGGACTAATGCATTTGTAGTAATATCTAAAATTTGGCTCCAGAAAGGTAAATTAGGAAAATATGAGTGTCCATGCTGAATGTGAGCTAAATCACTGACTTCTCGGTCCGAAATCCTGGCAGCTACAGAAAAAGGCACAGATGTGAAACAAAACCCCAATGTTTGATCACATGTGTAATTCTGCACATAAGGTGTATATGGAGGTAGTGGAGAGTGGGGGAAGAATTAATTCCTAGTTCTTGTGGCAATTATGTTATCGTAGATTCATAGAAATGTAGGGCTGGAAGGGACTTCAAGAGATCATCTAGCCTGGCCTCCCAAGATGAGGCAGAACCAAGTAAACCTAGACAGTCCCTGACAGGTACTTGTCCAACTTGTTCTTAAAAACCTCAAGTGATGGGGTTTCCACAACCTACCTTAGTAACTTACTTCAGTGCTTAACTACCCTTCAAGTTAGAAAGATTTTCTTAACATCTAACCTAAATCCCCCTTGCTACAGATTAAACAGGTTACTTTTTGTTTTACTTTCAGTGGACATGGAGAAGAGTTGATCCCTGTCCCTCTTCAGTCTTTTTTCCTCAAGACCAAACACGCCCAGTTTTTTTTAACATTTCCTGAGGGCTCAGGTTTTCTAAACCTTTTATCATTTTTGTTTCTCTCCTTCTAGACTCTCTCCAGTTAGTCCACATCTTTTTTTAAATGTGGAGCCCAAAACTGGACACAGTACTCCAGCTGGGGCCTCACCAGTACACAGTAAAATGGACTAATTGCCTCCTGTGTCTTACACACTTGTTAATTCACCCCTGAATATTAGCCTTTTTTTGCAAGTGCATCACATTGTTGACTCATACTCTGTGTCCACTATAACACTCAGATCCTTTTCAGCAGTACTGTACCCTAATCAGATATTCCCCATTTTGTAGTCGTGCATTTGATTTTTTCTTTGCAAGAGTAGTTCTTTGCACTTATCTTTATTGAATTTCATCTTGTTGATTTCAGACCAATTCTCCAATTTGTCAAGGTCCTTTTGAATTCTAATCCTGTCCTCCAAAGTGCTTGCAAGCCCTCACAGCTTGGTGTCATCTGCACATTTTATAAGCATACTCTCCACTCCACTATCCAACTCACTAACAAAAATATTAAATAATATCAGACTCAGGACAGACTTCTGCAGGACCCCCTGCCCCCTGGATACGTCCTAACAAGTTGGCTACTGAGTACTTCTGCACAAAAGCTATGAACCTTGTACAATATATATAGTATATATTGGCTTCAGGGTAAGCTGTGATGATTACCTGCATTCCACTGAGTCATCTACTCATAAATCAAACCTATTTGGCAAAATCTCTCAGCCAGAGAACAAACATTCATGTCTATTACAAATCCAGAGGAGACATGAGTATTTTGTACAACTATTATTGTTTTGATGCTATAGAAAAATGAAGTGCTTTACAAATACTAATAATTCAGACCCTGCAATATCTGAAGCTCTGTCTTCACTGCAGAGTTAACTCATGTTATCTGCGTTTGGGTTAACTCCTCTTAAGTTATTATTTCTGTCACCATTGTGCCTAGGAGCCCTGGTCAAGGACCAGGACTCAATTGTGCACAAACAGAGCAAAAAACGGATCACACCCCCACAGTCTTACAATTGAACTATAAGACGTGAGACAACAGATGGATACAGACAGATACAGGGAAGCACAAGGAAACAGTGAGACAGTGTTGGTTAGCATGGTAGACAGTAGTCTCAGCACTCTATTACCTAATAGTTGTCAATTTTTTTTGTAGGCGTTATTACAAAAGAGTTTTTAGGGGGAATTTGAAGGAGGATAATGAGAGAGCTTTGTGAATGTTTACAAAGAGTGCCTCACAGGCAGGAGGGGCAGCATTAAAAGATAATTCAGCAACCTTTGCTAAGGAGATTATGGAATTAAAGCAAATAGATAATCTTCAACTAATGATGGTGAACAATCACTCCAGTAACTGAGCTGGTTCTGCTCCTGATTCAGGCAATGTTAAATGAGTGAATCATGCAGAATTTCTTAGCAGAATTAAGGCAAAATGCACCATCCTTCAAAAACACCTGCCTGAAATGTGTTGCTATGATGGGTGGATGTTTGCATCTCTAATATTCAAACATTTAGTGATGCCAAAATACTGTGTTTCTTTCATTTTACATAAACTCTGACTGACCTGACTTTAACCAGGAGTGAAACATTTGTTGCCATGAAACCACAAATGAATTATCTGCATATGGATTGTCCTTAAGTGTATTAAAGTTGAGGTTTAAATGAGTAAAATGATGGAAATTATAGTTAAGGATCAGTCTGAAGACACAAATAGAATATTGTGCTTTGTTGTGTCTCGCTGTCATAGGCTTATTTATTTTTAACATTTAGGCCTCTAAACTCTGAGCATCAGTACAATAAAATAAGTAACCCTTGGCTTTCAACTGTGAACTCCTCGTGCTTTTATTAGTTTATCAAATTTAGGCTACATGTCAAAGTTGCACCAGCATAACTATAAAACCTGTTTAAAAATCAATGCAAACCTCTTGGTGGACAGGCCTAAACCAATATGAGCTCATTATAAATCGGTTTGTCCACACAGGGATTTTACCAGTTTAACTACATCAGTCACTTCTAATTAAACTGGTGTGTGTGGATAGACAAGACTTTAACTTACCTTATGCCTTTTGTTGGAGTTGATATATGTGAGTATTTTAATGAGGAAACCTCATTTTTCTGTAGCTGTCACTCTGAAAATGTAGTTCATTCTTTTGGAGGAACTGTCGTGCCAGGTTTATGGTAAACCAAATAATGTAAGTTCCTGCACTGAGATCCAGTGATATTACAACCTCTTTTGATAGGTATTATACAATGTGCTTAATTCTACTGTGCTTGCTTCTAATTTTTATCTAAAGCCTTTTTTAAAAACCTCATAAATCAATGCTTCACAAATTGATCTTTTAAAAATCTTTATTTTTGCCAAAAAGGGAACAAATTTGCATCTGAAAGCATCGAAATATTTTTATCTTTTTCAAATAAAAATGGCAGAGTTGGTTTTTACTAAAAATGGTTGCTGACCTCTCACCTATCCTATGCATAGCGTGCCTTGAAGCTATCCAGGCAGCATCCTTTGCTATTAAAGTCATGTCTTCTTTTAATCGGGATGTAACTGTTGTGCTGGCTAATGGGAAGAACTGGTTTCTCAGGGCTTGTCTTCACTGCAGAGTTAATTTGATGGCGACCCTTGAGTGTTGAGGTACTTTTAATTCTAATTTGCTGGCCTGTCGGGTACAAGCTACAGCAGGGGTCAGCAGCCTTTCAGAAAGTGGTGTGCCGAGTCTTCATTTATTCACACTAATTTAAGGTTTTGTGTGCCTGTAATACATTTTAACATTTTTAGAAGGTCTCTTTCTCTAAGTCTTTAATATATAACTAAACTATTGTTGTATGTAAAGTAAATAAGATTTTTAAAATGTTGAAGCTGCTTCATTTAAAATTAAATTAAAATGAAGAGCCCCCCGGACTGGTGGCCAGGACTCGGGCAGTGGGAGTGCCACTGAAAATCAGTTCGCATGCCCTCTTTGGCACATGTGCCATAGATTGCTTACCCCTAAGCTACAGCATGAGTTACCACAATTCATCAGCTGCGAACATGATGCCTCTGTGTCACTTGAGTGTTTTGCGGTGTGGCTGCTCTTAGTGTTTGTTGCCATCGCATTGTTCTTTTTGTGTGTTTTTTTTATCCCTTCCCAGCCTTGTGTTTGTCTTGTCTATGTAGATAATATTCTCTTTGTTTCCTTGTACTGCTGGTCTGCCGGTATTTATTGCCTCTTGTCTTTTACGGAGCTTGAAAGCTCTTTGGAGTCAGACCATCTTTTTGTTCTGTGTTTGTACAGGGCATAGCACAATGGGTTCCTGGTCCTTGACAAGGACACTTAGGCACTATGATAGTACAAATAATTAATAATAACTTGAGAGTTGTTAACTGAAATGTTGATAGCCTGAATTAACACTGCAGTGAAGACATACTCTCTAATATTGCAAGGTCTGAATTATTAGTGTTTGTAAAGCACTTTATTTTCTAAAGCACCTTCCACTTGTAGCTGATCACAGTGTGGGAGTGATGGAACTGCCCACAGTGCAAGTAGAGTGATTATTATGTGAAAGCTGTGTTGAAATTCAGCAGGTGAGGTGTTTGGACACGTTGTGACTCGACCAAGAAGTGTGCCTTCATGGTAAAGGAAAAACCTGGAGTTGTAAAGCACGTAGTCTGATAATACTAGTATGGAGTTACATGAGGCGATTGTTCTTGGTCTCTTAAAGTCTGAGTGAGATTTTTACTATAGCTTTAATGGAAGGAAAAAATTGGGAAAGATTTTTTTGTATATTTTTTACAGTGTTGTTAATGACATGTAAATATTTACTATTGTACACAAGATATGTTTGCTGAAGAGGGGAAATTTTAAGTTCTTTAGTCATATGATTTTAGTTCTTGTCTATAGGGGGAAATTTTACTGGCGTAGTTATACCACTGTCTAGGTATACTGCTGTAAATTCCCATGTGGACATTTGTATTCTGGAGTAAGAGGGTCTGCATGAGTAGTTATAGCAGTATAATTATTCTGGTAAATTTTCCCACTGTTGATAAGCCTGATTATTTCAAGACTCTGCTATGAGCTCTGATTTTAGGAATCCACTGCACTCCAGATTCTTACCAAGGGCTTAATCCTGCCAAGTGTTTGCTTTCACGAATAGTCATGTTGAAGTAAGTAGGATCACTCATATGAATATGGAGTTCTCACATGGATACAGTTGTTCAAGATTCGTATCCAGTTTTGTAACATGGCTATCTCCATACACACAGCTCATATCCACACGCAGCATGGCCCAACACATGGTTTGTTGCAGAGCTATATAGCAGGACTGTCAGGCTGAAACCAGGTTATAAAGTGGTGGTTCAGCTGCAGAGAAAGAACCAACTAACTGTATCCTTTACCAGTACAGTTGGGAGTGAAAATATATACTAGTCCTCAAAGGGCCTGTAAATTCCTCTTGAGAGAATGCGCGGTGAACTCCATTCAGTTCACGCCTTATGCCTGCCCCATGCTCGAACACCTAGTGAACTTTTTGGAGAGAATTTTTAGACTCATATCATATTTAACTAAACTATTGCTATTTTATTAACCTCAACAAGCTAATGCTTTTGCTAAAATAGTGGATGAATTTCAGAAACGTTTACAAATGCAAGCAGTTGAGAAAATGCTTATGGACCAAAATTCAAATCCATTCCAATTAGGAGAGCCTGTAAAAGTGGGAGCCGGGCATATCCCAATTTTAATTCGAACAAAATGAAGGAAGTTTCTCTTAGCCTAAATTCAGTCTGTGACCATTCTAGGCAAAGTTAAGGACCAGGTTATGTCCCCAGACCTTCACGGATTCACAAGATGGAGGGGGAAAGACCACAAGGCTCTTGCCTCCAATGAGGTTTACCAGCCCTCCAGGATTGCCCTTGAGTCTCCAGGAATTAAATATAAATCTGCAGGAGACTGCTGAGAGCAACCCGGGAGATAAATCATAGGGCATTCTGAAAATGAATGTTGAATCCAATTTATGTAGTAGTCCAGCCAGTGTTTTAAAATGCCCTGGTAATGTGCATATGTTTGCCCAGCAGCTGCACTGTGCAGGCAATTCTTTATCTTGTGCAGCTGTGACTTCGTTATGATGTAAAGTCTGTGCACTGTAACTGATATATGCACGCACACAAGCACATTTGAACTGTCTCTTTAGTCTACACTACACTGCAACTGCCTTGCACTTAAAAAAAACTCCGACAGAAATGGATGATGGTGAGGGCTGTTCAAAACATAGCAGCTCCGAAGAGACCAGAAAAAGGAAAAAGTACTATTGTTATTAGTGACAACTGGTGTAAAGACGCTGACTATAAAAACTGGTTTTGCGAAGTTGATGAATTTACAGCATTTTGTGTTGTCATTAATTTTCCATTAAATATGAGGGGAGATGAGCTGTTAACATCCATGTGGAATATACAAAACACAAGGAATCGGTGAAAAATCAGAAACGAACACCTCAGGTTACATCCTTTTTTACAAAAGGGGGCACACCTCAAGAAAATCTAGTGACAGCAGCAGAAACTTATTAAGTCTTATCAATAAGCTTTTGCTGTATCTGTCATTTTCTAATGGTATTTTATTCCATGTATTTTTAAATAATGGAATTAACTGATGCACACATGCATGCATATACACAAACATTTAAATGTGCATTAACTGGCAAAGTAACCTAAACCTGATCTCGCAATTTAAAAATATGATTCACATTACAACTGGAGATTTTGCAAGACTGTTTATTTCTGCTGTATGCTGAAAATGTGAAATTATGATTCATGTGACGCTCCTGATTTCCACCAAAGGCAAAATAATGGTTCCACACTAAATGAGTATTAGAGTACAGTAGGTCAGTCATTAAATGCCATTACATCATGTGGTGAAACCTCACAGAATATATCTAAATTGAATTGGCAACCCTACCTCCAACCCAACTTAACAGGGGCTGTGCAGAAATTCCATTGAGAAGCATAGGCACCGTCTGCACTGATGGGAGCTTGATCCACAAAATTGGTGCAGGGGGAGACATGTGCCTTTTCTCACTAGCCAGTGGAGCTTGTTGGTTGCAAAAGGAGTAAATGCATACTGTGCTCGTTGCAAGCAAGTCAGATCTGTCTGTGCCGTGCTAGGGCTTGTCTACACTGCGTGCAGCTTTTAGTAACAAGGCTGTGTCAACTAAAAAGTCAGTGTGTGTGAACGTTCTATTGATATTTTGTCAGCACTTTTGCTGACAAAATACTTCCAGCCCGGCGAGCAGCATAAGCTTTGTTGTCAGCAGAGCGCTCCTGCTGACAAAGCCACGTTCACACTACCGCTTGTGTCACAAAACTTTTTTCTTTTGTGTGGGGGGTTAAGTACCTGCAAAAGGCAAAAGTTTTGGTGACAACGTTGCAGTGTAGACAAGCCCCTAGTCACAAGAGTAATTTTAACTCAGGGCTTGGCTACACTTGAGAGTTACAGTGCTGGTGGTGGCTTTACAGCGCTGTAACTTACTCCCTGTTCACGCTGGCAAGGCACGTACAGCGCTGTATTTCCCTGGCTACAGCACTGCATGTACTCCATCTTGATGAGAGGAATAAAGAGAACAGCGCTGCAACAAGTGCCAGTGTAACAGTGATTAATCTTACTATGCTATAACTGACCTCCGGAACCTTCCCATAATGCTTTTAAGTAAAGAGAACACTCTTTGTTTTGTTATGATGCCTCTGTTTTGTTGTGAACTGGGGCTCCCGGAGCTGCTTAGGATCTCATTGGAATGTCCACAGCTAGTGTTTGCTTGAGGAGAGAAGCAGCGTGGCAGGCGGGAGGGGAGGGGGGTCCCTTTCAGAGCAGCTGCTTATCTGGTCTGTGAGGAAAAAAACAAAGAAGGCTATTTGCATTTAGTGAATGAGAGAGGGGTAGGGAAAGGGGTTGGAACTTGCAAGGCAGGGAGCTGACACAGTGTCAGCTCCAAAAATCCACTCTCTCTGGCCACGTCCAGACTAGGAATTAAAATCGATTTTAGATACGCAACTTCAGCTACGAGAATAACGTAGCTGAAGTCGAATTTCTAAAATCGAGGTACTCACCAGTCTGGACGGCGCGGCATCGATGTCCGCGGCTCTCCGCGTCGATTCCGGAACTCCGTTCGGATTGATGGAGTTCCGGAATCGATGTAAGCGCGCTCGGGGATCGATACACCGCGTCCAGACTAGACGCGATATATCGATCCCCGAGCAATCGATTTTAACCCGCCGATGCCGCGGGTTAGTCTGGACGAGGGCTCTGTCTCCCCCACGCTCCCTGTCACACTCCACTCCAACCCCCTCTTTTGAAAAGCACATTGCAGCCACTTGAATGCTGGGATAGCTGCCCATAATGCAGCACTCCTAACACCGCTGCAAATGTGGCCACACTGCAGCGCTGGTAGCTGTCAGTGTGGCCACACTGCAGCACTTTCCCTACACAGCTGTGAACTCCCAGCGCTGTACAGCTGCAAGTGTAGCCAAACCTTCAGTTAGGATTCCTCCTAAGGACTCCTGCTGCAGTACAGCCTCTCCCTAGCCCCCGCCAGCCTGCCTCTGTCTCTTAAAAGAGGAAGCCAGCCCAAAGTCTTTACTGCTGCTGTTGATGGCATTAGTTTGTGTCTCACTTCCTGTAATCCACGTTTTATAAAAGGCATACTCCATCCACTACACCACGTGTGTCCTGTGTCTTCCAGATCTGAACTTTTTATAGAGGTCAGTGCTCAGAATGAGCACAGTGATAAACAGCAAGGAAGTATTGTTTGGATACTGCAAGAGATACATTGTGCTATCACTCTTGTAAAGAGGTGCTTTATTGACTGTCTTGTGGCTTTTAAATACAGTCAGTAAATTAGCAGGCCAGACAGGTTCTGCCTGAAAAGGATACATGGACCAAGGATTCTTTTATTTTTAATACTAAAGTGGATGAAAGAAGTGAGGAGGGCTGCATGGTCTTGGGGACAAGTCATAGAGTCAGGAACCGACTCTCTTCTGTAGCTGTGGGCAAGTCTCATAATCTCACTGCCTTAATTTTACCCTCTGTGTAATGGGTCTGATACTTGCTTCGCCACGAGGTTGATGAAAACAATTAATATATGTAAAACTCTTTGGAAATTAAAACTGCTGTGTGAATGAAAGTATTGTGCATTTTCCAGTATTGACAGCAAATAAGAAATGACAACATATTTTTTTAATAGTGAGCCATCTAACTTGCAAAAATGTGGATCGCATGGCCCCAGTTTAGGTTGGTTTAGTCTCATGCCATCTTCCCACTGCTACTGTAGATTCTCCTTTTGGGACATCTGTGAGATAAGTGTTTCCACACAATGATTTTGTTTTGTCATTTAAGGTGCCTTTCTGATTATTTGGTTTCAGAGGTAACTCTGGATAGTAAATCTGCACTGGAAGAGAGAATTTTATCACAGCATAGTATCTTGAATGTACACTGAGTGTAACTGACAGAGTCAACACACTAAGAAATCCTAAAATTTAAGGGATAGTATCATGCATCCGACGAAGTGGGTATTCACCCATGAAAGCTCATGCTCCAATATGTCTGTTAGACTATAAGGTGCCACAGGACTCTTTGCTGCTTTTACAGATCCACACTAACACGGCTACCCCTCTGATACTTGTCACTATATAGTATTCTGAGAGTCCAGTAATGCCAACCCCAAGTGATTCCAAAAAATCATGATATAAAAAAAATAATTTGAGGTTCTTTATATTTGCCTTCTGGGTTTTGAGTGTTTAGAAGACATGGGTCACATATTTCAGGCTTTACTCTTCAATCATGAGGATTAAAAACTTTTTAAATGAAAGTTGAGATTCTCTCTACTTCACGTGCCATCAGGAGATAAGAGCTTTAAGAAAAAACACCAGTATCATGAGAGTTGAGTACAAATACAAGATTGCAACACAATGGACAGTGTCGCTACTAGGTTCTAGATTTTGAGTACTGTAGATGCAATCAGTAATTGTCACTGGAGAGACAAGGCTTGAGTATTACTCTGGGTACATCAGAAGTTTGCTTTCTGGGCTCCAACAGAATTCCACCTCCACTTTGCTGTGTTTCCTAAGGAAACTTGTACATAATACCTGAAAATCCCATTAGAACATTTCTGGTTTTGGCTTTTTTAGTGAATTCAATAGTCATGGCATTAAATTGTTAATGGTCCACTAACGTATTTTGTGACTTGCATTTTGTGTGACTGCAAGTGCAGACAGGAGTGTATGTGATATCATTGTTAAGGAGGGTGTTTTTTCCCTCCTTTTTCTTCAGCTGTAGAAGATCTCTCCCACCTTGCCCTACAGGTTATTTGCTAATTGCATGCTGTCAATTGGTTTTGGCACAACAACACACAAGCCAATAAAAACATGTTAGGAATTGAAGTCGGTGCTGGATATGCAGTTTAGCAGAGCAATGCCCAGACAGAGTTTGTCTTTGCGTAGAGATATCTCTTCTACTGCTTGTTGTTAGGATTTACATTTTTGTAATCCACATGCAAAATTAAGAGAGGAAGGAGGCAGATAACATTTGGAAGGGGAGAGCGTGTTTGCCTTTTGTTACAGTTATGTTTTAACTTGAAAAAGCTGACAATGAGCTCTGTGGACTCTAACTTGTGTATATATCAACAAAGTTTGTTTGATATGACACATTTACTATGACTTCCAGGAAATACAGTGAATTATTTAGTTAATCTTTTTCCATTAGTGCTGGTTGGTGGCATTGACTTCTGTGAGGCACAATCCTAAAGCTGCCTGTGGGAGGGATTTATTTATAGAAGTTTAGATCAAGTCAATGGAAAAAGAGCAAGAATTTTTAACCTTGTCCTCCATTCTTGCGCTGCTGCAATGTAAAGGGTGTAATTAGTTTAGGCCCAAAATAGTTTGTGTGAAAAATATTCTATTGAACTTGAAATGAATAGAAGTGTTTGCAGTTCACACAATTACTTCATTGTGATAGTTTAGCTAATGCAAGAAAAGCAGAAACTGAAGTAGACTATAAACACAAATGAAAATGGCTAGTTGATTTTCATAGGCTCAAGTTGTGTATGTTCTTTTAAAAAGGTAAGTGAATAGCTGAATGGTGAAATGTATATTAGGTTTTTACTTTAATTTAGTTTTTATAACCTGTGGGCTTGGTAATATAATGAAAAAGAAAATTTTGAAATTTATATTAAAGTTGTTAAATATTTCCCATTATAAGATCTGGCTTTCAGTTCCTTCTAACTTTTGCCAAATTGTAACCATTTTGGCAAAGATTTTCCATGTGAAATGTCTGCCTCAGGCTGAATTGTTTTGGTAAGTTTTCAGCCAAATCAAATCAGTAGAGTCTGAGAATGAGATTAGGGAAAAATACATTGTTATGGCCATGTTTAAAAAGTTCTGACAAACCCTTATTTGATAAGCTCTAGCAGCCCCATTCTTTGGAGCAGGGACTTGAACTTTTGCCAAGGGGTGGCATTTGTGTCAGGAATGTGTCTTTGCTGACTCCTTGAAAATCCGCTGTCATCTGGCCAAGTTATGAGCAATTTGAAAAATTGTAGTTCACACATGCTCAGTGGAGACTTTTTAGCAGCTATATTCCCAAAGAATCTGTCTGCACTGAGTATACTCCAGCCTGGAGCTCAGTTAGACTTTCTCTGCAATTCCAAGTCTTGGCTACTGTAGGCTGGGCCAGGCCCAGCCAGTCTATGTCTCCTGTGCTCTGTGACCTCCCTTGCCACCACTTCACTGGTCCCAGAGAACATGGAGGAGGAAGCTGACTAATTTGAATGGAGAGGGAAAAACAGCCAGACCTGCATGGGGAGTAAATTGGGGTAAGGAGCTGGGGAGGCAGGGACTGGGAGTTGAAAGAAGAACTGGGACTGGCTGGGCAAGGAGACTGGAACAGAGAACCAGTGGGGAAGAAAGTGATGGGGGAGTGTAGAAAGATTTGAGGAGGAGCCAGGATGCCACAGAAGAACTGGAACTGGATAGGCAGAGATGACGTGTGTCTGCTGATAGTGGGGGAGCCGAATGAGGGCAGCCGGCCTCTGAAGTGTTACTGAGCATACTCAGTACAAGCCAAGCAGCAAATCTTGTGGGGAGGAGGGACACGTGATCCCACATGCCCCTACTCACCTGTCACCTCTGATACCGGTATAAGGAGCTGACTTTGAGGGGTGGAATGGGACACTGAGATGGTACAAGGATTCAGGGAGCTAGGCTGGACCTGGAGCTAGCGAAGATGGAAGTGTGATGGGGGAGGCGGGGGGAGGTGACTGGGGCCAGGGTTAGGGAGTGAGAAGATTGAGGAGATGGGAGGGGAGATGCGGGACTGGTTGGACAAGAAGACCATGGACAAGGAGCTAGGGGATGGAAATGAGAACTGGTAATGATTGGGCACGATGACTGAGAGTGCAGGAGATAAATTGGGAGTTGGGACAGCAAGTCTAGATGGGGAGACTAGAACTGGCTGGGCAAAGAGACAGGAATGGGATGACAAGGCTGAAAAGTGGAAACTTGCACTTGCCAAATGGGGAGAAGGGGACTGGGATGAGGAGCCAGAGGTGGGGAAGAGACATGAGTGGGCCAGGAACAAATTGGAGGGGATGGGACAGAAGGGGGCATCAAGCTTGGGAGGAATGGGCAGAAGCGCACGTTTGCCTCCAGGGCCTGGAATGGAACCCTCAATTTCTGAGAGTGTCTCTTCCTGTGCTGTCAGCAAATATCCATGAAACCCACTGGCAAGGGTGCGTCTCATCCTCCTCTAGTGCTTGTCCAATAGTGGATGACAACCTGCTACTGCTGTCAGTGAGTCTGTTAGCTGAAGTGGCAGAGGTCTGTGCAGTGCATCTAAAGGCTCCAACTCTGCTGATGAATCATGAAGGTGTCAATATGATGGCACAAGAAGGAATTTGTTTTGTCAGTTCACATTTTTTTAAAACTTAAGAAATTACACACCTACAAATCACATGAAAATAATAATGGTGTAAGTGGAAACATCAAGCTCTGAAAAGTTTGGAATTGCCAGAATTAAGGTTGCTGATGCAGCCTCCTGGTCCATATGCCTTACAATACAGACTTCAATTACATTATGATTATGCTATTTTTCCGCAGGACTCCTGCCTCATTCACTGCTTGGGATAGACGGTATTGTGGGAATGAATCATGGTTGTGTAGCAGAGAGGCTGTTGTCTGTAGGACATTTTGTGGTAGAAGTTGGAAGGTGTGTAGTGAATGTGGCAGGAGACTGCAGGAAGAGAAAGAATGGTCTCATGGTTAAGGCAGTGGAATGCTGCCCTGGAGAATTGGATTCTGTCCCTGCCTGTGTAATATGAGTCAAGTCACTTAGACCAGACTTTTCACAGGTGGTCACCAATTGTGTGTACCTAGTGAGTCCCAGTTTTTTGGGTGTCTGACTTGCAGAAGTCCTGAGCGCTCACACCTGCATGTGAAGTCAGTGGGAGTTGTGCTCTGAACATATAAAGTACTATATAGTGCTAAAAGCTTTGAAAATCAGGTCCTAGGTATCTGAAATTGGATATCCAAAATTAGTGGATACTTTTGACCTTAATTTCGCTGTGCATCAGTTCCCCATCTGTAAAATTGGGACACTAATGACCACTCATCTTACAGGGATGTTGTGAAGATAAATTCATAAATGTTTGTGAAGTACTCCGATACTATAGGGATGAGCACTATAGAAAAAACTGTGAGGAAATTAATGAGCAGGATAAGGCATGAGGCCACACATTGAACAATGGGGAGAAAAAATATTGAAAAGCTGCATGTTAACTGAGCGCTTGCCTTTCTGTGCGCTGGATGAGGCAGGGGTCCTGTGGGGGTGGGAAAAACAGTATGTAATTATGTAGCTTAAGACCATATGATGCGTGTGCACAAGGGGACTGAATTTTGGTTACTCGGAAAACCTTAATTCTGGCACTTCCTAACTTTTAAGGTACAAAGTCAGGCCCTCGGCAATGTTAGTTTGTGTGTGAGTGAGAGATTTAGCCTATCAGTGTCCCTTCAAGAAAATGTGATGTAAGCCATAAAGCGTCTGCAACTGAGGACTGCTTAGCTTCTAGATCCACCTAGATTTTTGGTCTTGCAGTGGCTTCCTCCTAACAAAAAAAATCAGCATTGCCAGAAATGCTCGCAAGAACATGCTCTGTTCCAGGGTACGTGCATTTTGTTCTAGTGCCATCTGCTTGGCAGAGTGTCAGAGCTGCTTGCGCATTTGTGAGACTTACATCTCGGTTGGTTTACTAACAGGACATAAACATAGTTTTACTACTGACAATTAATGGATTTCTCCTTTAGATCATACATGTAGAACCTTTGATTTAGGAGTAGAAGATTATGAATTGTATTTCCTTTCATATGTGATATAAATTATGATTGTGATATCTGTATGTGCATAGCCATGGGCCATCATTTTATCAAATCAATAGCTATGACCAATGAGTTATGACCGGAGCTTTCAATTCACCCTTGGCTTCCACAATTGTTGCTTTAACCAAACCCAAATAATGATGATAATTTAACTGTTTTGTTTTATAAATTATTACTTCTGGAAACAGCAGGCCCAGATGCTTTAGGTAACAGTACTGCTTATGCAGTAGCCACCGTTTGCTCCACCTTTTCCTATCAAAGAAAACAAAAGTCTCTGCAACCATATGGGAATGATAAACTGCCAACCTGGCTATGTAGATTCAAGATTTGTCTCTTCTAATTGGGTTCACTGTTCCATTTCTCAAAAAAGTAAAATGGTCCAGTTTTACTCGTAGTTGAGTGTTTGTTAGTGAATGAGCAAATTTTTTATTCTTTAGTTTATGCATGGTAATGGCTAAGGTGTAAACTAATATTAATTGACCAGTACACTGCTGGGCAATGTGCAAAAATGTCTACTTTTGACAAGAATGGAAATAGCTTAGCTTTAGCTCTGCTAGTAGCTGTACTTGGCTGATATCTATAATAAATACATTTTGTATTGTCTTTGATTAACTTGTACACAATATTTTCATGTGTATATAGTGTGTGTTTGCTCTATTTGAATATGTCCCATCAGCAGGGCATTTTTTCAGAGATTAGTTGTTTTGGGCTTAATGTAACATTTAGTGCTGCTTTAATGCCTTATTTGACGATGGAATCAGATCATTTTTATCACTACCCATGTCCCCAAATTGAATTTCTCTCAGTATGTGAGAGCCATATTTTTGGAGAGAGGTGCTAGGCTAAACTGAAAAATTCCGTGTAGTAGATTCTGCTTATTACTGGGGTGCCAACTTTCTAATGGCACAAAACCGAACACCCCCTGCCCCTTCCATGCCTTTCTCTGAAGCCCCACCCCTCTCTCGCTCCATACCCTCCTTCCTCCATTGCTTGCTCTCCCCCACCATCACTAACTTTCACCAGGCTGAGGCAGGGAGTTAGTGTGTGGGAGGAGGGTGAGGGTTCTGGCTGGGAGTGTGGACTCTGGGGTGGGGCTGGGGATGAGGGGTTTGAGGTGCAGGAGAGGGCTTCGGGCTTGTCAGTAACCTAGTCCCAGATTTGGACCTTAGCGTCCAAAATATGGGGGTTAACATGAAAAACCTCCAAGCTTAGTTACCAGCTTGGACCTGGTACTGCTGCCACCACCCAAAAAATTAGAGTGTTTTGGGGCACTCTGGTCCCCACAAAAACCTTCCCTGGGGACCCCAAGACCCAAATCCCTTGAGTCTCACAACAAAGGGAAATAACTCTTTTCCCTTCCCCCCTCCAGGTGCTCCTGGAGAGATACACAGAAGCAACCTCCGTGAATCTAAGCAGAGGGAGTCCACCCTCTCTAATTCCAGTCCTGGAACAAAAAGCACTTCCCTCTTCACCCAGAGGGAATGCAAAGTCAGGCTAGTAAATCTAGCACACACAGATTTCCCTCTGACTTTTTCCTCCCACCAATTTCCTGGTGAGTACAGACTCAATTTCCCTGAAGTTTCTCACTAAAGAAAACTCCAACAGGTCTTAAAAGAAAGCTTTATATAAAAAAGAAAGAAAAATACATACAAATGGTTTTTCTGTATTAAGGTGACAAATACAGGGTCAATTGCTTAAAAGAAATATTGAATAAACAGCCTCATTTAAAAAGAATACAATTCAAAGCACTTCAGCAACTATAGACATGTAAATACAAAACAACAAACCATTTTGTACTCACAACTTGGAAACAGAAGATTAGAAAGCAGGAAATAGAAAAATCCTTCTCTAGCTGAGAGAGATTTAGGCAGAAGACAAAGAACCCAGACACAAACTTTCCTCCACCCAGAGTTGAAAAAAATCCTGTTTCCTGATTGGTCCTCTGGTCAGGTGCTTCAGGTTACTTTTTTTTCAAGTGAAAGAGACATTAACCCTTAGCTATCTGTTTATGACAGGGCTGGGGGTG
Organism: Gopherus flavomarginatus; assembly: GCF_025201925.1. Taxonomy (NCBI): domain Eukaryota; kingdom Metazoa; phylum Chordata; order Testudines; family Testudinidae; genus Gopherus; species Gopherus flavomarginatus. The sequence goes on from NC_066622.1 coordinate 39,105,188, forward strand.
AGGGCACTGGGTGTGGCCAGAAATGAGGGGTTCAGGGTGCAGAAGAGGGCTCTGGGCTAGGGTAAGGGCTGGGGGTACAAGCTCTGTCGTGGGTTTGGGGTGCAGGAGGGGGCTCTGGGCTGGGCCCGAGGGACTCGGAGTGTGGAGGGAGTGTGGGCTCTGGGAAAGGGCCAGGGATAAGGGATTCAGGAGGGGGCTCCAGGCTGGGGAAGGGTGTTGGAGTGTAGTAGGAAGTGCAGGATCCTGGTGGTCATTACTGTGGCTCCCAGGAAGTGGCTGCCAGGTCCCTGCGGGCTCCTAGGCACGTGGGCAGCCAGGAGGCTCCTCAGAATGCCCTCACGCCTGCAGGTGCTGCCCCCGCAGCTCCTGTTGGCCGCAGTTCCTGGCAAATGGGAGCTGCAGAGCCAGCACTCAGGCAGAGGCAGCGCACAGAGCCTCCCTGGCTGCCCATGTGCCTAGGGGCCTCAAGGACCTGGTGGCCTCTTCTGGGAACTGTGTAGAGCCAGGCAAGTATGGAGCCTGCCTTAGCTCTGGGCTTCTGCTGTGCCGCTGACTGGACTTTTAACGAAAACTGGATGCCTGGCAATCCTAGTGCATACCCATACAAACAATAAGCAACTAAACAAAATGGCAGAGCTATGGTTGAATAGGCTGAAGAAATTGGTTGGGGTGAGCTAATACATGGCAGAAGGAGATTGGTCAAACAATTTTTTTTAACATGGTTATTACAGGAAGTCTTTCAAATATTTGGTTGGCTATTTGAAGCAAATGTTAACAGTCTTTCAGTTGTAACTGTGTTTTTTTTTAACTGTGTGCACACATGCGTGTGTGTGCACGCTAGACTACACAGGCATGTTAAATACATTTGATTGCATCATCTGCCCACAAATCCATCTACTATGAGATTTATCCTAACACTCAATCTCCCTGTGCAGCTTCAAAAATGAAATGAAATTAAAAATAATAATAATAAAAAAAAACATTCATTCTGCCAGGTAAATACTTTCTTCATTCCCCAAATATAGAATTCACTCCCATATTATTCCAGCCTTAGGCTCAGAATTCAGTTAAAGCTGATTGAAAAATGGTATTTTTTTTTCCCTCTGTCATGGTATAATTTCCCACTCTGAACCTGTGTGTCCAAAAGATGGGGTACCAGCATGAATTCCTCTAAGCTCAATTACCAGCTTAGTACTTGTAGCGCTGCCACCAACCAGGAATTCCAGTGCCTGGTACACTCTGGTCCCCCCAAAACCCTGCCTGGGGACCCCCAAGACCCAGACCCTCTGGATCTTAACACAAGGAAAGTAAACCCTTTCCCTCACCATTGCCTCTCCCAGGCTTCCCCTCCCTAGGTTACCCTGGAAGATCACTGTGATTCAAACTCCTTGAATCTTAAAACAGAGAGGAAAATGCACCTTTCCCCCTCCTTCTCTCTGCCCCTCCCAGACTCTCCCTGAGAGAGACAGTAATCCTAACACAGAGAGAAAATTAACCTTTCTCTCCCCCTTCCCTCCTTTCTCCCCACCAATTCCCTGGTGAATCCAGACCCAGTCCCCTGGGGTCTCACCAGAATAAAAAAACGATCAGGTTCTTAAACAAGAAAAGCTTTTAATTAAAGAAAGAAAAAACAGTAAAAATTATCTTTGTAAAATTAAAATGGAATAGGTACAAGGTCTTTCAGCTATAGACACTGGGAATACCCTCCCAGCCTAAGTATTCAAGTACAAATTAAAATCATTTCAGCAAAATATAAATTTGAACTCCTTCCAACCAAATACACATTTGCAAATAAAACAACCATAAGCCTAACTCGCTTTATCTACCTAGTGCTCACTATTCTGACCTTATAAGAGCCTGTATCGGAGAGATTGGAGAGAAACCTGGTTGCACGTCTGGTCCCTCTGAGCCCCCAGAGTGAACAACAACCAAAAACTAACAGCGCACACAAAAACTTCCCTTCCTCAAGATTTGAAAGTATCCTGTCCTCTGGTCAGGTGACAGCAAGCTCACTGATCTTGTTAACCCTTTCCAGGCAAATGAGATATGAAGTACTTCTGTTCTATTACCGATCTGTTTATGACACCCTCCATGGAAAATTTTTGGCTTTTTGGTGGATAATCAAAAATGAAAATATTTCAATTTAGAAATGACACTACTGTGCGTCATGTGAGTGGTAAATCAGGTGTCTCATGACCCTATTTGCCTCTGTAGGCCAGCCTGTCTGGTTGATATACATTTCCTATGATGTCCCATAGGCCCACCTCTTGGTGGTGGGAGGTGATGAACCATGACTGGGGCCCTACCAAATTCACGGCCATGAAAAACGCATCACGGACCATGAAATTAGGTCTCCCCGCGTGAAATCTGGACTTTTGTGTGCTTTTATCCTATACTAAACAGATTTCACGGGGGGAGACTAGTGTTGGGCATCCTGATCCAAAAGGGACTTGCAGAGGCTTGCAAGGTTGTTGTAGGGGGCTTACAGTATTGCCACCCTTCTGCACTGCCTTCAGAACTGGGCAGCTGGAGAGCAGCGGTTGTTGGCTAGGCGCCCAGCTCTGGAGGCAGAGCCCCACCAGCAGCAGCACAGAAGTGAGAATATCAATACCATACCATGCCACCCTTACTTCTGCACTGCTGCCTTCAGAGCTGAGTGGCCAAAGAGTGGCGCTGCTGACTGAGGGCCCAGCTCTGCAAACAGCAGTGCAGAAGTATGGGTAGCAGTACTTCAACCCCCCCTACAATGACCTCGCGACTCTCCACCCCAATTCCTTTTTGATCAGGACCCCTACAATTACAACACTGTGAAACTTCAGATTTAAATAGCTGAAATCGTTACATTTATGATTTTAAAAATCCTATGATGGTGAAATTGACCAAAATGGGCCATGAATTTGGTAGGGCCCTAGCCGTGAAAGATGGAGTCTAGGGCCCAATGTATACAGGAGAATAAGGATGTTAAGGAGCCAAACTACATCTCCAATGAGGCACTGCGGTGGAATTTCCAGATCGATATATTTTGGTTTTTGACTGAAAACCAAAAGCCTTATTTTTTGGGATGTTTGGTTTTCTCAACAAAAAATGTTCCATGAAAAGCCCATTTTTTGAAAGGGAAACAAAAACCCTCAGTTTAGACTAAAGCCCAATTTTCCATAGAAAAATAGTTTCAATGGAAAATTTTCATTTAGCCCTAAATTCAGTTCTATATCGGCTACACATGGACAGAGGAGTATTTAAGTGCATTTGTTGGCTCTACATGCCTGCTTCTGCCTGATATAGAGGAGAGTAGATTCACCAGTGCCTTGAAAGGAGAGTACTGTTCCCTCTTGGCTTGAGGGTTTTTCAGACTGTGAGAAATTTGGGACTAGGTTTTCTTAAATTGGCAAAACATTTTTTTCTTGGAAGAGAACTGAAAACTAGGCTGTCAGTTGGAATAGGCCACTGTAAATCTATTTAGAAAAGAGTACAGCATAATTTATTTATTTTAATGTGTAGTAAGGTCAATTTAAAGTTATAGAATTAGGCTTTTCAATAGGTGGTACATAACGTTTTGTCTGTGAGGTAAGTGCTAGTTCTTCAGTATGATGCATTCATAGTCTTTCACATTTAAACAATAAAGTTATAATTTTTGTTACAAAACAATAATAATAACTATACTGTGTGGTTATTGAAATTACAGCAGTGAAATTTAGATGCTTTAACTCCTCATGAAGTTGGGTTTTCTTTAGATGCATGGGTCTTTCTCTCTGAAGGGCGCGTCTGTGATTCCATATCTGCTGTATTGAAGATTAAGAACCAACTGTTTTTGTCCTTTATTGCCAGTTCTAAATGGAGATGAAGCTAAACATAGACCTGAACCAAAGCTAGATCCACATATCCCTCAAACTTCGGGTGGCTTGAAAACCTGGATTTGAATTTTGTGGCTTGGGTTTGTATCAAGTTACTGTGGATAACCCATTCTGTATTTCAGAAGTTAATATCTGCCATTTAAAAACACATTTGTTAAGCTTTAAAAAGCCTGTGCAGTTGGGGTGCCACTCATTCAGCTACATAGTGGAAAGGAAAGAGAAAATTGATTAAAGGGACACATCATCTTAAAAATCACATTACTGCCTGAAAATAACCTAGCAACTAGATGCCCCACCCTTGGAATCAGGCTTCTTTGTGTTGGGCACTAGACTACCATACACAAAGACTTAGTCCTTACCTGGAGGCTCATATCCTTACAAATATCACCCAAGGCTAACTGAACAAAATCCAATTTTTGTTTTTTAAAGAATCAGTTTCTCTGTGCGCTTGACAGGTCTGTTGTGCAATAGCCAGTTTCAGGGTTCTGTTGGTGGCTGATTGCACTCCATGTCTCATGCACCAGCATGATGAGTTCACTCTCTATGCTACTCTGGGGGAAGCTCATGGGGAAATTCTGCTCAAAGCCATGCAACAGGTTGTTGCCATGCTTGCTTGCTTGTAATACAAAAGCAGAATTGCTGCTGTTTAACATTTGTAGCCAGGAGGGTGTCACCCCCTTCCCTGCACCCTACATGGGGCTGAGGAGCACTAAGAACAGGGGAGGGAGGAGCTGGCTGGGGGAACCATGTCTTCACTTCCCAGACTGCTGCATGGGGCCAGAAAGCATGAGGAGCCATGTATGGTTCCCCTTCAGTCTCTGAACTTGCTACATTTTGGGAGAGGGAGGAGAGGAGTCCAGGGATTCTCCTACACTTCAGAGGCCCCTGTATGATGCCAGAGAGCATCAGGAGGGAGAGATTTGCTTGTCTTCCTGAACCTTATGCAGGGCTGAGGTAAAGATTTTATTAGCAGTGTGGGCAGCACTGAGCTCTGTTTCCCAGTAGAGCATGGAGATGGTATAGGAGAAGTGCCAAGATTGTCTGCAAGCTTTTCCTTATCCTCTTTCTGTATTCCTCACTCTTCCATATTTTTTCTCCATTATTTTTCAATACAGAGTTTGGTTCCTCTATTAAGTGGTTGATTGCAGCACAGCTAATATTTTTGGGGGTTGTGTTATGGATTCATATTTCCCTTTCACTGCTGTTCTGTGTTGAGGGGCTGAACCACAAGTCTGAACTTGAACAGCGTTGTATTTTGGTCTGTCCAGGTCTGAATTCTGCAGTTGCAATGCACGTTTGGTGTAAGTAGCGATCATAATGCAATGCCTTGTTGAAGGATGTGCAACATCCTTCCTAATGTGTAAGGAGAAGAGAGCATGTTGCTGCAGTCAACAGAGGATTGGGTTTGGTTGATAGGCCAATGATATTTGTTTATTTAGATTTAAATAACAAGACAAGGTTCTAGGTGCCCTACCAAATGATTAATAATACAATAATATCCCAGCAGCATGAAAATAATTTAATTTCCAACAGGAACTGAGCCAGCCAATCACCTGCAAAATCCCTAAGTTTTTGTCACTTCATTATTAATGCCATTCACAGAAGCAGAGAGAAGTTCTTTGCAACTGGAATTAAGGAAAAAATCTGTAGATGTGTAACATCCTTTCCTTAAGCTTTTAATTATTATTGTTCATTATACATGATAAAATATGTTGAATTGAAAAAGGTGAAGGATGGGTACAGCATATTGAACTGCAGTATAAACGTTGCAACCTATTGGAACTGATTTTGCATAGAATATATCTACATTAAAATTAACAGTAGGGTTTCAAAGTCTAGCACTCAAAAATTCAGGAATGCCAGAATTAATGTTGTCCCTATGTGTACCGTATGTTTGACCAACCTAAGAATAAAGAGAAGACCTTTTCAAAATCTTGAGGAATATGAGGTCCTTCATTTCCTTTTTAAACCTATAATTACCAGTTTCTGGTAACTGGATTTACTACTTCCCTGAAAAGAGTGAGATGCTCTTATTAATTGGAATCTAGTCTCAGAACATGAAATGGCTCATGGGTTTTCTAAGTGAAAAAATATTGAGTGCCTAATTTCAATTTGATACAAAGCAAAACAGTGTTCTAAAATGACCAGAGAGCTAGGTTCACACTACTTGTTTCAGTAAGTTTTATTTTAACTTGGGGGGAATCAGAAGTCAGCTGAAAATCCTACTTGACCAAGTTGAAGCGGCTGTGAAAGACTTCAACGAATATATTCAATTACAACTGGATTCAAGCACAGAAATGTTTTGCATTGGTAATTGTCATTTTTGTGTATGGTTTATTTTAACTGATGAGTGAACTCTTTCAGATTTATTTTGATGGTTTATTATTTTTATTTTAAATTAATTGAAAAATCATGCATCAAAATATCTTGCTATCAAGGTCAAGAACTCATATAGCAAATGTTCTTCAGCTTGGAGGTATTGTTGCTCTAGCGAATTCTTATAGATTTTTCTGAATTTGAGCAAATGCCTTTTCTTTTACCATATCAGTACTTCAACAAGTACCCATTTATTAATATTCTGTAACAGAAAAATACAAAAATCTTCATGTTAATCACATTAAAGGCAGCTGGTTTTCACTAATTTAACTGGAAAAAATGATGCCATCTTCAAGACGGAGACAATATCTGTTTCAAGCAAGTGGAGTACTCCATCCATAATACAGAGAGCCTTTGTTAGGCACAGTGGAAATGGGAAGGGATCCAAAGCTTCTGGAGGGAACAGTCTGCTAGTGACCACCATGCCTCCCCACTTTTCCCAAGGTCCATGCTACTGAAGGATTGGAAGTGTTGCCAACTCGTAAAGGCCCTGCCTTAGCAGAATGCAGGCACATGTTGCCCCCTTGTGTAATTTGTTTGTGATGGTATTGCATTTCAAGAGGGATAACCGTGGTGGAATCTGCTCAGCATCTTAGATGTTTATACACAAAAGCAAGGGGAATAAACATGAAGAACTGGAAGTATTCATCAAGGCAGGTGGACCAAACTTTAGAGGGGCTGTGACCCTGCACATCTGGTTGCAACACCCAGCGAGAGAAGCCAGCCCATCCTCACAGGACAGGAACTGCTACTGTGGGTGAGTCATGGACACACACCAAAAATTCACAGAGAAACTAGGTAATCGTGCTATCTGTGACTTTTTTTTTTCCTGTCATGACAAACATACTGTAGTAATAATGAGTAGGCTTATCATTATTTCCTCTATGTATAGGACCCTACCAAATCCACAGTCCATTTTGGTCAATTTCATGGTCACAAGGTTTTAAAACTTATGCATTTCATAATTTCAGCTATTTAAATCAGAAATTTCACAGTGTTGTAATTGTAACGGTCCTGACCCAAAAAGGAGTTTTGGGGGGGTCGCAAAGTTATTGTGTGTAGTGGTGGGAGCTGTGGCACTGCTACCCTTCTGTGCTGCTGCTGGTGGCTGCTCTGCCTTCAGAACTGGGCAGCTGGAGAGCAGCGACTGCTGACCAGGATCCCAGCTCTGAAGCAGAACCAATGCCAGCAGTAGCACAGGAGTAAGGATGGCATGGTATGGTATTGCCACGCTTACTTCTGCACTGCTGCCTGCAGAGCTGGGCCCTCAATCAGCAGCTCTGGCTGCCTAGCTCTGAAGGCAGCAGCACAGAAATAAAGGGGGCATGGTATGGTATTGCCACCGTTACTTCTGCACTGCTGCTGGTGGGGTGCTGCCTTCAGAGCTGGGTGCCTGGCCTGCAGCCACCGCTCTCTGGTCGCCCAGTTCTGAAAGCAGTGCAGAAGTAAGGTGGCAAAACCTCAATCCCCCGGCAACTCCCTTTTGGATAAGGACCCCCAATTTGAGAAACGCTGGTCTCTCCTGTGAAATCTGCATTAGTATACGGTAAAAGCGCACACAAAACCAGATTTCACGGTTAGTGAAGTGTTCTTCATGGCTGTGAATTTGGTAGGACCCTACCTATTTAGGAGTTTAATGTATCTTTTAAAGAATTAGGGATGATTGTGCAGAATCTTAGCTAGAAAATTATTTTTTACATCCCCTCTCCACTTTCCAAAAATTAGCTTTTATCTGTTAGCCACATTTATCAACTGCCTATTGTTAGGCAATCTTGGTATTCCTGGCCTTCATTCTACTTTGCAAATGTGTATGTAAGTATTTGTAAGATGAAGGCAGAATAAATCTGGTAGTGTCAGGCATTTTTAAAGTGTGTTTAATTTCTAAAACTTTAAATGGGTGTTTCATATCTACTAGTTAAAAGTTTAGGCTGTAAAACTTCTTTGTTTATTTGGTATGAATTAATTTATTATAAACTAATAATATGTAGAAAAAAGAAGCCTAGTGATATGAAGCCTTTTAGTTTAGTTTTCAGTGACCCACTTGTACGTGTACATGAGTGTGTCTCGTCAAAAATCAGAGGCTATCCCTTAGTGAAGAATCTTTATATATCTGTTGTCTGCTGTGCAATGAAATAAAAAAGAAAAATATGCATATTAAACAAATGTATAAAGAGGGAGGATGATTTTTTTGGCCAAGGATCTGGACTGGCACCCAGGGTATTTGAGATCACTTCTCAACTAAGTCACAGACTATGTGGTCTTGGGCAAATCTCTTAATCTTTCTGGGGGAAATTTTCAGATGCACAAATGGAGTTAGGTGCATAAATCCCTTAGGCATTTAACTGAAAGTCAATCTACGATCTGTACCTTTGAACATCTCTCTACTTCAGTTTCCCACCTTTTGTCTTTTTTGTTTTTGTTTTTGTTTGTTCAGAGTATAAGCTTTTCAGGGGTTGAGTTGTAAACTGACTGTGTTTGTGAAACACCCCCTAGCTTAGAGAGGCCCCAATGTAGATACTACCATAATACTATGGATAATAATTTGCTCTAACTTTACTGCTGCGTTAGCAGAAAATCTTCATCTGCTGCTTAAGTTACGGGTTTGTTGGAATTTTTGAAAGCATTTATTAGGGTTTACTTAAATGTACATCATGTCAAAGTTGTTTCTATACTTTCTTTCCTCAGCATGCGTGCATACGTACGCTTTTTTGCCACATCTCACTGATGTATGGTTTAAAAAGATTCATGGATTGCAATAGACTTTAAAACCCAGCTGCTAGGTTGAACAATCCATTAACCATAATTCCTGAGCAAGAGATTTTTTTGCAGCTTTAAATATGCATAGACATGTTACCCTGTCCCTTCAGTCTCTCTGGGCTGGCTCCATTCTTGTAGGCCAGCAGGGGATAGAAACTGACAAAATTCCTGCTGGTCCAGAGCTTCAGAGAGTAGGAAATTTGTTAACTTCAATTCCCTGCTAGCTAACAAGAATGAAATTAGTGTGCCAGGCTGAAGGACTGCATAGTACAGACATCCAGATCTGCAAATACAACAGGTTACCCAGCATTGATGTTGATATTAACATTGGGACAAGCCTTGATTTGCACCGATGATGGAAGGGGGGAAAAAGTATTTATTATGTTGGGAGTTATCAAATTCAGGACTTGTCAGCAATGACTTATATTCCAAAGGATCTCTTGTGTTAAAACATCATGATTGCTTAGCTGAACAGAGACACACAATATTGTGATTGACAGCTTTGGGTAATTCTGTACATAACTCAAGTGTATGAAATATTTAATAACAAATCAAGTCATACTAATCAAATGTCATTTTTCCCACATGATGTAATATTGGCCAGTGTTGAATCCTTTTGGGTTTAAAGGACAGATAAATTAGATATACCGCACTGTTCATTCTCATGCTGGGTTTATCCGACCTTTCAAAATGTTATGTTAATATGATTTTTGTATTTAATCCAGATTTTTGTGAAAGTCAGAAGTTAGAGTTTCTTTTCAGAAAATGCATTTTCTGCATATATCAGCAAGTTAATTAAATGAGCTTGGTGAATGGGTATTGAAGTCTCAGATCCATTGCTGCAGTAAACTTTTCTTTGTGCCCTACTTCATGCAAAATATATTACGTTGGTAGACGTGGTGTCCCACTCCCATAGTAATAATTCAGTTACAGTCATATTTTATTTATGCAAGTTTCAGAGGCATGGCTGTTGAAACAGCTATGAGCAAGGAACTTCTGTAGTTTCATGGGAATGGAAACTGATGAGCCATGTCTTATGTCTTAATTTTGCATATTCACGCTGAAACTATGATGTGTGTGTATATATATGCGCTCCTTTTTGATAAAATCTAAGTGTGAGTCAAAAGCAAGTTAATTTTAGCTGTAAAACAAGGTATGTCTAATATTCTGACTACAAACATAAGTAGCTGTCAATGTTTGTTTTTCCTGCATCATCTTTTATTCTAAATATCAGTGCAGTATTCTCCTCTGTGTATAGTAGGAAGAAAGGTGGTAAAATTATAAGTGATTCTTGACCGCAAGGATTTCTTATCTAGTTGCCTTTAATTTCCTTTTATCAAAAAATAAAGAGTTGTAAACAAGTCAGTTTGACTGCCTGAGATTTGTAAAGAAAATGAGAAGCAACCCATTAAAGTCCTGGTTGTTGAAAGTTGCATTATCTAACAAAGCTCACAAAGATGTATGCCACTCCCAGCTGTGATCATGTCCAGTTTCACAAACTAAACAGACCAAGAAAATACATGAATGAGCATATCCAAGGAAAAGTTAGGGCTTTGCAGGAAGTGCTGCTGTTGATGATAATTGTTGCTACTCTTTCTGAATTAGTATGGTACTAATGCCTTGGCCTGGTGCAAGTTGTGAGAAGCGGATCATCTTTAGGTTAAAATAAAATAACCTCCCGTCCCCTCACTGTCCTGATCACTTGTAGTCATTCAAGTACCCAAAGTACTTTTCATAAGCATAAGTACTGATAAGTACTGAGCTCAAGAGTTCTGTATTAAAGTGACTAGTAAGGAATCTGTTTGTCAAAAAACATTTCCTGAATCTTTTTTGTTGTCTGTATTGTTACAGATATACTTGCTGACAGGTATTTTGGAATAAATTACCAAAGTAATTGAAAATGGTGTGATTATATTGTGTTGTTTTTGACAAAAATATGCAGAATTTTACTGAATTTTAAAATACTTTGTGCAGAATTTTTAATTTTTTGACATAGAATTCCCCCAGGAGCAGAACAAGGACAAGGTCATCGGCTGATATGAATATACATTCCAAGTGGCATAATAACCTGTCTGATGTTAGAAATGGTAATGAGTGAATATGAAATATATAAAAATGGGAATCCATTAGGGACTACCTTACACAGGTTTTGTACAAGAACATTCTCAGGAATAAGGTGTCTCTACACTTTAAAGAGGTTTTTTTTCCTATCAGTTCCAAAATTGGTTGCTGTGGACAATAATTCTGTGATCAAGAAGGGTAACATTTTCAAAAGTACCTATGAGACATTAGACTTCAAATACTATTTTCCAAAATCACCTGAATAGGCGCTTAAATACTACTGAAAATTTCACACTAAATCCTTAATATCAGTAGATGGCAAGCTGGACTCAATACAACTGCATACGATTAGTAGGAGTCTAATATTTTCAGCTATACGTAAGCATGAAAAAAATAGCAAATGGATAGAAAGTTTCTCGTATCTGATTTTTGAGAAAGCACATAGCTTGTTTTTTCTCTACACATCTTAGACAATTAAACCAAAATGTTTTTCAGTTGATAATATTTCATGACCCAGTTAAATATTTTTCCAATAGAAACAAATATTGGTGATGGATGAGAACAGGAAGCAGCCATATTTAATTATTAATTATATTGGAGCTGCTTTTTAGAAAAGGGTGCATGTAGCTGATCTTACAATTGTGCAGCTAATTTATGTGTGTAATTATTGCCTATAAATTGCCATTTAGAGGAGTAACTGGCCATTTTGTTGCTTGCGGTCAGGGTAAAGGTGTGCAAATTAGATACAGATTGGCATGTGGCCATTTGATAAAATTGGACGCTAATATTGATCTAAACTTATTTTTGCCAGAGCAGGGTATTTTTATAAGGTTCTTTGGCATATTAAAATCTCAAATGGTGGAAAAATTCCATAGACATTTAGAACCATTAAGTGATTAAGACCATTTTGACTTTTACAACATAGCCTTCAACACTTATGGTAACTGTTTAAACTGCTAAATTTATAAATTCTTTGAATACAAAAAGTGATTTGTTCTTCATATTGGCTGTTTGCCAGACACACAATGTGTTTTAAAGAAGACCAGCAGTAAAACAGTTTCTGATACGTTGTTCGCTTGTTAAAAGTTGCTAGAAGAGTGAGTCCTAGAGATCTTGCAGTGATTAAATTCATAATTCCCTAATTCTGAGTAATTCTGCCTCTAGGGCAAGTTAAAACTATTCTTGAGGCATTACCTTGTCCAAACGTTGTAATCAGCAATTTCTCGTTTTGGCAGTTTTGATTTATCCATTAATTAAAGCCACCATTTGATTTTGACTTCTTCATCCAAAAATACAAGCTTATGGTGTGAGGTGTCCCTTGGCTATTGAACTTGCAGGAGCATATCCCTAATAAACTGATTAATTGAGTACTGTGAGGAAGCTGAACTAGAATGTCTACTAAGGGATTAGCCAGATTCAAAGTCCATGCACTTTGTTGCAGAGTTATAGCATTTCTGGTGAAAATGTGTGTGCAGTTTTTCACTATTACCTCCAGGGGATGCTGTTGTACTAAAAGTTTGAGTGTATGGAAAATAAATATATAATAGCCTGTTTTACAAAAGAAAAGTATTTGTGGTGTCACAGTAAGAAGTATAGCTTACATGTAATGCAGGAAGTATAGTACTTAGTGGTACTTGCAAGTGTTATAACTTTTAAGCAATAATATTAATCCATAAAGAACAAAACTCATGGAATATGCTATTAGCAATGTTTGCTTTTCCATATATTTGGCATATAACCTGGTGACATACATTTGCCATTGATTACATTTCAACCTGAGTTTTTCCAAACTGGTGAAATGCTCAGTGAATCATTTGTAAGACTGTTAGGAATTCTTTCCTCGAAAGAGTGCATTGAGCACATTACAGAGAAATAAAGTCTAGGAATGCTTAGTATTAGTACCCACAATGCCTGAGCATGTAGGGATTTTAGGGATGATGTACAGAGTGATCGATTGTCTCATATTTGCATCAAGAATTTTTTTCTTCCTGTCCCTTCACTAGGAATTCATTTCTTTTTATAATATAAATTTTAATTAATTTGGAAATTCACAGTTTAAAACTTTTGGTACCAAATTATTATTTAACTGGAAGCACATGACAGATGTTAGTCACTTAATGTAGTACTAGAAGGTGCTCAGGTACTTCAGTGATGAGTGCAGGAAGAGAACCTTTATAGAATAAAATAGAACACTAGCTTCCCCCTCTCCGAACACTCCAAACAGCAGTTGGAATATGCCAATATTTATCTTTTCTCCCATACAACTAGCTTATAGTAATGGAAATTCAGGAATGCTCTAGCTACTATAGTTGCACATAGTGTAAATATTTTCCTTAATTCTCGAAGTGGTGGTGTGTCTGCTTTATGGAATTTACACTTCAGGCTGGAGGTACTTGCCTCTCCTTTGTCAATGTGGTAACTGTGAACTCTTTACCTCTATATTTACATATGTAAGGACTAGCCTTTTTGCCTTGTTATCCTATTCTTGCAATATTTATTAAAACACTGTTTTGCTTTTAGTAAATGAACATGCTCTGAAAGTAAGTAAGACAGCAGTATAGCACCTAATTGTAGTGGGACTCAAGGTTTACTTCAAAGTTCTGGCTTCTGCATCAGAGCGAGTAGCCCCTGTAGTGCTTGAGTAATGATTCCAGCCTATTCTCCTTTAAACTTAAAAATGTCATTTTCTTTATTTAAAAAATTCTCTTACTTTCTAGAAAGTATCTTATGCTAGTTTTAGCCTGTAGGTAGGTGGGTGCAGCTTTATCTGTCTCAAATTCTGGGAGCCAAAAAACATCATGGTCAATTTTAATTAGCAAATTATTTTGCTTATTATACGAGAAAGACGTTACTTGAACATTAAGTATCTGTGTATGTTTTTGTGCCGTGCTCATCACCGTGGTCTCCGAGATCCATAATTCTTTTAATAGAGAGAGTCTGTCTGTTTTCCTTAATAGTGATCCATGTCAAATGAAGAGCTTTTACATTTCATCTGCCCAGTGAAACCAGATTTCTTTTCACCTAACTTGTTTTCTGTTGCATTGTTCTTAGGATCACTCTAGTGGTGTGCCCCTTCAGTTGAAATGGCATACAAGCAGGTATTTACAGCACTGCTTTTCCTATTCCAAATAAAGTAATTTTTGGAAGGTAAATTGAGTTCACTTGTATGGAAACACTATTCTGAATTAAATGGTTTAACCTTGGTGGTACAATAATACCTTGGCATTTATATTGCACTCTCTTCCAAGTGCTTTGGCAGAATGTCACTCCATAGAATACTTCTGTAAGACAAGTGTCTGCCCTAGAGTTGCCACCTTTTTTACTGGACTTTCCCATTTAAAACTGTACCCCTGGCAACCCTCAATGGCATCCGGAAACAGAAGGCAAAAACCGGACTGTCCAGGTAAAACTCAGTTGGGTGGCAACCCTAGTCTGCCCCTTTGACACAAGGGGGGAGATTTTGTAAGGCACTAATTGAAGTTATGCACCTGACTTATGTTGAAAGGCAATGAGAGTTGGGCTCCCTCCAGGGAAGCTAAGGCAGAGAAGTGAAGTTGCCCAAGACCCTATCCGTGGCTCCACAAAGTCACAGGACCTCCTGGTCAGCCTCCTCCTAGCCCTGGATAAAATGGCCATTTATAAAACCAGAGAGAGGAGGCTGGCCGATGGGGTCTCCTGTGACTGTGGGGCCTATTTCTGATCCTCTGCTCACGCATCCGTGCAGAGTTCCTCTGGGTGGTGTCCGCTGGCTCCCTTGATGCCTTCGAGGAGCAGTGGGCGCTGTCCGGGGTTCTCTGCTCAGTGTCCCAGTCAGGTTCCTTTTGTTTGACCCTTTGACCTCACTCCTCTGTCCTTGTTATCTCATTAGTTGTCCCCTGGAATCATTTGGCTTCCAGGTCCTGTGGATTCTCCCCTTAGGCTGGGGGCAGGTCCTTTAGCAGTGAGCGGACTCCTCCCGCCCACTTCCTGGATTCCATTAGGACCACATTGGGAATGTGTACCAGAGTTAGGATTAGAACTCCATTAGTTATATGTTTACTTTAGACCATGCTTCTGTAGTGGCATTGCTTTGTCATTCAAATCAGATTTCAGGTGCTGATTTACTGTAGGGGACACCTATTGATACCTATTAGGTTGACATACCATAGCTGCACTGATACTTATGGTCTGCCTCTTGTAGTGACATACATACATCTATATAAATTAGAAATCTTTAAGATCAAGGTTCGAACTGTAGCAAAACAAGCCACATGCTGAGATGAGAACTGTTGTAAAAATCCCCTTCATTTCTGTCATTTACACCAGAGTTTGAACAATGAATTCTCCAGGCACTAAAAAGCCATAACCTGAAATGTTGAATTACTGATATCCCTTAGGGATTTAAAAAGTAGCAGTATACTGATTAAGCTGTAGTATAAACCTGTGTGTGCATATCCACCACCCCTATTCAAAGAATTGATATGGTGGTTTAGTTGTAATTCTTATTCTTCCATCCTGGAGCCATTAAAACTCCATTTTGTTAATGTTAAAATCTTATTATTTTTCAGTGAATTAACAGCACCTATTACAATATGTTGAAACCAGGTCAAATAGGAATTGCAAACATTTTTATAATCAATTAAAAATAAGTGTCAGCTGTGTATGTTGAATTAAAGTTGGGGGAAGGGGAAGAATAATTTAAAATAAAAGTTTTTAACCTAAGTTCTGTCACTTGGAAATCCTCTCTCAGAAAGTGAAGCCTGCCAGCAGGTTTAGCTTGGTAGACTTCTTCCCAGTACTTGAAAAGACACCTCTCCCTCCCTGTTTCTGTGACACCACACCCCCTTTCAGTTTTGCAGTGGTAACACTGCTTCCTGTCAAGAGCAACTCTGACATGGCCCTTCTGTAAAGACTCTCCACCTCCTCCTCCTCCTTTCTTTCAAACACTCAATACATTTAGAGACTGATCTTGTGCAGAAAATATCCCTGACATTTGAAGAGCTCCAGGGATTCAGTGAGCATGCTCAATGCTCTCTGCCTGATAGAAAGAGGAAGCTAGTTTACATACGACTCATACCAAGCATAGCCTGCATGTCAGTGCAGTTAACTTGCAGCGGGCTGTGAGGAGAACTAGCTTGTCTTTGTCCTAGGACATTTTCCCATTTTTTTTTCCTTTTAAATTCCCAAAAAGATTTGCAAAGAGTTATTCTTTTTTTTTTAAACAGTTTTTTCATTGTAGCTGAGAGACACAATACACTCTAAACTCAGTCTCCGAAATCCTGGAAAGGTTCCTCCCTCCCTTTCCAACTTTCCTAAATATACTTTATTTTGATTAGTCAAAGGCTGGGCCTTGAGCTTGTGAAGTTTTAGAAAGAGCCAGGAGCTAACTGGGCAGCATTTGTCCCGCGTCCTTCTGCCTGTTTCTAGGCAAAAGCAAACAAGCTAGTCTTTTTTGTTAGTCCGCTAAATGCTATTTATGAAGATGGACCTGTTGAACTACCAATACTTGGACAAAATGAACAACAATATTGGCATGCTGTGCTATGAAGGTAATTGTTTGATTTTGCAGTTTGCTTTTTATGGGGTGTGGGGAGTTTTTGTTGTTTAAAGTACAAATTCTCTCTCCTTTCTATTTATAGTTGTTACAAGGTGCAGTGCATTTTGTACTGTCCACAGGTTTAATGGGATTTGTGAAATGGAAGTTGAATTATTCTTTTTAAAGGAAATTTTACTGTTCAATATTAATATGAAGCGTAGGTTGTCTCCTCCTCATCTTCCCCTCCCCTCCCCCCAGCAAAGATGGTACTGGTTGAAGTACTTTAAAGCAGCAATACCCAGATAACTTTTTGCAAGTGTTAATGTATTTGTAAAGGAAACATTTTAAAGTCAATATGGTGTATGTATTAATTTGTAATGTGTATGTTTAATCTACACCATTAAATGTAAATAGATGTATACGCTTAAACACATAGTATAGATGTATTTGAACAATGAGACTTACAACAAGTTTTTGTTTTTAGTTCAGTGCTTACATCCTGAACAATAACGAATTTTGCTATTCAGCTTTTGCAATTGAAGGGAACCCATATTACAGAGCACAGAGTGGCTCTTTGTTTGACTTCTCATTTCCTGCACAGCTCTGAGAAAGCCCTGACAGTGAAGGATGTCTCCCCTCTCACCCACACACAAACATACCTCCTCCCCAAAGAGCCCTCCACATAGTCCCTGTGGAAAGAATTACACAACATCCTGGAAAACTTAAACTTTTTGTCTTCACTGTGCTGTGAGTTTTCTTATTTGTGTCCAGCTGACATAGGTCGGCAGCTGCTTCTGATAGTGTAGGTAATAGTAGCCTTGTTTTGAAGGTGCCTGAGGTAACGGGGGGGGGGAGGTGGAAATCAGCATCATCTAGTTGAGCTTTTTATCTACGTGCAGTTTGAAGAAGTGGCAATGGCCTGGTTTTGAGTGGAAAGAAAGGCACCACTGAGCTAATTCAGCTTGGCAGGAGCGCAGGTTTTCCTGTAGCCACATACAAACATTGCAGAAGTCTCTCTTCTAATTTAGCAGGAACATTTTCCACGTTCATTTGGAAAGTAAACTTGCTATAGTTGTCAGGGAAGAAGCGGTAAAGAATGTATAGATTGGATTAAGAGGTAACCACTCACATGCTTTAATAAAAGGCTAACCCAAAAATCAGGATGCTTACTCTAGAAATAGATCTTCCCCTTCCCCTCTCTGTTTTAAGTCAGAAAGACCACATTTCAAAGTGCCAGGGGGAGCAGAGAGGTTGCATGTAGAATTATTAATGCTTCGGGGGAGGAGGGTTTTCATTTGAACAGAGTCAAAGATCTTATGTAGACATTTACTTAGTTATTTGCACAGCAGATTTATCAGGCTTGCTAGTCAATATTGAACGATATGGTGCAGATTGTGCATGGCCAGTCAGACTTTCATGCTCTTTCTAATGCTGCTGTTTCTTTTTTGAAACTTTGTGGATGCAAGAGTGATTGGATAAAGGAATGTTGCAGGGTTTTTGTTAATCTCATCATTGTCCTGCATTAACAATCAAGTGCTTTATTATGATGTGACAGTTGGCTCCTGATGAAAAATGGCAAACATTATAAACAGAATTTCTGCTTACTTGTTGGATTTTTCTGAGGGTTTTGCTGACTAGAGGGAAAAAGATTTGTTGCTTTGGGTCTTACTAGTTTCAGTCAATTGTATTTGTTACCTAATATTTATAAAAGTTGCTTACCAGATGTTGTTTTCCCACCTTCCTTTGGACAGATTATACTTTTTAATAGTTTAAAAGCAAAAGCACAGCTCACACTAATATAATATAGCAGCTTTTATTTAGTTTAAACATCTGTTGCAATTTTTCTTATTATGGAAGTTAACATTATTTTTAACACTAAAATAAACATGTAAGAAATGAAAAAAAGCAAAACTCGAGCAGTGTTTATAGTGAGGTGTTTATATCCCAGTGGTTTAAAAAGTATAAACACTGACCACATCTGCACTGAGCTATGAAGGGTGTTTTTAGAGATGCTTGCAGATCTGCCATGCCAATGCCAAAGTATTTATTTTACAGGGGAGTTGTGTCGGCAATGATGGATCTTGTCTTTTCAAAATCAACGCTGCAGTAATATGTATACTTGAGAACAGTGTTTTTCAGATTCAATTAATTAGTCTTTATTTGGGATCATACTTGAACTACTTACACAGTCTCCTGAAAAGTACTTTTGCAGATGTAAGATAAGATACAAATGCACTATATGATGATTAGATCTATATAATAGATTGGGATTTTCAAAACGGCTGGAGAAAATTAGGTGCCTAAATCCTATTGAAATTCAATGGGAAATGAGTGCCTTTATTCCCTGAAGCTCTTTTGAAAATGGCAGCATGTTGCTGCTTTTCCTGAATAGCTGCTTCAGCTGCCCCTTTCAGATAAAGTGGTATAATTTTCTATCTCAGTCATTATTAAAAGAACAGTGTTGTTTGCCCTCACTTATTGAGACAATTCAGGTACTGGTGAAATGTGGGCACCATTATCATTGGGAGAGGATTTGGCCGTTTTCCTCTTACTTGGTAATTTCGCCTCCAGCATAAACAAGCCAATACAATGTAGTGACTGGCCATGGATCTGCAGGCGCAGCACCTCAGACTTTAGTGGGTGTTCCATGGATGTATTGGTGATAGGATCAGGCCCTTCGAAAGGAAAAGCAGCTTCTTTCCCCAACAAGGATGTCTTGCTAGCCCTGTAGCCCAGCACAATGTATTGTGCTGATGTAGAGGACTATAATTGGATGCCAAGTTTAGTCTCTGTTTTCCTTGCCCAGAAAACTGGCACCCACAACTTTCAGATGGTTAAGTAGTGCCAATACTCTGGTGGTGCTTAATGACCAGTGGATGAGAGCAGTCTTTCAGAGTGGGTCTAATTTTGTTTTTACCCAGCACTCTGTCATTCTTTTTTCTTCTTTCTTCTTTGGCTATCCCTCAACGTGTGGATGATATCTGCCAAGGGGGTTCATTGTTGGGTTTTTAAGTGGCTGAAGAGCCCAATTTGTCCCCTGCAGATTTTCCCACAGAAGTGACAGATGTAAATCTTGGAGGAGACATAGTTGTTGGCTGGACTGTTGTGCCCTTTCTTTCCTCCTTTGTTGCTTCTCTGTCCTCCTGAAAGTGAGATGTGGCTTGGTATATGGTGTGGTGCCATACGGGTCTGTTCCGTGCTGAGTCCTCCCGGTTTGTTGGGTTGATGCCTCTCTTTTTAAGGTGTACTTTTTGTATCTCTTTGAAGCGCTTCTGCTGCCCTCCACGGCATTGTCATTATACAACCATGATTAGGGGAATATTTTGGCTGGCAGTGTGTTCTAGCTAGTCTATTGGTTAGGGAGACCTCAGAGAGAAGTTGGGTTGCCTGCCATAAACCAAAGCAAAATGTGTAAATCTTTGGTCTCTGAGTTGCTTATGTCACGGATGCTGTTCCTAACTGTGAGCCAGTCTACTATGTGAGAGAGGCAAGAATGATGAAAGCCAAAGAAAGAAGCTAAGGCCCTGTCTACACTGGCAAGTTTCTGCATAGTAAAGCAACTTTCTGCGCTGTAATTCCTGAGCTGTACACACTGCCAAGTCACTTAGTGCGCAGCAATTGTGCAGTTGTAGCGCTTTAAAAAAATCACCCCGACGAGAGGCGTACAGCTTTCTGCGCCGGGGCTACAGCGCTGCAGTGCCAGCATAGACATGCTGGTCAGTTATAGAGCTGCAATTGGCCTCCAGGAGGTGTCCCATGATGCCTGTTCTCACCTCTCTGGTCATTGGTTTGAACTCTACTGCCCTCCCCTCAGGTGACTAATCGTTAGCTCCACTCCGTAAATTCCTTTGGAAATTTGAAAGTCCCCTTTCTGTTTGCTCGGTGATGCATGCAATGGTTTCCGCGTGTCTTTCCAAGTGGCCATGCCTGTTCCACGCACCAGGCGATCCCCCGCTTGGAACAATGCTGAGCAGCTGGACCTCATTAGCATTTGGGGAGAGGAGGCAGGGCAGTCTCAGCTGCTCTCCAGCCATAGGAATTATGATACCTATAGACAGATTTTACAGTGCATGATAGAAAGGGACCATGACTGGAACACATTGCAATGTAGTTTAAAAGTGAAGATGCTGTGGAACACCTACCACAAGGCGCGGGAGGCAAACCACTGCTCCAATGCTGTGCCCATGAGCTGCCAGTTCTACAAAGAGCTGGATGCAATACTCGGCAGCGACCCCACCTCCACTGTGAAGGCCCCTGTAGATACTTTGTTGGTTCGCATTCTAGTCAAGAGTGGACCGAGCCAGAAGGAGGAAATCTTGGACGAGGATGTGGAGGGGGAGGAAGACTTGGAGGCCAGAGATGCATGCAGCCAGGAGCTCTTTTCTACCCCTGAGGAGCCTAGCCGGCCACAGCAGTCGGATCTTGGCGAAGCACAAGCAGGGGAGGAGGCCCCTGGTAAGAGGATCTGATTTTGGGAATCGCTGAAGCGAGTTGTTGGGGGCAGGAGGGTTGCAGAAAGCAGGCTTTTCTCCCACCGCATGCCTAGTCTGAGCGATGGAACAGGCTTGTTGATTGACTCCCCCACTTCATGGGACTCTCCCGCAGAGATCTCCAGGAAACTCTCGTGGAGATACTGGGCAATCTGCTTCTATCATGCACAGTTCTTTGGCAGAACTGCTTTGTTTCTTGCCCCATTAATGGTAACTTTCCAGCGCCACTGTGCCGTCATGGGGTGGGGGGTGGGTGGGTGGGGTCCACTTTTGCACACAGGCAATCCGCATAGGGGCCAGGGCGGAAGTCGCAGCCTTGGAGGAGACCCTCCCTTCATTCCCAGCTCACCCTCAGCAGCAAGATATCTTCCACAATGATCACCTCCTGTGCAAAGTGTGCAGGCTGGAATGATTATCAGGCCCCCCTCTACAGTGCTGGCTCTCCCCAAGAGCCATGTGCCCAGTGTACAGCAGGGTCCAGGAACAGTGATTTACCCTGTCCCTACAGCTACTCACCAATCTGGGGGTCTTATGGCTCATGTGTGCTTGCCTGGGGTCAGCCAGTTAGTGATACGTGTGTGAGTACTGGCTGTGTTTTAAAGCACTAAATTACTGCTTCTGTAAAGTGTTGCATTTAAACTTCACAGAGCTGACCTTGGAAGCCCAGCATCCCTCTTTGTTATCGGCAGCAGAATGGCTGTGCAGAATTAGAAAGAGGCCAAGAAATAAGGAAGACTTTCTGCATGAAGTTATGATGCACTCCGGTGCCGAGAAACAGGAATTGAAAGAGCGGCAGGACAGCGAGAAGAGGGACCGAAAGGAGAATGTGGCATGCCAGAAAGAAGCCACAGAGTGCCTCCTAAATCTGGAGCACCAAACAGACGTGCTCCAGGCAATACTAGCTCTTCAAACTGAGCAGCTCTGCACCCGCCCTCCCCTGTAGCCGCTGTAGCAAAAATCTTTCTCATGTGCCCTCCAGATACCGCCAACACACTGTTATCAACCTCCTGGCTCCACTCTCTACCCGCAGCATTCCACTCTTCCCTCCTCACAGTCCAGCACTGTGGACTCCCGCTACCCAGTGCATTCAACACCCATCCCTCTGCAGTTTGGTCCTGCAGAAGTACAGTACCCACTGCACTGTACTCCAAAGGAGAAGGTTGGATATGATCTCTGGACATACACAAATCTTTAGCTGTCCCAAGATCCTTCCTCCATCCCCATTCCTGCTGATATTTTTTCATTTGACTCTCTCTTCTGGTTGTTGTCTTTTAATAAAAGAATTGTGTTGGTCTGAAAACAATCTTTATTCTATTCATTTAAAGCAAAAAGAGCACTGCAAAGCAGCATACAATTATGTTAACCCCTCTTGTATCGTGTGTAACAATTACCTCCTACCATTACAAGCACTGCAATCCCGAGCATAGCAAAAAATATTAGTGGCTTTCAGCTTCAAATTGTTGCCTCAAGGCATCCCTGATCCTTATGGCCCGTGCTGTGCTCCCCTAATGGCCCTGCTCTCTATCTGTTCAAACTCAACCTACAGGCACTGAGCATCTGCCGTCCAGCCCTGAGTGAAGCTTTCACCCTTCTCTTCACAAATATTATGGAGTGTACAGACGTGGCTATAAGCATAAGAATATTGTAATCAGCCAGGTTCAGCCTCCCATACAGGCATCGCCCGCAGGCTTTTAAATGGCCCAAAGCACACTCAACAGCCATTCTGCACTTGCTCAGCCTGTTGTTGAATCACTCTTTGCTGCTGTCAAGGTGCCCTGTGTATGGCTTCTTAAGCCATGGCATTAAGGGGTAGTTGGGGTCTCCCAGGATCACAATGGGCATTTTGACTTCCTCTACAGTGATCTTGTGGTCTGGGAAGAAAGTCCCTGCTTGCAGCTTCTTGAATAGGCCAGTGTTCTGAAAGATGCGTGCATCATGCACATTTTCATACTAGCCTGTGTTAATGTCTGTGAAGCGCCTACAGTGATCCACAAGCGCCTGGAGAACCATTGAGAAATACCTCTTGCGATGAATGTACTTGGTGGCTAGGTGGTTTGGTGCCAGAATTGGAATATGCGCACCATCTATCGCCTCTCTGCAGTTAGGGAAGCCCATTTGTGCAAAGCCATCCACAATGTCACGTACATTGCCCAGAGTCACAGTCTTTTGAAGCAAGATGCCATTAATGGCCCTGCACACTGCCATCAGCACAAGTCCAGTGGTCGACTTTCCCACGCCGAACTGGTTAGTGACGAATCAGTAGCAGTCTGGAGTAGCCAGCTTCCACATTGCATTCGCCACATGCTTCTCCAACAACATTCTCGTGTCCTTGTGCCACAGGGCTGGGGCGAGCTCATCACACAGTCCCATGAATGTAGCTTTCCTCATCTGAAAATTCTGCAGCCAGTGCTTGTCATCCCAGTCGTGCATGACGATGTGAGCCCACCACTTAGTGCTCGTTTCCTGAGCCCAAAAGTGGCGTTCCACTATGGTGAGCACCTCCGTGAATGCCACAAGCAATCTCATGTCGTAGCTACTATGCATGGCGAGATCAATGTCACACTCCTCTTGCCTTTGTAGTTCAAGGAATAACTCTACTGCCACTTGTGATGTGTTGGTCAGAGTGAGCAGCATACTGGTCAGCAGTTTGGGATCCATTCCTGGAGCCCCAAAAGGCAGGGCGCGCAGTACACAAACTGTTGAAAGATGGTGCCAAATGCAGATGGAAGCACAGGGATTTCTGGGATGTGAAGGAATGCATCATGGCTCATTGGGACAGGATCCAGATGTTGTGCGACCTCCTCCCCCTTCCCACAAGTCTTAGCGGCAGAAGAGAAGGAGGTGCTCTGTGGTATAACTGCCCAGAGTGCACTGCTCCGAATACTGCCTCACGTGTGAATATGCTCTTGCACAGGCAACTGACAGTGTTAACACACAACACCAGTTTCCCTTCAGCACTCTCCGAGCGGCGCTGTAACTGCCAGTGCTGTAACTTTGCCATTGTAGATGTGCCCTAAATGAAAGTTTGCTGAGATCGTCCAACATAAAGTGGCCCTCCTCTTCTGGGGTAGGTGGGTGCATTACAGGATTAGCCAAATGAATGGCACAACTGAGAATTATTATTATTATTTATTACTATTGTTATTAATTTGTATTATAGTAGGGCTTAGAAACCTGAACTGAGATTGGTACATTACTGTCAGACGCTTTACAAAATATGGTAAAAGACAATCCCTGCCCCAGAGAGCTTTATAACCAACAACAAAATGGGAGAGGAAACAGTTGTGTGGGGGATGTGAGGTGACTTTGTTCAAGGTCATGCAGCAGATCAGTGGCAGAAGCAGGAATAGATACCAGGTGAATCATCATGCTTGAAGTATGAGGGCTTCTAGATATTTTAAGATGATAGTATCTATCACAGGTGATGACTTTGTCCTTTCCCTGGGGGTGGCGGTGGTGCTCGACCCCCATTCTGCCCCAGGCCCTGCCTCCACTCCACCACTTCCTCAAACCCCCATTCCCGCCCCCACCCCATCTCACCTTTTCCCACTCCTTTCCGCCCACTTCCTTGAGCATGCCTGGTCTTTGCTCCGCTCCCTACCCTCCCTCCAGCGCCTCCTGCTTGCTGCTAAACAGCTGATCTGTGGTGGCAGGAGGTGCTGGAAGGGAAGGGAAGTAGTGATTGGAGGGGCCACTGGCAGGCAGGAGGCACCGGGTGCAGGGGGAGGCACTGATCGGGGCAGGCTGCCGGTGCGTGCTAAGTACCCATCATTATTTGTTCCTGGGGTGCTCCAGCCCTGGAGCACTCATAGGAGTCAGCGCCTATGGTATACACATAAATGAATTTATCCTTGGATGGGCCATTCACTTCCTGCAAGATGGCTGAAATGTCTGTTGAGGTAACTATTTTGTGTGGATAACCTTTGTCCTTTTGAATGTTCTCATTAGACTCTCTTGGCTTTAAATGGTTAGTGATGCCTCAATCAACGTATAGCTTGGCAGCAAAATTATTTTAATTGTATAACATGATTGATAATTATGTAGTTTTTCTCATTAGATGGAGAGACAAATGCCTCAGCTTCTTCAATCTAGAGCTATTCACACTTCCATCAGGAGAATGATGGCAGACATGATGATGTTGATGATCAGCTGTTCAAGCAGATTATTTTTCAGTCAGTTTGGTGCAATTAGAAATAGAAAAAATGGAGGCTTCTAGATTCAAGTGCTTGATATTCATGCTTAAACTGAATCACGTATATTTATCTTCCGTGTGACATTTATCAACAACTGCCAGTTTAATTGAGTAGTCCTTTAGTTTCATTGTTCTCTCTCTAATGAGCTTAGAGAAATCAGGAAACTCATGGGAGATGGTGTCCTCACTGGGGTGAAAAGGCCATAAAGCAGACCCATTCTGTACCAGTCTCAAATTCCTAGTGCTGCATATCAAATGACAAACACTTGATCTGGGGATGTACTCTGAGGTATAACATCTGCATCTTGTTTTGCTGTGGAAACTCAATTTACTTTAGTTTCATATTCTTTCTCTGGGAGTCTTGTGTGAGGTAATGAAGGCAGAGCTTTGAGTTAACAAAACAAATCACAGGTGAGCCTGTCCTTTGGTACGCCAGCAGTGGATTGGTAAACTTTGGCTCCTGATAATTGCAACTTAAATATTTATGAGAAGGTGCAGTCCTCCAGTGGAAGATTGTTTAACTTTGTTGTTTATCTCACGGAGTGCACAGATGGCTCTGTGTTGGAAGGCAGATTTCTGTCTTCGTTCCTCCCTCTTCCATTGTCTAATGCTTTGCATTATTACTGTGTTCCCGGGGCTTGGACTGTTGCACTGGGAAAAGTATAAAAAATGCAGTAAGATGTAGAGAAATCCCTCCAGGCATGTTATGAGACTCGGAGCGCTCAAAATAGTTTTTGTTCTGCAATGTCTTATGGACAGTCAAGAAAACTGGATTTTGTTATCAAGAAAAGTGGATCCAGATTTACAGGAAAAATACCACTTTTTGTTTTGTTTCCTAGCTTAATGTACACAGCTTATACTAGTTAGTTGCATATTACATAATTACTTCACTGACTTCCTGTAATTACTTGGCTACAATTTCCAACTAGTAAAGATATATAGTGTTTTAGTGCGAAGCAAGCTATTATTAAATGTGTATGTTTTCCAAAAAGTCCAGTGTAGATATATGATATAGTACACAGAGCCTGAAAGTAATTCTGCTAACTTCATTTGTTCACTTTTTTTTAATGAAATATCACATGTTCTTTTAAGTTCTAAAGAACAGTTTCTACCAGGTGGTGTGTGTTGTGTTTTTGTTTTTTGTTTGGCTGATCTTGCTTTTCACTCTGGATTTGTATAATCAGCTTCTCCTATTAACTCCAATTCCTGTTTCAGTTTCTAAATATATAAAAATAGCTTTACAACACTTTTCTTCAAATAAGAGTGAGTGGAAATGTTGAACCCTATGAAAACCACTTACATAGTGAACTAAAATATCTTACTTAGTTTCCCTTTTATTTACACTGTACTGGACTGCTTCCCTCTGGATTAACTTCATTATTTTAATCAAAGTACGGTAATACACTGGGACAAACCTAGAGAGTCCTCTACATTTATATTCAATAAGTTTTTTATTTTTAAATACCTTTTTTCATAATCAGAAAACAAAGAATTATAGACTTTTTTTCCAATGTTTGTTTTAGTATCTCCTGTCACTGACTGGGAGTGTCCTCTTCAGTGTGAACTTTAAGATTCTTTTCGTCATTGGTCCTGCAAAACAGGAGCAGTTTGGGTTTGAACGGTATTTCCCTGGAGTTTTGATATTCCTCTAAGGCCCTCTGACATTTATTGAAGGACCTTAAATCAAGAATGAACAAACAAATATGGTACTGGGGTATTCTGTAACTTTCAAGGGGATAAGATAAGCAGCCCATTTCCAGAGATAAAGTTTGGTAAGATCTATAGAAGCAAATGTTCCACTGCATTGCATTAATGAGGAATTTGTTTAAAGGCTGTGACTTGTTACTCACAAGTGAAATTTGTGTCAGTGCCAAGTTTCTTTGGATGTAAATCCAGGGACTTTAGAATACACTGAAAAAGCTTAAATTGCTCCAAAGTTAAACAATGCACTGTATTGTACAGAGGACTGTTAGAGAGCAAATAGAAGCTTAAACAACAGTCGGCATTGTGTGGCATCTAAAATTATGAATGGAAAAAGTTCATCCATATGTATTGGTCTTGCTTTTTTTTAAACATCTACTTTGCATGAAAATAGTTGCCTCTTAATTCCTTTTTGAGGATTAATACAAATGGACCTTTATGTTTTGGTTCTGGCTGAGTAGACTGTAGAGTTTAACATGCTACAGGCAGACAGTGTGCCAAGCAATTTAGCAAAGTTGTTTACAGTAACAATAATCCAGCAGGACAGAGGCCATAATTCTTCACTGATAATAGCACGAGGTAGTGATGAATACAAGTTTCTGGAGGAGTGTTTACAAAAATTGTATTGTGCTTTCCCAGTTTTGTTTTTAATTTTATTTTAATGCCAGCCAGCTTTTTCTTTTACACACAGTCTGTATCAGCTCCCTCAAATATTGCTTTACAAATCAGCATGGAATTGTTGCTTGATACACAGAGAGCCATTGTTTCTTTTCCCTTTCAATAAAAGCCATATGCTTTGGAAGGTAATTGACTGCATGATATGGCACTGCTGGCTGTTGTATTGGCACGCTAGGACCATCCATGGGTGCAGTCACGTATACCCCATGTGTTTCCACAGTGCAGTTTTAATTTCTATGGGGCAGCTTTCTTGTTGGTGCTTCATCAAATATGCAAAAGCTCCTTCTGACTGCCCTGCTTATATAAGTGACTGTTGTGATGCATAGGGGCTTGTGTCTGTACCACTTCTGATTTTTGGATGATTTTATGAAATTGTGTCGTGAAATGAACTGTGTCCTGGAAAGCCAATATGTAGATGGATCCCCTGTGAGTTTGCTGGCCTGTCATGTCTCTGACAGGCCAGAAACAATGGTGAATGATCAGTGCTCAACTGTCAATTCAAAGTAAAACACCTTGGGGCAATAGGTTTGCTCTCCTGGGAGAAGAAGCTTTCTCCTCATGTCTGAAGGGGAGGGGGGAATTTGGAGTAATGGAAAATTACCAAAAGGCAGAACAAAAGAAGCAGGTGACCTCCCAGCAGGAATCTGTAAAGGGGCTGGGTGGGGGGAGGAAATTTGGGTGAGGGGATAATAGGGGGAGCCATTTTGAACAAGATTAAGATGAGGGAGGCTGCTGCAGGAGCAGAATAGGGCTAGGGGGTGGAGGACCTTGCAAGCTGGAACACAGATGGTCTGCCAAGGGAGGAGAGAGCTAGCGAGGAGGGACATTGTGTTTAGGATGTTTTATTATTTTGGGCAATCTGTACTTTCCTGTACTTTCCATGATTAAATAGGAAGAGCATAAAGCTGAGAGACTGAACAAAGTGTGTGTGCCTATTGACTTAAACACAACTGCTGCATGCGCCTGAGAGAGTTAAATGATAAACTAGAAGATTCATACCTCTTTAGTGGGACTCTTGGGATGGGCGTGT
The DNA here is from genome assembly GCF_025201925.1 of Gopherus flavomarginatus. NCBI lineage: Eukaryota > Metazoa > Chordata > Testudines > Testudinidae > Gopherus > Gopherus flavomarginatus. The sequence continues at coordinate 39,133,839 of NC_066622.1, forward strand.
TTAAGTGTGGGGAGTTGGAAGGGTCAGTGCTGTGCCCTGAAAAGCCAGGTAGCTGGAGAGCAAGTCCCAACACTCGGAGGTGGCTATCAGATAGAAGATCTGTGCCCTGAGCATGTGCTCACGGATCCCGAGTTTGGGGCAATGGCTGGACTCCATTCAGGCTCCAGGAGCTTGAAATACCCCTGGAAATCCAGAGCGCACAGCGTTTGATTCCCCATACAGCAGTCCTAGTGTGTGGGTGGCCAGGAAGGGCTGCATCCCTGACAACCATCATGATGTATGTATAATGGCACCTGAGTGTGCTCTGCACTCTCTATTAGGAGTGTACTGTTTGGAGGAGGTGGTATGGGGAGGGAAGGGTGGCAGTGGACCATCTAGCATAGATAGAAATTTCAAATAGGTGGCTGAACTCGTAATTAAGGTTATCAATGTCGGCTTGTCAGTCTCATGTGGATGGGTGGAGTTGTGAGGGGTTATAATCCTAATGTTAGTAATAGTTTGGGTCACCAGTATCTTTTTTTCAAATTAGTCCCAAAATAAGATCGTCTTGTAGCATTTTATATGGGAAAGTCTCAATAAAGATTTTCTTGTGTAATTCTGGCGAGGGGAAAGTAGTGATGCTTTTTGGGACTATAGAAGCATCGCTTCTAGCCAGTCGTCTAGGCCAGCAGGAACAACACTGAGGCTGAGATTTTCAAAGCCATCAAAGAGATATGGATGCATAATCTTAATGGAAATTGGGTGCCTAAATCCCTTAGGGCTGAGATGTTCCAAAGCCGCCTAGCAGCCATGTTGAAATAATAAATATTTGTGAATACAGAAGAAAATTGTGTAGTAGAATTCGGTTTAGAAGGTTTGTTCCTCCTAAGTTTTGTCACTATTTGGTGTTTTGAAATTAGATCAGTGTTTTTCCTGGCCACTGATTTAACTAAATGTCCATGTCCCACGGGACAGGAAGCTGTTGTACAAGGAAGTACAGGGCTATTGTGCACCTCTCTAACTTTTCCCTACACAAATTTTGCATATTGCTGTTTTGTGTGTCTTCTTTGCTGCATCAGTGGGAGGAAAAATAACATACACAAGGTAATGCTTCCTGTTAGAGGATTTATGTGGCCAGTAGTAATAATATTTATGAATAACGCTGAGGGTCTATAGTTCTTGTATCATAGCAGGAAAAGAGAAGGAAGCTGTACGTTACATAGCAAATCCACTGTTGCAGCAGATAATTACCAGTCCAGTTATTTTCATCACTGTTCTGCCTCCTTTCTTTCTGCAGCACGCATGTTTGCAAGAACCCTACTTTCCTTTTTTTTGTTTTTTTTTTTTTAATTTAAAGTGCATCATCATACCTTTACTTTTCACTGCTCATTTTTCCTGAGGGATCTTTCCTCCATGGCTCACTTAGCACCTAGCATTGTTAACTTTCCCATCACCCTTCCAAACTCTGTTAGCAGGTTCCAAGAAATATCTTGTTCTCCCAGGAAAAGGTTTGGAACTGACTGTTTGAAAAGCAGTAGTTGTTCCTGGATATAGGATTGGCAGGGCAGCCATGCAGGCTGCTCTTCATGATGCCTTCCCAGTTTGTAGAGCTTAACATCAACTCAGAAAAATAGAACTTTTCTCTTATGTGTTAACACTAGGCTCTTCAATGTGAGTAGTGGTTAGATGCAGAAGAGACATAAGAAACAAGGAGAAATATCCAATATTCAAATGATTATTGTACTTTCTCAGCCAGAAAACTTAGAAGGGCTGATTGGACATGAACCATCCCTTGTTAACAAGGGTGGGAGTGTGGCCCAGCAACACTTCATATAGGAACAAATAAAACCAAAGCTCACAGTGAAAATCTGTTAAGTGGAGGCAGTTAAAGATGGGGTGAAGAATGTTTTTTTCCCATGGGCAGAAATTCTCATTGGTGTTTTTGAGAGTGGCACCTGGATGCTGTGGTGATGGGAAATAGCTAGACAGACACTGTTTCCATGGCACACTGAAATGCAACTTTGCTAATCCACCACTATGTTTTCCCCATTTTCCTACTTGTAAAACAAACAGATTGGGGAATTTCTAAACTCTGCAGCTCTAAGGGTTTCGAAATCAGACATTAAGATGTGTCCCCTTGTTGATCTGTATTGCTGTCTTAAGACAGTCCCTAGACTTGTTCCACCTCTCATAATCAATGTTTTATATTCCTAATTTTAATTCAGCTGGTCATTAAAAAAAAAAGCAAAAATATCTTGTTTCTGTGACCCTAAAATAACCTAGGAAGAAGAGTAAATACCATTCAACAGTTAGCCAACTAAAACAGGAATATCCAATTGTGCTGAATATTTATTGTTTGGAAAGTATTCTGATAAAAAGTGGAAGCTTGAGAAAAACATATTCCTAGCATTAAAAAGAAATAGCCATGAGAGTACAGCACCTCCTTTGTGGTGGCTTTATATGCATTTTAAGTAGGGGAGGGAAGGGTAAGTGCCACATGATTCATACCAAAGTAGTTAAATCCCAGCCAGTTTCTTGGATTTGGTATAAATATTTATAGCGTGGAAGGGGATTTTTTTTTTAATATAGTGGTTCTTGCTAAAGACCTTTAGATGTCCTCTTCTGACATCTGGTGTGCATTGCTGCTGTTTCACCCCCACCCCTCAGTTTTCATGCTGTGGCATCTTGGGAAAGCTGTCACTCTGTGGTCAGCTTACATTAAATCACATGGAGCCATCTGAGAGAATGCTGACATGCACAGTTTTCCTGCTGAACACTCTGAAACCAGTTAAGAGGTGAACTTTTCACTGCTGCCCTATTCTAGACAACAGACTACATCATTCACCAACGAACTCCAAAGCTGGAGCCATGAAGATGTCCTGCATTAGCACTGACCCTTATAGCAGCATGACTGGTTCTTTCTCTCCAATGTCCCCCTTCCTTCTCATATTTCTGGAACCAAGATATCTGTGACACATCTTAGTTTATTAGTGAAAAATCAGAAATCCTCTTCTTTGAGAATCTTGAAAGTCCTACTCCCTAGCAGTGTAGGTAACTGCTTGGCAGTACTACAGCACTTGCCTTAGGAAGCGCAGTATTTATGTTTGCAGTGGATTAAATTCACCACCACCCTAACTGGTTACAAGTGGCTCTCACTGGGGCCATATAGAAATGAATGTGATAAGCGAAACAAATGTTTCAATATGCTTTGTAACGTATTTTGCACTTCCAGCACCTTTCATCCAAAGGATTTTAGTGTTTGATGGGCTCTAATTCAGCCTTCCAACACGCCTGTGAAATTGGCAGATATTATCCCTAGTTACAGATAGGCAGACTGAAGCAAAGAGAAGTTAAGTGACTTGGTCAAGTTCACACAGTGAATCAGTGGCAAAGCTGGGAATGGGACTCAGAACTCCTGACTTTACGGTCCTTTGCCTCAACCAGTAAACCATGTCATGATCTCAATCTGTTAGTGACCTAGATACACTTTCAACCGTCTGCTTTTGAGATATGCAAATAAAAATTCCAGTGAGTCACCTATATCAGGAAAATTTAGCATGTGTCTTAAAGCTCAGTGTCTGAACTAAATCCTTTCTTCCTTGTTAGCACAGAATGGGACAAACAGAGCCTTTAGTGCCCCCTGCCTCCCAGCTATAATGAACCCTGGTGTCTCCCTAAATTGAACAAAATGGAGGAAAGTTTTAGGATTCCTGTTTGCACCTGGGTTAATTGGGTGCTAGCTGTCCTAAAAAGGGGTTATTCTGGGTGGTCTTGAAAGGAGCCAGAATTCCATCCCTCCCCTCAACAATATGAACCAGAACATACGCTGTGCGTTCATCAGCTGGTTTGTTTATACTTTAGTGTTCCATGTTCTAGAGACTTGTGAGGTTCACAAAAAAAATGTGGCCAGACACCCTGCTAGTTTGTTTTATGTTTGCTTCCAAAAGTCTGTCAATACATCTGAAATACTGGACATGGTGTGGGGCGGAGAGACTCCAGCTAAGTTGCTATCTAGCTGTGGGACCCTGGGCCTGCTGCAGCAAGGCAGAGTTGCACAAAAGCCAGGGTAAGATAATGTTTACCTCTGTGGTCAATGGCACTGTCTCCCAGCTGAAGACATCACCAACGTTGTCCATGACCACGGCTTTCCCAGTCACTAATGTGTAACTGGAGTTTGGAGCAGTGCAAGCTCTATTGCAGATTGAAGCATATGCCATATTTAACAGCTGGTGGACAGTGGAGGTACACTAAAGTTTTTAAATATGCACCTTTAAGGTAATGCAGGGAAGTGTTACACGAAGTGAGTTGGAACTGGTACACTTTCTAGTAGTCCAGAATCATTGAATCAAGTAATTAGCTGGAGTGTGATATTATGATAGTGCATAGTTGGAGATTTGATTGCTAGAGTTCTTGGATCAGTTGCTGTCATCACATGAGTGACGGGCAGAAACACCAATGAAATCTGGATCTTGTTTCTAGCAGTCTGTCCAGAGATCCCAGTGTTCGCTGTGCTGAATGTAGGAGTGATTGATGGAGGCATGTTTCTGCTTCTTTGACTGGAAGAAATAAGGAAAGGTTGAATTTGTGAGCCTGAAGGCAGGTGAGCCAAGAAAAGAGTGTGCCAGCAAAGGACTAATAAGAATTAGGGGTTGGGTGAGAGAGCAAGACAATGGACTCCTGGCTGAAGTCCTTTGAGATGTAGAATGTGCCCTCGCTGATCTCAAGACCATCCACCTAGAGTGCCTCAGAGGCTCTGATTTATGCTCATTCCCCCAGTTTCCAGGAGCTCTGACAAACTTATCCTGGCTGACCAGAAATCTATGGTCGGTGGTAGGAAATCCTGTCCAGTCAGCGTGTAATTTCTCAGTAGTAGACACAACCCTTCCTCCATCTTTCCTGTCTGACTTCGTTTCCTCTCTGTGAAAGGTTTATTGGAAGTGAGGTTGCAACGTGGGCCCTCAAACCACCATCCTCTACTTAAAATAAATTGGCCAGCTCTTTCTCTGAAGTAGGATCCCATCAGTCCTTTAACACCCAAGGACAGACTGCTTCCTGCAGCTCACTTAGACTCTGATAACATCTGTTGCAGTCACTATGAAGAGGTGCATTTGAATGAGAGGGAATAGCCAGCTTCTTTTTCTTCATACCTTCTAAGGAGATGCAGTAATAATCTCCTCTGATCCGCCAATAGGGGCATAATGGGTTTTTTGAGACTCAGGAATGGCTTCTACTAGAGCAGTGGTTTTCAACCCCATGGTCTGCAAATCCCTGGGGATTTGCAAACTATGTCTACAATTTCCAAAGAGGTCTGCACCACCATTCAAAATCTTTTAGGGGCCCACAAATGAAAAAAGCTTGAAAACCAGTATACTAGAGGAACCAAATTACATATATGCTGGCCATTTTCTTTACTGTTGAAGAAGAAAAGTCCAATATTAGAGGGGAACTGTATCTGCTAGCGTATGTTGACATTAATAATGCTTGGACTGCTCCTGATATTAAGTTAATCCTTCCCTCTCATAGCGCAGCTGCAAGCACATAAAGTTTTTAGCTAAATTGAAACTGTGCATCACAGCTTCCTGGCCTCTGAAGTAAACTCTGTTCCGACCTGTTCTTCAAACAAATCCTTCCCCGAGCTCTGATGGGGAACAGCGTGCCCTGTGATTCCCTGGAAAAGAATGATTTTGCAAGTTCTTGGTCACCAGAATTTCTCTCTTCATTCCCTTTATGCTGCTCAATCCACAATGAAACGGCTGGGAGAACTTCTGATACTTTCAAGAAAGTCACATCTCAATGTACCCACAGGGTGTCATTCTTCTCTGATGAAATCTTCCATTGTCTCCATAAGAGCATCTTTGCATTTCAGTCCTGTATCTGTATCCTAGGGTGAGCAGATGCCACAATTTTATAGGGACAGTCCTGATTTTTTAGGGCTTTGTCTTATATAGGTGCCTATTATCCCCCACCTCGTCTCGATTTTTCACACTTGCTGTTTGGTCACCCTACTGTATCCTTACCATTCCCTTTGCTATGCTCTTGATTTATAAGGTAGGAGGAGAAGACGTTGCTAAATTCAAGCTTGTTTTTTTGTAATTTGAGGGAAACTGCATGGGCAACCTTTATGTCAAACCCTTGCTCAAAAAGGAGGACATATTGCCTGCTGGGTCAAAATAGTCGACTTCCTTCTGATGTTATACAGACAGAATTTTGTGCATTTCTTTCGTTGCAGTCTGGGTAGGTATCATTGTTATAAAGCTAACTGTTCTATCTCAGTTTCCCAGAGGAATTGTGGTGCTACCCAGGCTGCCCTTCATTAAGGCTGTTTGAGTTTTGAAGACAGTGTAGCAACTTGTTGCATTTCCTCATCAGTAGAGACCCATCAGCATCATCCACTAGTCCCCCTTTCCACGTTACCTGTGACTCTTTCATAGTTTCTGTGTCCACATTTTCTATCCCCAAAGGTGCAGACGCATCTCAGACACCTCTCCAGGAAATAAAGCCATAGCTGTGAGGCAAGACTTCCAGGCATTTGGCCCATATCTCTTAATAAATAAAATCCATGTTATTTTGCTTCAGTAAGGGAAAGAGCTTGCAAGCTTCACAAAATGGTCCTCAAGCTGAATGGGGACACAACCAACACCATAACGATTATGCAGACCAGCCTGGTTCAGCTATCTGTAGAAAAACATTATCTTCTGCCTCCTTTACCCCTTTTCCTCTCCCATGATGCTACACCCTGATCTGAAGACACCGTTGTCCATGGGCTGATGTTTTAGAAATTAGCTCTGCAGCGTAACAGGTCTGTACTTATTGAGTAGCTGACTCTTTCCTTGTCTCCACAATATCTGTTGCCTATGGTAGAAGTTACAAATGTTTTTGTTTTCCTTTTAGTGTTTGAACAAAGCTACTAAGGTCTGTTTCTTTAGCCTGGGACTGTACAGTATTTCTGTCAAGAGAACCATGATAAAAGCCTTGTTGCAGTCCAAACACTGCACTTTAGCAGCATCTAGGGAAGACTACTGGCTCGCATCACCTAGTAAAGAACACTACAGAATCAACAGGCTGAAGGGATCCGCTATCAGTCAGGCATGTATTCCTTGCGGGGAGCCCAAGGGTATTTCTGTACTGCAGTTAAACACCCATGGCTGTCCTGTTTCTGCTGACTCAGGGCTGTTTAATTGCTGTTCAGATGTTTGGGCTCGGCTGGACCAAAAAGTTTGCATTTAGAAGATACTGACCATGCCATCTCCGGGAAGGAGATGGAGTATCCAAGAGCTACCAGATGCAATAGCCAAGAGCTACAGTTATGTTACAGTACAATACTTAATCTTACCTGGAACTAACCAGTTTAAAATATCCCAGGCATGTTCTATTACAGAACCCCATTTCACCCCAGTATTGTCCTCCTATAAGATTTGACCAGAGTGGAATTTTGAAATTGAGGGATTTCATATATATTGCACACCAGGGAAATTGAACAACTAGGTAGAGCTTATACAAATACATTGATCTAAAAATATTATAAATCCCAGAAAATGCATGAGCTAGGAGAGCAAATAAGAGTTAAGAGCACCACATGGCCCTAACGTTTAAAAACAAACAAAAAGAACGGCAACCAAACAGCATGCCCTTACTTCTAAAAGTACAGAATGCTAACCATATTAGCTGACGTACATTCAGATTTGAGCGGTGTGTATACATACAGTCCGTTAATAAAACGTTGGTCAGTTTTGCAAATATTTAACTATATGTTCTTCAGAAGGAGTTATTCAGTTTTGGACGTTCACAAATTGAATCTCCTACTTGCCTCTTTTTGTCATTACATTTAATTTAGCTTTTTATGATGTCTCTTGATACCACTCAGCCCGTTAAAATACTGCTTAAGAACCTGATTTAACAAATCTTTCCTATTGTAACCTTACTCTCAGTCAGATTTACTTTTGAAGTGGATGGCAAGTCTTTAAGCTTTGATCATTTTCACCTAATGACAGACTGGCCTTTGATCAACTCTGCTTTCCTGTCTCTTATGTTTCACAATAAGTCACTTACCTTGGTGACAGAGAAGAGAAGAGAGAGACCCAGAAACTGCCACAAGTTTGAAAAGGAGTGGTCATTTGAACTCCAGAACTGAGATACTGGTGAGCCATTCGTGACTTTTCATAGAATTTTTCACTAGGTATTACTTATTTTATCTTTCCTTTTTTTTTAAATGTAGATGTTGAGCTCAGATTTGGGAAATGAGAGTTAGAAGCTTTTAACCAACATCAGTCCTGAAGTTAGCCAGTCACAAGTGTAATGATAGTCCATGTAAAGTTCTCTAAATATTAACAAAATTAAGCTGAATTTAAGGGGATATTTGTTACTCAGGTTTTTCATGACCATGGTTTTGAGTAAACAAATCTGTATTCATTTTCTATATTGGAAATGGAACTATACAGCTAATGTGTCACATGAAAACAATTTGGGTCCTGATTAAACCCCACTTAGTCAACGGAAGGTCTCCCATTGACTTCAGTGAGCTTTTAATCCAGCCCATGGAGATGTATTTGCGATTTAAAACTTCACAAGGAGGAAAACTCATTGTCTAGATCTGAAATAGGCCTTTTTAAGAGTTCAGTGATTCATCCATGAGAAATATTACTACACGAAAAGTATGGTTAGTGGTAAACAAGCACTTCTAATTACATTTAGAATAAAGGGTATTTTGCCAGTGAGTTGAATGGAACATGCATCTTTCTGTAGTACAGTCAATAGTAATATAGTCTTATTAAGCAAGTACAAGAAAATGGGATTTGTTGTTTTTTGGAGCAGGTAAATGCCTTTTTCTTTTCGTTTGGAGGCTATAATTTGTTTTTCTGTGCTGCACTCAATAAAAGTAATCTGCAGTCATCAAGGAAATACTGCTGCTAATTGGAGAGCTTGGCAGTTGAACCATCAGCAGCCCGTTTTACAATGCCGTAGGTTTTGAAGCATCCTCAAGATCACATACTTGGGGCTGTTGGACCCTGTGCATCCTGACTATGACTCTGGTACATAGTAATATATTAATCAACATTGCTTTTACTGGAGCAGGAGTGGCTTGTGACTCTACTCATGAGCTTAACTACTATACTTCTGGGAGAAGAATAAAGTGACAGTATAACTCAGTGAGAGCGCAAGTAAAAATATTTTGCATTCATTTGTGGTCCGTCTGTAGCATTTTAAATGTTTAATGTATGTTTTTGCTAGGAGAGCTGGCTTGTGGGTCAGAAACAGTGTCAGTTAAGAATACCCCTTCTTCCTTATGCGTTGAGCCAGGTGAAAAAGAAGCATCTCAGGGTATGTCTACACTACAGGATTATTCCGATTTTACATAAACTGGTTTTGTAAAACAGATTGTATAAAGTCGAGTGCACGCGGCCACACTAAGCACATTAATTCGGTGGTGTGCATCCATGGTCTGAGGCTAGCGTTGATTTCTGGAGCGTTGCACTGTGGGTAGCTATTCCGTAGCTATCCCATAGTTCCCGCAGTCTCCCCCGCCCCTTGGGATTCTGGGTTGAGATCCCAGTGGCTGGGGCAAAAATCATTGTCGCGAGTGGTTCTGTGTAAATGTCGTCAGTCATTCCTTCCTCCGGGAAAGCAACGGCAGACAATCATTTCACGCCCTTTTTCCCTGGATTGCCCTGGCAGACGCCATAGCACGGCAACCATGGAGCCCGTTCAGCTTTTTTTTACTGTCATCATATGTGTACTGGATGCTACTGACAGAGGCGATACTGCAGCGCTACACAGCAGCATTCATTTGCCCTTGCATGACAGCAGAGACGGTTATCAGTCGTTCTGTACCATCTGCTGCGCCATTGTAAATTGGCAATGAGATGACGGTTATCTGTCGTTCTGTACCGTCTGCTGCTGTCATGGATGCCCCTGGCTGAGATCGGCCGGGGGCGCAAAGACAAAAATGGGAATGATCCCCCGGGTCATTTCCTCCTTTATGTTGTATCTATAAATAGAGTCAGTCCTGCCTAGAATATGGGGCAAATGTACTAGAGAACCAGTGTATCAGAGAACCAGAGAGCGCAGCCGCTCCGTGTCAGATCCCGCAGAAATGATGAGCTGCATGGCATTCTAGGGGGTGTCCCTGCAGCAACCCCACCCGTTGCTTCCCTCCTCCCCAAACCTTCCTGGGCTACCATGGCAGTGTCCCCCCCATTTGTGTGATGAAGTAATAAAGAATGCAGGAATAAGAAACACTGACTTGTTACTGAGATAAAATGGGAGGGAGGCAGCCTCCAGCTGCTATGATAGTCCAGGCAGGACATTAAGCGGTGCAGGGGAGAGGAGCCCAGCATCCCACTGCTATGATAGTCCAGGCAGTACAGAATCTTTTCTTTACACATGAAAGGGAGGGGGCTGATGGAGCTCAGCCCCCAGTTATTATGATGAGGACGGTTACCAGCCGTTCTATACCATCTACTGGAAATTACCGGGAATCATTCCTATTTTTACCCAGGTGCCCCCGGCCAGCCTCACCTGAGGCCAGCCAGGAGCACTCACGGGCTGATTATGACGACGGATAGCAGTCATATTGTACCATCTGCCACCGGGGAGGGGAGGGGAGCAGATACTGCTCTTCACTGCCGCAGCATCGCGTCTACCAGCAGCATTCAGTAGACATAAAGTGACATTGAAAAAAGTCAAGAAACGATTTTTTTCCCTTTATTTTCATGGGGGGAGGGGGATGTACATTGACGAACTATACCCTGAGCCACCCCGGACAATGTGTTTGACCCTACAGGCATTGGGAGCTCAGCCAAGAATGCAAATACTTTTCGGAGACTGCTGGGGACTGTGGGATAGCTGGAGTCCTCAGTGCCCCCTCCCTCCCTCCATGAGCATCCATTTGATTCTTTGGCTTTCCGTTACGCTTGTCGTGCAGCACTGTGCTGTGGACTCTATCATGGTCTGGAGATTTTTTTCAAATGCTTTGGCATTTCGTCTTCTGTAACGGAGCTCTGATAGAACAGATTTGTCTCCCCATACAGCGATCAGATCCAGTATCTCCTGTACAGTCCACACTGGAGCTCTTTTTGGATTTGGGACTGCATCGCCACCCATGCTGATCAGAGCTCCATGCTGGGCAAACAGGAAATGCAATTCAAAAGTTCGCGGGGCTTTTCCTGTTTACCTGGCCAGTGCATCCGAGTTCAGATTGCTGTCCAGAGCGGTCACAATGGTGCACTGTGGAATACCGCCCAGAGGCCAATACCGTCGATTTGCGGCCACACTAACCCCAATCCAATATGGTAATAGCGATTTTAGCGCTACTCCTCTCGTTGAGGAGGAGTACAGAAACCGATTTAAAGAGCCCTTTATATTGATATAAAGGGCCTCGTTGTGTGGACGGGTACAGTTTAACGCTGCTAAAATCGGTTTAAACGCATAGTGTAGACCAGGCCTCAGTCCATTTACATTGCAAGGAGAAGGAGCCCGCTCTTCATTACAGGAAACAGCAACAGTTGCTTGGGATGTTTTTTCTGTTTCTTTTGGAACCTGCTTGTTTTTTGCAACTTGCGAAATATATTAATTAGCGTTGGTTGTAATTAGGTCTTGCAAGCAAGCTAATGTGGACACTTGTGTGTAGCTGCAGGCTGTCTGGATTCATGTACTGTAGCTCAGCACCTTGAAAGCAGGAGTTACTAAGTGCGAGAGAATGCAAAAAGGACCCTGTTTTACATGGCTAGCTTTGACTTCACTGGTCTAGTCACATGCTTAAAATTAGACATCTGCTGAAGTGCCTTGCTGAACAGGGGCCTACAACTGCCCTACAGCCAAAACTGCTGAGGTATGAAAAGTGAAATTTGACAGAAATAGGCATCCTTAAAGATTAGCATATGGTGTTTAGGAGCTCCATGGAGGGGAAGCATACGGTTCAGCTCCAGCTCACCTGCTCTGTAGCTTCATTTCCCCCTGCCCACCTGCCCCAACGCTTCTCTGGCTGATCACCAAAGGTACACAGGATGGAGCCCTGCTCCTGCACACCATAGGAGTGCCATAGCACAGGAACGTGCCTGGCCCGCAGAACTCCTCTCTCTCTCTTAAAAGTTGAAAGCTTGTCTCTCTCCCTAACAGAAGTTGGCCCAATAAAAGCTTTTACCTCACCTACCATGTCTCTCTAATAAGTTCTTAACTGGAGTTTAAGTGCTCAGCTAACTATGTATCTTTCCCTGCTCCTGCATATTACAGAGTAGTTCAGACTACTAAAATTACTACATACCTGTTTCTATAGTAGTGAAATATATAGAGAAATAGTAGGAGATCACATAATCACTTCAAAGTGATGGATATGCCCAGGGTGTATGTACAAGCTTGGCTTATGCAGGCAACCTTAACGTTGACATTTCCTGGCCTTTGAGCACTTAACCATGCATCCTTTAAGCTATAGTAATGAAGTGCTTTCTATGGAATATAGCACACTCAATGCCTCTTACACTGGAGTCAGTCTTAGCAAGTGCTACTGAACCAGATTTACGGTATGCGGGTCAAATACAGGCTGCTGCCTAGATGACTCCTCCAGTGAGAACACCCACCGTCTGCAGGAGGAAAATATCATTGCAGCCGAATTCTGACCCAAAGCAGCCTCTTGCACTACCTCTCATCCTCCATACAATCTATCCCCATGAAGGGTAGAGATAGCCTATGAGGGAGTGACTGGGACTGTGTGCAGGGGCAACAGCTCATGGGGCACTAAATTATGGTATGTTCTCCTTCCTCCTGTGGCAGGCCCTAAATGTAGCAGCGTCAAGGGCAGACCTGCAGAAAACCCTTTCCTTGTCAGATGGAGGAGCCAGAATACGACAGGCAACATAATGGTCATGTTTCAGCTTCTGGACACATGTTTTCTGGCAGACCTCTCTTTACACTGCTAGCCAGAAGTTCTCAGGGATGGTTTGGATGTCGGCAAATGTTTCCCAGCAATATTTTTCTGCTGTAATTTATATGTTGAAGCTTGGGTTCTTGCTAGCCTGGTGTCATCTTGTGAGGAAGCTGATCGGGTCCAATGCCAAATAAGTGAATGATTTATGGACTATAAAGCCAGAAGGGACCATTGTGATCGATCTAGTTAATCAGTCAATCTACTGCGTAATACAGGTCCTAGAACTTCCCTGAACTGATTCCTGTTTGAGGAGAGTGCTCTGTTACAAGAGAGGAGGTGGAGGCACTCTCAGCTACACAATAAAATCATTTTAAAACCATTTCCAGGGGCTACCTTTGTAGTATATGTTAGAATTAGACTGTATCTATTCACTGATTTTTTTTTCTCACTGTTTCATTAGGAATGTACTTGTATTCAGATTGTCTTAAAAAACTTATTCTCCAGTCCATCAACTTCTTTTTAGTCTGCACATTTTTTGTTAAAAGTGTACAGTGCTTGTATAAATACCATAACGTCTGATAGCTTGAATATTTATTTATAGACTTTTTATCATTCAGTTAGGATTTACTACTGAACAATCTAAGTGGATGCATGTGCTCCCTTTGGTCAAATAACTGTTAAAGTAAAATGGCTAAACAGCATCCCTTAGAAATCTCACACAAAATCTCAGCTCTTCTTGAAGATTTAATACCTGCTAGATTTCATATTACTAAGATTTCACTTTTTTACGATGTTTAGCATGCTATGAAATATTTGTATTTATAATCACTTGACAAGATTGATGAACAGGGTACATTTTGTGATCCAATGTCCTTGTTTAGCATTGTTTGTTCACTTAGTTGTAATTCTTAGATTTCAGCACCTTGCTATAGGTCCCCTACTCCATACTGAGTAGTTACGAATGACCCAGTTCTTGTTCTATAAATACATGGATTGTAATTTTACTCCCATTTATGATCACTCCTCCCTGCACTTTATTTCTCCCTCTGTGTTTGAGGTGGTAGGAGAATGGAGTAGAGAATACAGAAAGTGGTGGTTAAATTTCACTGCTCTCTCATCTGCATGTTCCTCAGTTTCAGAATTTAATTTAGTCTGTTTTGTGTTGAGAAGTGTATCTTGTAAATCTTTGGTTGGAAAGATGAAGACTTTCATTTCTGGAGTGTAATTAATGCTCAGATTTTATGGACTTAATAGCAGCCAGCTGGAAGGAGGAAATTGGGAGGGGGAATAGGATACGGTAGCCATGTTTGAATAGGCATGCTGCAGCCTACACTGAGAATCTGGGGTGGGGAGGAAGGAAGCAGGCTGACAAATGTGTGTATATTAATTTTTTTATTTCTAGTCTTGGTGAGTCATGGACTTCTCAGAAGATTTTATCTGATGCATTTTGGGATTTCTCTGGTATCTTGCTGTCAAATCAGCATTTGTAAAAACATGATTTATGCCTTTTTGAAGCTTGTATTGTATGTAACATTTCAGCAGGGAGACAGTGCTGACTGAACTCGAGGAGAAAACACACACACTTATAAATGATCCAGTACTTACGGGACAGTAGCAAGGTATTGTAGGGCTGAGCAGTATGAATGGATCTGGAATGCTGCTTTTCTAAACATATAGCTTAGGTTAGGTCCATTATACTAAAGAAACCTCAGATTTAAACTTCTAAGTTGGTAAAGGAGGGAGCATTCTTGCTGAATGCATGGAGTCCTGTTAACGGAACTGTATGTTACTGCAATTACAAGCGGATGGTATGTCACGTCATTATCTCTGTTTAGCTTGTCTGTATGCTATCATGTTGCCTAACAGTTCTAATTAAAAAGAAAAGAAAACAAAAAAGGTTCACTGGGATAAATAGTCATAAGCAGAACCATTTGAAAGAGGCAGATATGCAATGCCTTACTCAGCTGCTGGTTGAAACAAAGAGAAGTATTATGAGAAGCATAATGAACATGCGTTGGCTATCGGTGCTTCAGTTGCAGCCCAGACGCAGGCCTGTGCAGTAATGTATTTTGAAGATTGGGTATAGGCTTGTGGAATTTTATGAAATACAGTTTTATCAGAGTGTTGTCTTGCCAGTAGGATGATGTCAGTCTGGTTAGCATAGAGTGTGGTCAGACAGAGACAGACAAATCCAGTCAGTAAAACAGCATTTTGTTTGGTAGACTGAGTTGTGGTTTCTCTCTCCCTGATTTAAATTAAAGTGCTGTAAAGAGGAAAAACTTGAAAACAAATCTTTTTTTATTTCAATTTTTTTAATGTAAACCAGTTATAGACCTAATCAGTCTTGGAGGCCATATGAGAGGCTGAGTTTGCAGTGTGGGATAAATACAGCATAATGCATGGAGCAGGGGTTATGTTTATAAAACAGTTTATCCCTGCAATTGATGGTGATCCCATTAGTGTTCATCATGGACGTCAATCCATCAGTTGCATCCCCCCAATCCATCTCTCTCCCCCCTCCCTCACTGCCTTTTCTTTTAGGTTCTTTCTGCCAGCCCTTTCTCCCTATAGGGTTCCAGTCCTGTGAAGTACTGACCACCTCCAGCAAGATGCTGATGGCCATCCAATTCAGTAAGAAAGTCTTCAACACCTTCTGATACCCAGGGCCTCAGTAACAATGTCTTCATGAAGTTGTAGTGGTCGTTACATTCATCTGATTTAGTTTTGCTAAGTGGCATTGTCACGCCATGGATGAAATCACTAGAACACTCAGAACTAGCTGGTGACTTTAGTTGTTCTTAGAATAATGATCCCAATATTTTTTGCTAAGTACATCTAAGAGGCTGAGAGAAATTGACCACCAGAATCTTTGTAGAGCTTGATGGGTTTTATTAAGAGCTAGTGAAGATCCTTTATGCTTTACTATGTTCCTTTAAAAAGGCTTTTATTACACCAAATGCAGAAGATGATAGCATTTCGCTATCATGAACTTTCTAATTGAATGTGTTTTATTAATCGAGTTAGTAAGTGCTGTTGCCACCACAGACACTATTTTTTTGGGGGGGAGGGAATCCTAATATTTGGCAAAATAACAAAAGATACAGCCAATTTAGGAAATGTTACTTGGTGTCTCTTTGCTGTGATGCTGTGTCAAACTTCCTGAAAACCAAAACAGTTTCTAGTTTGGTGAATGGACGGTACGGGTAGATTTTTGCCTTTCACATTCACTCTGAGACTTCAAAAGTGACCTTGGACAGGGTGGAGGGAGGAAGGATTGGGGGGAAGGGAAATATCAGACTCTTCAGAATGATCAAGATTTCATCTTTTGAAGTGGGTGTCAGCTTACACTTCAAAGATAGAAATAAGGGAGATAAGCTAGGTAGGGAGTAGCTGATTATGATATGATTTAGTGCTGTTGATGTAGCCACAGGCTTGTGTCAGAATGTAACCATGATATATGTGGAGCTCCTTACTGGTAACATTAAAGATTGAAAAATGTAGTATAGAATTTATTGATCAGGTTCAGTTCTTAATGGCAAAACCTCCTTTCTGTAAAGGCTTTTTCTGCTGGGGTAGGGGATTTGCAACTAACAATTGTCTGTTTTAATACACCACGTGGTCTGCATGTCCAGTTTCAGAATGTCTGCTGTAGAACATACTTTCTACTATTTAGTTTCAAGATGGAAAATTCCAATCTAGCTTCAGTGCCAGGGTCTTTAATAGAAATCATGACTTGTGGTGTAATATAGGTCACAGTATATTTGCTAGTTTATATCTTACTGACTCAATTGGCAAAATGCTTATTTTTACTGGTAAACTTTCAGGAGGTTTTCTTCTCACTCGTTCTTTTTCCAACAAAATAGTACTTGTCACCCGTGTGAATTAGGGCTACTTTCTATAAATCATCTGTTCAACAGTGGTGATATCAAAATGTGTAGTGGCAGACAAAGGTTTCATTCTTAGGTACCGCATTGCTATAGATGGATTTGAGTTTATCCTAATTTTATTTCCGAAAATTGTGACCATGTGGAAACTAAAATGCTTCAGACACTGAAGGAAAAACACCAGTTTTAAACTTTAACAAAAGTGTTTGTTTCAGAAGCCATTAGCAGGGTGGGTAAAGTTGATAGTCCAGATTACCCTCAACTCCCTCGAAAGCCCCCAAAAGTGATTTTCTTAATTTAAAAGTCCATATGAGGTGTAAATCTGACCTATTGCAGTAGAGATGGATGTATCAATGGAGGCTGTAAACATTGGTGAACACTGGCATTTAATTGTAAAGGGAAGACGTTTGCAGCCCAATTTGTAAGGCATGCTTAATTACAGCAAATGGATATACTATATAAATGTATCATTTCTTGAATTTGTATATACAACTCCTGTATACTGCAAATGAGATTTCCTGCTAAATCTCAGATGCTGTGATGAGGTGTATCCCCTGGGTTTATTGCTAGCTAATCTAGTTGAAAATTAACTTGTTTAGGATTGAAGTTTTATGAGCCATGTGCCATACAGGCATGTTCTTTTGTTCATTGCACCAAAATGACATTAAAGGGCCAAATTTACACCAGTGTCAGCAAGAGCAGAATTTTCCCCTTAATGTTCACCGAGAGTAATTAAATGAATATATTTGACAGGCTTGATTCAGGCAACATTTTATATAATATTAAATTTAAAGTTTATTCAATAAATAATTTATATCATGAGTATTTGGCACAAATGTGAAATGTAGTCCCAGAATTTAAAGACGCTGGCATAGGGAAGGAGCAAAGCCTACATAGCACACACAAAAGAAAGTCAGTCATGCTTTGCATCGTAAGGTAATGTAAGTTCAGTGTTGAGTTGGCCTATCCTATTAAAAAAAATGCTTCTGAATAAAAGTACTTTTAAAGACTGCATTGGCTCAGCCTTTCGGCTCACCCAAGGTGAGTAAATTATCCTTTCTGTAGTGCATTTTTTCAACTGTTACTTTATTCCAACATTTTTATTTTTAAACTGGATCCTAAACAGTTTCTTGGTTGACAGACTTGTCTTCTGAGTGATGCCTAATACTTGGCTTCTAACCACTCTTCCAGCGTGTCCTGAACATGCTGTGTGGCATGCGCCCCATTACTGTGTCAGAAACTTCCCCTTAAGTGTTGTTTTAAAAGGGGATGCATTTTTCCCTGTGTTCATTTTACCTTGTGTTCTTCCTGTAGGTGAAGCAGCTCTAAGAGGTGAGCCCAGAATGCAGTCTCTTCCAGTATCCTCTGCTCTAACCAACCATCGAACAGGCCCTCCTCCCATCAGCCCCAAGAGAAAGTTCAGCATGGACCAAGGGGATGATGAGCTAGACTGTGAAAATGAACATGTCTCTAAAATGAGTCGAATGTTCAACCCGCACCTGTAAGTTTCTCTCTTTTAGTGCCTTTATTTCCTAGCCAAATAGAAGCGAATGCTGCTGCTGTCCCTTTAATTACAATGTTTGTTTCTTAAAAAAATTTTGTATATTGAAAATTATAGTATACCTTGAATTTAGGGCAAGACTCTTCCTTTGTTCTTTACATCAAGGGAAGAAGGTCTGTATGATCATCAAGAGGATTATATGGCACTTTAAAACTGTTTTATAGCCTCAGGTAGTAGGAATTATGTTGACTGTGTACATCATAATATTTATATCAAGATATAGCTCTTTCTTTTTAACCTGTTCCCTTCACATCCCATATCCTTAATCTTTCTACTCTGGGGAGAAAAAAGGTAAAACTGCTTCACATTTTTCTAAGGCCAGGAGACTCTGAGCCCAGCTGCTCAGCAGATTCCACTCTGACAACTGGACAGGCTGCAGTTGTTGTTAGAAGTTATTTATGTGATCATATTCAGACCCTGAGAGTGCATTTCATTAGGAGGTGAAACTTTCCATACAGGTAATATATGGAGATGGGGTGTCGGGAGGGAGGGATGGAAGGTCAGGTGCCATTCATGCTGTGTTCTTCTTGTTGTTGGGAATGCTGTTCTGGTTGGCATGAGAATTCCTTTCATTCTTGACTGGAGGAAGTGATCAGAGTACTTCAGCAGTCAGAGGTAGCTTGATAACTGCATACTGTTCCCTGCTGCCTCAGCTGAAATGGCCCTCTGCATTCCTTACATTCCACTCTGCTTTGGAGTGTTGTGTTCAGTCACAAGACCGGGACAGAGGTATTTATCCTCAAATAAATCACCATAGTGTTAGTCAGAGGCTGGGCCTGCAGTCTGCAGTCTTGGAATTTGTTACAAATCAGGAATCCAGCACCGAAGTAATGCAAAACAGTGAATGCACACAAGCGGAGAAAGACATCTCATTTGCAGCATGGCTTTTTCTCTCTCTCTCTCTCTTTTTTTTTTTTTTTTTTTTAACTTAACTACTTACAGCCCTTCCTTACAAATGAGAGTGCTAGCTTTGGAAAAAAACAAGTACTTTGTTTCTGTGGCAATACAAAACATATATGGAGAATTTTAAAGACATTTTTGAATTATTATAAAAGAACAAGGAGTACTTGTGGCACCTTAGAGACTAACAGATTTATTTGAGCATAAGTTTTTGTGGGCTAAAACCCACTTACGCTCAAATAAATTTGTTAGTCTCTGAGGCCATGTCTACATCTAAAATTTTGCAGCGCTGGTTGTTACAGCTGTATTAGTACAGCTGTATAGGGCCAGCGCTGCAGAGTGGCCACACTTACAGCAACCAGCGCTGCAAGTGGTGTTAGATGTGGCCACACTGCAGCGCTGTTGGGCGGCTTCAAGGGGGGTTCGGGGAACGCGAGAGCAAACCGGGAAAGGAGACCAGCTTCGCCGCGGTTTGCTCTCGCGTTCCCCGAACCCCCCTGCAAACCGCAGGGAAGGAGACCTGCTTGTTCGGGGGTTCGGGGAACGAGAGAGCAAACCGGGAAAGGAGACCAGCTTCGCCGCGGTTTGCTCTCGCGTTCCCCGAACCACCCTGCAAACCGCAGGGAAGGAGACCTGCTTGTTCGGGGAACGCGAGAGCAAACCGCGGCGAAGCTGGTCTCCTTTCCCGGTTTGCTCTCGCGTTCCCCGAACCACCCTGCAAACCGCAGGGAAGGAGACCTGCTTGCTCGGGGGTTCGGGGAACGAGAGAGCAAACCGGGAAAGGAGACCAGCTTCGCCGCGGTTTGCTCTCGCGTTCCCCGAACCACCCTGCAAACCGCAGGGAAGGAGACCTGCTTGCTCGGGGGTTCGGGGAACGAGAGAGTAAACCGGGAAAGGAGACCAGCTTGATTACCAGAGGCTTCCTCCGGTATGCTGGGATACCTGCTTATTCCACGGAGGTCAAGAAAAGCGCTGGTAAGTGTCTATACTTGATTACCAGCGCTGGATCACCAGCGCTGGATCCTCTACACCCGAGACAAAACGGGAGTACGGCCAGCGCTGCAAACAGGGAGTTGCAGCGCTGGTGATGCCCTGCAGATGTGTACACCTCCTAAGTTGCAGCGCTGTAACTCCCTCACCAGCGCTGCAACTTTCTGATGTAGACAAGCCCTAAGATGCCACAAGTACTCCTCGTTCTTTTAGCTGATACAGACTAACATGGCTACCACGCTGAAACCTGACTTATGATATTTAATGGAAAATGTGTAATTTTCAAAACTGACATGGTGGAAATATAATAAAACATAACTAGCAGTTATGTATATTGTGCCACTTTATACAGTGCAGGCCATAAAAAAAGGTGGAGTTTGAACTGACACATTCACATGCAGCCTAAATTGGCTTCAAAGCTAAAGCTCTGGAAACCAGAAAGTAAAGTTAGTTCCTTCATGCAGTCCCATGGTTTAGATGGATCTTAAAGGCGACTGTACTTAGTCTTATTTTTCTGCATAGCACTCCTTTCCAGCAGCCTGATTCTTTCAGTGGCTTAGTGTAGGAAAGATATGTCTTCCCCCTACAATAATAAGATACTATAATAATAAGGTCTGCCCTGTGGTCCTATAGCGTGAATCAAATAATATATTTTAACAAGACCCTCTAGTTCAGAGAGGAAAAAAATCTATCAGAGCACACACTGTACCCTCTTTCAATCTAAAAGATTTCTAGCAGATAATATTCAATATTCTTTGAACCAAATGTCACAAAACTTGACATTTCAGATATCTCTAATAAAAAAAATAATTAACAAACACTCCCTGAATTTAGCACTATGAACAAAAAAGTTACATTTCGCTAATGATTTCCAGATTTTCCCTCTTTCTTTCTCTGGTTATGTTTGAACTTGAGTTAGCAATATAAATGCATTATATAATACTTTGTAAAAGGCTTAGACAAAGTTTTGATTTAAAAAAAATTAAGCATCTGCAGTAAAAGCTTGTTTTTGTTACTTTATCACTAAAGACATCATAGTATATTGGGGAAAGAAGTGTTGTACTGAGCATTATTGGCAGTAACAGTTTACTGGCTTGGAGGGTCTGGAAAAGATAATTTGGCAGCATTTCATTTAGAAAAACAAATAATTCATGTTCAGCTGCTGTTGCTGCCAATATCATGTTGTATGGAAACTTGTCCTTTTGAAGACTAGATGGCAAGATTAATTGTATTAAACATAGACAAGAAGATAGAGGAGAGGATTATAAAATTTCAGTTTTGCTCAGGCCTACTGGAACTAATTTAAAAGAAAAAGATGTAGATTTTGGAATTAGGGAAAGTGATATATATTTTCTGTGCCACAAAATAGAAGACTGTTCACTGAGCCTAGTTGGTGTTAAACCCCTATTTAAACTACAGACAATTGGTCTGATGTACTCCCAGGCTTCTGCCAGTGGAACCTGGGCTGCAGGCTCCTTGAAATGGCTAGTCTTAGTGTGTGCAGCTCTGTCCTGGGAGAAGGCCTGGCCAGGGCACCTGGTTCATTAATTCAACACATCCCCAAGGTATCCTGTATGTAGAGGGCATGCTGTAAATATAAAGCCACCCTCGTATGGCAGAACCCCATGAGGATGGCTGATACACACACTGCCACCCACCACAAGGAAGAATCCCATTGGGCACAGCTGCCACAGATGGTTCAGCGGGGTGCAGATTACACCCCCCTGCATCAGCTGCAGACATTTCAGCCACAGTGTATTTCTAAAGTACTTTAGATGGGCAGTCCATTTTTGTAACCCTTGTCCAATCTTGTGTGTGTCTGTGTCACTTGTTTGCTGAAATCATGAAGTAGGCATGTATTCATCCTTGCCATGGGAGCATACCATGGCAGTGAATGTGACTGAACCAGATTAGACCTGCAGCAGTACCATATATGATATGAAGGGTAGAACTTCTGTTAGTAATTTGAGTTTAGCCCTAAGTAGGAGTGCTGGTGCATCTTCCATCACTGGACATCAGATGGAATGTATCCATCTGAACACTCAGGGACTGCAGAAGTAGTTTGGCAGAAACTCGATGGCAGCAATTTGTTTGGAATGGGTCTGGACTCTGGAGATATGTTCTCCCTACTCAGGTGTAACTCCCCATTTGCACTAAATAATACCTGTAGGTAGGTTTTTGAGTATTGAATGGTATGTACAGGTATATTTATTTCAACATCTGGGATAGCGGGAATGAGTCAAAGTGGCCTGGCAACTCTACTGTGTTCTGTAAAATTTGTAATGGAATCCCTTTCCCCCCAGCAAAGATTTAATTTAACAAAGGTTATAGTTTTCAGAGGAACTGATTTTCTGCTGCATGGGAAGTGAAACATGGCTGGGACCTTCCAGCTGAGTATTTAAAATTCAGTACATGATATTCCAGAATGAAATGTCTGTCCTTCTTTTCAGCTTCACAGTGTATTGGGGTGTATTAGGACCATTATCTGCCACTTGCTTTATGATCTGGAAGAAATCATACCTTTTAACTTCTCCATATGAGACAGCTCCAAACTTTCTGTTATGCTTGTTTGGCTAAAATTAATTAGTAGCGGTGAAAGGGAAAAAATGATTCCCTTCCACCAGTATCTTGCAGCTTTTTCTATGAAATATGACAAACTTGGAATCTTTTTGTTTATTTTTCACACCTTCTACTCTTTAAATCTCTCTCTATTATGTTACTCCTAAAAGCATTCTCTAACATATTATGGGTATTACAATCCTCGCTGGATTGAAAAGTGCTTCATTTTCTAATAAAATTTAAAGAATCGCATCATTGTAAACCTAAATGTGGAAAGTGCCACTGTTTTCTTATACTAAATCCCTGTGATTTGATAGAGAGTAATTAGGAAATTGATTTTATGTAGGGCCTGCAAGTGCCATACCTTTCCATGGAGTAGCAGGGGAAATATAACCTTCTTTATATTGTATTTTAAGGGGAAATTGGTTTATTGTTATGGTTCCTCCTGCTTAATTTTAAATGTATCTGACTGTTGTGATGCAAGTATAACACTAATGAGGTGTTGTACCTTTAAGTAAAGGTCTCAGGCCTGACCTGTGCTGTGTGGGTTTCTTGTTTGTCAGGCTGGAGGCATTTTCTCATTTTCACAGTTCAGCTGAAAACAAAGGCCTCCTTATCCTTGCAGGGAGCTCTTAAGAGCTGACATCAGCCTTTTCCCAGCAGGCATCATTTCTGCCTTAAGAGTCCTTGCAGAGAGCTGGGAAGTCTGATAATAATTTCTTTTCATGGCTTTTTTTGTTGTTTTGTTTTTTTTTGTTTTTGCCAGCTAACAAATCAAATGAGCAAATGCCCAGGGCACCAAGAGCTAAAGAGGTTGAAAAAAGTGACTCTGGTCAAGTTTTTTTACTTCTCTGCCTTTTACTAGGAACTTTCATGTGCATAGCTCTTTTCTGTATTTGCAGCATGAGGATGGTTGTGGCTGGCATTCTACTGTGGGTAAAATCATTGCAGTGTAGTGACTGTAAAAACGTTTTCCATCTTAGCAAACAGTAGGGAAGATGTTAATTGATGATATTGGTATCTTTGGAAGGGTCATCTAGATTTTGTTTTACTGGTAAAGTTGTACATGAGTCTTATCATCTTAAAATATATTGGAGAGAGACTGTTATTTTCTCTCTGCCTGTAGATTACTCCAGTTTAAAATTTAATATTTTATTTTGGGACTTGACCATGATAAATATGTATAAATATTAAACGGTTTGCCCCTCTTAGTCACAATTCATTCAGATGTGCAGCATTAGGATTGTTGTGAAAATGAACTTGCATATGAAAATGTCATAGTTCTGTTGCAGCAAATTGCATCTGTTTAGCACAGTTTTGAAGATTAATCTTTTACATAAGAATTGACTTATTATAAGACCAAGGTCAGGTCTTCCCTCTTATATTCTGCACATAAAAAGACCTTCTAAAATGTTAAGTTTGAGACCAAAGCAAGAAACATCAGAGTGCAGAAGAATTGTGTCATACATGGTTCATACAGCTATCTTGGATTCCTGCACTGGAGTTTGCAAGATCCCATTGGACACTGTAGGTTTCTTACTATGGTAATCCTATGTATTTTCTCTTCTTTGTAGAGCCCTCAGTAGGAAATTACAATGGTTTGCATATTTGCCTCCCTTTTCAACAGTTCTCAAAGCAAACTGGATTGAAGATGTCCTGATTTGCCCAGTCAGGTTATCTGGCAGTAGCTCAAAACAAGGAATTCAAGTGAGATCCTGAATTCTATACAGCAGG
The DNA here is from genome assembly GCF_025201925.1 of Gopherus flavomarginatus. NCBI lineage: Eukaryota > Metazoa > Chordata > Testudines > Testudinidae > Gopherus > Gopherus flavomarginatus. The sequence continues at coordinate 39,158,305 of NC_066622.1, forward strand.
GCAGTGCTAGATCACCTGAAAGAAGGAAGTACCTCACCCTGCTCGCTAGCTATTCCTATTCCCTGCAGAAAAGAAGCATTGAGGGGCTCCACAGAGAAGCATGTCCATTGTCTTTTTGATGCAGATGACATTGTAGCTCCAAGGGCCCTTTGGGAAAGAGCTGAAAAGCATTAAAATGGGAAGAGGGAGGCATGGGGAGCCCTAACCTTGAACTCTGGGGTTTTGTTTGGTGTTTAAAAATATTTTTAGATTGTTATTTTAGGGTGATTAACCAGAATGTAAAAAAAGCAATCCAGAGTTACCAGAATTTCCTTCTGACTGTGAGGCTGCTTTTTCAAGTGTCTTAGAGCCCAACTCAGCATTTTCAAAGGGATCCTCTCGGATCTAAAATTCTCTGGGCTGTCAATGGAACTTTTCCAGCACAGGTCTTACTGATTAGAACTGGTTCAAGCTTTTAAAGAGGCACCAATTTGTTGAAAAGACTACATGTGAGGAACAGAGCGATTTGAAACCTAACCTGCTTCCCCTCACTTTACTTCTGCCGAATGCATGTAAAACCCATAAACCAGCTTTATTTTTCATGACTTCTAATGCCCTTTCAATCTCTTCCCAAAACTCTTCATCCCAAACTGCTGCCAAGAAATGCAGATTAACATTTAATGAATAAATAACCAGTCCACCTTAACTGTGGTATTGTGACTCTAAGGCCACGTCCAGACTACCCGCCGTATCGGCAGGTTAAAATCGATTGCTCGGGGATCGATATATCGCGTCTAATCTAGATGTGATATATCGATTCCTGAGCGCGCTTATATCGATTCCGGAACTCCATCAACCCCAATGGAGTTCCAGAATCGACACGGAGAGCCGCGAACATCGATCCCGCGCGGTGTGGACGGGTGAGTAATCCGATCTTAGATATTCGACTTCAGCTACGTTATTCACGTAGCTGAAGTTGCGTATCTAAGATCGATTTCCCCCCCCTAGTGTGGACCAGCCCTTAGTAGCAAAAGGCCCAGCATGTGGTCTAGCATGTTTGATCAGCAATCATGTCACTAATGGAACCTCACAGAAGCTCAGGAAAGCATTTAAGAACATGCTTAGTTCACCTGTATTTAGGAAATCAATCAAGCATAGGCTTATGTGCTTCCTGAGCAGGATTCTTTCCTGAATCGGGACCACAATTTGGTCCGCCTTATGTCATGATTCAAAATCCTGATTGAGCCAGAGACTTGATCCTTTCAAACCTGGTCTGTGTACCACAAACCTTTACTCCCTGATATTATAGGCAATGATTAGTCAGTTTGTCTGTTCACTTGTAAGCAGAATGGGTTTGTTACCCAACTCCATAGGTTGCTTTTTATTTGGTGGTACCTTCCACCCCTGGAGTGCCTCCCAGAGCACAAAACATTGTCCAGACATTAGTGCTTTGTCTCACAACTGCCTGGTGAAGTAGGGAAGTAGTATTCCCTTGGTACACATGAGCAAACACAAATACAAAAAATAATTGACTTTCTTATGGTGCCAGGGAAGTCTGTGCTAAGGTTGGGAATAGAACTCAGGGTCTTCTGGCTCCTAGCATTGGAGAAGTTATCCCATATCCACATTGTGGTGAATTTTAGAGCCACCAATTATACCAGAGCCTGATAGCTAACCAAGAGGCAAGGAAAGAACCAGTACACATTCAAAAACATACTCTAGATGTATATTATAAGAATATGAAAACACAAAGGTTTTGCATATTTGTTTCTCTTATTTTCATTTAACCATTTTTCCAGATGTTTCCTGCTGTTTGACAGATGCACCATTTACTAGAAGGTTGCACTCTTGAGAATTAGAATGTTATGGACACGGTTGCTATAGACAATGACTCTTTAAGGGCAGGATTTGGAATAAAAACTTACATTAACTTGTTGAATAAGTAAATTTTTCTCCCTAGACTAAAAATGCTGGACTGGACAATCTCCTTTCATTTTCCTCTCATACTGTAATCTGCTACAAAAACATGCTAACTGGCTTTAACTCATTCCTTCCAAATTAGTAAGTGCTGATTTCCAAGAAATGGTATTATTTCTTAGTGCTGAAAGGTGAAAGAAAAGTGTTGCTTTGGCTGTTGCTAAGAGTCCATGATCCATCTTTACAATTCTGATAACCACTTTCAAGCATTTCCAGCAATGAATGTCCCCCCGCCCCCTTTAGTATCTAATCTGAAACTAGATACTCAGAAATTGAGAGAAAATCAACATACACAGAGGGCAATTTAATCTATTACTTCTAGCCCTACTAGTCCTATTTTTGACGTTTCCAAAGAACATTAACTTCGGGAGGAAAGCTGAGATTTTTTTACATGTCTTATCTGGCCACCCTTTAGAAACCTGAGAGCCAGTTTCCTGAATAATAATGCCTTGAAGTCTGCTGTTTTGTTTCTTCAGAAGCCAGGATGGTTCCTGCAGTGAACTTCACTAATGAACTTCCTACCCTTTGTATTCCTTTTAAAAAAAAAATGTATAAACAAGTTTAAACAAACCTAGTGCCTCCTAATAACAAAAACATACCTATCTTTTGTCTATGAAGCACATTTGTGTTGATGCATTTAATAATAATGCAAGAACTTAATTGTAAATGAATCCTCCAGTAATGTGTTAAACTTTCCCAAGAACTGTGTAGGGAATGTTTTATTTTCAACATGTGGGCAGACCTATGTACCTTGCACCACAGCTATCCTGGGAGGACTCTTATTCTGACAAGGCCTCTGCCTGCCCAGCTTTTTTGTGCAAGAGACTGCTGCCAAGTTTGAGAGGCCCAAGGCTTTCTTGTGGGAGGACGCTGGGCTGTCTTCATGCTCTTTGGCAATGATTAAAGTGAGGTTAGTACCAAAAAACCCTTTCATTTTATTCCCTGATCCTTGCTTTTTCAAACCAGATGGCAACCCCATATTTTCAGCTGTACTTAATTTAAGCCGTAAGGCAGCAAGTGCTCTGCAGAGGTAGAGAGTCGATTAGTTGCTCAGGAGGGCCAATAGTGACTTCTTTCCCAACTGCACAACAGACCCATATTACTAACACTGTAGTTTGCTTTACAGAGAGGCCAGGGCAGTAACTGCAGCATTCAGTTGTTAACTAGTCCATCTGGTGTTATAAGGGTTAATGTATACAGAGGCCATTGTTTCGTTAATTAATTGGAAGTAACAGTTTCAGGTTAAGCCTGACATGTTAGTGCCATTCACGATTATCATGTGACAGTCTGCAGACAGTAATCTGAAAGAGGTTGCTGATTTAGGAGTATACTGTGCTTTTCTTTTGAGCCATTATTTTGCCAACATTTCCTCCAAAGGGAGTGGGTATGTTTTTAGTTTAGTATATTTATCCTTAAAGAAAATTACAAAGGAAATAAAAGGACTTTGCAACAATTGAAATCTACAGGTTCTGACCTCCAATTATTTGATCCGTTTCCTCAGTGGAAATTTTGCTTGAGTTCTGTTCTTTCTAGTTGCCTCAGTGCAGAATAGTTTAGAGAGATACCAGCTCCCATACTACTTGATAGAAATTGAACCGTCATGTGTATTTCCTACTGTGCTGTAAGTGAATTCTGCTACTTAGAGTCCTCTCATTCCCTCATGTAAATTATAGTTTCTAAATGCAGCAGACACTATTATATGCATAGGAAACTTGCATTCCTGCATACCAAATTTGCTTATTATTCAGAAATAATATTCAGGAATTGGATTATGCTTGCCTGTTTCATTAGCTATTGAGTAGCTGTGTTAGCTTGCATTGGTTTGGGAGTTGAGTGCAGAATACCTGTGATAAATGGGATATGTGTGATTAACTCTGTGTACCTTGATAAAAACTTTTCCTAAACTGTCTGGGGAAAGTCTCAAAAATGAGAAAACGGAACACACATTAATGATTGCTTCAGGTATTCTTTAATGTGGTACAGATGTACGGTTACTGTTAGTAATGGACGAGTCAAATATTAAAGTGAAGTTAAAGTTAATTCGTGGGTTCCTGCCACAATCCTGCCCTTGGAGTCAGTCTGTAGAAACTGTGTCCATAGCCTGAATGTGTAAGTTGTATGTGCACAACTGATTGCTTGTTTGTTTTATTATTAGTAGTGATAAGGCATGAAACTTCCTGAATCATATTGTCACAGGCTGCCAGTCAAAAACGTTTTCAGCATTCATCTGGATTATCGTATTTTACTCAAAACTAAAATCCAAGCAATGAAAAGAAATTGATCACTTAATAAACACTTTTTTTGTTTTTGCTGGAGTTCTGCTATTCTGACCAAGTATCAGAGGGGTAGCTGTGTTAGTCTGGATCTGTAAAAGCAGCAGTGTCCTGTGGCACCTTATAGACTTACAGACCTATTGGAGCATGAGCTTTCGTGGGTGAATACATCCGACGAAGTGGGTATTCACCCACGAAAGCTCATGCTCCAATACGTCTGTTAGGGCTTGTCTACATCACAAAGTTGCAGCGCTGGTGAGGGGGTTACAGCGCTGCAACTTAGGAGGTGTACACATCTGCAGGGCATCACCAGCGCTGCAACTCCCTGTTTGCAGCGCTGGCTGTACTCCCGTTTTGTCTCGGGTGTAGAGGATCCAGCGCTGGTGATCCAGCACTGGTGATCAAGTGTAGACACTTACCAGCGCTTTTCTTGACCTCCGTGGAATAAGCAGGTATCCCAGCATACCTGAGGAAGCCTCTGGTAATCAAGCTGGTCTCCTTCCCCGGTTTGCTCTCGCGTTCCCCGAACCCCCGAGCAAGCAGGTCTCCTTCCCTGCGGTTTGCTCTCCCGTTCCCCGAACCCCCGTGCAAGCAGGTCTCCTTCCCTGCGGTTTTGCAGGGGGGTTCGGGGAACGCGAGAGCAAACCGCGGCGAAGCTGGTCTCCTTCCCCGGTTTGCTCTCGCGTTCCCCGAACCCCCGAGCAAGCAGGTCTCCTTCCCTGCGGTTTGCCGGGGGGTTCGGGGAACGCGAGAGCAAACCGCGGCGAAGCTGGTCTCCTTCCCCGGTTTGCTCTCGCGTTCCCCGAACCCCCGAGCAAGCAGGTCTCCTTCCCTGCGGTTTGCAGGGGGGTTCGGGGAACGCGAGAGCAAACCGCGGCGAAGCTGGTCTCCTTCCCCGGTTTGCTCTCGCGTTCCCCGAACCCCCGAGCAAGCAGGTCTCCTTCCCTGCGGTTTGCAGGGTGGTTCGGGGAATGCGAGAGCAAACCGCGGCGAAGCTGGTCTCCTTCCCCGGTTTGCTGTCGCGTTCCCCGAACCCCTCTTGAAGCCGCCCAGCAGCGCTGCAGTGTGGCCACATCTAACACCACTTGCAGCGCTGGTTGCTGTAAGTGTGGCCACCCTGCAGCGCTGGCCCTATACAGCTGTACTAATACAGCTGTAACAACCAGCGCTGCAAAATTGTAGATGTAGACATACCCTTAGTCTATAAGATGCCACAGGACTCTTTGCTGCTTATTCTAACCAAGAAGTTTATGAAACTCAGAGGTTTCTCTATTAAGACATTTGTTGTGGGGTTGAGACACCCTTTGCTACTACGCCACGTGAGCACTAAACACAGAATACTCTGCCAGTGTGGCTACTGCAGGTATGAGTATGGTGACCAAATTGCTTTTTCTTTTTCAATGTTTACTTACATCATTGCTGTGGAGAGTCTTACAAAATCCAGACAAAGCCTTTTTGTGTTACTGAATGTTTCCATAGTCCTTCAGTAATTCAGTTTTCATTGGAAGTCACATATAACAATTAGCCTAGTATATGAGGTAAAAAAGAATCTTTTACTCTCGTGTTTGGTTCTATATCAGTGTGATACATACAGTCCTTCAGTTTCTAGTTTTGGAATAAATGTGTGGTCTTAATATTGAACAGATTTTATCACATTTTAGGAAAAGCTTATTCTTTATTTTATGAAATGGCCAGAGAGAGCTCGTAGGCTACAGAACCAGTTGCTTTTAAAAATACATTTTAGGATATAGCCTGTTCTTTTAGGGCTATCTTTTAAATCTCTGTCCAAAAGGCATGCATACTTTCTGAGCTGTCTCTTGTTCACACCAACTACTGCTACTCGCACATCTGGTGAATAGAGATTGTACCTGCTAAGAACTGGATAGTTCAGAGCTATTTTTCTGTGTTGTAAGAACTGTCAGTTTTAGGTGGAGATAAGAATCGCTATAATCTACCGCCAATAAATTTTGCACAGTTTTACCAGATTTAGTACTTCAAAGGCAGTTAATGGCCATGGTTTTCATACACCTGCTTTCCTATTCATGATCAAGTTCTTGTTTAATAAATTTGCCAAGTCCTGTTTGTTGTTACCTTTTGACCTTCCATAATATATGTTTCCACAAAGATAGGGACAAAAAAGGGCTTAGTCCTGCAGTGTTTTACCTGCTTAAGAACTGAATAAACTGCCATAGACTTGAAAAGGCATTCTGTCTGCTAAGAGAGTGGGCCCATAAACTTGAGTAGAGCAAACTCACTATCTCGGTGCATTACATTTGTATGAGTGGTTGTGTGAGGGTTAACAATGGCTACGTTAGAGAAATTTTAGATCAAACTAGCATAACTAAGGCTATGTCTACACTAGCGAGCTTACAGCGGCGCAGCTGTACCGATGCAAGCGCGCTTGTGTAGCTGCTCTATGCTGACGGGAGAGAAGTCTCCCATCAACACAATTAAACCTCCTCCACGAGTGGAGGTAGCTGTGTCAGCAGGAGAGTCTCCCCCACCGAAATAGCTTTGTCCACACCGGGTGCTTCTATCAGTCAGACTTTTATATTGGTATGGGGTTGGTTTTTTTCACACCCCTGAGTGACATAAATTATACTGACAAAGGTGCTAGTATAGACATAGCCTAGGAAAATATTAATGAGAGAAATAATCACTGTTTTTGTTGTCCATTAACTGCATAGTACAGAATTCCACTCTCCGGCTTCATCAACAGCAGCTTACCACAGCACCTCTAGAACAGATTAACATGCCTCCTGTCTTGGCAATGCGGAACTCAAACTTATGCAGCTAATTTTACTGCAATCAGATACAGCACTGCTGTGTGTATTTTATATGTAAACTTGCTTCCTTGGATTGGCCAACAGTTTTCTCTGTGTGATCATAAGTTGTTTTACAATAATTTCCAGTGACTTGGGGTAAAACGTCTGTTGCATAAGCCAAGAGTAAGACTTCAAAAGGATTTTAACATGGCTGAATTATGAAAGACTGCCCATAATCCAGCACATGACTGGTAGAATGCAAGAGGAAATACCTGCCGAAGGTATTTGTGAGGCATTGCATTTGTGTACAGATGAATCATTTTACAGCTGTTCCTGGGGAACACGCCAGTACCCCTCAGAGCTTCTAATTGCTGTTCTGCCTCTCGTTACTCTTCCTGCGTGCCACTAGAACATTCAGATTTTCTTCCCTTGTAGAGTTAGACACACACCTGTCAGGGATGGTCTAGATAATACTTAGTCCTGCCGTGAATGCAGGGGACTGAAGTAGATGAACTCTCGAGGTCCCTTCCAGCCCTACGATTCATGTGATAACTAAAGATTTCAGGCAAAACTTCATCCCCATCCTTCTTTAGAATACTTTGTCCTTCTATAGGTCATTCTTGCCAAGCCATCCAAAGCACGTTAGAAACATTAATGAATTAAACCTCACTACATACCTAGGAGGCTGGTATAATTTTATACATGGAGAAACTGAGGAACAGAGCGAGTAAGTGACTTGCCCATTGGGAGGACATTTTGTTGAGCACCCTCATACATGTACAAGTCTGGCATGTGCTCAGGAAGCCATCACTTGAGCACAGCCATCCTGGCAACTAGTGCACTGCCTCTAAGCTTATGTTGTCTCAGGCAGGGCACTAATTGTTGAGTGCCTCCAACAGCATCTGTTCAGAAGTCTATGGCAGCTGGATATTATGGTGATTGTCATATTGTTTGCCTCTGAGCCCAAAATGGAACCAAATTCTCTTGGCTCTCAGTCCGCTCCAGTAACTTCATGTCTATGCTTACTGCCTCCAGTGCTTATATAGATTTTGAACAGAAGAATTCTGTTTGAATATATGTAATTTTTAACTACCTTTTAAAAATAGCTCTTCTGTAGTATTCAAACATGAATGCAGCTGATGCATCTCTTGTAAAGACAGAGTATATAGCTTCCTTTCTCTTCAGATGTTTGTTTTATTTACCTCTTGATGCTTTTGAAATGTTCTGGCCTCTGTTTTTTGGACTTTCCACCTTGCAGAAAATCTTGCCTTGTACATTTTTCTAGTTTACTGCACACACTCGGGACAAACTGCAGGTGCTACCATCCTTCGAACAATAGCTTAAAGCAGTGGAGAGGATGCAGAACCAGACCAAATTTTAGCTTTTTTCCAGAAATGGGCCCTCAGTTACAGACCATTTCACAACAAATTAAGATAAGGAAACCACTTGTGTGATGTCTCAGGATAGATGACCAGGAAGTGTTTCTCTTCATTGTGGTTGGCCAGAGATTGGCACAAGTTTCTTCAAGGCTTAATATTAATTCTCCTGGCTCAGAGAGATGAAAGTCATGGCCAACTTTTGACTTCCATCTGGATGCAGTCTAACTAACAGGCTTATGGGCATGGGTGCTCTCCTGGAGAGGTGCTACATTTCAGGAAGCCATCTGCAACTGTCACAATGACCTACTGTATTCAGACACTTTTCTTCACTGATGTGATGATACTGAAATGCCATGCAATGGTACCATTCATGGTTAAGGAAGTGATGAAGATTCAAACCGGAGCTGCTTTTTGGTCCCCTTTTTATAGTGGAAAGCGGGCAGTACACCCCTACAACATAAAATTCTATCCAAGGCCTAAAACTAAATCCTCTTGCAAACTCTTCCGTTACCTTTTGAATGAGTAGACTGGGAGCTTCCTTTCCAGATAGACTCTCTGTCAAGATAGACTTTTTAATTGCAGTTACTTCAGCAAACCTGGTAGCGCTCATTATTTCTGAAGCTCCTTCCAAATAAATTCATTTTGGCGTAATACTGTAATGTTATGGTGTGTGGATATGTATATGTCCTAGAGAATCTCTAACCACGCTCTACAAGAATCAACAGAAAGCAAAATAATTTAATCAGCTAGTGAGACATTGTGCTTTACTTACTGTATATGGGAATGTTAGTACATGTAGCAAAGCATCCATTTAAAACCTTTGTCAGTCTACCAGCACTTACTGAAGAGGATCAGGCCCAAAAGAAACAATATTTCCTATGGAGAAACTGGAGTTCGGATCCAGAATTGTCTCTATTGATTTATTGTACCTTAGATTTGTATTTCAGCTTCTGTGCATTCTGCATTTCTTACATACTTTCTTTATGAATAGTAACTCACCATGAATAGATAGCTCCTCATTCCTCCTGAGTGTTTTCTTATGGCACAGATTGCCACCATTTGACAGTCTCTTTACTGTTTTTTTACAACTCATTGTAATCTCTCCTATTTTTGTTGTAAAATTATTCCCAAGGGAGATTAGGTTTGCATCTAAGTATCCAATCGGACATCATAATTCCAAACAGCTAATGAGCTGGTTGTTTCAATGAATAGATAAAAATAAACTGAAATAGTTGCTGCATTAGAGCATGTCTAAGTAATATGAAAATACATGACAGAAAACACACGCGCGTCTCAGTATTTTCACACTCCATATTTACATAGAGATGCACTATTCACTAAAATGACATCCAGTGGCAACAATACAGGAAAACTGTGTAAAGTACAAGTAATAGAGGGTAGAAACTATAAAATACTGATTCAGTAAAAAGGACATATCCATCTTCCACAAACTTTCATTAATCCTTACCTTTAGCCTCATCTCTTTTGTATTCCATATTTTGTTTTTGGCTCAGTTCACTAATGTAATGGTCAAATCTCCAAAGTGAATGAGACATTCAAGATAGGAAAAATCTGATTAGCAGTCTAACATAATCAAAGTTCTAGTCTGGAAAAGTAACATTTAATTATTGACTGCTGGACAAAGTTCTGGCAAACCCCTAAAAATCCTAGGTGCCTTTTACTGAGTGGTGTTTCCAGCCTGATGCTACAAACGAAAATGAGCCACCTGCCTCTTTCCTTATAAATGGTTTTGAATTGGAGAAGAAATGGAAAATTTGCTGGCTACGATTAAAGTCCATCTTAGTATCCATTTGAGCCACAAATTGTACTTCTGGAAGAGTACACCAGTATAAACTCACTCTCTGAAAATGTGGCAAGAGGCACAACTGCCACAGTGGTACTACAAGAAAATGGTTGTGGAAGATCAGTAGTTAGTTAGTTTCAGGTTAGATGCATTGAGCAGTACAGAACAGGATTTGCATTTTCCCCCCAAGGGAAGAATATACATCAAAAATTACATTGTTCACTAACAAAATAAAATGAGACAATCTATACCCTTCTCTGAAAACCAATCTGATGTTCAGATTCTGTGGGGTAGTGATCCTTTCAAAAAAACACAAATTCCTAGACTGCTGTAAATTGCCTGCTTTTTAGGGTTGACTACTAAGCTGTGAAATGAAATGACAGGTAAGAATAAAGATATTCAGAATTAAGGGGGAAAAAATCTTTGCAGCATGATAGGGAAAACAGGAATGTGTATGGGCACTAGCCATTCAAAGTAGACCTGGCTGTATTTTTATATTCCGACACAAAGAATGTTTGCTTAGATTAGCTGATTATAGTGGTACGTCTGATAATTAGGTTGGCATTTAAAATGCAATTTATCTCATTTTCTTTTAATTAAAGGCTCTTAATTAGCGAGGGTAATGTTACACTCCCCCCCCCCAGTTTTACTCATTAGTGAAATGGCACCGAGGTGCTCCTTTCCTCACCTGGCTATGTTTTAGGTGAAGTATGTAAATAGGTATATTTTGCAGAGGGTGGGGGAATACAAGCTGCATTAATAACACTGTGGAAAGATATTTTCTACCAGCTGATCAGAATTCCTTAAATAATGTACAACAGAAGCAGTTGGGTTCTTTCAACCCTCAAAAGATTGTGTGTGCAGCAGGAACCATTGAAATGTCAAAATTTGTGCAGCATTACAGAGTTACAATAGTTTCTCTTTTCTAACAGTGGTAATGTCATGTGACTGTTGTAACTGGTAGTAAATGCTGGCTCTTTAATGGCAATCCCTCTATGTTAGCAATTTGACTATCAAAGAAAGACGTTGAAACTTCCTGTCAAAACATTAATATAATGTTTGAGTCTTGTGTCAAGGTATAGACATTGATTTACTTTTAGCCATAGAATGCATAGTGCGTGTATAAGAAAGAACATCTTGGAAAGTAAATTAAAAAGCTGTGTAAGTGGAAACTTGTTTTTTCTTTGTGTGCCATATACTTTTATAGTACAACCATTTCAAGTAAAAACTTTTTCTGCCAAAGGGATTCTGGGACATTTGTGATTTCTCCAGTTGGAGATACAGTAACATTTTGGCACCCATTCCTTAAGAAACTGCATGCTGGAAGTCAGTGTAAGGCTGTCCCCTTCACTGGGCCTCTCTTTTCCCTTTTCCTTAAACAGTTGGCAGAGTTAGTCTTTTCCTCTAGGATGGGTGTGAATTACCACAGTTCTGTGCCAGTACACAGAGCAGCAGCGTTTAAAGGTTATACAACTCAAAAATCGTTGAGAACAACGTGAGGTAACTACCTTTGAACTGCTTAATGCACAGGACTGAAACATTGCTTTCAATTAGCAAACATTATTTAGAACCAAATTGAAGCAGACTTTCATCTAACAGTCAGGATGTGTGTGGTTTTGGTATGACATCCATCTGAGCACATGATGCTTGGTAAGCACTGGAGCCTTGGTTATGATTCACTGGGGAGAAACATGGGAAACAATGTCTGTTTTTAAGCACTGGGAAAAAGGAGTGAAGATTTGAGCAATGTATAATTTTAGCAGAATTTCTGTCACTGAAATTTACACACAACAGGGCAAGATTCTCAGCTTGGGTAAATCAGAGTTGCTCCATTGTAGTCAGTGATGCTACACTGATACCAGCTGAGGATTTGGTCCATAATGATTTTGGAAGGGCTGGAGAGGCTTGGAGACACTGAGGGATTTTGTCCTTGGTCAATTAAATAGTGTCATTCATAGCCTATGTATTACAAATCTTTAGCTTTCAAAGGTAGCCAGCAATTACCTCTGATATTTTTCTGGCTTAATGTTTGACCTCTGAAGATGCATCTCCTTACTAGTTTAAGAAGTCTAGATACACAGAACTACTTCATTTTGGTGAAATACAATTATCTTCAGACATTGAAGCAATTCTGATGGCCCCTTTGGCCAGAGCATGAAATATCTAAACAAGAATAGAGCAGTTTTCCAAAACATAATTTAAATGGGAGTAGAAAATAAAAATAATAAAAAAAAAGAAATAAACACAATATTCATTGAATACTGTTTTCGTGCAAGTTACTAGAATAATTTTCATACTATTAGTGTAAACATTGCTTGTAAGCAACAACAAAACAGCTATTTCCTGTATAAGATGCTTCTCCTTGTGCTACTAAACTTTACAAATAAAGTGAAATTTACGTTTCCAAATTTTGAAACAACTTTGAGTTACCAGTAATGAGAATAACAAGCTGTTTTCTTTCTAGTCTCATAACTGGAAGTGTTTTAAGTTGCACACATATATTGTCAATGCAGTTTTTTCAAAATGTGTATTTAAAATTAGATAATAGTAATGTGAAGGAGTTTGATGCATTCCCTGTACTAATATCAATTAAGCTAATCTTGTATTCAGATCAAATATATGAACAGTCATCATACCAGTGGAATCTAAGAGATTTATATGGTTAAATAGTTTTTTGTTTGTTTGTTTTTTCGCCATAGGTTTAATTTAAAGTTGCTAAAACTTAGTGTTAATCAAGATCTGAAGAAATCTTTGTGTGAAGAATGGGAATTATGCAGTGACTAAACCTAAAAAGAAAAAGTATTTCCAAAGATTGTTAAAACAACAGAGTTGTGAGTGCAAGCACTAGTGACAGATTTGGGGGTACTGATCTCTGTAGAGGAGATAGAAGGAGCACTGAATAAAATGAAGAATGGTAAGGCAGCTGCCAAAGACAAGATACTGTTAATAAGATCAAGCAGTTGGAGATATTGAAATAAAGCAGTGTCACAGATTACTGTGTGTTTGCTGGGATCAAGCTAGGATACCAGTTGACTGGAGAATGGGACTGATTATGCTTCTTTAGAAGGGAAAGGGTGGTACAAATAATCCAAATGCCTATCAGGGCATCACCATAAGAAGTCAGCCTCTGAAAATCCTTAAGAGAGTTTTGAAGGCCAAGGTTGAGGTTCAAGCAGGAGGAGAATATAGGAGAGGAACAATATGGCTTTAGGAAGTGAAGGAGTACTAATATTTGCCATAAGACAGAAATTTGATAGAATGATAAATGGAGGGCATAACTTCTATGTAACATTAATTGATCTTGCAAAAGCAGGTTCCATGGGAGTATTGAGATGGATGGGAGGGGACTACAAGTAGAGATGATTGAGGAACTGTATCAAGGTTTGAGAGCTAAGGTGGTAGGTACCAATACACGGAATTTTGGAGGGTTTTGAGGTAACAGTGGCATTGTGACAAGGCAATGTGCTCAGTCAACTTCTCTTCATCTTAGTTACAGAGTTAATTTGTAGGAGAACCGAGCCTGTGGAGATGCAAAGAAAACAAATGTATGCTGACAATCTGGCCTTGATGGCTGAAAAGAGGATTTGCTAAATATGATATCAAAATGGGCATCTGTGTTTTTAAAAATCATGGTTTAAAGGCAGAGACACACAAAAACTGAAGTTATGCAAGTAGGGAAGGTGGTAGAAGACCTGTTGATTGAAGTTTCAGGAAAGAAGCTGAATCAGAAGAATGAATTTGTTTGCTTGCGAAGTATTCTTAGTGCCATCAGAGAGCGATCTGGAGAACTGAAATTGAACATGGGTGGCAATGAAAAAGGCGGCAAGAGGACTGTTGGACTGCCAATTAAGTAACAAACTGAAAAGAAAAGTGTATGCTGTGTGTGTTTGTCCCTGCTTACGCTATCGTTTGGAAACAGTTGGTCTTAAGGCGATGGAAGAAAAGAAGATTCAGGGAGTAGAAAATAATATATCAAGGAGAGTGGCAGACAAGCAGAGAGTAAATAGTGCACGTAAAAGAAATTGAGCGGTGGGAGAGATGAAATTGGGACTGTCAATGATAGGCTGGTGAGCACACATTTGAGGTGAGCTGGACGTGTGATAAGGATGGGAGAAGAATGACCAACAAAGTGGGCGGAAGAAGACAGCAAGAACAGACATGGAGGACCAAGGATATGCTGGAAAGACTTTATCAAGAGAAGTCTGAGGAGAATAGACTGGAACTCCAAGACCTATGAACCCATATCATAGACTGGAAGGAGCGGCGAAGAATCATGGGTACCTCTGATCCTGTGCAAAAAGGAGTTGAGAAGAGAAGTGAAGTGAAGAATTTAGTATTAATCTTAATCCTGGGTGTACTGAAATGGAAGTATACTATAGCCTGTGTAGTGCTCTTATGTTATTAGTCTGGGTGGTACTGTAAAGATTTGTGCTCGGCTCGAACAAAAATGGTGAATTTCCTCTGTAAAACTAGAAGAACCAAACATTTCTTGTTGTTGTCAGTGCTGGATAGATTTTCATGTGAATTACTTAAGAAAAGGAATTTTAAATACAATGGGCCAAAATATCCCCTGCCCAGAGGGGATCATCTTCACAGTGTGAGAAGGGGTTGAGGGTACACAGAGGGGCATGAGGCATGGCTTTCCTCTGTCTGGATAGCCTAATAGTCTCAGGCCCAGTCTCTGTGCTGCTGTTTCTTGCTCCTCATAGTTCCCCATCCCCCATAAATCCTGCTTGACAGCAAGGCTCATTCTGGAGCCATGCTATCTACCAATTTCTCACCATTTATGGCTGTGCATTACCTCTCTGCCCAAGAGGGGTAGAAGGAGTGGAGCAGGTGCAGACACTTAAAGGAGCAGAATTTAACTTCCACAGGAGTTTCCTATGGAAATTGTGTAGGGCTGTTATCTAGCGGATGCTCCCAAGGCTGAGGGGGGATATGCTTGCTCTTTATAAATATATCAGAGGGATTAATATTAGGGAGGGAGAGGAATTATTTAAGCTTAGTACCAGTGTAGACACAAGAACAAATGGGTATAAACTGGACACTAGGAAGTTTAGACTTGAAATTAGACGAAGGTTTCTAACCATTAGAGGAGTGAAGTTCTGGAACAGCCTTCCAAGGGGAGTAGTGGGGGCAAAAGACATATCTGACTTTAAGACTAAGCTTGATAAGTTTATGGAAGGGATGGTATGATGGGATAGCTTAATTTTGGCAATTGATCTTTGATTATCAGCAGATAAGTATGCCCAGTGGTCTGTGATAGGATGTTGGATGGGATGGGATCTGAGTTACTGCAGAGAATTCTTTCCTGAGTGCTGGCTGGCCCACATGCTCAGGGTTTAGCTGATTGCCATATTTGGGGTCGGGAAGGAATTTTCCTCCGGGGCAGATTGGCAGAGGCCCTGGAGGTTTTTTGCCTTCCTCTGCAGCGTGGGGAATGGGTCACTTGTTGGTGGATTCTCTGCACCTTGAGGTCTTCAAACCACAATTTGAAGACTTCAGTAACTCGGACATAGGTTAGGGGTTTGTTATAGAAGTGGATTGGTAGGGTTCTGTGGCCTGCTTTGTGCAGGAGGTCAGACTAGATGATCATATTGGTCCCTTCTGACCCTAAAGTCCATCCCCACCTTTCCTATTTCTCCCCCAAGCCTCATCGTAGGGAGGGATAATGTCACCTTGGTTTTGCTACGTTTCCTCACTTGGAGTGGTATTTTCCACTATACTTACCCTCCAAGTCTACAACCTAGGGCCCACCACCTCTGGCTCAGTTTTTCTGTTGGAATCCTACATAAATGGATATAAAATTCTATAGAAACATACAGACAGGGAATTATATATGTTACATGTTTGCTTGCATTTAAGCTTTATATAAAAGGAATAGAAATATGCATGGTATTTGCGTCGCATGTAAATATATGGAAAAAACTCACATTTTTGAGTTTCCTGTAACTGGTCAAGCTTTGCCATTTTGATCAGCAAATGCAATATTCTGGCATCAAAATCCCAAACATTGGGCAAAACTGTGAACCTACAGTTCCATTTTCACAGCAGAAACAGCTCTTTGTGGTGAAGAGACTTTTGCCTTTGAGAATTGATGTGTCTTCAGTACACAGACCAATAAAATCTGAGGGATATAATACTGTATTCTCGTCAGCCAGTGAAAATCTGAATTTGTCAGCAGGAAGAATTTGGTTTTGTACCGAGCAATGCTAATACTTTAAACTGTACTAAACCATATAGGCTTTAGTTGTGATCATACACCGAAGTGTAGCCTTTCTGGTTTGCAGCTGTGGATGGTATTGTGCTGCAGCAGGAAAAATTCTCTCTCTCTGTTGGCATCTATCACTAATATTTTCCTTAAATTTGAAAATAATGTAGGGCCAAATTCTGTTTACATTGATCACATAAGTAATTTCACTGGCTTAAATGTATTCTTGTGGTTCAAAGGGATTATTTTATGTGAGAAAGGCAATTAGAGTTTAGTTCATAATTTGTATATAGACTTAATTTGTTTTTAAGAGGGTAATATAATTTAATGATTTATTGACCAGACCATTTCATTGCTGCTGTCCAGGTTTAACTCATTATGTTGGTTTATTTATTTTATTTATTTAACAAAAAACTTCACTAAATGGAGACTTCGTATAAGGTTCAGCGTTTACACTTTTCAGACGGAAGGAAAGATTGTAGCTTGTTCGTGTTGTGCACTCAGTGGTCATTTTCAGTACTGTATTTTAAGAGTAGTTTGCTGTACTTTAAATATAGAAACTGCTGTGCTTCCCATCCAGTCTCTACTCACACCAGTCATTAGCTCAGTATAATGCAATCCGAAACGTCTTTCTTTAGAATGCTGATATTGCAGACTGCGTCGTGTGTACTGGCATGTTACTAGGCTGGCAAAGTCATAGAGCAAAGCACATGAGCACAAACCTGTAAGAATACATTTCCCAGTGTGTTGTGTACTGCTTTATACAGTGAGATCTCTTAAATGTCTGGTTATAAGGGCAGCAGTAACCTGTTGCTCCCTTCCACTGTGTCCGAATGCAATGAAGAATTGGTGCAGAAGTCGCTAATCATATTCTCACCAGGAATCCCATTCTTTCATGGAAAAAGTACAACTGCCTTTTTCAACAAAACTAGGCCCTACAGCCAATATCTAGCTTCATCATCAATCACAGTTAGGTCAGTATTAGGGTGACCAGATAGCAACTGTAAAAAAACAAGATGGAGTGGGGGAGGGGTAATAGGCGCCTATATAAGAAAAAGTCCCAATAAAAACGGGACATCTGGTAACCCTAGGTCAGTATAAATACAGAAAGTTTAGAAGGGAAAAAAAATCTTTCATTTCTTAACACAGAATGGATGCTACAGTCCATTAAGAAGTGGCTGATTACCCTTCTCCTGCTCTTCTCGCTCTCTTCTCCATCTCCTGGTCTCATATATTTTAAATGTTATATATTAAATATTCATCCAGCAGAGTAATCAGCCATTTTTTACTGGGACATGTGAACAAAAGGTAGCCATGGTTTAGAACAATAATGTAAATCTAAGTATAGTTTTGATTCTGAATGATATGAAGAAGTAGGCATCAAAACAAAGTTATTAAATACCGCTGTACAAACTAAAACATATAAAAAACCGATATAAAAACAGGTAGAGGGGTAAGTTAAGTAAAGGTCACTAAATTATGTTACACTCACATAAACTTTGCATTTTTATTTCTGTTAGATTTTGTGTAAGAAGGATGGCTAAATGGCTGTTAGCGGGTCTCAGTATCCTTATTTGCATCTGTTTACATTTGTTATGTAGGATTTTAACTTCCAATTTCTCAGTTGTTGGCTTCCCATTTCCTGCTAGCTCTAACAGTGCCCGACCTCTAGAAGGTGAAGTAGCTTCTTGTACTGGTCAGTTGTTTCAGTATTGAATAGTATTGCTGACATCTTGATTTTGGCATAATCTCACCATTATGGAAAAAGCTGTTTTCTCTTCTTCCTCACCCTTCGCAGCCCCAACCCTCCAGTCATACCAGCATTTCTGCAAAGTCTCTCTTGTGTATTATTTTGTTATGATGGGGTAAGACAAAGTTTTTAAATGGATTTATTTAATAAGTATCCATGTGGAAAATTTGGCAGCCTTGTTCCATAAAGTCTGCTCTTGCTCTGTTTTTCTCCTCCCTTTTCATAAAGCCACTTTTCTCTTCTAACTCTGTCTTTCATCCCTGGTATGAACTTGATGTGCCAGAACCATAGTACGGGGCTTTTGATAAAATTTAACCTTTAAAATACTGATTTTTCCAGAATGCCAATCAAACAAATGCTTATGTGGATGTGTGATTATGTCCTACTGCATGTCGTAATTCATCAAGTTGAAAGCGCAATTCTCTCTCTCGTATTAGTTCCCTTTTGAATGGTTTGTCGGTTTAGCAGCTTCCCCCGATGAACAGCAAATATACATCCATTAAGCAAAAGAATTTATAAAATTATTTATTTTTAAAGTGCAATAAATGTAGAAGTCTTAATTATGTGAGTGAATCTGTTGAGATGATTCACCAGTTGGTTGTAATTAATCTTCTATGGGAAGTGCTCTTGCTAATTAAAGAAACCTGGTGAAAGAAAATACAACCATTTGAGACAGAAATAAACAGTGGATTCTTCTCTTTAAATGTACCATGTTTCAACAATCCCACTGCCTTCAGTGGAGTTACTTCTGATGTTCATTGGGTCGCCCTAATGGCAGCATGTAGAATACTGACACTGCATACCCCAGCTAGCACAGGTATAGATTGCAGTGTGGATGGTGAGGCAGTGCTTAGGCGAGTAAAATGCCCCACATGCCTGAATCCCCAGGATATATATACAGTACATGGCTCTCTGCACACTCAACCAGTGCCCTAGTTTCGGCTATTGTTTTTAGCAGTGTAGTGTCCCAGCAGAGAAAGGCAGTGGGGAAAGGCTCTGGCAGTTCCACTCTGCCAGAGCCTTTCCTTGCTGCAGAGAAGCTGCTTATGGGGAGCTGCTGGAGCCTTTCGCTGCTGCATGTAGCTACAAACATAAATGTAGACATAACCTTAGATCAGTGGTTCCCAAACTTGTTCTGCCACTTGTGCAGGGAAAGCCCCTGGCGGGCCAAGCCGGTTTATGTACCTGCCGTGTCCGCAGTTTCGGCTGATAGTGGCTCCTGGTGGCTGTGGTTCGCTGCTCCAGGCCAATGGGAGCTGCTAGAAGTGGCGTGGGCCGAGGGACGTACTGGCCACCTCTTCCAGCAGCTGCCATTGGCCTGAAGCAGTGAACTGTGGCCACTGGGAGCCACGATTGGCCGAACCTGCGGACATGGCAGGTACACAAACCGGCTTGGCCCGCCAGGGGCTTTCCCTGCACAAGCGGCGGAACAAGTTTGGGAATCACTGCCTTAGATTGATAGATGTTCTTCCCATACACTTCAGCATTGCTTAAGGAAAGCTATTGCTATGAAGGTGGGGAGGGGGAGAGGAAGGTAGAGTAGACTTTAAGGCCAGAAACCTCCCAATTTAGAATCCTATAAAGTATGATCTGTATCCAGAATATGGCTCAATTCTTAAAGCATTAAATAAGTATGAGGAAATCTACAGGAAGATGTGACACTGTCTCCTGACAGAGCTTGAAAGCATAAATCACTCTTTAATAAAAGTGCGTACAGGAGATGGTGGGATGGATAGGGGATAGATTGATCTATTTTATACCTTATCGCGAAGAATTGAGCAGCACATGTTTTTGACAAGGCCTCTGTCTTGCAAATGTCATTTCAGCTGCATTGGAGTGCAGGGCACTTCCCCAGAATTATGTGATGTGGTTTTATGAAATGGTGGTAACAAAATAATTGACTGCCGTTTTCTTTTTAAACTGCTAGAAACAAGACTGCCAATGGGGATTATCGAAAGGAGCACAGAGACAGGAGTCGCAGTCCAATAGAACGGGCTGCTGCCCCAACAATGAGCCTTCATGCCAATCACATGTATGCCTCAATCCCAAGCTTGACCATGGATCAACCTCTAGCACTGACCAAAACCAGCATGGATGCAACACGAACAGTCAGCAGCATCACGCCTGCGCTGACATCTGTAGAACGGCAGCAGGTACTTGTCTTCTAGATTGATAAGACTCTCTGAGTTGTTGTAGGAAACCTTGCTGTACACACATTGATGACTTCCCAGACATAAGCAGAGTATGTTATGAATTACAATAGGTAATTCATAAATGATAATACTGTTCAGGCAAAACATGGTTGGTTGTGGGGGGGGCGGGGTTTGTGGTTTTTTTATTTAATTTCACAGTTAATTTTGATAAGATTCAGTGTTTTTCATGAGAGAAATGGCTGTCTGTTTGATTGCAAATAGCTTTCCTAAACTCTCTTCCACTCACCCACGTATTTTATGTTTTGATAAGCTTGTAAGTGCATGTGTTTGAATTAGAGATGCAAACTTACTGAGAGATCTGATTCACTCTGTTCAGATAATAGTTTGGGGGGCTCCTAATAGCCTCAGATAAAACTGATCAACTCAAAAGCACTAAAGGCACTGAGATCTCTTTGAGAATGCCTGTATGCCTTTGAAAGTCTCTCTACTGTGAGTATACTGAAGAGGGGAAGGAAAGGAAAGAAACATGAAAAGAAGAGGAAGAGGCTGTAATAACCTACAACTCTGCAACCCAGTGAGATACAGATCGCTGAAAGGTTCTTCTCATCACTGAATTAAAGCCCCACCCTAAATGCAGAAAGTCATTGAACAGATTTAGTCAGCGTGAAAAGGTTTGTCTGTGGAACTAATGACGCCATCTTCTCTGTACATAGTATGTTGTGCCACTATCTAATAGTGTTCCCTAACTGTATTGGAGATGTCTCTTTCTCCCCCATAATGGCTTCACTTTCCAACCCATGCCCCATAAAGGAGAAGGCATGAAGTAGGTAGGTCATGCAGTGGCACACACTCATACAAGTGTGCCATCTTGGGAGCAACATCTTCTTTTAAAGAATCCCTGCATTGTGAAGAGAGGTGGGTTTTCATGCATGTTACATAATAATTCCTCTCTTTTATGTGTCAAAACCACTTTCACCCCAACACCACAGTCCTTCTCATGAGTGAGAATCAACAGCCTCTATCTTGTTCAGCCAATGACTTATTAAAAGTTGTACCTTAGTGAGTTGTGGCTAGCTGCAGCATGGGAACATAAGCTGGCACATGTATCCAACCATTCCTTGCTCCCCCTATCATGATTTGTTGCAAAGAGTAAATCCATATATGTGGATGAATCTTTCAGTGGGGAAAATTTCCACTACAACTTGCAAATAATCTTTTGGCTGGATGACCAGCTCATATTTTATGGTTGGTGCAGTGGTTTTTCCCCACCAGTTCATTTTCCCTTCTCTCTTTTGTAGACTGAGCACTACAGTTCTTTCTCTACAGCTCTTGTGCTTGCATCCAACCTTTTAAACTCTTGCTGTGTGGAAATGGCCCTAGGATTGCTGCTATCTGCGTAACTCAATGTGCAGATTCTACAGCTATTGTTCTATGTACAACAGTTTGTTCAGTGATGACAGAGAAGGAAGGGACAGGCTTCCATTGATGACGCTGGTGCTCTCTGATAATATCACTCTTGTTTCTCAACCTGGCAGCCAGCCCTGACATACTCTGCTGTTCCTTAGGAGGTGTTTGTACTGGACTATACCCTAACACCCTGGCCAGATTTTTGTTTTGTTATCTTTGACATTTTGAGCTTAGTTGCAATCTAGTGTCTTGGGGAAATGGGATGGTGAGGCGAGTCCTTGCTAAGATTACAGTATAGAAATTGTGCAAGAAAGAAAATGTGTATGGAAAATAGCAATAGGAGGCTGTGGCTTGATTATACCTTAACTGAGTTCATACAACAGTAATACATGCTCACGTTTCTCTATCTGCTTCTGTGTCTAATGTGGCTATAGAAACACTGGTTTTGGCCAGTGTAGTTCAGCAATTGTAGTCACTATGCTATTAATTCCTCTGTACCTCTCATTTTAATATATTCACAGTGGTAATAGGCAGTGCTAGCACAGGCATTCTTGTGAAGTCCAGAGAAAGATGCACAAAGAAAACTCATTCACCCTATACAGATTTGTGTGCATATGTATAAAATAGGTTTTTTTGGAGAAATATCATCTTAGGCAAGGTGAAGAAACACAGTACTGCCAACAATGTAGCATATAAAATGAAATCTGTGTCCACTGTGCCTTGCGTACAAAGGAATCAAGAAACTGAAGCATTTTCCCTTTGCTTACTTTAAGTATATACCTCTGCCCCGATATAATGCGACCCAATATAAGGCGGGTTCGCATACAACGCGGTAAAGTTCTGACATGCTGCTCTGAGCAGCGTGTTAAGGGTGCCGGGCCAGGCCAGGGCCGAGGGGTTTGATAAGGGACAGAGGGTCTTGGGGGTGGTCAGGGGCTCCCCCTCCCCGGGTCTGGGGGGCAGGAGCTGTGGGAGGGCACTTTTGGGGGCCCTGCAGTCCCGAGTGGCAGGGTGCCAGGAGCAGCCTGCTCTGCTTCCCTTGTCCCAGCCCCAGCCGTGTCGCTCTGAGGAGGATGCTTGGGGAAAGGGATCCCCCCCCGCACTCACCAGTAGCAGCGGAAGCGGAGCAGCCCTGCCGCAGCCTGCTCCGCTTCCTGTCGCCGGTGAGTATGGGGGAGTCCTTTCCCCAACCTCTCCGCACTCACCTGTGGCGAGAAGTGGAGCGACGCGGCCCCAGCCTTCTCCCAGCCGTGTCGCTGGGGGGCAGCTGGGGAAGGTTCCTGCACTCACCTGCCCAGCGGGAAGTGGAGCGCCATGGCTGGGAGCTGGCGGAGTGGAGCTGGCTGGGGCTGGGCTGCTCGGCTTCCCACCGCAGGTGAGTGTGGGGGGCATCCTTTCCCCAACTTCCCCGCACTCACTGACAGCGGGAAGCGGAGCACTGCGGCTGGGAGCTGGCAGAGTGGAGTGGGCTGGGGCCGGGTTGCTCTGCTTCCTGCCGCTGCCAGTGAGTGCCTGTCAGGGGGTGGGTGGGTGGAGCAGTTAGGGGACAGGGTGGTTGGGTAGGGGGTGGGGTTCTGGGGGTGATTAGGGACGGGGTCTCTGGAGGGGGTAATCAGGGGACAAGGAACGAGGGGGCCAAAGCAAGTTTGATATAACGCTGTGAGATTTTTTTGTCTCCCAAGGGCTACGTTATATCAGAGTAGAGGTGTATTTGACTTTGCTATCAATGCAGTAGGATGTGAATGGACATTTTAGCTCACTATGTCTGGAAGAATAGTGAAAAAAAATCATATTACTTTGCTTTATGTAGTTGACATTTGACTCAGAAAAACTTTGATCTTGCAGTGAAATGAAATCTCTGTTCAATATGCCTAAGCAGAACATATGTTAAACAATGAAAGCCATTCCTTCCCCTGGTATTTCTCTTTTCCATTTACTTTGTGTTGAGGATAGGTTTAGTACAGTTTGCAGATTGACTGCAGTGAATTGAGAGTGAGGCATACAATTAAAATTATTTGCCAACTGCGCTGATTCAGGCAAGCCAGGTCATGTGCTACAGAGATGCAAAATGAACTCACATCATAAAATATACCAAATGTTTTAAGCAAAAATATTTTAGTGTGTGTGTTTTCCATCACGCCTCTCTTCAGGCAGCCACTTAGAGAAACCAGGACCATTCCTTTGCATACGACTTCCCCCTCTCCCCACACCTGAATGTTAAACTGAAATGACTCAGTATCTCAGAAATGTAGCAGTTAAAAGTTTTTTAATAATAGTGTTACTGGGGTTGCCAAGTGACTGAACAGTTTTGGGAAGTGTAAGAAGGGTGTTCCTTATGAGGCAGTGCCGGAAAGCCATGGCAGCAGTGGAAGTATAGCTTCATGAGCCAGAGAAACTTTTCTGAGCCATTTTCATCTATTTCTGTTCCACTGTTTTCAGTACTCCGATATTGCTTGGTGTTTTCTTTCTACTCTTCATGCTTTACATCAATATGGTGAGTGAAGCATGGGACTGAGTATTCATGACTCTGGGCGAGTAATTTAGCTGATCTTATTGCCTCAGTTTCTTCAACTATAAAAGTTAGGTTACCTAACTAATAGGGTTAACCTATTAATAATGTTTGCAAAGTACTTCAAGTTCTTTAGAAGGAAGATACTATGGAAGCTTTACAGCAGCTAATAAAATTCTCTCTAGTGTGGGGTTGACATTCAGTTCTGCACTGTCACCCCAAAGTGAGATCAAGAATTTGTTGTTTGATGGGTTGAGGGACTTTAAGGGTTGAGATGAAGTCTTGAAAGAGGCAAGGTTGGCTCTTTCAAGAGAGACCATAGAATATCAGCGTTGGAAGGGACCTCAGGAGGTCATCTAGTCCAACCCCCTGCTCAAAGCAGGACCAATCCCCAGACAGATTTTTGCCCCAGATCCCTAAATGGCCCCCTCAAGGATTGAACTCAAAACCCTGGGTTTAGTAGGCCAATGCTCAAACCACTGAGCTATCCCTCTTCCCGGATAGAAGCAGCCTTTGTATTTTGTGAAGGGAGGTAGGTCAAATTCTACTGCATGCACAGTCATTTTTATGAAGTAATTTTATTTTTTTTATTTTAGACCTTGTCTTTACAAATGTTTTCCAATTTCAGGTTTTGTTCTAATATTGCAGTATCATGTACATGATGGGATTTGCTCTGTGGCCTATTATTTTGGTTTTAATTTACTATATTGAATTAGATATTTTAGGGATTACTTGTAGCCAGATAACTCTCTCCTCCTCTCTTACATAATAAAATGTATTTGCTCACAGCTGACAGATCCCCGCTAAGATTATTTCAGTTAACGTATGCTTTAAGAGAGAGCACTGTTTGTTCCAGTGATCTTGTTGCATAACAATTCTGTTCTTTTCCCTCAGAACCGTCCATCTGTAATCACGTGTGCCTCTGCAAACACCCGTAACTGTAACCTCTCTCATTGTCCCATCGCCCACAGTAGCTGTGGTTCAGCCATGCAAGCAAGTTACAGAAGACCATCTAGCAGTAAGTTATGCTTTTCTCTCCTCTCTTGGGGCTTTGAGCTTCAGCATTCCTAGATGGCCAAATTATCCAACCCTGTTTTAACACTTCACCATTTGTACTGAATAAATGGCAGGGTTTGGGAGTTATGGCTTATTGTATCTTGCTAGTGACTCAATAGTTATGAATGAGGTGGCCTTTTTGCTACAGTCAACTATTTGGAAGGGCTTTTTATTGTGATCACTTTCCATCCTTCTAATATAGAATTATGGGGTTCTGTGTTTATTGCTAATTTCTGTATCAAAATGAAAACAATTTTTTTTCTATTATCTCTACAAACTCCGTCTGGGCTCACAGAGCCATGCTGGGTTCTCTCCATTCCACAGTGGTATTGCAGAAATGTAACTGATTGGAAATTGGTAGACAGTTCCGTTGATGTGCAAGATGGAAAAAAATCCAGCTCCCTCCCTCTTAGTTGTGTTGGAGCTGCAGAGCTAGCAAGAATAAAAAGCAGTAAAAATATGGGGCCTTGTCTTGCAATCAAATTTGTATGCGCAGCCCCTTGTGCAAGCGCAAAGCACCATTAAAGGAGTTATTTTGTGCCTCAAGTCAGTACTTGAGTAAGAAGGTGCCATTTCTAAATAGTTATTTATCAAATAGTGGCAAGGAAGCAGGGGCACTCTTTTGCAAAGGTTTTAAAAACAAGAATAAACAATAACAAGCAGCAAATGGAGGTGGGCATTAAATCTTAAACCTCCTTCTAACCCTTCTTTTCATGCCCTGTAAGCTGTCTAGGGCAGTGAACTGTTTGTAAAGCAACGTGCATGCGTGGGGAGCCTTCCTTGCCCTCCGCTCACTTTGCACAGTAGAGGCTTCCGAAGCCCTCCCCTTACTGCACTGTGGAATGGTTATGTTTCTGCTTTGGTCACAGGCCTTTGCAATTACAGACAGCAGGTTTCACTCGGCCTTGATGATGCTGGATGTACTTTCAAGCTTCCTCTTTGTGTATAAATGCAGAAAGGAAGCTACAATCTTTACTTGGCACTCTAAACATTCCCCCAGCATAGGTTTCTACTTTCAGTTCAATTAGAGGGGTCTTTCTTAACCAAAATAGTTGTACTGGTACAAAATGTACGGCTGTAGACCAATTACTGTTGAAAACAGAACTCAGGAAGAGCCTAAGTTACTTAAGATGCTTTTGAAAATTTTACCCACTCTAAATATCAAACACCTGAATATGCATGTCCCTCTGAGATATTAGTTTCATTTCAGGGCAGGTTAAGAAGAAAGATAAGAAATAATTAGGGCTGTCAATCAAGATTAATTGCACTTATAACAATAGAATACACATTGAAATTTATTAAATATTTTTGGATGTTTTACTACATTTTCAGTATTGATTTCAATTACAGCACAGAATACAAAGTGCACAGTGCCCATTTTTTATAACAAATATGTACTGGAAAAATACTATTTCTTTATCATTTTTAAATTCACCTCATACAAGTACTGTAGTGCAATCTCTTTTATCATGAAAGTGTAACTTACAAGAGCAAATTATCATTATTATTT
Source organism: Gopherus flavomarginatus (assembly GCF_025201925.1). Taxonomy (NCBI): domain Eukaryota; kingdom Metazoa; phylum Chordata; order Testudines; family Testudinidae; genus Gopherus; species Gopherus flavomarginatus. The sequence continues at coordinate 39,185,078 of NC_066622.1, forward strand.
TTTGGTTACATAACTGCACTCAAAAACAAAATAGTGTAAAACTTTAGCGCCTGCACATCCACTCAATCCTACTTCTTATTCTGCCAATTGCTAAAACAAACAAGTTTGTTTACATTGATGGGAGATACTGCTGCCTGGTTATTTACAGTATCACCTGAAAGTGAGAACAGGCATTGGCATAGCACTTTTGTAGCTGGGGTTGCAAGGTATTTACATGCCAGATATGCTAAACATTTGTATGCCCCTTCATACTTTGGCCACCATTCCAGAGGACATGCTTCCATGCTGATGAGGCTCGTTAAAAAAATGAGTCAATTAAATTTGTGACTGGTCTCCTGCTCTGTTTTACCCACATTCTGCAAATATTTCATGTTATAGCAGTTTCGGATGATGACCCAGCACGTTTGTTTTAAGAACATTTTCATAGCAGATTTGACAAAATGCAAAGAAGTTACCGATGTGAGATTTCTAAAAATAGCTACAGCATTCGACCCAGTGTTTAAGAATCTGAAGTGCCTTCCAAAATCTGAGAGGGATGAGGTGTGGAGTATGCTTTCAGAAGTCTTAAAAGAGCAATGCTGATGTGGAAACTACAGAACCCAAACCACCAAAAAAGAAAATCAACCTTCTGCTGGTGGCATCTGACTCAAATGAACATGTGTCAGTCCGCACTCCTCTGGATCGTTACCAAGCAGAACCCATCATCAGCATGGAAGCAGGTCCTCTGGAATGGTGGTTGAAGCATGAAGGGACATCTGAATCTTTAGCACATCTAGCACACAAATATCTTGCAACGCCAGCTCCAACAGTGCCATGCGAACACCTGTTCTCACTTTCAGGTGACATTGTAAACAAGAAGCAGGCAGCATTATTTCCTGCAAATTGTAACCAACCTTATTTGTCTGAGCGATTGGCTGAACAAAAAGTAGGACTGAGTGGACTTGTAGGCTCTAAAGTTTTACATTTGTTTTATTTTTGAATGCAGGTTTTTTTATATAATTCTACATTTGTAAGTTCAACTTTCATGATAGAGATTGCATTACAGTACTTTGAGGTGAATTGAAAATGTTTCTTTTTTTACATTGCAAATATTTGTAATCAAAAATAAATTGAGCACTGTACACTTTGTATTCTGTGTTGTAATTTAAATAACTACATTTTAAAATATATTAAACATCCAAAAATAATTAAAATAAATGTTATTCTACTGTTTACAGTGCAATTAATCATGATTAATTTTTTAATCGCTTTACAGCCCTAGAAATAATACTAATTTCCTTGTCCCTGCTGGTCCACACTTTCTAGACAAATTTGCAGTATGTTGTCCATTCTGAGTCTCAACAACATATAGGATCAGCTGAGAAATTCTTTTCAGATTGGAACAGCTGCCACATTTGCAAAAGTTTTGGAATGATTCTAATCATTTTCAGAATGTTTTCATCATTTAAATGCTTATTATTTATGCTTGACATCCCATTGTTTTGAAAGGAATTGGGCAGGATAAGATAACACAGAATGAGATTTTTAACCTATTTTTAAAAGCTTATTATGAGGCTTTGTGCATAAACTTTAAAACTATGTATTTCTTAACACAAGAGAGTTTTAAATGATTCCTCCTTTATTTACCTGCAAAGATCTGTTCTCAGATGCTTGCTTTCTCCTACAGTGGTTTTTTATCTTACTGATGCAACTCAGTGAGTGCCTGCAGTTCACTTACTTGAAAAGTGGAACTTTGAACCCAGCTCTTGGCAGCTACCGTAGAAAGCATTTCAGCTCACCTATAAGTAATTTAGGGACTGAGCCAAAGTCTATTGACTTCAACAGACTGTGCACCAAGTCCTTAAAGGATGGGCTCAAGTGGAATTAATGGAAAATGAACACATTTTCTATGGGATTGTTGTTGTTTTTTTCTATAAAATTGGATATTTAACTATTCAAAATTTATATTATCAGCCTGAGGGATGCTATCAGAAAGCTAGGGTCCTCTGTATAAAAAGTGCAAGGCCAAATTTTGGCCAGTGTAGGTAACGAGAAAAATGTTCTCTAGTTGAACTTGATCTGCTTCTGCATTTTTAAGTCCTCCTCCAATAAAATGATGCAAAAAGTCCAGCTGGTACCAAAATGGGAGGAAGGAAGAATCTGGGAGTAGCATCTGGTAGCTAGAGTCTGTATTCAAATATTGGTTTTGTCTTGTCTGTTTCTCCCATCTAGCTACCACTGCCTGTGATCCAGTGGTGGAAGAGCACTTCCGCAGAAGCCTTGGCAAGAATTACAAGGAGCCTGAGCCAGTGGCAAACTCTGTGTCCATCACAGGATCAGTTGATGACCACTTTGCCAAAGCACTTGGGGATACATGGCTTCAAATTAAAGCTGCAAAGGATGGAGTGTCCAGCAGTCCTGAGTCTGCTTCAAGGCGGGGCCAATCTTCCCCTTCCTCCCACATGGTCAATCATAATCATTCTCCCTCTGTAGTCTCATGAAGAGAGCAGATCATCACACTTCCGAATTTGCATGGTTTGACTGAGCTTTGAATAGTAGTGAGGTGAGGGGAGATTAGTTTTCAACACGTTTTTGTGTACTTGTTTGGTATTTGTACAAGGGTGCCCTTAAAGATGATAGCAGGAACTATTTGATAAAGATCTATATGATGTAGCATCCTTTTTTTCCTGCCTCAGTTACCAAAGAAACCTCTGATGCAAGCATCTGCTACCCCTTTAAAAAAATGCATGCTAATCTACAAAAAAGCCATTACACACACACACACACAGTTGGTTGACCCAAATGCTTTTTGCTTCTGTTAGCTTCTTGACACTACAATTTGCCTGCCTTCTCCCCCCCCCCCCCCCCCCGGTGAAGTAATTTTGTATGTATATACTTGAAAAGAACTGTCATGTATGATTTGCACTATTGGAGGAGGACTAAAGTTGCATGGCAACTTTATGCATGATGCTAATTTTCTGAAGGCAAACTGCTGAAAAAAAGGGTTTAAGTGACATTTCTATCAGTTTTTTGTGTTTTTTTTAAACTGCTTTGGAAGGGGAAGTCTCATACAGGTTATAGCTCTTTCTTTAGATTTCAGGTGCTTAGTGCTTGCAACTGGACTGCATAACTTACAGACCACACGGGCATTTAATTTCTTCTAAACACTGCAGTTTGTTAGAGTAGAGCTGAGGATGGAGAGTTCAATAGTGCTTAAAGATGCATGTTATGAAAAATAGCTGGTATCTATTAATGTATAGACTGTAAGAAACATAATACTTATTAGCTTTTCTTCAGAATTAGTTTATTTTTGTCAGTAACAGTCCTAGATATACTTACTGCTGGTACAGTTGTACTCTGATTCACTTTATTAGCAGCCAGCCAGAGAGGACAGCCTCAGGACAGGCCTCATAAATGAAGCAGTTTAGAAACATATGATGCGTGGTACAGGATGCTATAGCTTTGCGCATGAATGAATAACCATTTATGTTTGCATTACTGTCTGCTTAACATGAATTTGCTTCCTAAAACTAGAAGTCTGTGTAATCCTATTTTAACTAGCTACAGAAACTGCTACCTTTAAATATCTTGGACAACAGATTGTTACAGTTTGTGAAATATGAGCTTTAATTTTTAAGCTTACTCATAAACCTAGGCCAAGGCAGCATACATTCCTCCAGTAGAAAACTTTATACAGGTATTACTGCATTTATTATCATTTGCTATATTAATAGCTACTAACTAGACATTAGGTAATAGAGGCAGGCATAAAAACACAGCTGTGTTAGTAATAAAGTGCTTCTCATCTTTTTGTTAAATATAACTATTCTCCCCCCCCCCAATACATTCCATCATCCCAGTACAGTTACAAGTAGTGCTTTTTTTGTTTTTGTTTAAAATTCTGGGTTACCTGAAGAGACTGGTTCAATATAGAAAGTTACGATTAGTTGGAAGAACTACATGTGATGTATTATGGACTGTTACAGTATTGGGTCCATTGTGGCTTTTATTTTAATTTTTTTTATGTTAAGCTGTTTTAATTTGAGAAAATATCAGAAGATTGGCTCTTACTCATGTTGAGAGGGTGGCTGCTCAATTTTTTAAAAAAACAGAAACCACAAAAACAAGCCCCCAGTTTCACACATTTCACTACCATCTTACTGGGTAGTCAACGCTTACCTGCTTTGGCATTCAGTACCCTACTCTCTGTAGGAAAATTGTTAAAAGAACACTTTTTTATATAGGTAACTTTAAGACCATCGTTACGCTGTGCGTAAAGAATGTACAGAGAAATTTGTAGGTATTTTTTGAGGAACAATTAATTTGTTAATGATATGTAGCTATTTAATTTTTCCCTTTCCTTTATTGTAATCATTCATTTTTTTGTTTGGAGAAAAAAGTTGATCTTTTTTTGTTGTAGATTTGTCTGTAATACATTAAAAAAGTGCAGGAACACAGTTATTCTATGAGAACACTGCATTAGCATTAATAGCCACTAGTTTGTTATTGCTACAGGCTACTGAGCATTGTAACAGTAAAATACTAATACTGTAGATGGACTCTGTGGAAAATGTGACTCCTTCTACATTTCTTTGTAAACACAAATGTTTTTAAAGCTAATATTTTCAGTAATAGCTGTTTTACAAGGTCACATTTACTTATCTGAGATAGGTAAATGGATGTGGGGCAATAAAGATTTAATGTGATATGTCCAGTAAAAACAAATATATTAAACACAATTATGTCATGAAAGCCAAAGGGTTGGGGGGAAAGTAAACTCACCGTAATAACGCATAGTGAAGTTTCTTCACAGAGCCATGTTATCTGCTACAGTTCAGTCTGAAAGATTCTCTCCGTGTTTGTAAATCTGTAATATACCATTCTTTTGTGGCCTTGTTTCACCTGGGGAAAAGAAAAAAAGGTTTGGCAGGCCATCTTTTTTTTTTGTACTTAAAAAGTAGCCTTAAAGAACAATAAAGTGCTCTTAAATCACAGGTGTGTGCATACTCTTCTTTGTAATTTGGTTAAAAAGGAAGTATTGAAATCGACCATCTTACCTTTGCTAGGATTGGAGTAAGGGAACAATGCATCAAACTGGGATCTTTCCCGCTAGATGGAGACACGCCTAGACCACTGTCCTCGCACCCCATTTTTCCATGCAGCATGTATATCCTGCTGAGACCATAGCCAGTGATGAATAGCAGTTAAGGACACATATATGGGATGATATAGATCATACAAAAGCTGCCACTGCTCTGACCAGCACTAAGAGTTGTTCACCCACCACGTTTTGAGACATGCCAGCACAGATGGCATTGGGTACCTGCTGTTTTTTCCCTCTGGCAAGGGCAACTGGTTGTAGGCAGGTTGATAACACTTTCCACAGTTATAGTGGCTGCAATGGACCACTGTGTGGCAAACTCCAAAAAAGGCTTGTTCCTGCAGCAGTATTTAAGAATGCCAACAGTTTTGTGAGCACATCACTAGGGACGTGTGCGTTCAGGGTTGGAAGCGCAGCTCTGCCACTATAACCCATAGACTCATCCTACAGCAATGAAAGGGGTTTCTCTGTCAGAACTCTGCCTCCCCGAGTGGTGGTGGTAGTTAGGTCAAGAGAAGCATTCTTCCTTCTGTCTACACCAGGTGTTAGGTCACCATAGCTACAGTGCTCAGGAGCTGTGAATTTTTCACAGCCCTGAACAGGCTAGCTAAATTCTGAATGTAGGCAAGGCCTGCAGTACAACCAGGGAAACTACTGAAATATTTTTGGCACAATTCCCATTGATCAAGTCACGGAGATCTCAGCATATCATTTCCATAGAGGACTAGAAGGCAGCTGTTCATATTTAATGCAGCTTAACAAGTAGCAGCCACTAAACAGTTACTATTTTAGCAAGAGAGAATGGTCCATTCACATATCTTTGCTATATAGGCAGTGAAGAGAAACTCATTTCTTCTTTTTCCACTTTGTCCTATCCCTCACATTCTTGGAGCTTACCTACACTGTGAAACTCACCCTCTGCTGACCAGAGGTATATAGAGAAGGATACTTGTGTTCGGCACAGTTTTAAAAAATGTGGTTAAAATCTGCTCTAAGGAGGGGATTTTAGTGAAAAATAATTTGACTAGAAGCTGATGTCTCTAAAAACAAATGTGCTGGTACCTGATGTTCAGGAGCATTCGATAACATTCTTCAGAGAATGAGACAAATTTCAGTTCAGTCTATAGCGGAGGTGTGTCTGCAAAAAAGTACAGTTATTTCACTGAGAACTTGTTGCCTTTGATGTTCAATAGGAATGATGTTATACAGTGTTGTAAATTGTGTTCAAAGAATCTAAACTTCTGAAAAAATGTGCCAGGAATTAAGTGTGCGTGCATTGGTGCAGGAAACTGAGAACACACCAAAATTAATTAGGGATGTTTTTCAAATATGTTAAGCTCTCTGTAACTTCCCATGAAAGAAGCCTAAATACACAAAGTAAGTGACTTTTGGAAGGGGAGTTAGCTACAATGGTCTGTTGTCTAAACAGTGCTTTAGATACCACCGAAGGGGTGTAAAAATTCCAGTGCGCACTAGTATGATGTGCACTAACTGGCCCATATGGACCTTGCTAGTGCACACATGTTCTCTAGTGTGTGTTAGTGTAGTACTGTATCATACAGGGTTATATTAATGTGCATCAGGGAACCACGGCAGCAGTCAACAAAGGGTATGTCTAGACTTCAATCACAGGGTGTGATTGCAGAACTAGCTTTAAGTAGTGCATGCTTCTGACCAGGCCACCCGACTACTTCCTGAGATTTTTGGGGGGACGGGGAGGGGTCCTAGAGCAGTGAAGCTGTATGACCAAGATAACTAGGTTAAAGCTAGCTTGAATATGTCTACTTGAGCTTCAGTCACAGGCTAGGTATGTCTATATTGAAATCATAAAGTCATATTATTTGATGGGGTGGTCATTGCCTATTCAAGAATGAACAAACAGATCCTGTACGCAACAATATTTAGTAACTGTATGTTACTAAAACAACAACAAAAACCAATGAAACCATGACATGCCTCCTTGACTATTGCTTGTATCTTCTTTTGGTGACGACAGCATGGTTCTGAAGAGCATTTTTCTCTTTAATTTTACTGCTGCTTTTTTTGAATTGCATCTTCAAGTTATTCTGTAGACACAAAGGAAACCCAATATGAATCTGCATCTACTTCTGCTAAATTAGTTTCATACCAGAATTTTAATTAAAAAAAACAAACAGGTATCACAGATGACAAACATACAGGTTACCCATCAAACTCAGGTTGTTCTGAATGTTTCACTGGAATCTAAGCTTTAAATATTTCTACCTCTTCAGGCTGCAAAACCAACCTTTAAAAAGCTGACAACAGGATAGCGACAGATTGAAACAATAGCACCAGGACAAGTGAACTTCCCCCATCTTGTTGGATGAAACTTTTAGGCTTACTTACACCTCCTTAGTTGCCAAACTTGTTAACAGTGTCGCTGCTGAATGGTTATCAGACCTATCCATCAAATTATGCTTATCTGATGGGGCAGCATGTATTTGGCCTGTCTCAGTGTTCCATATAAAGCTGTAGCCAAATACATGCAACAGCAGCAGCAATGGTAATTGAAGTAAAAACCCAGTGCTTGTCTATACTGTCCTGCAGTTTGGCCTATGGAGGTGTGAATAGCAGCATAAATCAAAGTGGTGTGCTGTGACACCCTTGTGCAGATACTGCAAGCTCAAACAAACAGGTTCCTAGTTCGCGTCACTTTAACCCTCTTCAAACAAGACTATATTAACGGGAACTAGGATCCTTTTAGTTTGCACCTGTAGCATCTACATGGCAGAGTTATAGCATAGCACTTTGGTGTGCCCTACTATTCACACACTGTAGTCTGAAGGGTGGGGCAATTTAGACACAGACCAAGTTCTGTTCTAGTTTGGATGCCAGCAACTTTTCCATTAGCAACTGTCCATGTTCTTCGATGGGGGGATCAGATTTCACTAGAACTCCCTGTAGATTTCTTTTAACCCTGATCCTGAGTCATCCCTGTGATAGCAGAGTAATAACTGTCACTTACTTACAGGTGATAAAAAGGTAACCACATTTTGAATTAAAATCCACGATGGCTGTGTGAATGGTGACTTCCCCCAATATCCAAATACCACGCCAGTGCAGAAAGCTGCCTGTCTAGCACTTTCTGACAAGACATGTAAGAGAGACTTTAAATGGGTTTGTGTAAGAGTGCTACTCACCAGGGCTGGTCCAGTCATTCTCAGGAAGAAGAATCTGCTTCTTGTCATCATTTTTGGTTTCAGATATCACCATTGCTCAACAAGGATCTAATCAGCATCTTCCAGCACTACAGGGAACTGCTATTTCCAAAACTGAGGCCCCTGGTTTCAGCTAGGCCATCTCCATAAAGGGAGAGAGCGAAAACTGACTGTCCACAGATCCAAATTTATATTTAACTAACATCATGTCATATGTACCTAAGGGGTTTTCTAAAGTAATCACTTAATCAAGGCCTCCCAAGAGGATAAAGCCATTCTAGATATGACTAGCTGTCTATACTGTTCATGCACACTCCACACTAGAAGTCCCACATCAGAGAATGCACCTACAGTAACTCCTCACTTAACGTTGTCCTGGTTAATGTTGTTTCGTTATGTCGCTGACCTATTAGCGAACATGCTCGTTTAAAGTTGCGCAATGCTCCCTTGTAACATTTGGCAGCTGCCTGCTCTGTTCACTGCTTGCAGGAAGAGCAGCCCCTTAGAGCTAGCTGCTGAGAGTTTAGAACCAGGGTGGACTGGTAACGCCCCCATCAGCTCCCCTAAGTTCCCTGTGCGGCAGCCGCCCAGCAGGCTATCAATTGCAGGCAGTTCAGCTGTCCCTCCCCACATTGCTGAGTGCTGCTCCTGCCCTCTGCCTTGGAGCTGCTCCCGGGAGCCTCCTGCTTGCTGTGCAGGGGATGGCGGGGAAGAGGGATGCTGATGTCAGAGTGTCCCCCTCCCCCCACTCCTTTACCCCATCTCCACGGCGGGGGGGGGGAAGACACGAGACAGGACTCAGGATCAAGGCAGCATGATGGCAGCAGCTGCTGTCTCAACTTGCTGATCTATTTAAGAAGGCAGTGTATTTAAAGTGGGGTCAGCATACTTAAAGGGGCAATGTGTGTCTCCTCTCTCTCTCTCTAACACATCCACCCCATCCCAGCACTTTGGAAAGTGGAGGGAGTGGTGCGCTCCAGTGGAATAGCATGGGTTCATCATTATGTTCAGTTTCCACAGGGAATGTTTGCAACCACTGCCATGCATCTATTGTGTCACCTCCCTCCATTCCTGCTGCCTTGTAGAGTGTGAGGCTACATTAGCAACAATGTGTTAACCCTTGAGGGCTCAGTCGAGTGCTAGTTCATCATTCAGCAGTAAGGCATTCCCCAGGAAATATCCCACCCTCTGACTCCACCACCTCAACCAAGCTTCACAATCATGATTGCTGTGTACAGTATTAAATTGTTTGTTTAAAACTTATACTCTGTGTGTGTATATATAATGTCTTTTGTCTATCAAAAAAAATTTCCCTGGAACCTAACTCCGTCCCTCATCCCATTTACATTAATGCTTATTGGGAAACTGTATTCGCTTAACATCATTCTGCTTAAAGTAGCAGTTTTCAGGAACATAACTACAACGTTAAGCGAGGAGTTACTGTATTTTAACAAGGTCAAAATAATAGGAGTTTTAACTATCCCTTACTGGAAGTTCAAATGGGTTCGCTCCTCTTAAATGTGTTTTCCTGCATCTAAAAGGAGCAGCGGTCTTTGGTTGTGGGTTTGGTTTTTTTGTCATTTATGGATTAATGGCTCTCTTGTCCTTCAGTCCTAGAATGCTCCCATCTGGTTCCATTGGGCTCTTTCCCATGACATATACATCCATCAATGAATGAATGGAGATTATCTCAGAGAGCTGGAAGGGACCCTGAAAGGTCATCAAGTCCAGCCTCCTGCTTTCATTAGCAGGACCAAGTACTGATTTTGCCCCAGATCCTGAAGTGGGCCCCCCTCAAGGATCGAATTCACAACCCTGAGATTAGCAGGCCAATGCTCAAACCACTGAGCTGTCCCTCCCCCCTGCACAAGAAGGCCCGTGTGTCCAGGGGGAGGAGAGTGAGTACTAGTCACCGTGTTTCAGGGATATGTGTTCTCTCTGTGTGGGAAGGGAGGAGATGTTTACAGCCATGTGGGGGGCATAGCAAGTGCTGCCTTCGGGCCTCGTAGAGTCAATGGAATCCATGGGTACGTATGGATCCACTGTTCCAGATCTCAGGGCCATTTGGTGCGCACACAACTACACCGTGAACCTCTTTCGCTACAAGCACAATTCAGGTATTACACTGTCAGTAACACCCAAGGTTGCAATCTAGATGTACCCTAGGTCTCTTTCTCTCCCTGTTATTAACCCATTTAGTACACACCATTGAATGTCATCTTTGCTTCTGAGTCAACACCCATTTTTTCCTGTTTCAGGACAGGTTAACTGACTGTAACAGAGGTGTTCTCAGTGTCTTTTCCTAGATTAGGTTTGATTTTTCTGCTTTCAAGTATATTGATTTGCATTTAATAAGTTTTCTTGCCCCATTCCACTGACTACATTTGACCATTACATATTTGCAAAATTAATATACGTTGAGCCCACTGCTTATTAACACAAAGGCCTCTTTACACTTCCCTGCTAGAGAAAATGGATCTAGACAAGGTTGCAAGTCACACTGTCTACGTGTTGTAAAGGGACCTTAGTGTAAATGAGACTCAGGGTTCCCTCTCTTCCCAGTTGCAAGAAGGAAGCTCTCCTGTTACCATGTGCATGACAATGGCCACCTTTCCCAGACCTGCTTACTATTACACCTCTACCTCGATATAGCGCTGTCCTCGGGAGCCAAAAAATCTTACCGTGTTATAGGTGAAACCGCGTTATATCAAACTTGCTTTGATCTGCCGGAGTGTGCAGCCCCGTCCCTCCGGAGTGCTGCTTTACCGCATTATATCCAAATTCGTGTTATATCGAGTCATGTTATATTGAGGTAGCAGTGTACTTAGTTTTACCAACAGACTCGCAGCATAACTTCCAGAATACTAAATATTAATTTAACCCTTTTTTTTAAAAAAAGCAGACATGGTTCTTACTGGGCAGGCACAGAAATGTAGGGCTGGGAGGGACTTCAAGAGGTCATCTAGTCCAATCCACAATAAGGCAGGATTAAGTAAACCTAGACCATCCCTGACAGGTATCTGTCTAACTTGATGGGGATTCCACAACCTCCCTAGGTAACCTGTTCTAGTGCTTAACTATCCTTACAGTTAAAAAGTTTTTTCTAATATCAACCTAAATCTCCCTTGCTGCAAACTAAGCTAATTACTTCTTTTCCTACCGTGGGTGGACATGGAAAACTGTTGATCCCCTTCTTCTTTACAACAGCCCTTTAGTATTTGAAGGCTGTTATGTCTTCCTTCAGCTTTCTCTTCTCTAGACTGAATATGCTCAATTCTTTCAAGCTTTCCTCATAGGTCAGGTTTTCTAAACCTTTTTTCATTTTTGTTGCTCTCCTCTGGATCCAACTTATCCATATCTTTCTCAAGGTGTGGTGCCCAGATTTGGAGACAGTGCTTCCTTCAGCTGATGCCTCACCAGCATCAAGCAGAGCGGGACAATTACATATGACACTTCTGTTAATACATCCCAGAATGACACTTGTTTTTTCCTCAACAGCACCAAACTATTGACCCTTATTCAATCTGTAATGCACTATAACCACTAGAACCTCTTCTGTAGTGCTGCTGCCTCGCCAATTCTTCCCTATAGCTCCATCCACGAAGGGGAATGAATGCTGCAGTCGGACGAACATTAACAGACCTTTGTAGATTTCACCCTTAAAATGGGCTGGGCTTGGAGGGAATCATGCCCTATGAACAATCCCCTTTTCACAAAAAATACACGGAGCTGCAACATACACAGACTTTTTTGTCCTAAACCTGTTGCCCTGTAGAGGAGAGTATAGGGATTGTTGCATTTGGTTTTAAGCTTATTCCCCATATTTCCCACTCCCAGTGCAGGACTCAGAGTGCAAAACATATTGAAGATAGCCAACAGAAGTTTCTCCTGGAGTCATTAAATATGAAATTCTCACATTCCTCTTTGTGGTAGAATTAGGAGACCAATTTATCATACAATATTACTTTAATTTATGGTCTTTCATAGTTTGCTAATAAGTGTATCACTTCAGAGGAGTATTTATATCCAACTAACAAGTGTCTCTGTTAGCCACAGCTGGCGTGGGATTAATCATAAACGAACATGCTGATTTTCATGAATTTATAGCTCAACAGAGGTGGAGAAACAAAAGTAGTCTATTGAAAGAGAAATTCTAAGTTATGACAAAGCAGTTACTCAGTTCCAGTAAGAACATACTTCATAAGATAGGCTGAAATGGTTTTATGTCATTCTTGCTTATAGGATGACTAGTTAGGCTGTTCACTGTTGGATTATTCACTCTGGTTTTACATTTTATTTTGTTATGAAGCAGCTTTCATAAATGCCAAGCAGGACATCTGTCTTCTCTCTAACACAAAGACAGATACAAAGGCATCTGTCAACATGAAGTGGAGTAAATCACACATCTGCTGTATTCAATAGTTGAAAATCTGCTTATCCTGAAAACTGTTACTCACATTTTGCAAATATGATGCAAGCAGCATACTTCTGATTGTGTGTGTTGCAACTCATGACAGAGCCAACACTGCCTTTTCATGTTCAACAATGAGGGGTCAAACCTTCAACATCTTGAACTACTGCAGTAATTTGTTATCCATATGTATAGCTATGACATTTAATCTAAATTTTATAAGCAATATACAACTTAACTGCCCTCAGTCCAGTTTCTTGGAAACTAAGTGGTGCAATTGCAGTTTCTTGAGAACTAAATTCTACAGTTAATAAGAAAACTTTCCATAGCTGGGGGAAAAAAACCAAACCTGTTCTGTGCTGAACCAGTATACACTTCTATATACTTGTCTTTAATTTAATGAATCAAGTACATCCTGAAATTAAGACTCATAGGACTCAGAAGGAACCATCGTGATCATCTAGTGTGACCTCCTGCACATTGCAGGCCACAGAACCTCATCCTGTAACAGATCCCTCACCTCTGACTGAGTTACTGATGTCCTCAAATAATGGTTTAAAGCAGGGGTCGGCAACCTTTCAGAAGTGGTGTGCCAATTCTTCATTTATTCACTCTAATTTAAGGTTTTGTGTGCCTGTAATACATTTTAATGGTTTAGGTGGTCTCCTTCTATAAGTCTATAATATATAACTAAACTTTTGTTGTATATAAAGTAAATAAGGTTTTTAAAATGTTTAAGAAGCTTCATTGAAAATTAAATTAAAATTCAGAGCCCCCTGGATCAGTGGCCAGGACCTGGGCAGTGTGAGTGCCACTGAAAATCAACTCGCGTGCCGCCTTTGGCACACATGCCATAGGTTGCCTACTCCTGGTTTAAAGACTTCCGGTTACAGAGAATCCACCATTTACACTAGTTTAAATCAGCACATGACCCGTGCCCCACACTGCAAAGGAAGGAAAAAACTCCCAGGGTCTCTGTCAATCTGACCCAGGGGAAAATTTCTTCCTGAACCCCAAATATGGCAATCAGTTAGACCCTGAGCATGTGGGCAAGACCCACCAGCTAGACACCTGGGAAAGAATTTGCTGCAGTAACTTAGAGCCCCACCCCCCTCAATCTAGTGTCCCATCACCAGCCATTTGAGATATTTGCCACTAGCAGTCAGAGATTGGCTACATGCCACTGTTGCCAGTCTCATCGTTCCACTCCCTCCATAAATGTATCAGGCTCAGTCTTGAAACAAGTTAGGTTTTCTGTCCTCACTGCTCCCCTTTGTTACCACTGGAAATGGCCAAATCCTTCAAAGGGCCAGGCAAGACCCACTTGTTCACACAGGACTTGTGACCATCTCGGTTCAATGCCAGGGAGCGTAGAATGCCAGTGGGTCAGCACCTTGTGCAACCCGGGGCTGCTCAATGCCAAGGGTCCAGCACCTCTAGTCAAATCTCAGTCTGTGGGAGGGCTGGTGGGGAGTGAGGACAGGAGGGGAGCTCAAGTGGGGCAAGGGGCTAATGAACAAGCTCCTCCCATCTAAAGATCTGGGCTCTAGTGGCTTTGGTCACAAGGGAAAAGGAATAATTTAATGGCATCTCATCCTGGCCTTTAGGGAAGCACCACCGGTTTTCCATCATCTCAGGAGACGACCAAGGGTGAGGTTAGCAGGGAGGGCTGGGCAGGCCAGGGTTGGGGTGCAGCAGCAAAGCTGGATGAGGGGGGCCCAGGACTCACAGAACATGGGAAAACCCCAAAATAGAACAGCAAGGGACAGAGAGATGGCAGCTGCCCCTGCATACAGACGCTGGAGGCTTCACCTCTGCAGAGCTGGAGGGAGTTCAATATTTCTGAACTAGTGTGGCAATAAAGGCAGTAGCCCCAGCTGTCCTCTGTCCTAGGAGCCTAAGCCTGGCTCTGCTCCAAGGGTCACTGTGTGGCCTGTTTGCTACAAGGTCAGCTGGCCAGTATCAGTCACTATATCCACAGCCTCACTTCCCAGCTCCCACTGTATGTCATAATGATCAAAATTTACCTTCCAGGTGACATTTCCCTCAGGGCTCTGATTGAGGTTGGACAGCTGGAAGTTCCAGTAAAAGCAGCAAAGAGTCCTGTGGCACCTTATAGACTAACAGACATATTGGAGCATGAACTTTCGTGGGTGAATACCCACTTTGTCAGATGCATGGAAGTTCCAGATCATTCATTTCTTCAGAAATAGTGCATTCATTAACCTATGGCACCAAATGGAAGGGAACACTGTTACAGATGTGACACTATTGCAAAAAATTTGTTATATTTATAAGAGCCCCTTGGAATCCGAACTCCATTAATTTAGCCTGACAGGTTTACGAATCGTGCATATTCACAGGTTAGTTACTGTAGGATTGCTTATGCATACTGCCATGTATTTCATTTTATTTTTTTAAATACAGATACAAGTATTGAAGCATTTGTTTTGAAAATAAAGCACATAAAAAGAATTAAAATAGAGATCCAAGAAAAGCTTAAATTTGAGGCCTTTTCACCTCAGCTGTGCCCTCTAACTTGAAAGATGTCAGAATGACAGCCAGCCATCTTCCCTCAACAGAACAATTCCCTGATCTGCCAACTTGCCCTAAACCCTCTCATGGAGGGATCCCATCTAGGAGTAAAAGATTAATTTTGTTTCCATGCCCATTTAATTCTTTCCTGCTCTATTGAGATGCCCAGAAGATGCCAACTAGATTCAGTTGTGATGATTTTATGATACGGACCGAGAAATGCGCCAGCTAGCCACTTGAGTTATGTCTGCAGCTGTAAGTACACAGAAGTTGGGAGGTGTAATTTCCAACTCGATAGATGTATACACACTAGTTCTGCTTGAGCTAGCACACTAAAAATAGCAGTGTGGCTGCAGAAGCCTGGGCGGTGACTTGGGTTAGCCACCCAGGTTCGTACCTAGGATCTCAGACAGGATTGTACTTGGGTGGCTAGCTCATCACAATCACACAGCCATTTTTAGCACACTGGCTCAAGTAGCATCTACCTGAGTGAGAATCTCATCTTCCAGCTACCGGGTAGACATACCTTACATTGCAATCAGGAGGTATGATTAGAACACATGCAGACATACCCAAGCTAGCTTGAATCTAGCTAGCCCTGCCTGCCCAGGACCCTGGGTACATACTCGAGAAGCTGCCACCCATGCTAACATGGCTTCACTGCTATTGTTACTCAGGCTAACTAGATCAAAGCTAGCATGGGTATGTCTACATGTGCTGTAATCACATCTCCTGATTGCTGCAGGGTAGACATACTCTAACTAAAAACTTTCAATCTCTGCTGATCCAGGGCCTGATTCAAATTGGCCACCCAGAGGTGAAAACTCTCCATTTTTTCATCATTGATTACCTGAGCGATCCATTCTCTTCTACGTTATTGCTATTTTGCTATTTTTCTTTTCTTTGCATCTTTTACATTTCAAAATGAGCTTAATTAAAATGAGAAATGGGGTTGAGGAATTAACAATCTTAGTCAGTTGGCAGGAACCACTATTGGTTTATTTATTATTTTTTTAAAGCACATACACACTATCACCAATTACACAGGACGTGCAAAGAATGTCAAAGCCAAGTCACTCTCCTGTGCTGTGAATGCCTTTGCTTGTTGCTTCCTCTAAAAACTGCTAACTTTTCATCAAGTATTTGCAAACATCTCAGCTCCCTAGCAGCTTCCATATCTCCCTTAGGAATTTGAAAAGTAAGATCAGGGAAGCCACTTCTTAACCACTGGGACTGTTTTAGCAAATGGGTAACTGAAACCAGTAATCCTATTTATTTTAAAGCAAAATAATAATGTCTTCAGGTGAACTTGAACAAAGCTGTTGTTCTGTAGTGTATGCACCTTTGACTCTGGAGAAAGAATGGATTAGATCTTGTGAAAGTATAAAGAAATAGCTTGTCCAACTAGAAGCGCTGGTTAACAGGAAGAGCACAATGAGTTCCTAATAATAATAAAGATGTGGCTTTTGGACCATATGTTAAAAGAGATGTCCTGAATGAGAAGTGACCTGAGCAAACTTGAAATCATTTTAGCTCTTCGAGTGATTGCTCATATCGATTCCAAATAGGTGTGCATGCGTTACGTGCACAGTTGTCAGAAAGTTTTTCCCCTAGCAGCACCCGTTGGGTCAGCTGTGGAACCCCCTGGAGTGGTGCCTTCATGGCGCTCAACATATGACCCTGCTGACCTGATGCCTCCTCAGTTCCTTCTTACCACCAGTGATGGTTGTTGGAACTATGGCGTCTTGCTCAGCGAGTTCTACCACGTTTCCCTAGCCTAGTTTGTTCTTTGTTCGTTATATGTTAGTTTAATTTTTAGTTAGTGTTGTACTTGGCAGTTAGGCTGGGGGGTTTACTTTCCATCCCAACAGCATTTTCTTGGGAGGGCTTTCAGGCCCAAGTCCCACCTCAAGCCCATGCCAATGGGCGACCCTTATGACACTTGTCTGAAGTGTCTGGGGGAGGCTCACCTAGCCGATGAGTGCAGGATTTGTAAAAGGTTTTGCCCCAGAACCAAAATGGAGCGAGACTTTTGTCTCAAGCAGCAACTTATGGAGGCGGCACATAGACCCCAGCCTCCACTGGCGTGGCAGGACCTAGCGCTGAGTTCTTCGGTGCACAGCGCCCTGGCGACAGTCTCTGGCAGAGACCCGAGGCATTGCTGCTCCCCAGTGCTGAAACCGTCAGGATCGACCTGGCACCGCTCCTACTCCCCGGTGCAGAAGCAGCACCGGAAGCAAGGGAGGAGCAGCTCTCCGTCCCAGAGGCCCACCCTTCTGGAACCAGCCACCATCTACCCCCGGACACCTTTGTGGCTGCAAGGAACCTCGTTGCCATGACAGCACCGAGGTCACCCATGATTCATACCAAGCCTCCAGTACCACATCATATGGCACTGTCTTGAGGCAAACCAGTGACACTCCGACCCTCAGCACCGCTCAGAGTCCCAGCACTGCTCGCAATTGCGGCACCAGTCGGACTTGTGGCACTGCACCAGGTCACGCCAGTGCTCCTGGTCACAACCTCGATCCACACGTCAGTCCCCAACACGCAGCAGGTCCCAGATCCGGCACCAATGCCGCTCAGCGATCCCGTGCAGCTCCAGATTGCAGCACTGCTCCTCAGCCTCACAGCACCGCTTGCCAGATCAGCTCCGCTCGGCACCACCCTGGCCCTTGCAGTCCCAATCCTGGTCTTCGGACTCAGAGGCAGGATCTAGGTACTCAGAGCGGGGCCGACACAGGTCAGACTGTGGATGTTCTGAGGTGGGGGCAGGGCCGTGGCCTATGCAGTGGCGAGACCAGCACAGTGGCTGTTCTGGACCCCGTGGGCGTACCACCAGGCCCAGGGCACCTAGTCTAAAGGCTTCTGATGGGCCACCTCTGAATTCCAACTCTGGTTCCTGAGCCTGGCCCAGCCAGCAAGACAGATCACGAGGTTCCCGATGAGCAGGAGGGACAGGAGGACCCTGTTCCCCCATTAGCCTCCTTGTCCTCCTCCCCAGACAAGGCCATTGCAGGCATTTCCGTCTCCGAACCGCCTCGCATAGACAGCCATGCCCACCAGGACCTCCTTTGCAGAGTGGCATGCAACATGGGTTGGCAGGCCGAGGAGGTGGTGGAATCAGAGGACCCAGTGGTGGACATTTTGGCTCCAAAGGTCTGTCGAGGGTGGCTCTGCCTCTCATCAAAACTATACAGGTCGATGACAAGACCATCTGGCAGACCCTGGCCTTCATCCCTCCCACTGCCAAAGGCATTGAGAGGAAGTACTTCATACCCTCAAAGGGGTATGAATACCTCTTTATGCACCTGCAGCCTTGTTCATTGGTGGTTGCAGCAGTAAATGAAAAGGAGAGGTAGGGGCAACAAGCCCCAGCGCCTAAGTCCAAGGAGGCCAAATGCCTGGACTTGTTTGGATGTAAGATGTACTCCACTGGGGGGGGATCCAGCTCAGGCAATTCTGAGCCAATATAACTTCAACTCCTGGAACTAAAGGCTCAAGTTCAAGGAGTTTGTGCCAACTGAGTCCAGGGAGGAGTTTGGAGCTATAGTTGAGGAGCGCAAGGCAGTGGCATGGACCTCTTTATAGGCCTCACTGGACGCTGCAGACTCGGTGGCATGCACCTTGTCCTCTAGTATCGCCATGAGGTGCACCTCATGGTTGCAAGCCTCCTACGCTTCATGGTCAACCACAACCATTACCAATTCACTGTCCTACCATTCGGCCTCTCACCAGCCCCCCGAGTGTTCACCAAGTGCATGTCGGTCGCGGCTACTTTCCTCCGTCGTCAGCAGGTGCAAGTAGACCCCTACCTTGATGACTGGTTGCTCAGGGGCCACACCAAGGTACAGATGCAGTCCCAAATCCATTTGGTCAGGTGCACCTTTGAGCAACTGGGTCTCCTCCTCAATTTGGCAAAGTCAACCTTGAAACTGACCCAAAGAACAGAATTCATTGGGGCAGTGTCAGACTTGGTTCAGGCGTGAGCCCTTCTGCTGGAGTCCCAATGCCAAGCCATCATGGACATAATTCAAAACCTCCAGCAATTCCCAATCACAACAGCAAGGGGGGTCCCCGAGTCTCCTCGGCCACATGCTGCTTGGACTTACGTGACCCGACACGCCAGGCTGCAGCTCAGACCGTTGCAGGCATGGCTCACCTTGGCCTACCACCCGGGGCACAACAGCTTGAACTCAGTGGTCACGGTGCCAGGGCAGGTCCTCGTGTCCCTCCACTGGTGACTCAACCCCCAAGTGGTGTGCGAAGGAGTCCCCTTCCACAACCCTCAACCTTCCTTGTCTCTGGTTACGGACGTGTTGGCTCTGGGATGGGGTGCACATCTTGGGGACCTCCATACACAGGGCCTGTGGTCACAGGACGAGCTCTCCCTATATATCAACATCAAGGAGCTGAAACAGCAGGCTTGGTGGCATCCTCCATAAGAGTACACCTAGCTGCCATCTTGGCCTTCCACGCAGCAGTGTCTGGTCAATCTGTCTTTGCCAATCCAAAGATTTGGACCACCTACGTCCCCAGATCCGGCAGCCTGTTCCTGCATGGAACCTATTCTGTCTGCGAGAAGGGTGTCAGAGCTAAAGGCCCTCACCTCTGACCCACCTTACATGGTTTTCCATAGGGATAAGGTGCAACTCAGGCCGCACCCAGCCTTTCTCCCCAATGTGGCGTCACACTTCCACACCAGTCAGGACATTTTCCTGCACATCTTTTACCCTAAGCCTCATGCCAGTAGCTGTGAGCAGAGGCTGTACTTCCTTGATGCGCGACAAGCCCTAGCTTTCTACATCGAGCACACTAAGCCGTTCAGAAAGTCAAACCAGTTCATAGCGGTGGCAGACCAGATGAAAGGGCTCCTGGTCTCACTTCAAAGAATATTCTCCATGATCATGTTGTGCATTCGCACGTGCCCCAGCTCTTATGGCACACTCCATGAAGGCCCAGGTCCTGATCCAAGAAATCTGCAGGGCAGCAACTTGGTCCTCGGTGCATACCTTCACATCTCACTATGCCATCATCTGGCATGCCAGAGACGATGTGGCTTTTGGCAGAGAGGTGCTGCAATCAGCATTTTCTTAACTCTGACCCCACCACCTAGGTAAGGCTTGGGAGTCACCTAATTGGAATCAATCTGAGCAATCATTCGAAGAAGAAAAAACAGTTACTCACCTCTCGTAACTGCTGTTCTTTGAGATGTGTTGCTCAGATCCATTCCAAACCCGCCTGCCTTCCCTTCTGTTGGAGTAGCTGGCAAGAAGGAACTGAGGAGGCGCTGGGTTGGCAGAGTCAGATATTGAGCGCCATGAAGGCGCAACTTCAGGGGGCTCTACAGCTGACCCAACGGGTGCTGCTAGGGGAAAAACTTTCCAATGATTGTGCATGCAGCGCGTGCACACCTAACTGGAATGGATATGAGCAACACATCTCAAAGAACAACGGTTACAAGAGGTAACTGTTTTTTTTTTTAAAGGTACAAGATTGAGAACTCTAAAAGTCAAAGTCCTCAAGTTACAGACTAGGTGTACTAATGTGTGTCTGTGGTGGTCCCTCAGATTTGGGTGTGGAGGGAGGCCACTCTGTGCTGCTGCGTCTGGCCAACAAGCGGTTTATGGCTCTGGCCCTTAGGTAGGGCAGAACACCCAATAGGCGAAAGGCTCAGGCCCTCAGGTAGGGTGGGGCACCAAATAGACTCTCGCCTGTTGTCCTAGATCAGGCAGACTAATACAGACCTCCTGGCCTGAGATGGGCATGCTGGAACACTAGGGGAGGTTGACAGCAAGGAGTAGGGGTAATGGTCCACCCTACTCCACTGGGTCCCAGTCCGGTTACTGCGGGCAGGGGAGGTGCCAAGTCATCACCTACGCCAGCCCCTTCTCAGCCAGGGCCACCTCCGACCTTCATTGGGGGGGCTGCTGCTCCCAGCCCTGGCTCTGCAGGCAATTCCCCCCTGACTCATGCAGGGAAGGGGGCAGAGGGGAAAAGCAGCAGGGGCGGCTCTATGTATTTTGCCACCCCAAGCATGGCGCTCAGGCGTCTTTCGGCAGTATGCCTGTGGGCGGTCCGCTGGTAACGCAGATTTGGTGGCGTGCCTGCAGGAGGTCCGCCAGTCCCGTGCCTTCGGCGTACCTGCTGCCAAATTGCCACCGAAACCACGGGACCAGTGGACGTCCCGCAGGCAAGGCGCCGAAGGCAGCCTGACTACCACCCTCACAGCGACCGGTAGGCTGCCCCTGTGGCTTGCTGCCAGAGGCACGCGCTTGGTGAGCTGGTGCCTGGAGCCGCTCCTGATAGCAGTGTGCGACAGGGAGAGGGAAAGAAGACTGAATGGGGGTGGGGCATCAGGGGCAAGGGATAGGGCAGGAGCAAGGCCTCAGGGGAAGGGACGGGGCAGAGATGAGGTCTGGGGGGGAGGGGTCCTCAGAGGAAAGGGGAGGTTCCGGCACTCCTGCTGGAGTGTCTGGTTTTTAAATATTACAAAGTTGCCAACACTACCTCCATCTCCTCGGTGTATTCAGCAAGTGGCAGTTCAGGAAGCTTCTTGGGGTCCCTGTCGGTAGACAGTTTTGGCAGTTCCTCCAAGTCCTCAGTACCGCAGGGATCCTCTTCAGGTTCCTGCTCAAACAGTGGCTGGGAGACATCTGCCTCCTTCGGCGGCTCCCGCCAACTGACTTGCAGGGCCTGCCTTTTATATTTCCAGTCATGCCCCTCTGCTTCTGGCAGGAGGGCGGGGCTGGTTCCGTCCACCAGGGGGAGCGTAGTGGTCCCTCATGCTCTGGTTCAGAGGGAGGCCACTCTGTCTCACTATAGTCTCCAAAGTACTGTTAGTTAACCCTCAGAGGGGTGTTCTATGCCAGTTCTCTCCATAACTTCCTTTCTGGTCACAAGGTGGGTCAGTCAGAAATATGGTTTAAAATTACATGCAAAAATGACACATTGAATGCAGCATTAATGTTTTGAGGTCAAGTGCTCAGGTGTCAAGAAATTCTGAAGTTCTTTGAAAAACATGAGGTTCTTGCATCTGAGAGACTTCCATGGCAAAACTGGCTGAGTTTATAATAAAAAAATCATGCTTTTGTTCCTGCCAGGCGTCCTGCCAGCTTATAAATTCATCTGGAACTTGAGAGGCAAACTGTGTCCTTTCAGGATGATGCAGTTCTGTAGTAAAAATATTTCCTTGGTCAAATAGTGCCTTCATTTACACTTGTGCAACCGTATTGTTTAATCCAACACACAAACACTTTCCCCTGGGACATACAGGGAAGTATAAAAGGATGGTAAAATTCTCCTATAGCCTCACCCTGTTGGCTAATGTCTGAACCCTATCAATTTTCAGAGGAAGTGTGAGAAATGCCTGAGGGAATGCTTAAGGTCGAGCCAATAATGGACCCTCCCACAGCCACTAAACACATCATTAAGAAAAGAGAAGTCAATTAAGGCAGGAGGGATATTCACGCACTTATTTACATTTGGAAAAGCTGCTCCTTCCTGCAGTTAACTCCCATCCTCTCATTAAATATCCCCCACTCTCCAAGCAAATCAAATCAATCAGCTCTTCCTTCATCAGAAAAATCAGTTTCATTCCCATATCATCAATATAATTGAACCTGCCTCACATCAAATCAATTCAACCCTCTTTGACAGCTGAAAATTAAGTCAGAGGTCTATCACCTACTTCATATACATTGAGATCTTCTTCCAGGTTGTGAATTACAAGATATATGGCCCAAGTGGGAATTAAATGCTGGTCCATCAGGTCCCACAGCGAAGTTAGGAAATGCACAATGCAAAACAAAGCTGCCTGGCCTTTGAAGTGAGGAGGTGCTCTCTTTAAAACCTTCTCACTAGGCTGCAATCTCACAACCTCAAGCTCCAAGGCAGCCAGGTCCTGGGAATAAGGGGTTCTGGTACTGCAGGAATATCGTCTGTGTGAGGATCCATCAGGACACAGGTGCAGAAGGTTTAATTTCTCTCTAGATACAAATAATCAGTGCTTCCCTCCTGATCTAAAGTGTTTGATGTGAGGGGTGGGCAGTGTGCAGTGATGCTTTGCTGTTGCAAGGGAGGGGCAGAAAGCAGAGAGCTGGCTGACCTGGGGGATTCAGGACTGGTTGGCTGGGCAGAGCACAGAAACTGCTTCAACTGGGCCGCAGAGATCTTTAAAAGCCCCAGAGCTTGGGCAACTTGTGGGGGGAACTCAGATGAGGAAGTCAGGACTAGGCCCCAGAATAGCTTGGCATAGCGGGGGTGTGAATGTGCTGAGACCTACCAGCAACCATGCGGAGGGATTTGTGGGGGAGGGAAGAACCATTTCACTGAAAAAAAGGCTCTAGAGCAAAAGTATGAGAAGAAAATAAATGGATCCAAAACTGCCCAAAACCTCTGGTAACACATCTGGTGGGGAATCCCCCAAATTGGGGCTTACCTGGTCCACTGTCCCTGGTGTCTGGGGCAAAGACTGAAGATAATGATTCTCACGACTGATGTCCTTCTTTATCTACTCCAGATGTTCTTTCTCCTGGCTCTTTCTTCTCTGTAGCATGTTTCTTCTTTTTCCTTTCCACTCTGCCCCTTTGTTATATCTCCTGTCTTCCTGCTAGAAGAGGGAAGAAAGAGGAAGGATTAGTGGGGATCCAGTTATGGTGGAGACTGTGAGGCAGATTATACTGTTGGCCAGGAAGGCTTTATTAGAAGTTTTGTCTTTTAGGGTGTATAACTCTGGGAAAGGAGTAGCTGATTAGGGTAGATCATATACACTGAACCAAAGGTTATATTTAACACCTAAGTAAAAAGGGCCTTATTTCCAGAAGTGCTTGGCACTTTGGTGATATGCCTCTTCCACCAATGAAATAATCTCAGTGAGTACACTGAAGACCCATGCCTCCTGCTGAAGGAGTGAAGGATTTCAGTCTGGATAGCTCTTGTGTGCACATTGATAGAGGAGGAGGTTACTTGCCTGTAACTGGAGGTTCTTCAAGATGTTTAGTCCCTATTTGTATTCCACTGATGGTTATGCACATGGCACATGCACATAACTCTCAGTGGAATACAACAGGGACAATCACTCGAAGAAGGTGTTCCCTTGTTGCTTTGGCAAATAAGTGGCCACTTTGTTTTCAGCCATATTTTTATGAAGATCAATTTCTTCCATACTTCTTTTTTTCACAAGGTTAATTGGGGGACATTTAGCCATCAGCTATGCTATAAAATACTGATAAAATCTGAAGAATTCCAACATATTACAGCTGATCACACCTTATTTACATCTCTGTAGTTAATTATCTAGCAATCATTCAACATATCATTACTCAAGGACTATTATTCTCTCTCTCTCATATAGATGTGATATAGAATGATATATTTCTATAAAAAAACTCCGACTGAGAAAAGGTTGTTAAGTGAGGATGATGAATGTGAATTTCTGAATGTAAGCACTAGATCCTTGTATGCTGTGTTAGGTGATAGACTGTTTATAGTTACCACAAGCCAAATGTATCTTTCAGGAATTTATGAAGTTGCTCATTTAGATTTTAAGTATATAAAAATAATTGATGTTTTGACTTGCAACAGAGGAAAGACATGCGCAGGTGTTCTGGAAGCATGTTTATGTTTGGTGAGAGGAAGTACTGGCCTCTGAATCAACCACAAGGAAGGGGAACACCGAATATGTTGAAAACACCAGCCTGGCCCTTCCCCCGCATCTTCAGGATCTGTGCTTGCTACTTATTCCTTCTGCTTTGTCACTGTCAAAGTCAACATGCCGGCTTTCTCCTTCTGAGGGACCCAGCTTTTTCCTTTGAAGGGACAAGAACCCTAAAGAGAAGCCCCATGTCAAGATTTTCTCCAAGTCCATTTTGAATTACTTGATGGTGAAAATTCATAGCTTGGATATAGATACTGAAGTTGAAACCCTGGCTAATGGGGCCAGGATTTCACCGACTCGGGTTCAGTTTTCTTCTCTTTGTCAGATTTACAGTGAGACGAGATCATCTCTGAGAGCAGACAACATCTAACTATGTTTGTGCAAACTGTGCTAACAGCAGTCAGGCTCACAAGGTTGCTCCTTCAAAGGTTCTAACACTTTCCCTGATCTATGTAGACAGGTTTCTTTGGCTGTTCATTTTTCCTGGGCATAGTGTTTCAAAACTCTAACACAGACCAAAATAGCTAGAAAGGGCATTTCTTTGCTTTGAAAAGCAGAGTTTTCCAGCAAACCTTCTCACATCCCGCCCCACCATGTTCAAACAAAATAGGCCAAATTCATTCTTGGCTTAAATCCACTGACGTCAGTGGAGATGGATCAATTTGGCCAGTGGTCCAAATTAATTGGTGACTTTAATTGCAAAGCAAGTTACATATGAGATATCAGTGGGTCAAAAATATATGTAAGTGTTGAAGTGGTGTAACTTGCACCAATTTGGCATTCACTGGCTATGGAAAATGAGTGTAAGGTGTATGCAGAGGTGGCAAAAGGAACAGAATCAGAGTAGGAATAACGTGTGGAGTGGGAAAGGGAGATTGATTTTATAAGTTCCTGTTAGTTATCTTTCCTGCTGCACCCTTTCTGTCCCCTTGCCATGGGAAATACATTATTTCTTCACATGAATGCCAAATTGGAGCAAGTTACATTTACATTTACACCCTCAATTAATTTATCCCAAAAACTTTAATGGGAGTTGAAGCAACTTACTCTAGAGATGAGTTTGGCCCAATCATTTAAGAGATTCAACTCACTCAATGATTTTAAGATGACGAAATATAACCTGGATGAACAACATGACAGTCTAGTACTTTTACACACTGAGGGCTAGCAAAAATTCTATTGCAGCTCCTCAGTTTTCATTTGATTAATTACTTGTAGCTCCCTGACCACTCCAGAAAGAGCATCATCCAGAGAACAGAACACCTTAAGCAACAGAAACGGCAATACAAACCAGGAATCAATAATAAAAGTTAACAGTAGGTTCATTTATTCAATCTTCTTTTAAACAGACTGCAATTTTTAAAATACATGCTAAATGGTAAGATTGTCTTCAAATCTGAGATCATGCTCCTCTTTGAATCATAAAAGAGAAGGCCAAGAATTTTCAGAAGTGGCTATTGATTTTGGTTGCTCAACTTGAGACCCATTTTAAGAAGGCTGGTTTTCATTAGGTGAGTGCTCAGCAGCACTTTCTGAAAATCAAGAACCTGTAAGGTGTCTCAAGTTGGGCATTCACAAATTGAGGCAGCTAATATCATTAGTCCCTTTGGAAAATCTTGGCCAAAATGAGTTAATTAAAAGGCATTAATAGACTTGTGTTAGATATGAGATATATTTATACTATTATTATTTATAATACAGCAATGTCTAGATGTCCCAACCAAGACTGGGGCCTCATTGTGCTAGGCACTCTATAAAAATCACAGTGAGAGACAGTATCTGCCCCAAAGAACTTACAGGTTAAAAACCCAAGACAGACAAAGAATGGGTGGGGAAACAGTGATGTGAAGATGGGTAGACTTGCCCTGCAGGTCAGGGGCAGCATCAGGAACAGGAGGCAGAGTCTCTTACTCATAGTCCACTGTCTTATCCACTGGGCTATGCTGGCTCCCCAACTCTGTAATTGCTTTTGGAGATGATAAAGTTTCCTTGAATACAAATATATCTTTACAAGTCACAGAAGTGAACAATTCATATTATCTCAAAACTGTTAGTACCAGTGTACAATAGCTTGATTGAGAAATTTTCTGAAGTCACAATCATTCAGGAGTTCAAAAACACTGAAGAACAATATAATGACTAAATCTTAGTAGGTCATGCTTAAAAACAATGCACAACACAGTTTGTCATAGTGGGAAGACAGATTGCCTCCTACATGCAAGATACAGATGACATTTACATCACATTCATTTTCAGCATCCCAAGTTAATATATATTTCTGTCTCCATTTCCAATTCATTTTTAGGCATCCAGGTGCTTGACACTAGTCCCCCTCAGATTCTATGCATGATCCCCAGCTGCTACCATTTTATGAGGCAGCTAAGTAAAGTAACAGATACTATCGCCTGCTGGTAACAGTGCTAGAACATCAACAGCAACATAGGCAAACTCTATTTGTACACAACATAATTTTATCACGAGCATAATTTGACTTGTTCCCCTTCTCATCCCTACATACATGAACAAGCAATTTCCAAGAAGCCTATCTGAAGTCTGTCAAGCTGGATCTGAGCTGGTTGATGCAATTGCATTCCCACTCAGTGCACTACAGTCCCTAAAAAACTAGAGTACTTTACTGCTAGGATTTGTGAAAGCACTAGTTATGCATGGTGCACATCACGGTGTCAGCAATAATATTTTGACTGGATTCCATATACTGTGTTGCCCGGCAGATTTAAAACTGCAAAATTGACATTGTTCATTCATTCCACGAGCTGACATGCTGCTGTACATAAAATCACAAATGCTGATGAGGCTCAGTAGCCCAACATGCAGGAGCAACTTCTGCTCACATTAATACACAATAAAACCTCCTTGTCCTTGTCAAGGCATATCTTCCTTCCTTCCTACTGAACTTTCTAGGTGCTTATCCAAGGGTGAAATTAGAAAATATCTGCAGTGAGCACTGCCTGCAATAAATGCCTGGGAAGAGGATAGGTGAGGATTTAAGGAAATGTATCATTAGACTTTAACCTGGCTGTGTGGTAGCCACCTCAACTACCAAACTCTTATTTAGAATAGAAAATACTTAGCACTGTTTCGTATCTGTGTGACCAAACTATAATCAGATTATTATATTGATCTAGCACCTATCATCTCAAAGGATACTAAAGCACAGTGCAAATGACAATATGCAACTATTGCTTCAACAATCACTGAAAAACAGTCACCTTTGGAGTGGAATACAGCAGTTTGAATTTGTTTGTTAAGATTTCTTTCTGTTAACGACAACACAGCAACCCTACATGATAGTCTGACAGACAGCAAAGAACAGAAGAGAAACTGCAGCAGCAATTTGGGTAGACAGCCAATTTGCAGGGGCGGCAACTGGAAGGGATCCAGCCTGGGATCTGACAACCAACAGGGGGCCCTGGGAGCTGTAGTTCCTTGGTTAGCTCCCTGCCTATAGAGCCAGCGCTGGAGCAGGGAAAGAACTACATTTCCCAGCAATTCCTTGGCTGCTATCAACAGGAAAGAGAGGGGGAGGGAGTATGACAGCTGAAACCTCATGCTACAGCTTGCCCGGAATGGAGAGCTCACTGCTAGAGCGGAGTGGCACTGTGAATGGGGAACAAGTGTGCCCAAGGAGTAGAAGGCTTTGGCCCAGATATTACCTTCAGAAGACATCCCCAGACTGGCTTAGGGATACTGGTGTGACCTCACCTTGCAGCCCCCAAAGAAGGAATTGGGTGGACTAAATGGACAGTGCACCTCTCTATCTGAAGCCTAGCAAGGGAGGTATATGGATCCCACTAGAATTTAAAATGAAAAGTAAGGGAGGGGAGGCTCTGGACCTGGCAGCTTTAGATACAGTACCAGGCACTTAGGAGGATTTCCACTTCTGAGCCATGGAAGCAGAAATTGACTTTTCCTTTCCAGATTTAGCTACTATTCAGAAAGGGGATCTAGCACCTGCCTTCCAGATTTGAACAGCTCAAAATTCAGGAGTGCTCAAGCTCAATTTGGGCAGCTGTTACTTCATTTCTCCCAAATCAAATTTGCTGTAGAAAAAGTAGAATAAAATTGAGCAAGAAATGCTTCCGAGTGGTTTTTAGGACTGGAATTGCTATTTTCCACAGCCATTGCTTTTTTTTTCTTCTCCAGTTTTATTTGTTTAAAAGGAAGACAGTGATATGGCATTGGCAAATTCCCCATAGACAGAAAGAGTGGAACAAAAGAATAATAAAGGCACCTCAGCTTTGCCTCATTTATGGAGAACAGTCTTATAATATGCATCCAGATATCCTCCAGTCACACAAGCTGAAAATTGTTTCACTTTACTGCAGTTCTGTAACCATATGGGAACCAATCCTGTCTGTGTTCTGTGCACATCCAAAATTTCCACCCTTGGAGCAAGTTACCAGTGACCCAGGGCTGGGGCAGAAGGAGGGTGCAGGTGCGAGGGGGAGAGCCCAGGGCTGGGGTGGCAGGGGGTGTGAGTGGAGGGGGCAGAGCCCAGGGCTGGGGCGGCAGGGTGCATGTGTGTGTGTGTGTGGGGGGGGAACTGGTGAGGGGGGAAGGAGGAGCCCAGAGCTGGGGCAGCACGGGGTGTGGGGGTGGGTGCCCAGGGCTGGGGTGGCAGGGGGTGCGGGTGGGGGAGCCCAGGACTGGGGCAGCAGGGGGTGTGGGTTGGAGGGGGAAGCCCAGGGCTGGGGCAGCAGGGGTATGTGTGTGGGGGAGCCCAGGGCTCGGGTGGCAGAGGGTGCAGGTCGGGGGGAGTGCCCAGGGCTGGGATGGCAGGGGGGTACAGGTCAGGTGGGGGGAGAGTCCAGGGCTGGGGCAGCAGGGGGGTGCGGGTTGGGGGAGGCCCAGGGCTGGGACAGCAGGGGGTGAAGGTGGGGGTGGGGAGAGCCCAGGGCTGGGGCAGCAGGGCAGTGCGGGGGGGAGCCCAGGGCTGGAGTGGGGGCAGTCAAATTTTTTTTTTGCTTGGGGCAGCAAAAAACCTAGAGCTGGCCCTGCCCCCTTCCATTACAGAAGGTGTTAGGGGAATCTTTTTAGGTCCTAGGTTTTGTTTCTCATCTGAAAGATGACTGCTATGACAGCACAGTTCTTCCTAACACTGTGCTAGGGTTTGGTAAAGTCCTGATTCACTCAGATGAAAGACCACCACCAAGGAGCACCTGGGCTTACTTTGGAGGTCACCTATTAAGCTCTAACCAGGCTAGCCTCTCCTAGTTTGTGAGAACTGACATAATCAGAGGACAGTCAGAGGATATAGTTATAGGCTCTGTCTTACTAAAGTCCATCTATTCCTGGAATTGCATTTTTTTGCTGCTGTTTAAGCAAAGAAACACAGTTTAATTACTCTACAACAAAAATCAGGGCATGTTACTCCAGTGCAACATGCTCTTTCCTGAAAGCAGTGAATAAAATGACCTGGACAAGCAATCTAACTCTTCACAATGAGCAAATTGCCTTTGATAATCTGATGGCCCCATTTTGCAGTGGTGTCACAGGGCATTTTGACTAAGAAGTGCAGATTTGGCCTTAAGCTCAGAAGAATGCAGCAGACAGGCATCCTACGGAAGAACAGCTCATTTCCTGGATGCACCTGTGACTCTCAGCAAAGAAGTAGGATGTATTTTGGGTCTATTTCAATGGTGTATTAAAAGGTAGTTCTAACCAAAAAGTGTTGGTTTCAGGAAAAATACAATTGGGATCTAACTCTTACCCTTCAGTGGTTTGAGGCTGCATGCTCATTGGGAGCAGGGAGGTAGAAATATTTACAAATATTTGAGTGGGAAGCTAAAGCATAGGACATAAAAAGTGAAGCCTCTACCTACTGGATGACACTTATCCACAGAGAGAGCTATTGCTTGTTTTCCATGGTAAAAATAAGTTGTTTCAGAAGAAACAATTGTTTTTCTTTTCATTGTTTGTTAAAATAATAATGGAAAAAAATTATGCTCTCACACTCAGCTGTTTCCCCCATTGCACATTGGCAGTATATTAGGAATACTGTGTAACAACAATATCTTGTGCGTTACAATTATTTTCGTCATGAATAATATCTTGAATTAACGTATGGTATCTACTGTTTTAAATGAACTTCAAAATAGGTGATTTAAAGGATTCAAAAAGATAATTGCACTGAACATATATTAGTCAGTGTTGGCAAGGATGCTTTTACTATTTAAAAAACCAACAACAACTGAGGCAAGCATTAAAGTTAGAACAACAGAGTCTCCATTTAGGAAACGGGCAATCCAAACAAAGCTTGGCAGTGATGTCATTTTATTTATACACTCTCTGAGTCATAGATTCCTGAGGAAGTGGCAACTCCTAGAGAACTACTGTATAAGAGGGAGACTTCAGAGAGTTAAAAATATGTAAAAAAAACCAAACAAAAATTAAAAGCCATGCAAACCAAACAAATCTATTTAAGAGAATCCCTTTACTCTTTATTTGCACTAATTTGGGAGGGAGTCCTGGCTAAAATATAAATGTAGGTTATTATTTCCCCTCTCCCCCCATGTTCATTCATATTTTACCCCCAATGAATGGACAGTGCTTCAACCCAGTAATCACTGAGGAAAAAAGTGAAGTTGTAACTGGGCATCAGTGTGCAAGCTGTCAAAACACAATCCAAAGGTTAATTTCCACCAAGGTTGAACTGGTTTTGGAACCACTCAGTTCTTAAGTTAGGCATGTTTCCATTAGCTGGGAGCAGTTCCTGATGTGCTCCTCCACACCCACATCCAGCCCATACTGGTTTGATTTGGAAACTAGAGCAATGAGAAGCCATCCTGCACCCTCAGGAGCACCAATTAGCTTCCTGCAGCACTGTCTACTCTTGGCAGGGGTGCATGAATCAAAGATAAATAAGATAATTCACACAATACTAAGTGCAAGAGAAGGAGGTGTGGAAGAGGAGAAGGAAACATTACTGACCCGGTCCATGAAAACGAGATTGGATTTCACTTTTCCTATTATTCTTTATATAGAGCCTAAGAGCAGGCAAGGTGCTTCACAGACAAATCAAAAGACACGCGCCCCTCCCAGACAGCTCAAAATTTAAGTCCTTGATCCTGCAAAGATAAGTTACAGTTAATCACTTGCTTAAGTTTTTGCAAGATAAGAGACTAAACAGAGACATGGCACAACTAAAGAAGAGGAAAAGGGGAAGGTAGAATAAGGGAGTGTGACGAGAAGAGAAAGGATACAAATCAAGATCATACATTTGCTTAGCAATACGGCATTATGTATGTGTTATGGGCATGTCTGCTAGATTACTCAAAATATTTTAGTTAGAGATCTTTATTTTTAATATTTTATTTAAAATAAATTAAAATGCCTATCTTAGTCAAGCAGTTAGTGTTACCACAAAGTAGAGAGCTCCATAAGAGCTATCTGGGCCAATGTCTTAGTGACTCAATGCTTAAAGTGAGTCCAAAAAGATCTGGAAGATTAGCCATTGTCCATGGCAAGGGGCCAAAGGTTGGCAATACTAAGGATACTGGATGAAGGTGGATTCTCCACGGAATTTGATATTTTTCATTTCAATAGTTGAACATGCTGTACAAATGAGAAAATAAACAAGCACTTCTTTTTAATGATCATGCTGAATTCCTGAAGTAATGCAGAGAAACTCTGCACTGATTTGGAAAGATGCATCACACATGCATGTAGAACCATGGCATTTTTAAACCCTGCTAGGCCTCCACAGAGATTCTAGTCAGCTGCAGAAAAAAATATAGAGACATGGTATCAGAATGGGACACCTAGATTTGGTCTCTTTTGATTAGGAAGATAGGAATTGCCTGATAGATGGACCTTTGGTCTGATCCAAAGTCCAGAATCCTGTCTCCAACAATGGCCAGCACCAGACACTTCAGAAGGTGCAAGAAGTCTCCTAGACAGGAAATTTCATTATCCCCAAGGACAACAACATCTACAATGAAGTTGGAAAATGTTGAAAAAGAAAATAGCTGAGGATCCCATCCATGTCAAAAGATTTGGACAGAAATGATAATGTATTACGGAAGTCTTGCAGACTGTGTTTCTTAGCTAGCCTTCTAATGTTTATCATCCTTCACATTTCTTTAATTGCTTTCCTTGGACTACAGCTCCTCATTTGTCTCTAAGCAAACTATTGCATTACCATTTTAAAAAAATGTTAGGTTTTAAAACATAGATAATGCATTAAAAAAAATACACATCACATTGTTTATTC
Organism: Gopherus flavomarginatus; assembly: GCF_025201925.1. Classification (NCBI taxonomy): domain Eukaryota; kingdom Metazoa; phylum Chordata; order Testudines; family Testudinidae; genus Gopherus; species Gopherus flavomarginatus. The sequence continues at coordinate 39,218,174 of NC_066622.1, forward strand.
CCTCTTTACCTTCTGATGTATTGTTTATTCCCTCTTTACCTTCTGATGTGTCCTAACGCATGAAGATACAGTGTAGCAACCTCTGAATCAATAGAAGGAAAGTGAATGGTGACTTGCACCCATGATAGAGAAATGTGTTTCTTTTTCTATATATAGAATAGAAACATCTCTTTTATATTGGCAGAATGAGAAGAAAGGTCAATTGTATGTTTATTTGGAACACATTTATTTTTGAAAGAATGTGACCTATCCCTTCTGCCCCCCCTAATAACTGAAAGGAGACTAAATTAGGTTTGAACACTTAAAACGTGGCTATACTCTGAAAAATGACTATGTAAAAAGGGCTCTGTTGGACCACTGATCAATCTTTATGGATCTCAGCAATTCCATTGCAAATGTGGTCAGGTTTTTTACGAGCTCACCAACTCTGGAACTGTCTCCTGGGATCTCACAGATCTTTTCACATATTATTGCCATTAATAGAGGTTCTACAACCAAATTCTGAACTCAGTTACAACTGAGCAACCCTATCATTTCAAAATCTGCCTTTGGTCATATCTGAGCAATTCTATTGTATACAGATTCTGCTCTCAGTGACACCTGTGCATCTCAATCGACTTCAAAAGAGTTGCACAAGTGTCCTTATGGGAAGAATTTGCCTCTGAAATTGGAACTTGGTTAACAACTGAATTCAATTTATACTTTTGAAGTGGTGTTGGAGCTGCAGCGTTAGCCAGAGTAAAAATTCATCTTTGTCACTAGTGCTGACATAATGCTATAGACATAGAAAGGGCAGATCAGTTGAAGAAGGTGCCACTTTTACAGTCTCTTTTCAGAGCAGAATCATAACTGAAGATCCTATTCTGCCTTGGGAAATTAAAGCTAATTGTACATTCTATGGATTTGATTCCTTAGCACTCTCACATGCTTTGATGTGTGGTGGATGGAGCAGGAGGAAGTGCAATGGAGCTCACAGGGAAGTTGGAAATAGGGAAACTCTTCAAAGTGAAGTAGCCCCATGATTCACTGTTTCAATGTATTGCAATGTGCAAATTGCAATTCTAGCTAAACCTACAGTAAAGTTATTCTGGGAGGGGAAAAAATGTCACTACAAGAGGATTCTACTATGTATGTTAAATTTTCATTGTGTCCAAACCCCCACACCAATAATAGTTATTTAAAAGTTAGCAGGCAGGTAGGATGGATGGGGAAGAAATCTATAACATATTGCTCTATTCTATTAACAGTACTTGCATCACACATGAAAGGTGAATATAGTCAATCTTTACATGCAGAAGCTTTATTCAGAAAGTGCAGAGTGAAAGAAGAGGAACAAGAGTTCAAAACCAGCAAAAAGGATGTCAGTTTATAGCACTGGAGTTCACTCAGGGTCAAATCCCTCCCTCCTGCCTAGAGCTATGGGTAACCAGGCTCTAAGCAGGCAGGATGCAGACGGCGTTGAAAACTACCTTCCTAAGCTCACGTAAGCCCATGGGCTGGGGTAGCAGCCAGAACCCTTCTGGCCCAGATGCACTCAGTGTGAAAATTCTGTTAATGAGAGTATTGTCATTGATTTCAGTGAAGCCAGGATTTCACCCTAGATCTTGGGGCCACTGGATTTGTGAACATAGATCCCATGGGCCCATCCCATTGTTTTTTTTCAGGACAGCCTATGGGAAGCTGGCACGGAGAGTCTTTCCACGGTGCAAAGAGGTTATTTTATTTGTCCCCACGTTGTATCTATGTCCTTGTTTATTATGGCCATGTTGCCATGTGAGGGGCCCTGAGCTAGCCCCATGCAGCAGATTCTCAGCTGGGGCAAGTGGTCACATCTCCACTAGCTTCAGTGGAGCTATGACAGTTTATACCTGCTGAAGATCTGCCCTGGTGAGTAAATTTCACTCCTAAGATACAGATTACAAACACATATGGCAAGTGCACGAACAGCAGCAAACCATGAAATTGGGATTACAGCACTCAGAATTAACCTGACAGGTGCAGGTTTAGCCATAACCTAAAATAGGTTGTGTCCAAAATGTACTCTGAAACAGAAAATATCAGGTTTCTCCTTTTCATGAATGTGTTAAGACAGGTTAGCATTTTGACTGTACCCAGCAAATACATCATTGACAGGATGGTACCAACAAAACATTATCTTTAGTTGATAATGTTTGAAAGTAAGATCTACAATTTTCAGAGATGTTAATTCTCTGAGGACCAAATTCATACCTGATGAATCTCTACAGAAGTCAGTGGAGTTACAGCAGAATTAATTTGGCCTCAGATGTGTTGCCCAGATGGCACAGTTGCTCTCTAGGGTGCTGCCTGCACTGCCTTATGATCTCACTATATTTACATTGGATGTTTTGTGAAGAGGTAATAACAGCAACCTCAGAGGAAGATACACATTCTACCACCCCAGCCAGATTGGGTAAATGTCCTAAGGGTAGTGGCAGCTGTTGGCCTGTAGAACGAATGGATGAGTTTTGCCCTTTCATTGCCTATGAGCTCATTCCAGCAAAAATAAAATTAACTCCCCCACTCCCTGCATGAAGTTCAAATTTCAACTTCCTCCATTTAGCAGCAATAACAGCAGATGGGAGAGCTATGCCAAAACCGTGCTGCTAGTGTGTACAAGTCAGTAAATAACAGTACTTAGTGGCTTATACTATTTTAATATATGTTTTCATTCATGTGGATATGTTTTCACTATTTCCCTCCTCAGTAAATGCTTAAAACATTTTAGAAGCAAAATAGGAACAATTTTGGTTTTCAGGGAGAAAGAAAACAGTAAAGTTAGACAACGGAAGTTTTTCCAAGTCAAACTGGAGTGTTTTGGAACATCAGACACATCTGGGAAGCGTATGTTCAGGAAGAAGCACAGTCTGACACAGTTGTATGTTACTGAAATTATAGAGGTAAGGAAACGTCATATTAACCCTGAGTTTTATATCTTATATATTTCAATAGTTAAAGGGATACTTAATATCTAAAAATACAGTGCAACTTTATTTGGACAATCATAGTTTCAGATAATTAAGAGAATTTTCAATTTTATTACTAAAACCTGGGGGGACATGACCCTTTCTGGAGTTTCAGATAATCAAATCTGCTCAATTTCAAATTAGATTTTTCCTTTTCACAATCTCTGTAACTATGAGTGATATAGATGTTGGTCTCTCTATGCAAGCTGCCATCATACTGATACCTCCTAGCCCAAACTGCAGTCTGATGACAGCTGGACTACAAAAATTACATCTCCTTTGAATGCATGAGAATCAGGAACTTATAAATAACCTTAGAATATGTATTTTGTTAGTTCACGATCATCAAAAGATCATACTTTCCCATGCACACAAATGGAAACTGCAATTTCCCAGCGTTCATTATCAGACAAGATATCAGGTGTGTGTGGGTATGCATAAGTATGACTCAATAACTTGCTTTATAGCTAGATTAGTAGAATATATTTTACATTACACTGGCATTACTTAGCTGAGACATTCATTTATGGTTATTTGAAAAAAAATGTACGAAGAGATACCATTTTAGACATCCCATGAAGAGGGTGCTGTGTTTCATTAAAATGTCACTTAAGTTCATAATTTAGGGGCTGTAGGAATCCTCTGCTCTGGGTAAACTGACCCTTATAGAACTTCCCCCCAAATAATATGTCAGCTAAGCAGGCAAATGAACAAGTTGATCTGACTTCTACATTCAGGGACAGGGAACTTAATTAAAGGTAAAGGAAGAACACAAGATAATTTGACTGATTGACTAATTGGATGGATTGCTGTACGTTTTCTTAAGGCTAAGGACAGAATATGCAAAGGAAAGAATGATTGGAAGACAACAAACAATAATGCAGTTTCCATTTTTCCTCATGAATGAAGCAATGCAAATAACCAGATTTAAGCTGTAAAAGAGGCTTAAAACATTTTTTTTTGTTTTTAGTTATTTCAAGATGCAAAACAATAGATATATTTCTCTTTACATTTAGGGTAGTAATACATTTGATTTTTTAAAATTTTGAGTTTCATAAATTATCCTTTTTCTCTGTGGTTCTCAAACTATGGTTTTGTGCACCAGCAAGAACGAAACATTTCAAATGCCTCCAATGGGAGATTAGGGTTAGGACTGTTTTGATGTCCATGAACATGCTAGGTGGTGGGATTTAAGAATGACAAAGCTGGAGAACCACAGCCTTAGATACATTTCTCAATTACACTATACACTTTTATCTAGCTAAGGGCCTACCTTCAAAGCAATTTTTACTGTGTAATGGATCTTGCTGTAAGCATCATAGCCCCCAATCAGGATATAAACATGGTTTGATCTTCACTAGGTAGGCAATGTCAAATGATACTTTATCCACAGTGTGGAACCATGCTACAGCTCAAGTCTTTTATATGACTCTAATAAGATTCTGAAGCTTTGTCTGTTCCCATCTGCACAGGCAAGACCAACTGCATTATAATAAGGAGGGGGGCTAATATGTTACAACATGATCTAACACAGTAAAACTGTGCAGGTGGATGTTTGGTTATCTTTCCCCCACTCCCTTAAATAACAATGTGATTTAATTCCCATCTATAGGGGCATTTTCTTATAGCCTGAATATTAAATACTTATAAAATGTGACAAATCATTGAAACATGAAAAATACAATGATATTTAGGCATATCTATTGACAAGTAAAATGAAAACTGGGACAAATGAAAACTCCAAAGGCTATTTAAAGTGGCATATTTCATATGTAAGCTATGTTTAGAAACAGAAAAAAAATAGAAAGGGGATTTAAACAAACACATTGCTCTAGCAAGAGTGTTATCTCATGCATAGGATAAAAATGAAAAGCAGGGGAGAATTACATCCACAGTAGAACTATTATTTTAGTTCAAGATAATGTCCCATTCATAGCACAGATGTAGATTATATTTGTAAGTCAAAATGTGTAAGCAATCATTAACTTGTCAAATGACGGATAAAAGACATCACTGAAGCCTAAAGCAGGTCATCTTCCACTTCATTCATTTGGCTTTCAGACTGTTTCATCATCACTCATGTCCCAAATCTGTAATGAGAAAACAATTGACATTTCACTCAGTAGCTCAAATATGCTTTCAAAATACCTTATAAATCCCCTAATCCAACTTAAGAGGAAGAATACATTTCATTTATGGACCATCCACTCTAGAGATGGTTGAATAGTATTAATGAAACTAACAGCTCAGTGGAGTTGAGGTTGTTTGGATCAGTAAATCATTTGCAAACCAATCTCTTTAGTTGCACACATATTTTGGCACTTGTACTTATTCCTATAATAGTCTGAATGAATAATTTTCATTGGTTGTTTCTGAGCTATTCCTTTGTCAGTTTGCTATTCATTATGTATGGTGTGTGGCTGATTAATTGGTATTGTTTCTGCTTGCTGATTGCTTGACAAATTGTTACCAGGAAAATAACAAATGATGAATAATAAATAATACATATTCAATATAAAACTTTAGGAATTTGTGATCACCACCCAGAAGAATCAGGGGCCACCCAAATATTTGAGAATAACCAATAGTATGACCCACAAAGAGCAGTAAATTTAATTCAAGCTGAATATATATGTGTGAATTTGTTTTTTCCCTTCATTTTTTAAAAAGTTCTATTAACCATTTAATAATTTACTGAAAAACATATTTTATGTAGCAAGATGTAACTGTATATTTACTTTGGTTATGGGTTATGACCAAGACATATCCTGGAAACCCAACCTTGAAAACAAGGTTTACGTATTCACAGAATCCCCATGGAACCTGGAGTCCTAGAGGCCATACAAACTGAATGTAAGTTCTGTATTTTCAATCAGTTGTCAGGACATAGAGTGACACATTTTAAATAATGCCAAAATTTGCAATCACCCCTGTGTACATACAGTAAGTGCACACTAAAGACATGCCTGTTCCTTCATGGAAATGCAGGTGTATTTAGCAGGTTTTATTACCATTTATTTTGGAGGCTCAGTGAATGGTTGCCCCAGACTTTCTACCCGTAAGTTCAAAATCTTTGCATTCTTTCTGAAACATTCACAGAGTTCCAAATAACAAAATGGAATAATCAAAAGGGAAACCCCACAACAGAGTATGCAGTAATAGTGGAAGGTACCATAGGTCTGGGCTAAGGTTTAAGTTAAAGGCCACTAACTTTTGTTTGAATTTTTTTAGTTGTAAAATAAGTCTGCTATACTAAATAACCATTCTCCTTCTCCTTCCCCTTCCCCCCCGAAAAGTTGCAATTAGAGATGTGAAAAGATAAAGAGCTAAGGCAGGGGTTCTCAAACTGGGGGTTGGGACCCCTTAGGAGGTCATGAGGTTATTACATGTGGGGGTCACGAGTTGTCAGCCTCCACCCTAAACCCTGCTTTGCCTCTAGCATTTATAATGGTGTTAAATATATAAAAAAGTGTTCTTACTTTATAAGGGGGTGGGGTCGCACTCAGAGGCTTGCTATGTGAAACGGGTCATCAGTACAAAAATTTGAGAACCACTGAGCTAAGGGATAAGAAGGAAGGTCCTCTCATGGATCAGTAACAGGTGAAAAGACAGAACACACACAGAAGGAATAAATGATTAGGTTTCAGAATGGAGAGAGGTAAATAGCAGTGTCCCCCAGGATCTTTACTGCCACCAGTGATGCTGAACATATTCATAAATGATCTGGAAAATGGGGTAAACAATGAGGTGGCAAAATGTGCAGACAATACAAAATTACTCAAGATAGTTAAGTCCAAAGCAGACTGCGAAGAGTTACAAAGGGATCTCACAAAACTGAGTGACTGGACAACAAAAAAGACGGTTACTCACCTTTGTAACTGTTGTTCTTCGAGATGTGTTGCTCATATCCATTCCAGTTAGGTGTGTGCGTGCCGCGTGCATGTTTGTCGGAAGACTTTTTACCCTAGCAACACTCGGTGGGTCGTCTGGGCGCTCCCTGGAGTGGCGCCGCTATGGCACTGGATATATACCCCAGCCAACCCAGCCACCCTTCAGTTCCTTCTTGCTGGCTACTCCGATAGTAGGGAAGGAGGGTGGGTTTGGAATGGATATGAGCAACACATCTCGAAGAACAACAGTTACAAAGGTGAGTAACCGTCTTTTCTTCTTCGAGTGATTGCTCATATCCATTCCAGTTAGGTGATTCCCAAGCCTTACCTAGGTGGAGGGGTCGGAGTGAGATGTGGCAGAGTGCAAAACCGCTGAGCCGAAGGCTGCATCATCTCTAGACTGTTGGACCAGAGCGTAGTGCGAAGCAAAGGTGTGGACCGAGGACCAGGTAGCTGTGCGACATATCTCCTGGATTGGTACATGGGCCAGGAAGGCGGCTGATGAAGCCTGAGGTCTGGTACAATGTGCAGTGAGATGGCCCGAGGGAACATGAGCCAGGTCATAGCATGTGCGTATGCACGCCATCACCCAAGAGGAGATCCTCTGGGAGGAGACAGGAAGGCCTTTCATCCGGTCAGCCACTGCAACGAAGAGTTGGGGGGATTTTCAGAAGGGCTTCGTCCGATTGATATAAAAAGCGAGCGCCCTATGGATATCTAAGGAGTATAACTGCTGTTCCCGTCGAGATGAGTGAGGCTTCGGGAAGAAGACCGGAAGGAAGATGTCCTGATTGGTATGGAAGGCCGACACCACCTTAGGGAGGAATGCCGGATGTGGTCGCAACTGTACCTTGGCCTTGTAAAAGACAGTATACGGTGGGTCCACTGTAAGCGCTCGAAGTTCGGAGACCCGTCTGGCCAATGTAATGGCTACTAGAAAAACTGTCTTGCAGGAAAGGTATAGTAGTGAGCAAGCTGACAACGGCTTGAATGGCGAAAGCATAAGCCTGTTTAGGACTAGATTGAGGTCCCAGGTAGGGGCAGGGCGGCATACTTGGGGGTAGAGGCGCTCCAGGCCCTTGAGAAATCTAGTAACTAAAGGGTGGGAAAACACAGAGTGGCCACCCTCTCCTGGATGGAATGTGGAGATGGCTGCCAAGTGCACCCTCAGAGAAGATATCGCCAGGCCCTGCTGCTTAAGGGACCAGAGGTAGTCCAAGATAGTGGGGATCGAGACCTGAAAGGGAGTAGTATTCTGCGTTTCACACCAGCAGGAGAAACGTTTCCACTTGGCCAGATATGTTGACTGAGTGGAAGATTTCTGCTACTCAGGAGTATATGTTGTACCGGAGCGGAGCAGCGTAACTCTGACCTGTTTAGCCATGCAGGAGCCACGCCGTAAGGTGAAGGGCCTGCAGGTCCGGGTGGCGAAGACTGCTGTGGTCCTGCGTTATGAGGTCCGGGTGGAGAGGCAGGGTAATTGGGCTGGCTATGGACAGGTTGAGCAGTGTGGTGTACCAGTGCTGTCTGGGCCATGCTGGCGCGATCATGATTAGGTGTGCTCTGTCCCTGCGGAGTTTTATCAAGCCCTTGTGAACCAGCGGGAACGGTGGGAAGGCATAGAGCAGCCAGTGCTTCCACGACATGAGGAATGCGTCCGAGATTGATCCCAGTGAAAGACCCTGGAAGGAGCAGAATGCTTGGCATTTCCTGTGCGAGAGGCGAACAGGTCTATGTGGGGAAAGCTCCACTTCTGGAAGACCGAATGAATAACATCTGGTCTTATCGACCATTCATGACAGAGGAAGGATCTGCTCAGCTGATCCGCTAGAGTGTTCCGAACCCCTGGGAGAAAAGACGCTACCAGGTCTATTGAGTGGGCTATGCAGAAGTCCCAGAGTCGGATGGTCTCCTGACAGAGGGGGGAAGATTGAGTCCCTCCCTGTTTGTTGATATAATACATGACCGTTGTGTTGTCTATAAACACTGAGACATAATGGCTGTGTAGATGCTGCTGGAATGTCTGGCACGCCAGGCGGGCTGCTCTCAGCTCTCGGACATTTATGTGAAGCGTCAGCTCCTGCGATTACCAAAGGCCCTGGGTAAGAAGGTGTCCGAAGTGAGCCCCCCATCCGAGAGATGACGAGTCCGTCGTCAGGGATAGTGAAGGTTGTGGCGGATGGAACGGTAACCCTGCACATACCAGGGAGGGGGTTAGCCACCAGTCGAGGAAGCGTAGGGTGCTTGGTGAGATGGTGACTATTGTGTCTATTGGGTCCCTGCCCGGACGGTAGACTGAACTGAGCCACGTTTGGAGGGGTAGGAGGTGGAGCCTGGCATATTTGGTCACATAAGTACATGCAGCCATGTGACCCAGGAGACCGAGACAGGTGCGAGCCGAGGTCGTCGGGAAGTTCTGCAGACCTCGAATGATCGTTGCCATTGCCTGGAATCGTGGCTGGGGTAGGTAGGCCTTGGCTAGGTTGGAGTCCAGGGTAGCTCCTATGAAGTCTAGCCTTTGTGTGGGGACCAGTGTGGATTTCTCCGTATTGAGCATCAGGCCTAAGCTTGTGAATAGGTCCCTGACAATGCGTACATGCTGCCTGACCTGTGTCTTGGAGGTCCCTCTGATGAGCCAGTCGTCCAGATATGGGAATACGTGTATCCAACGTCGGCGGAGGTGTGCGGCGACTACGGCCTTACACTTTGTAAACACCGTTGGGGCCATGGAGAGGCCAAAGGGGAGGACCATAAATTGGAAGTGCTGGCGGCTGGCTACAAAGTGAAGATACTCCTGTGTGGAGGAAAAATGGCGATGTGAAAGTACGAGTCCTTCATATCGAGGGAAGCATACCAGTCTCCAGGATCCAAGGACAGGATAATGGTCCCCAGGGAGACCATGCGGAACTTATCATGAACTTGTTGAGGCCTCGCAGGTCTAGGATGGGCCTGAGGCCACCTTTCGATTTGGGGATCAGAAAGTAACGAGAGTAAAACCCTTTGCCCTTTTCATCTTGTGGAACCTCCTTTATTGCTCCTATAGCGAGGAGCGTCTGCACCTCTTGTAGGAGGAATTGCTCGTGAGAGGAGTCCCTGAAGAGGGACTGGGTTGGAGGGTGGGAAGGTGAGGATGAAACAAATTGGAGGTGGTATCCTTGTTTCACCGTGCATAGGACCCAGAGGTCTGAGGTCAATTGGGACCACGCCAGGAGGAAGTAGGAGAGGTGGTTGGAGAAGGGAGGAAAAGGATCCTGTCCTGAAACTGGTACGCCGTCCTTGGGCGTACCTTCAAAATGCAGACTTAGGTCCCGCTGGTGGTTTTGAGGGGCCGTGGTTTTGGCCCCCTTGGGGTCCGGACTGGTGTCTACGGCCACCCCGCCCTCGCCATCTGCTAAAGTCTTGCCTGTGTCTGGGCACAAAGTACAGGTGGTGAGTCTGGGGACGGAAAGGTCTGCGTTGGGTCACAGGTGTATTCATGCCCAAAGAACGCATGATGACCCTGTTGTCTTTCAAGCTTTGTATCCTGGGGTCAGTCTTCTCTGAGAACAGACCCTTACCATCAAAGGGTAAGTCCTGGATGGTATATTGTAACTCAGGCGGGAGGTTGGAAACCTGTAGCCATGAGATGCGTCTCATGGTGATACCGGAGGCCAGACTTCTGGCTGCTGAGTCGGCCGCATCTAGAGAAGCCTGGAGGGAGGTTCTGGCCACCTTTTCCCCTTCCTCTAGGAATGCAGTGAATTCCTGATGGGAGTCCAGGGGGAGTAGTTCTGTAAATCTACCTACCTCTGCCCAGGTATTGTAGCTATAATGGCTGAGTAGAGCCTGCTGATTTGCCACCTGGAGCTGTAGGGCGCCTGCCGAATACACCTTGCGGCCGAGTAGATCCATTCGCCTAGCCTCCTTTGACTTTGGGGCTGGCGCCTGTTGGCCATGGTGCTCCTTCTCACTGACCGATTGGACAACTAGCGAGGAGGGTGGACATATAGATACTCGTACCCCTGAGAGGGTACCATATATTTACGTCGACCCCCTTTGCCGTAGGGGGGATGGAGGCTGGGGACTGCCATAAGGTGTCTGCATTGGCCTGGATGGCCCTGATAAAGGGCAAAGCCACCCTAGTGGGGGTATCTGCCGACAGGATGTTCACTACAGGGTCGTCGACTTCCGGGACCTCCTCCACCTGGAGGTTCATGTTGAGCGCTACTCTCCTGAGGAGGTCCTGATGGGCTCTTAGGTCTATTGGAGGCGGCCCTGAGGAGGAAGTCCCTGCCACTGCCTCATCTGGAGAGGAAGAGGATGAAATGCCGGGGACAAGCGGGTCCTGTATGGCCTCTTGCTCATGCGCCAGTTCCTGCTCCAGCGGCACCGGGGAACCGGGTGGGTGGACTAGTGGCTCTTCCATCCCGGGTGGAGGAGGATGGCTAACTGTGGCCTCTGTGCTCGGTGCTCTGATGAAGCGGAGCGGGCTGGAACTAGCGGAGCACCTTGGGCCTGGTGGTACGCCCAAGGTGTCCAAAAGGACCACTGGTGAGGTCCTGGGTCCTGAGACCGGGCTTCTTGAAACACTCCAGTGGGCACATTGGAATCGCGGTATTTGGCCATAGTAGCTGTCCGCGTGGGAGGACACTGATGTATGTCTGGATGGCCATGGAGGAGCGGAGAAGCCTTGTGCAGATGTTCCAACGGACCTCGCTCCTCTACGTATCGGGGACCGGTGCCGGGACGTATAACGGTACCAGGATCGAGAGCGGGATCTGCGACCAGATTGGCGCCGGGAGGTCGACTGAGATCTCGAATCCCGGCATTGTGAATGGCTTCGGGAGGCACGGTGCCTGGAGCGGTGCCGAGAACTGGAGCAGTGCGGCGGGTAGTGAGCTGGTGAACGAGAGTCCAACTGGTGCCGCAAGTCTGACTGGTGCCGTGTAGTAGAACGGTGCTGGGACTGCGAGCGGCGTCGAAAGTGGGAGCATCGTCTGGACCTGGAGCATCTGCGGGACCGCGATTGTGAGTGGTGCCAGTTCGCTGTGCTGACAGAGGGTGGTCTAATCAAGGTCGGCTTGCCTATTGATTGTATTACCCTCACCGGCGGTGCCGGGGGTAGAGGCAGTGCTGAGTCTGTCAAGGCGATCAGGTCCCTCGCCGCTGAGAACGCCTCTGGCGTGGACGGCATGGTGAGCTCTACCGCGGCACGCGCCGGGGAGCTAACAGGCGCCGGACTCGATGGCCCTTGTGGGACCGGAATTGACGGAATAGTCGGTGCCGCAGTGGGTGTCAGCGCCGGGCGATCCGACCTAGGCGTACTCTCTGGCTGCGGTGCGGGCGGTGTCGAAGCAGCAGGAGTCTTGGCCTTCCTCAACCTCGGGGAGAGGGAGTGTCTTGGAGCCGACTTCGGCGCTGGCGACGTCTGGTGCCGAGAGTCTTTGGGTGTACCGGTGCGGTCCGGTGCCGTGGAGGCGCTTCTGCTCACCAACTGACCAGCGCTCGGTGCCGAAGGTGGAGGGGTGAGAGCCGCCTCCATGAGGAGCTGTTTAAGCCTGATATCCTGCTCCTTTTTGTTCGCAACTTAAAAGCCTTGCAAATGGGGCACTTAGCTGTCAAGTGCGATTCCCCGAGGCACTTCAAACAGGAGTCGTGCGGATCTCCTGTCGGCATCGGCCTGTGGCAGGCCGAGCACGGTTTGAAACCTGGTGAGCCGGGCATGGGCTCCGGCACCGGGTGCCGGGAAGGAGCTACTCCCCGAACCCCGCTAACTATTACTAAACTAACTATGCTATCAGGAAGAAACGTATAACTATATATATAAAGAATTATAACTATATACACAATAATGAACGAGAAACTACGAGTAGCTAGGGGAGCGGAGGTCAGCTAAGCCACACTCCACTGTTCCAATGACCGACATGAGCGGTAAGAAGGAACTGAAGGGTGGCTGGGGTATATATCTGGTGCCATAGCGGTGCCACTCCAGGGGGCGCTCAGCCGACCCACCGAGTGTTGCTAGGGTAAAAAGTCTTTCAACAAATGTGCACGCAGTGCGCGCACACCTAACTGGAATGGATATGAGCAATCACTCGAAGAAGAATAGCAGATAACATTCAGTGTTGATAAATGCAAAGTACTGTACATTGGAAAACATAATCCCAACGATGGGATCTAAATTAGCTGTTACCTCTCAACAAAGAGATCTTGGAGTCATTGTGGATAGTTCTCTGAAAATGTCCACTCAATGTGCACTAGCAGTTAAAAAACTAACTGAATGTTAGGAACCATTAGGAAAGGGATAGATAATAAAACAGACAATATCATAATATCACTATATAATTCCTTGATACTTCCTCACCTTGAATATTGCATGCAGTTCTGATCACCCCATCTCAAAAAAGATACATTAGAATTTAAAAAGGTATAGAGGAAGGGCAACAAAGATGATTAGGGGTATGGAACAGCTTCTGTATGAGGAGATACCTGACTTTTCAGCTTGGAAAAGACACGACTAAGAGGGAATATGATAGAGGTCCATAAAATCATGACTGGTATGGAGGATGGGAATAAAGAAGTGTTATTTACTCCTTCACATAACACAAGAACCACGAGTCACCCAATGAAATTAATAGGCAGCAGGTTTAAAGCAAACAAAAGGAAGTACTGCTTCACACAACACACAGTCACCCTGTGGAATTTGTTGCCAGGGGATATTGTGAAGGCCAAAATTATAATGGGGTTCAAAAAAGAACTAGATAAGTTCATGGAGGACAGGTCCATCAATGGTTACCCCATGCTCTGGGTGTCCCCAGCTCTGACTGCCAGAAGCTGGGAGTGGACGACAGGGGATGGGATCACTCGATGACTGCCTGTTCTGTTCATTTCTTCTGAATCACTTGGCATTGGCCACTCTCAGGAAACAAGATACTGGGCTGGATGTACCACTGGTCTCACCCAGTATGGCCATTTTTGAAAAGTAAATTAGTTTGCAATGGAGTATGACTAATTTATACTCCTCCCCATCCTCCCCCTCCAAAAAAAAATCCTCCCCAAAACCTTGCTCTTTGAATGTAAACTATAGATTTTATACATTTCTCCCTGTCTGATTACTATTTACACTGAGTGAGTCAAATTCATTCCATTTAATTTAAAAGAGTTATATCAGAGAATGAATTTGGTCCTATAGGAATCATACCTTAAAGGAGAACTTTAAGGAATGTAGCAAGACTACCTAGCAGGTGGTCTTTGGCTTTACTGACAGGCTGTCATAATTTAAATTTTACCCTTAAGTGTGCTAAAATGAGTCTAAAACTTGGATCATTCCACGTATGTCCAGCTAAATGCCATGGACTGACTACCATGTCAGGTTCTTCTGACTACAAGAATAAGATTGGCATTTCCAAGGCATAGGCCTTGGGCCTCAAAAGGTTAGCCAACCATAATAACTGAATCTAAGAACTATGAGAATCAGCGTAGTGATCTTCTCTTTCTTAGCTGTCTCTATCGAGTATCAGGCCCAGGTTATCTGCCTGGAAGTGCTGTGTGTTGACATTAGGCTGACCACAAGATTATTCTCTTGTTTTACATCCTGACTGATGGAAAAACATGTGCCAATAGAAGCGCAAGATACCAACATTTATTTAGACGGTAAACTCTTCAAGGCACAGACTATCACTGTATTTTTACAGTGCCTAGCACAAAAGGGTCCTGTTCTTGGTTGACCTTGAAGCACTACTGCAATACAAATAATAAATAAAAACAATTATATTTTCAGACCGACTGTAATTGATATTTACGTATATTTTCCATAAAACTTATCCCTCAAAATATGACTTTTCTAGAATTTGGATATTTACTGATAAAGCCCCACCAAAATCTGGACCAAGGAACGTCTATACACAGCTCTCTGTAAAACACATACTTTAAATGGTAAGATTTTCTCAATTCCTACAAGTGGTTGAAAAATGGTGGTATAAAAATCTTTCTGGAAAATGCTGAAGGAACAGTATGTTTACAAAAGGAAAAAAGAGTTGATGAGCAACTTAGAGTTTGCCAATGAAAATACAAATGTCCAGCTCACCATTCAGGGTCAAGGATGTGGAAAATAAATATGAAAGAATTATCTTTAAATAGAATTTATGGTATGAATCAAGCTGACAAAAGGCAAGAAATTCAAAGTTCAGGCTGATATTCCATCCTCAGCTAACCCCATTTTGAGTTTTTCAAACTTTGTAATAGCAACAAGGACAGATTTTAACCCTCACTCTTCTGTGTGTTAAAGAAAGATACTAAACACATTTATAGATTGCACAGTAGGATGAGCTGAGGACAGGATAGCCACGATTTTCTTTTAAACAAACAAAGTGAAGGAAGCCAGACTGAATTCTCCAAAAGTTTCCTTTATTCATGAAAGAAATATATCATGGTCCTATCCAGCTTCCCCTCACTGTGCTAAGCAGTGCATCTCATTTCTGTTCTGAACAGTGCAGTTGAGAACTTAAGAATGGCCACATTGGGTCAGACCAATGGTCCATTTAACCTAGTATCCTGTCTCCCAACAGTGGCCAATGCCAGGTGCTTCAGAGGGAATGAACAAAACAGGGCAATTATTGAGTGATCCATCCCCTGTCATCCACTCCCAGCTTCTGGCAATCTTAGAGGCTAATAGCCACTGATGGACCCATCCTCCATTAACTTCTATCATTCTTTTTTTAATCCATTTATACTTTTGGCCTTCACAACATCCCCGGTAATGAGTTCCAGGTTGCTTGTGAATTGTGTGAAGAAGTATTTCCTTACATTTGTTTTAAATCTGCTGCTTATTATGTTCACTGAGTGACCCTGGTTCTTGTATTATGTGAAAGGGTAAAAAACACATCCTTATTCAGCCAAAACAACAAGGAGTACTTGTGGCATTTTGGAACATAAGAATGGCCATACTGGGTAAGACCAAAGGTCCATCCAGCCCAGTATCCTCTCTGCCAACAGTGGCCAATGCCAGGTGCCTCAGAGGGAGTGAACGTAACAAGTAATGACCAAGTGATCTCATTACACAAACTAAGAACTATTTCCCCATGCTAATTTTCCCCCCCTACCGTTACTCACACCTTCTTGTCAACTGTTTGAAATGGGTCACCCTGATTACCACTACAAAAGTGATTTTTTCTCCTGCTGATGATAGCCCACTTTAATTGAATTGTCTCGTTAGAATTGGTAAGGCAACCCCCTCTTTTCATGTACTCTGTATATGTATCTTCCACTCCATGCATCTGATGAAATGGGTTTTAGCCCACGAAAGCTTATGCCCAAATACATTTGTTAGTCTCTAAGGTGCTACAAATACTCCTCGTTGTTTTTTGCTGATACAGACTAACATGGCTACCAATCTGAAACATCCTTATTCACTGGCTCCAAGTAAGTTTGCCCTATATGCTTTCTTGACTTTACTGAGAGTGGATGGCAAGGGTGCCAGTTGTACTGGAGATTTTTATGATCTGGACATATCTCCTTCAGGAAATGGACTGAAACTTCTGACTCATTTCAGATAGGCCTCTGGATAGCTGTTAGGTGGCAATCTTTATTAATCGTTCCTGACCTAGGGTGGATTTTAAACTTGTACTTCAGAGGTGAAAGGCTCCCCATTCCATTCCCTTTCCAGTCACCTTGCTCAGCCTTAAATTTTTATTTCCTAGTTCCTTGCAGGTAAAGCTAAATACTGAATTTTCTATATTATAATTTATTTTATCTTAAATCTTCTATACAAGGTTCTAAAATGTACATTTTAAAAGAACCTTAAGTTTTATTCTATGCTACAAACTATTTGCTCAGTTACCACCACCTGCCCCCAAGTTGCGTTTTAACTGAAGAGCAGTAGAAGTAATTTCTTTTGGAAATTGGTAAAAATAAAAAAATAGTTTAGGATCTAAGACCTGACATCTTACCACTGCTTCTTAAAGAACAAAGCAGCATTTACAGCGTTCCTAGGGATTCAGGATTTTGAGTTTCTTATCTCATCCTGGTAAGCTGAAATACCAACTGATACTCTGTTAGGACCATAAGCTCTAGGGGCAGGGACTCTTAGTTGTATATTTATAGAGTGCCTAGTACATGGGGCCTCTAAGCTCTACCACAATACAAACAAAAATAATCACAACTACATTTCAGTTTATTTTTTCTGCTGTTGGGGAAGAGGGCACTGTCTTCCACATGCTGTTGGCAATTAGATGCTTCAATGGAAAGCAGGAAAGTATAGAATCTTATGACATAGTAATAGGAAGGACATTAGATGGTATTATCTGGACACGTGCCCAACTTTACATATCTACAATGCTTTAATGCAGAGTACCATAGTAACATTTCTTATTTGTAGAATGCACCCAATTACACTCAATTAAAGAGGGTAATGTTTCCTAATTGCAATCTCTCCACAAACCATGCTCTTAGAAGCCAGTGAGATGAAAGGGTGGAGAATATGAAAGAATTACATTTAAATAGATGATTACACATCTTCCTACCTAAATAAGATTCTTTCTAGAAGTTTTGAAAATGTTTGCAAAAGACCTGAATTGAGTTTTACAGGTATTAAACCATTATGCAAACATCCTGGATTGAGACACAATATTTTTGAGAAGGATGGTAATATCTTGCTCCCAAAAGAATAGGCTTTATATACAGTAGGGACAGATCACTTAGTCCAGAAGAACACCCTGTGTCTGGATCATGGCATTACAAAATTCAGGCCAGCGCCTGGGCAGACTGTGGAAGGAGCTCTTTGTGCAGGAACCAGTCAGAATTGTGTCCTATACTAAGGTGCTCTGCTGCTATGACGAGTCTCCTGCTTGCTGCCAGATATTGCTCCACTATGATTCACTAGAGTATCTTTCACAACTAGGTTTTTAAAAGAATAAACACACCAACAAAAAAATTTGGCAGGGATTTTGTGTGGGGGAAAACAATTAAGCAAACCTCAAAGCATTTTATAATTCAAAGGTGGAGCAAGCTCATCAGGCCCAGATTAGCCCCAATGTTAGGCTAGACAATTATACAGCTTCATCTTTGTAAGGAATCTGGGAAAATGAGTGGAAAGGAAGATGATGTGCACAACAGGAGGAATGATGAGGCAATAATAAAGTAGCTCAGCACTAAGTTAAAGTTTGCAGAGAGAAAGCACAAAAACAAAAGAACAGTGCAAGAATCATTGAGCATATATTATGGATCTTGATCTGCATGTCGACACTTAGGCTGGTTTATATATTCTCAGTGAAAAGCTTCTAAGATGGTCAGAACTTGATTTTTGAGGGTTACAGAAGAATGGAGTGGCGTGCTTGGGTCAAAGTTATCTCTAATGAAATTGTACATGTAGAGGCAAGTGGTGAACAAGAAGAGAAGGATAATTCTATACAAAAATGAACAACATTTTTAAAATCAACTAAATGACAGCAAGCTGGAAAGTGCACATTAGCTGGGCATGTAAAGCTGTAATAGCAAAATATCCCTCTAGAGGGAAAGCGGCATTATATTATGTTTAAACCTGAATTACATAAACATCAACCCTGACAGCAAAGTTATAAATGTCATATGCTCTTAGTTAATAGCAACAGATCTTCCCATGAAAATGTGCTTTAACTAGATGGAAATCCAAATGTGGAAAAAGCAAATGAATGATTACTAGCCTTTTAAAAATTCAAATTCAATATATATATTTTTAAAATGCTAAAAGCAAACAGCTATATTCCTTTCATTAATGGGGAAGAAGAAAGGAGCTAGTTTATTGTGACTTTTTTAAAAGCAGCATTTTAGAAAGAGAAAGGATGTGAAAGAAGAGTGTCTAAATGACTGTTTGTTATGCCTTGCACCTTATGTCCAATAAAAGCTGTGAATTTGGGTTTTGTTTTGAGCTCCCTTTCTCCTACAGCACACCTGGGCGAATCAATCTAAGTGAAGCTATAGGTAATGACAGGGGAGGTAATAAAATAGGCAAATAATGAACCAGCTGTCAAACTTACCCAGTGTGTACAGATCTGAAGAGATTATCTGAATACACCTGTTATGTTCAAGTACCTACTTCATGTTTAAACTTCACTTTAGGGCTTCTTAAGTTTCAGATGCAAATTAAGTCTATTCAAGATTAGAGGAGCATTTCTACACGTTTTCTTGAAATGACAAGTATTATTTTCCTGCATAACAGGAAGGGGGAAAACCCCCAATGTATCAAGTTAACTATTCATTCATTTCTCAGCCACTGATTCAAAACAATTTCAAAACATTAAGGGATGATAAGTACTTTCCATTTCCTTCTCGCAACAAAGGTACCTGTAACTTCATTTATGTGAGAACAGATACAAAAGTATTAGGTGGGCTTTTTGTGTGTGTACGTGGGTGGAAATATGTAGTGACTTTTATCTGATGTGATTAAAATATATAGTGTAAATATATATAGCTAGTTATGGCCTCGTAGGCAGAGTTGGAAGAATACAAGCCTGTCCTTACAGATTGTGTGTGTCCGCGCATGTATTACTGTAATTGCTCATGAAAATGATCATCTGAATGTCAAAGTAGCTATTTCAATGCCTACAATGCACTCACTGCTTAGGAAAATGTAATATAAACACACACACATATAAATATATATCTACACATACAAATGTGAAAGGTATAATATGATACATATTATACATATATGTACACATCACAAACATGTTAAAGAATAAAAAAACTCACATGAACGGAAATGAACTGAATGTTAAGGCTGAAATTCAGCCTAGTATTAAACTTAATGCTTGAGTATCACATAAAAGCATACAACTTTACTCAAACTTCAGATACAACAAAGCATATGCCCTGATGCAGGAAACCATCCTCATTCAATTATTATTATTATTAATCATGTTTATTATGGTAGTGCCGAAGGGCCGACCAAGGTGGAGCTCCACTGTGTTAGGCACTGTATAAACAGAGAGCAATAGACAGTCCCTGCCTCGAAGAGCTTACAATCTAAAAAGACAAGACAGACACAGGGTAGGAAAGGGATAGAATACACAAGCAGGGTGAACAATGTGATGGAGGCAAACATCCTATCAGTTCCATGATTTTTTTTTCCAGAGTGGAGGTGGAAGGGTGTTAGTGGGTGGGTTTATGGAAAATAGATCCTGTCAAACTAACTTAATTTTTTTGGATGAGATTATAAATTTGGTTAATAAAGGTTATAGTGTTGATGTAATATTCTTCAACTTTTGTAAGGCATTTGACTTGGTACCACAGAACATTGTCACTGAAAAACTAAAATGATATAAAATTAACATGGGACTCATTAAATGGATTAAAAGCTGTCTGCCTGCTAGGTCTCAAAGTACAATTGTAAATAGGGAATTATCATCAAGTGGCTATATTTATAGCACGATCCCATATGGCTCAGTTCTTGGCCCAATGCTATTTAACCATTTTATCAATGATTAGGAAAAAACATAAAACTGATAAAGATTGCAGATAACCCAAAAACTGAGGGAGTGGTAAATAACAAAGAGGACAGGTTACTGGTACAGAGTGATTGGATTGCTTGGTTAGCTGGATGCAAGCAAACAGTATGCATTTTAATATGGCTAAATATAAATGTATACATTATAGAATAAAAAATGTAGGCTATATTTACAGGATGGGGGACTTAATGCTCAGAAGCAGTAACTCGGAAAAAGATTAAGAGGTTGTAGTGGATAATCAGCTGAACATGAGCTCCCACTGCAATGCTGTAGCCAAAAGGGCTAATGTGATCCTGGGATGAATAAAGAGGGGAATCTTGAGGAGTAGAGATATAAGTGGGAGATTGTCCTGTTGAAAGTCTCTGGGTAAGGATAAAAGGGGTAAAAAACAAGGGTGATATCACAGTATGGCCACTTAACCAAGAAGAACAGGTTGATGAGGCTTTCCAAACCACAGGACTTGGAGGAGATGGGGAGCTTCAATTACCCAACATCTATTGGGAAAATTATACAGCAGGGCACAGATTATCCAACAAGCTCTTCGAATGCATTGGAGACAACTTTTTATTACAGAAAGTGGAGAAGGTGACTAGGGGAGAGGCTGTTCTAGATTTGATTCTTATAAATAAGGAAGAACTGGCTGAGAATTTGAAGGTGAAAGGCAGCCTGGTTGAAAGTGATCCAGAAATGACCGAGTTCATGCTTCTAAGGAATGGTAGGAGGGAAAGCAGCAGAATAAAGACAGTGGACTTCAAGATGTAGACTTTAGCAAACTCAGATAATTGGTAGGTAAGATCCCGAGGGAAGCAAGTCTAAGGGGAAAAAAAAAGTTCAGGACAGTTGGCAGTTTTTTTAAAGAGCTATTATTAAGGGCACGAGAGAAAACTACCCCAATGCATAGGAAAGATAGGAAGTATGGTAAGAGACTCCCTGACTTAACCAGGAGATCTTCAACAACTTGACATTTGAAAAAGAATCGTAGACAAAGTGGAAAATAGGTCAGATTACGAAGGATGAATATAAAAAAACCAACACAAGCATGTAGTGACAAAATTAGAAAGGCCAAGGCACAAAAAAGATTAAACTATCTAAGGGCATAAAGGGTAACAAGAAAACATTTTACAAATCCATTAGAAGTAAGGTTTCAGCCGTGTTAGTCTGTATCAGCAAAAACAACAAGGAGTCCCTGTGGCACCTTAGAGACTAACAAATTTATCTGGGCATAAGCTTTCATGGGCTAGAACCCACGAAACGTCTGATGAAGTGGGTTCTAGCCCACGAAACCTTATGCCCAAATAAATTTGTTAGTCTCTAGGATGCCATTAGAAGTAAGACGAAGATCAAGGACAGAGTAGGTTCATTGCTCATTGAGGAAGGAAAGGCAATAACAGAAAATGCAGCAATGACAGAAGTGCTAAATACCTTTATTGTTTTCGTTTTCACCAATAAGGTTAGCAGTGATCAGATGACAGAGGCTGTCTACACTACATATGCAAAAAAACACACACCCCGCGAGCGACATAAGATATACTGACATAAGCACAGCATGTGTGCACAGCATGATGTCGGTGGAAGAGCTTCTCCCACCAACATAGCTTTTGCTGCTTTTGGAGGTGGTTTTATTATGCTGACAGGAGAGCTCTCTCCTGTGAGCACAGAGCCTTCACCAGATGTGCTGCAGTGGTACAGCTGTATTGGTACAGCCGCGCTGCTGCAGCACTGTACATATAGACATGGCTTACTATAGAGAACATCAGTGTAAATGGGGTAGGATCTGAGACTAAAATAGAGAAGGAACAAGTTAAGAAGCACTAAAGGCTTATCTATACTTAGAACGCCACAGCTGCTGCACTGCTATAGCACTTCAGTGAAGATAGTACCTATGTTGATTGCATCTCCCATTGGCATAGATACTTCAGCTCCCCAAGAGTCAGTAGCTAGGTTGACACTGACCTAGTGCTGTCTCCACTGAGGGTTAGGTTGGTTTGCTCAGAGGTATTTCACATCCCTGAGTAACATAATTATACTGACCTAATTTCCTAGTGTAGACCAGGCCTAGACAAGTTAGATGTCTTCAAGTTGGCAGGGCCTGATGAAAGGCATTCTAGAATATTTAAGGAACTGACTGAAGAGACCTCTTTAGACATTAGTGATTATCTTTGAGAACTCATGGAGTACAGGAGAGATCCCAGAGGACTGGAAAAAAGCAAATATAGTACCTACCTATAAAAAGGGGACAACACAGGGAATTATAAACCAATTAACTTTGGTACCCAGAAAGATAATGGAGCAAATAATCAAACAATCAATTTGTAAGCACTTGGAAGATAATAAGGTAATAAGTAACAGTCAGCATTGATTTGTGAAGAAGAAATCATATCAAACCAACCTAATATCTTCTTTTGAGAGTATAGAAAGATTATTCTTTTCTATGGGGTGGGGGTGGGGGAAAGCAGATGTGATATATCTCAACTTCAGTAAGACTTTTGATACTGTCTCACATGACCTTCTCATACACAAACTAGGAAAACATAACCTAAATGAACCTACTATAAGGTGGGTACGAAAATTATACTCAGAGAATAATTATCAATGGTTCACAACCCAGAAGGGCATATCAAATGGGGGTCCTGCAGGAATCTGTCCTAGGTCAAGTTATACAGAATATCTTCATAAATGATTTGGATAATGGCATAGTGAAAGTTTGCAGATGATACCAAGCTGAGAGGAG
This sequence comes from Gopherus flavomarginatus, assembly GCF_025201925.1. Taxonomy (NCBI): domain Eukaryota; kingdom Metazoa; phylum Chordata; order Testudines; family Testudinidae; genus Gopherus; species Gopherus flavomarginatus. The sequence continues at coordinate 39,241,239 of NC_066622.1, forward strand.
TTGCAAGCACTTTGAAGGACAGGATTTGAATTCAAAATGATCTTGACAAACTGGGGAAATGAGGTCTGAAATAAATAGGATGAAATTCAACAAGGACAAATGCAAAGTACTACACATAGGAAGGAATAATCAACTGCACAAATACAAAATGAGAAATGACTGCATAGGAAGGAGTACTGTAGAAAAAGATCTGGGGGTATAGTGGTCACAAGCTAAATAAGAGTCAATAATGTAATACTGTTGCAAAAAACATGAATGGCATTCTGGGATGTATTAGCATGAAGGTTATAAGCAAGACTGAAAAAAAATGGGTTTGTTTAGTCTGGAGAAGAGAAGACTAAGGGGGGACATAAATCTTCAATTGTGTAAAAGGTGTTATAAAGAGGGAGGATGATAAATTGTTCTCCTTATCCACTGATGACAGGACTTAAACTGGACTTAAACTGTGGCAAGGGAGATTTAGGTTAGACATTATGAAAAACTTCCTATCTCTAAGGGTAGTCAAGCACTGGGACAAATTACCTAGGAAGGCTGTGGAATCTCCATCACTGGAGGTTTTAAAGAACAAGTTAGACAAATACATGTCAGGGATAGTCTGGATAGTACTTAATCCTGCCTCAGTGCAGGGAACTGGACTAGATGACCTACTGAGGTCCCTTCCAGTCCTATATGTCTCTGAGTCTATGATTTTATCTCTGTATTTGACATTGGTGCAACTGCTGCTGGAAAATTGTGTCCAGTTCTGGTGCTCACAATTCAGTACGGATGTTGATCAATTGGAGAAGGTCAGAGAAGAATCAAAAGAATGATTAAAGGATTGGAAGACATGCTTTACAGTGACAGACTCAAGGGGCTCAATTCATTTAGCTTAACAAAGAGAAGGTTATGGTGTTACTTGATTACAGTCTAGAAGTACCTACATTGGCAACAAATTTAATAATGGGCTCCTCAATCTAGCAGAGAAAGGTGTAAAATGATCCAATGGCTGGAAGTTGAAGCTATACAAATTCAGATTGGAAATAAGGCATACATTTTTAATAGTGAAGAGGGCAAGAGGTATAGGTGGAGAGTAAATCTGAGATGAAGAGACTATGAAGGGGTAAAAAGTGTGGGGGAAGGAATCAGAGGAGGTTGTAGAATACAGTCAATTAGCACAGGGCAAAGAAAGTACAGTAGAAATGTAGAATGTAGAATCTCAGAATGTCCAAAGGTCCCTGCTTTGGCTGCTCTGTCCCTATCCACTAGAGCAGGAGTTCTAAAACTGGTGGTCGTGTCCCCTCAGTGGGTCAGGAGGTTATTATATGGGGGGTCATGAGCTGTCAGCCTCCACCCGAAACCCCGCTTCACCTCCAGCATTTATAATAGTGTTAAATATATAAAAAAGTATTTTTAATTTATAAGGAGGGGGTTGTACTCAGAGTCTTGCTGTGTGAAAGGGGTCACCAGTACAAAAGTTTGAGAACCACTGTGTTAGAGTTTCTGGTTGGGTCCTCTCTGCAGTTTCCTCCCAAGTCCAGATGGTGAGATGGGAGTAGGGGGCACACCAGCTGGGACCTAATGCCCCCATAGAGTGTGTGTGGAAGCCTCTCCTGCACAGTTTGGGTCCAATGGGGTGCTGGGGGGAGGGGTGTCCCTTGGCTACTTCTGCCCCTATCAGCTGGAGTCTCTGATAAAACATCTCAGGAAAGCACTTAAGAACATGCTCAACTTTAAAGAAACAAAAAAGTCCTTTATGGGTATAGATCATGAGCTTTTGATACATGATATGCTCAGTAGGAAAAAAATTCAATGGGCTATCAGGTAGATGATAATTTTACAAGAATCATGTTATTGTTCTTTTGATAGGCTGTTAAATTGTCATATAAATATTTAAAAGGGGTAGCCATGTTAGTCTGTATCAGCAAAAATGAGGAGTCCTTGTGGCACCTTAGAGACTAACAAATTTATTTGGGAATAAGCTTTCATGGGCTATAACCCACTTGTGTAGTTGCTGGTGAGTATCTGTGTCAGGTTGGGGGGCTGTCCGTAAGCAAGGACTGGCCTGTCTCCCAAGGTCTGTGAGAGTGAAGGATCGTCTTCCAGGATCGGTTGTAGATACTTGTTGATGCGCTGGACAACCTATCCTGGAGGACGATACCGCAAGTCACAGCAACTACACACCACACAACAGAAACACTAACCCAGGAACCAATCCCTGCAACAAACCCCGTTGCCAGCTCTGTCCGCATATCTATTCAAGGGACACCATCATAGGACCTAACCACATCAGCCACACCATCAGACATCAAAAATTATAACATTCAAAAACCAGTAGGAGAGCACTTCACTCTTCCTGGACACTCAATGACTGACTTAAAAAATGGCCATTCTTCAACAAAGAACTTCGAAAACAGACTTCGAGAAACTGCAGAACTGTAATTAATTTGCAAACTTGACACCATGAAATTAGGCTTGAATAAAGACTGGGAATGGATGGGTTACTACAAAAAGTAATTTTCCCTCTATTATCAGAGGGGTAGCCGTGTTAGTCTGGATCTGTAAAAGCAGCAAAGAATCCTGTGGCACCTTATAGACTAACAGATGTTTTGGAGCATGAGCTTTCGTGGGTGAAAGCTCATGCTCCAAAACGTCTGTTAGTCTATAAGGTGCCACAGGATTCTTTGCTGCTTTCCCTCTATTGATATTCACACCTTCTTGTAAACTGTTGCGAATGGGCCACATCCACTCTGATTGAATTGGCCTCCTTAGCACTGACCCCCCCACTTGGTAAGGCATCTCCCATCGTTTCGTGTGTTATATATTAATACCTGCCTACTGTATTCTTCACTCCAATCACCTGATGAAGTGGATTCTAGCCCATGAAAGCTTATGCCCAAATCGATTTGTTAGTCTCTAAGGTGCCACAAGGACTCCATATAAATATTATAAATCTGTTATGTGTTCCTTATTAAGGCAATACCAAATTCACGACTATGAAAAATGCGTCACGGACACTGAAATCTGGTCACCCCCAAGAAATCTATTCTTTTGTATGCTTTTACCCTATACTATATAGATTTCACAGGGGAGACCAGCATTTCTCAAATTGGGGTCCTGCCCAAAAGGGAGTTTCAAGGGGTCACCAGGTTATTTTAGGGGGTTGCAGTATTGCCACTATTACTTCCGCGCTGCCTTCAAATCTCGGTGGCCAGAAAGTAGTGACTGTTGTTCGGTCGCCCAGCTCTTAAGGCAGCGTCCCGCCAGCAGCAGCACATAATTAAGGGTGGCAATACTGTGCCATGCCACCCTTACTTCTCCACTCCTGTCTTCAGAGCTGGACAGCTGGAGAGTGGCAGTTGCTAACTAAGGGCCCAGCTCTGCAGGCAGAAGTAAGGGTGGCAATACTACATGATGGGTCCATAGTGGCAGCCAGCCAGCAACTCAATCCTGGTGAGATTCTCACAATACGTTTTTTCAGTTAATTGCTGGTATCACCTTTCAGAAACAGCAGCACAAATGAGATTGTAACTTAAAATTAATTAAATGCATACGAGTTACAACATCAAATCTCTTCAGAGCTTCCTATTATGAACTAAGGGAAAATAATTATGAAGTTCAGCACCCTGCTTTCATCTGTCATGGATATTTACCACAAGAAGAAGCATGACACTTAATCTTATTAGCATTGAAAATATGTCCTGAGCACGTTACATATTTTGCAATTTCCCCATCCCCTTTTTGCCCCCAGGAACAAAAGTAAATGAGCTGCAAGAAGGCAGCTGTAAAAGGAGTATTAATGACACAAATATAAAGTGCTTAGCTTTGTTCTGGGTTCATACTCTGATGCATGACAGAGTCTGTGACATGACCTGTAAGCCATGATGGCCATTTCTGCTGTACCTAAGCGGCATTAGTTCATCCCTCTGAGCTTGGGGTATAACAATTTGAATGTAAGCACCACATCAGAAGCTCTCAGAGAGGCTAGGAATAGGAGAGAAATCTAAATGGCTAACTACAGGATATGGTATTAAGCACTTCTGATTCTTCAGTTAAAGTGCATGCAATCACTTCTATACAAAATACAGAAAAGCTTGGGCTTCACGGTGTCACAATACTAAGTCTACATTTACAAAAAAGGATGTTCTTTACTTCAAAACCACCCTTAAAAAACCTCAATAGACAAAGAGGTGAAAAATACATCTACTATTTTTTTAAACGTTTCTGCCCTAACATCTTCGACAACAGGAAAAGCAAAGCAAACGAAGAAACCAAAAAACAAAATGAAAATAACCCTTCCTCCCGCCCCTCCCCAAAAAACAAACCCCAAAACCAAAACCACAGAAACAAAAACAAAACATCCAGAAAACAGAGGGGATTTATTCTCCAGGGGTGATTTAGTACTGGCCACCGTCTTTATTTTGTTAGAGTGATGTTTTCTTAATAGGAACTTATCTATTACAGAGTCTATCATGCTGGCTCTCAAAACCTGAAGTCAAACAGAACTCAGAACTCAAGTAGATTTGATGATCTGGTGATGTCCTAATTGTGCTTTGTGGAGAATTTTAAACATAGTTATGATATTGCCAAAAAAATCAACTACCCAATCAGAACATTTCTTTGAACAATATTCAAAGTCAGACTGAAATGAAAAGAATTTGACTATTACACTTAGTCTTTATACAGCCCCTCAAACAGAACACAAACTCTGACTCATTTAAACAAAAAGAAAAAGATAATGCAAGGATTATATATTTCTATCACAGATACTTTACACTGGAGATGTGCCATGCCGGTTTGAAAAAGAAAAACTAAAACCTACATATAACACATCACATGTAATACCACAAAGGTGAACTATTGGCTCTACTTAAGTCAATGAGCATTTTGATCCCATGTGTCCAAGTACAAGCCTCTTGGCATCTGAACATTTAAATCAAATGAGAACTAGAAAAAAACACAAGACAGATAAATAGACAGATCTTAAAAGTAGTAGCTGGAGTTTTCCTTATTTAATAACATTGCCATATATAACAGTACTGTAGTGTGATTTCCACATATTCAAATTTTCACTTCAGTCTCTGTCTAATGGGTGCCCACTTCATATATCAAAATAAATGAAGTAAATAATAATAATAATACTCTGAACTTACTGAACTGTTTTTACTACACACATAAAACCTGAAAGAAAAAAAGATGATTAATGTAGGTGTGAATACAAACCTATCTTTGATGGTCCATGGGCTCTTATAACATATTTTGAAGGTAAATTAATACATCAATGTAACTATTACTATTTCTACAGAGGAAACGGATCTTTTTTCCCCCCATTATAATTATAAGACACTTCATTTGTTTTCGGCATAAATCAAGTGCTTGTCCTCTTTCACTACATCTTTGAAACTCACTTTATGACACACATCTTTCATCTGAGACCTGCAAACTATTTTTAAGAACACAGAATCCTTGTCAATAAAAAGGCTGTTCACAGTTGGGTTTCCAGAATAAAATTATTCACATTTGATCAATGAAGGTGACTCTCTGACTATGAAAACATGAGTGCTTACTACTCCAATATGGGATCTGTCCATCCTCCTATTACCTACATGGTTCACAACCCTTGCATATAGTTTTTTTCAAACTAACAATGTTATGTACTGGAATATGAACTAATATATTTCATATATAAAGGGTATTATGAAAATTCATATCCATCTAGGACAACTTTTCATTTGAAATTCTCCTTAAAACTCTAATGAGAATCTGAATCTCAAATTAAGAAAAAAATAGGATGTCTAGATCATATGAAAAAAATACTTAGAGCCAAATTCTGACCTGATTTGCAGTGTGCAATCCCATCAATTTCAATGAGATTGTGTGTTTGTGTGTGGGTGGCAGCCAGCACAGACTTTGGCCCTTAGGATAAATCAGAATTTTGGCTTATTCCGGGGGCGAGGGGGGGGGAAGAAATATATACATAGAAAGGAGAGGTTAACTTGTACAGTTACTGGAGTTCTTTGAGATGTGTCCCCCCTATGGGAGCGCCATGTCAGGATGTGCGCACATGCATGCACTCTTGGAAATTTTTGTCCGCTGTGTCTGCAGGTCCGTGCCTGCAGCCTGGATACCCACGTGTTCCAACACAAGAGTATATTGGAGGAGTGGACCTGCCACCACTTCAGTTTCTTCTCAACCAAATCCAACAAGAGACTTTGAGGCTGAGGATGGGTAGTAGAGCCCCCACAGGTCCACGCATCTTGAAGAACTCCAGAAACTGCATAAGGCAAGTAACTACTCTTCCTCCTTTGAGCAGTGTCCCTTTGGGTGCTCAGGAGTCTCCCAACCAGTACCTCCATGGAGGAGGGGGCTGAGGAAGTGGATTCAATACACATAATGGAACAGCATCATCGAAAGCATCAGCTCTGGAAGCAGGCGGAAGACAGTAGCGATGAGAAAATGTGTGTGATGAAGAGCAGGTGGCTGCCTTACAAGATGTCTGAGATAGGTATATTTTTCAGGAGAGTCACAGATATAGATCAAGATCTAACGGAGTGACCAATTACCCTTGGATGAACCCCAGTTTCATAGAAGGACTGGATTCACCCGGAAACCCATACAGACAGCTGTTGTGTAGATATTGTATGTCCTTTAATTCTTTGTGCAATTGAGATGAAGAGTTGAGGAGAAGCCCCAAAAGATCTAAACCTGCTTAGGTAAAAAGTGACACTTTTTTTATGTGCATTGTATGGAGGCTTGGGGTGAAGCACCAGTAAGTGAATCTCCTAATTAATGTGGAATTCTGAAGAAACTTTAGGCAGGAAGTGAGGGTGTGGTGTCACCTTATTTTAATAGGACACTGTATATGGTGGATCGGCCATCCAAGCTCCCCAGCTCTCCTGGCCAAGGTGATGGCTATGAGGAATGAAATAGGCAGGAAGGGAATGGAAACCCTTGATAGCTCATGTAACTGTCAATCACCATTGCCAATGGTTTGCTGTGAAATCAGGAGAGGATATCTAGTGGGATCCCACAAGGGTCAGACTAGGATCTAGTACTATTAAACATTTTTATTAATGACTAAGATAACAGAGTGGAGAGTATGCTTACAAAATTTGATGGATGACCCCAAGCTGGGAGTGGTTGCAAACACTTTGGAGGCCAGAATTAAAATTCAAAAAGATCTTGACAAATTAGAGAATTGGTCTGAATTCAACAAGATGAAATTCAATAAAGACGAGAAAGTACTTTACTTAGGAAAGAAAAATCAAACGCTCAACTACAAAATGGATGTCAACTCTGTGCTATGACTGACTTCTGATTTGGACAATTACATTCTATGTGCCATAAAATGGAGATGTAGAAACAAGTGCATTTTAAAATTTTTTTTTTTAAATCATTCAATCCCAAATAAATAATATGGACCCTTCTCATCTCCTACCTCCATTAGGACATTGCTCACAATTCAAATAGCTGTAATATCTAATGGAATTGATTGATACAGATATCCCATGATATTGTTTTGTATCGAATTGTTAGGTCATCTTGCATAGGGACATTTCGTGTGCTATTTTAATATAAACGTTTTCTCTTGTTAAATTCATGTGATGTCTTTGGCAGATATATATAAAACAGCCCAGAAAACCTGAAAAACAATATACAAATATCTTAAGAGTCTGGATAATGTCAGAAGACAAGCATCGCTTTTGTAGCTTCCAGTGGTCTCATCAATATCTCCTGATATTTATATAGCACAGTGCTTTCAATGCTGTTTATATCATGCATGGAGAGGCAAGGTGCCAAGGGAAGGAATTTACCCTCTCCTCTCTTCAAAAGGAAGAATGCTGTTCAAGTAGCTACAACGTAAGATGGTTTCTGATCATATCAGTGGAAAATAAGAGAGTGAATTCAGGTAGCTTGGGATCTTAACAAAATCTAAATAAAGGTGCAGGTACGACTTTATTCAGAGTATTCCTGTGTTTCATTTAACACATTCGAAGACACTTGCAGACCTTAGAAAAGAAAACATGCGTTTTTATTAAAATCATATATAAAAATGTCTATTTCCCTCTTTGCTCATATTTACTCCTTGGAAAATTGTGTCTGTAAAACAGGATAAAATTCTTTAGCTATTGGTAGGGAGATTATGACATCCAAGATAGCTCAGCTAATAAGCGTTTAGATACTATGATGATGGGCATCCTAGAAATACCATGGATCGAGAGTTACATTGGACTTAGTTCTACTGCATCCCTATTCCTTTAAATAGAACATTAACATGAAAAAACATATTGTGCACTAGTGTAATATAGCCCTCTTTGGACATTAGGTCCAATATCTGGAATATCTGCTATGAACATGTATTAGAGACAAACTATTTACTAGCATTTTCTACAGATTATAATCAACCTCAAGTTTACTTTAAAATGTCGCTATTGCCTCAGGACGCAAGCCCACCATAGAATCAATTGCAAGGTTCCACAATTCAGAGACCTACTTTTATACTAACCATTTCCATTAATAGGGAAACTACTAAACAAACATGGCCATTAAAAATTATTAGTAAGACACTTATCTCCATATCAGTATTGAACATAGGAAAGTCTGACGTGACTCTGTAGCCTCTTTAAAATTGCTTCAGATTTTTTGATTTGTTAAGTTCAACATCTGCAGGGTTAACAGATCTTTTGCAAATATTTTATAAGACCTAGCTAACAAAGGTCCTTATTTAACCTTCCCTTTTCCCCTTTCCTTTCTTTATCTGTCTCCCTAGAGCTGTTTTAACAAAGTGGAAACCCACTTGTTCTCCTGTTGGTTTTATTTTCATTTCCAGAGTACACTAGCAAAACTACTCTTTAACCAGTTGCTGGTTTTATAGATGAACTTTATTTCAAACTGTCAGTATTTTTTGTTCTAATGCATTTAGATATGGCCTTTCCGAAAAACCCTAAATGATTTGTTTCTTTAACTGTAGTGACTAACTTACCAATTAAGAATTAACATGTACCTATGTTTTGTTGTACTACATTATTTGGAGTACACTGGAAACTGATTTCTCAAGAGGAGAAATGAAATAGACCCAATCCATTAGTAACAACTGTCTTGCTGAAGAATTCTTTATTTTATTAAAACTGAATCTATTCAGTGCACACAAACCTACTGAAGTGCTGTAACACATGTACTACTTCTACACTATCATAGTTACATGCATTGTGTAACAAACCACACTCCATAGCGCTGTATTGCAGAGTATGTTGCAGATGTGCTTCAGCACCTTAAAGGCTTCCAATTGCTTACAAGCCAAACAGCTTGTTTTGGCTCAGAGTCCTCCCTCTCCCATGTGTGACTACTTTGATCTTTTTGCCTGTTATAGGAATGTAATTATATTCATTTTATTGGATCAACAGGGAATGTAGAAAGAACACATTAATCCCACTGTGAACGATGGTGTGAGAAGCTACTTTTAATAGTTTGATCTTAGGGCTCCAAATGTATTTAGTGCGAGCTTGAAATGGAAATATTCACGATGGCTGCTACATGAATTTTCTATAAAATAAACCATAATATTGCTAGCAGATATCCTGCACTATTAAGACTGTTGTTCCTTTTTTGCAGCCCTAATTCCATGTTATCTTCAATCTCACACTTTCTTCACAAACCGCTCCCACTCCCCAAGTAATTCAAAAGAATGGAAATATCTTTGGAAAACGATGCTCCCTCATTTTCCATGAAACAGTATTATAATTTAAACATGATGTCTATTTTACCAAACATCTTTTTATAAGTATGCATTATACAAAATATAGCAGAGCTTGCAGTTCCACCATCGTCAGTTGTGATCTTGTCAGATCACTCACTTGAGGGCGTGTCAGGCCAAGCCAGCATTTGATTGGGAGATCTCCAGAGAACACTCTATTGTTCCAAAAAGCATTGCTGGAGATTCACTAGATAGCACTTTTCCTTCTGAGTTAGTGTCCACTCCACCATGCTCAGGAATTGCATGGGATACTGGTTTTCAGATGATATTCAGAAAGAAGGCAGTAGTCCAGGGATGCCAAACATATGGCCCAAGGCACAGATCTGGCCTGTGGAACAGTTTCATCTGGCCTATTGACTTGCCATGAATTGCCTACACCAGTGGTTCTCAAACTTTTTGTATTGGTGACCCCTTTTGAACACCAAGCCTCTGAGTATGACCCCCCTCTTAGAAATTAAAAACACATTTTTGATATTTAACACTATGTTAAATACCACATTTAAACTCTGTTGCTTAAAATGAATTTAACTTTTCTCACTGCTTTTAAATTAAAACACATTTTTATCAAATTAAATATAAGTGGAAAAGTTATTTTTAAGCAGAATTTTATCTTAATACTTGACAACAATTAATGACCTGAAGCAAGTAATAACCCTCCGCATGGCTGGGCTCCGCCTGACAACCCCAGTACAGGGGTCGGGGCTCACAGCATCCTGGATGCCCCAGCTCAGGGCTCACCGCCTCATTTCCTGGTTGGGGCGGTCGGACTCGGGGATCGCAGCCTCACTCCTGGCCAGGGTTGGGGTCTGGGCTCGCAGCCCCATGTGGGGGTCGGACTCGGGGATCACAGCCGTGCGTCTGCCCGGAGCTCACAGCCCCGCTCCTGGCTAGGGTTGGGGTTGGGGCTTGCAGCCCCCTGGGGGGTTGGAGTCAGGGCTCGCTGCCCAGCGACTGGCTAGAGCTCACAGCCCTGCTCCTGGCCAGGGTTGAGGTCGGGGCTCGCAGCCGCGCACCAGGGTCGGGGCTTGCAGCCATGCATCCCTGCTGGGGTTGGGGCTCACAGCCCGGCACTGGGGTTGGGGCTCGCAGCCACGCGTCCCTGTCGGGGTCAGGCTTGCAGCTCGGGGTCAGGGCTCACAGCCCGGCACAGGGGTCGGAGTCGGGACTCACAGCCGCGCACGCAGGTCAGAGCTCGCAGTCCCGCAGCTCCACACAGGGGTCAGGGCTCACAGCCATGTGTCGCGGTCGGGGCTCACAGCCTGGCTCACAGCTTGCAGCCACACACTGAGAACAGGGCTCATGACCCCCCACATAACCGGGTCGCGACCCTCAGTTTGAGAACCAATGGCATACACTACCCTGGAGTCTGCACTACAGGAGGTTATGGGGGTGTTGTCTGTAAGGCGCATCAGTGTGTCAGGCTCTTAATTCCCCCACATGTAGACCCTGGTAGTCTGCATTAATGTTGTTCTGGTTTCAAACAGGATTACATTGATGCATACTAAGGAATATTTAGTGTGTGCCAGCAGGGTCCATACAGGGGAGTTAGAAAACAACATAACAGTGCACTCTACAAATCATATACCTGTAGTTCAGACAAGACATACGTTTCTTTTTTTAAGATGACTGTGGTTGACCTGTAGCAGCCTCCTCCTCATGTATACATGAAGTTGGGTCTGAATCCCAGCAAGCAACATTAGTTTGTTCTTAATGACCAACTAGCAATTCTGCTCAGCGATCTAGCAAAATTAGCCCATGCCAAGTGGCAGGATATCACATCGGGTCCTCTCTATGAAATGAGTTTGACACCCCTGTCCTAATCATTTGTAGTCATATAAGATTCCATTGCACTTTTTGCTAGACTGGGCTGCTTTTTAGTAGTGAATAAAGTGATACTTGTTTGTAAAGCACTTTGGGGTCTTTAAAATATTAATATTATTGTAAATGGAAATAAAAAAATTCTGATTGTATTTTTTGTTCAGAACAAAACCTGAAGAATTGGTGCAATCGAAACCATAGAAGAACTTTTATATGTACCGAGAAGCAGAAGACCATCATTTGTGACATCTCTTTTGAAAATGCCAAACTTTCTAATAAGCATTTTCAGAAGGTTAATTTGAATATGTGGGATTCAGGGAAGCACAAGATGGTACTGTATAGCTGCAATGTGAGGACTGAGACTGGCAAATGATTCCATCCAAAATAAACAGCTTACAAGAACTACTCTGATCATCTATCTCTTTACTTTGGCAACATACAACCCAGTTCCCTAAATATAGCTCTTGTTTTGTGTACAGTTGTGTACTCTTGCTACAATGTATCCATTAAAACACTGTATTCTGGTTTGCAATTCCATATATGTCCATTTGATTCTTGACCCCTTTCAGTTTCACAAACTTCTTTCTACCCTACAAATCCTTTGGCTCCAGGGACTACCGTTACAGAAAGGCATACAGAATTAAGTTTTTATTCACCAATTGTGTGAAGGAAAAGGTTTAAAAACACTAGAGCATTATAAGTTGTTTCCTCCCAGGTCAGTACTTTTCAAAAACATAATCACTAGCAGATCAGAGGAGTTGTACTTCTTTCATTTCTCTGCAAAACAGAACACACCTTCTATGGATTAAATGTTCTGGTGTCCAGAACCTGGTTACAAAAATTGTAAAAAAAAATAAAAATAAAAAATCTTTCTATTAACACATTGTAATTAAGAAACTTCACTCTGATGCCTCACTTAGGGTATGTTAAATAAACTACAATTCTATATAACCTTTAAAAAAGAGTTAGAAAAAGTTCAACGAGGCCAAAACTGAGCTAGTGATCTTCTCAACTCCCAAGACTTCCCCCTCTCCATTTTTCTGTGGGTGGATAACGAGGAAAGATTTTCCCATGGATAATGAAGGAGATTTTCAAAAAGTATAAATGCGGGCAAGAAAGTGGAGTCAAGAGGATGCCCAGATTATGGGCCTGCGTTATTGAGAAAATTGTGATGTTGGAGAAGATTTGTGCCTTAGAAAATCTCCCCCAACATCACCATCTTTCCAGTCACTGAAGTCCATAATCAGGACATCACCTTTGACTTTGCTCTTGTTTGGAGCCACACATCCAGGAAATGTCCAAGTCATGCCGCTTCTACCTACACAAACATTTCCAGGACTGACTTTCTAACTGTCAAGACTGTTAACATGTTTGTAAAGGCTCACATTATCTTGTGCCTAGATTACAGACATCTCCCCCTCAAATCTATTGAAAATGTTGCACCTAGAATCATCTTTTTTGGGCTCTGCATTCCAACCAAATCATCCCTCTCTTCCAAGTCCGCCTTTTACACAATATCAAACACAAGCTTCCTGTATTTGACTTCAGTTCCTTAGTAGAGTTGCCAACTTTCTCATCACATAAAACCCCCTGCCCCTTCTATAGGCCATGCCCATGCCCTACCCTTTCTTTGAGGCCTTGCCCCCTCTATCCCCCCTTCCTCCATCGCTTGCCCTTCTCCACCCTTACTCACTTTCAGCAGGCTGGGTCAGGGTGTTGGGGTGTGGGAGGATGTGGGCTCCAGCCTGGGGTGGGGCCTGGGATGAGGGGTTTGAGGTGCAGGAGGGGATTCCGGGCTGGGGCAGGAGATCGGTGTGCAGGATCATGGCGGCGCTTATTGTGGCTTCAAGGAAGCGACCGCCAGGTCGCTGCGGCCTCTAGGAGAATGGGTGGCCAGGTGGCTCTGCGCGGTGCATGCTGCCTTCATGTCCGAAGGCGCCACCCCCTGTGGACACAGTTCCGGGCCAATGAGACCTGCAGAGCCGGTACTGGGGGTGGGGGCAGCGCGCAGAGCCTTCCTGGTCACCCCAGTGCCTAGGGGCCACAGGGACATGGCGTGCACTTCTGAGAGCAGCACAGGGCAAGGGTAGGTCGGGAGCTTGCCTTAGCCCCAGGCCCCCATTGCGCCACCAATCGGACTTGTATAAGCCTGGACCAGAGTGGACAGGGTCCCTTTTCAACCAGGTGTTCCAGTCAAAAAATGGATAGCTGGCAACCCTATCTCTTCGCCATTTAGTCCCAAATACCTATCTGATTTGCTAGATTTTTGAGCTATTGACCCCCATGTTTACTGCCATTAATGAGACTCTCAATTGCCTACTTCTCCTTCAGTCACTTCTGCACTTTCCTTGTGCTGACCCACATGCACAGGAACAGCTCTCTACCAAAATTCATATACCTTGTTCTCTTAAATCCATCTTTAAATCTTAACTCTGCTGATGTGATGCCTACAAATCACTTCCATCTGGAACTGGTTAGATAAGTGGCAGGTCAAGATTTAGATATCCTTCCACTCATCCTACAAACTATTTGTCTGTTCAGACTACCAGTTGCATCCCCTCTAGCACCTAAGCTTGGGGGGGGGAGGCTGTTTTCATTGTTACATGTCTGTAGATCATCCAGCAAAAGAATTTTTCTTTAAGTCAAGAGCAGTTTTTTCCTCTTTCAAAAAATGCCTGTAGCCACTAAAACTCAGTACCTGCACTGTAGCTGATGTCGACAACAGTGCCAGTGTGGAAGTTGGGTGCATCAGCACTGCTGCGGGTGTTACTGGGGGCGGTGCCGAACCCAGTGCCTGTGTCAATGACGGTGCCGCTGTCAGAGGCATTGGTGTGTGGGCAGATGCTGAGGGAAGCTGCATAGCCGATGGTGGGATGAAGGTGGCTGAGGCCACAGAAGATGCCGCAGAACGGTGACCTTGGGTCCCTCCATGTTCTTGCTGGAAGGCCCAGGGGTCCAAAAGGGCCACTGTGGTGGGTTCTGCCACTGTAGGCCACTCCTGGGGCTCCCTCCTGTCTCTGCACGACCTCCATCTACGGCTCCTACTTCTCCTGGAGCAACAGGAGTTGGACTCTGACTCTGAGGTCTCCAAGACTGAAGACCATGAAGGAGCTGAGCCTCGGTGCGTCGAGTGTTGAGAGCCAGTGCCGAGGGACATGGAGAGGGGGAGCGCCTGGACATCATACCAGCTTCCTTCTTGACTGCACCGGGGAGCAGGGTGAGTCCGCTAGCGCTGGAGGGTCTTCCCTCCTCGGGGGCGAGAACAGCACCATAAGGTGCAGGAGGTCCCGAGTGGCTTGGTAAGCCTCCGGCATCAAAGGGAGCTGTAGCTGCTGTGTAGGGACTGGCAACCATGGGGGGCCTGGACTCAACTGCCTGGGTAAGAGTCGATGCGGCCTCAGTAGTGGATCCAGAGCTGTGGCCTGCCTGGGGTCTCACTTCTCTGGATTTAGCCGGAGGTGAGTTTCTGTCCAGCTTGTTGTTCTTCTTCTGAGGCACCAGCGAGTGGGATCAGTGCCTGCTCTCAGCTGGGACTCGTGAGGTGCCATCCAGGGACGAGTCCTTTCTCAGCAGTGAACTTGACAGTGGTGCTGGGGCGCTTAGAGTCAAGGATGACGCGTTAGGAGCCAGGTCCCCTGAGCCTCAGTCAGAGTGGGGGCATAGGGCTGCCTCCATGAGGATCACCTTAAGCCGCTGTTCCCCTTCTTTAGGAGTTCTACAGCAGAACTCATGGCAGATCTTACAGCGATCCTTTTGGTAGCCCTCCCCCAGGCACCGTAAACACGAAGAGTGTGGATCGCTCTTCAGCCGCGGCACACCATGACTCCAGGGAGGTGCAATGGCGGGGGAGGGCGGAACCCCCAACAACTCTATACTAAGAGCTCTAATATTAATAATGGATACTAAGATAACTATATACAGGTACTATAGAACACGGTTGCTAAGCAAGGGCTAAGGGAAGATCCAGCCAACTGTCACTGGTGGTAAGAAGGAACTGAAGGGGTGGTGGGTTGGCAGGGCTCTATATTGAGTGCCATGAAGGCATGACTCCAGGGGGCGCCCAGCCCGGCCCGACAGATGCTGCTATGGGAAAAATCTTCTTGTCAGTGTGCATGTGTGCGCGCACACAACTGATTGGAATGGACATGAACAAGCACTTGAAGAAGAACAAAATCATCCAACATGAAAGTCAAAACATAAACCCATCCTTAGGGAATTTTTCCTAGTTTTGGTTGACTTTGGCTTAAACTAACATACAGAGTGATGATGAAAAGAAGGGGTCAGGCAAAAGCTAGAGAGTAAACAATACAGTAGGAGTAACACATAGAGCATTCAGATAACTTTCCAAACAAACATATCCCTTAACTTTTCCAGCAAACTGTCTAGTATGGAAGTAGCTAACATGAAATTTGGGTTGATCACATTACTCACATGACTGAGTTATAACCATCATAGGAAATCAAAGCCTTACAAGGCTTTGAAAATCTTAACCTAAATCCATACTTAAATTGTAGGATTTTCAGGTAAGGAACTGTTTCTCTCCATGTGTTGTATAATGTCTATCAGCATGAAATCCTAATCCTGATTGGAACCTTTAAGTGTTACTATAATACAAATAATAAAATATTATATATTTTATAAAAGTATTATACTAATAAGTATATATACCATCAAATACATGTTTTAGAACCTGTTAAAGCACCATGGTAAGTGCTGTTACTGTTTAAGTGAATGGTAAATTGAGGAAACATGCACAAACAGTTTTCTCAATACTAGAAGATAAACTGAGACAGAGAGGCTAATTGAGAAATACCTGTCCTGACACTCCCCATATGAGCTGAGGATGGGCTGAGTCCTGCAGCATAACTTGCTCATCTACATGTTTTTAAAAGTGACCATTAACATTCTGGGTCAGGACGGTCTCCTCCATTTACATAAGGTGAACTCTATGTGGGTGAAACTCCATGGCTGCCTAGAATAGAGAAGATGTCCTGCTATCTTACTCTCCCTCGAAACTCAAATCTGCAGAGAGCCTTCTCTCCATGGATTTTTGGGGAATGGGACCAGTGTTCTGATCAGACCCAGACTTCTCAAAAGATGTAGGTGCCTGAATTAATCCATATTTACAGGGTGGCTGTAGCCTCTGAAGTTTGATGTGCTTTCCCTGTGGCTCCCCTGGATCTGCTGGCTTTTGGCCACTGCCCTATGCTCAGTCCATAGACCCCCTCCAAGCCTCTCCCACTACAGTGGGTGGTTTCCTGAAAACTGAGTGAGGTGAGCACTATGTCTGTAGTCCCATCTGGCTGCCTCCTAGACAATGTGGTTTCTGGCTACTGTTGCTCTGGGGCCCCGGTGGTGGCGTTGCTAACTGGGAGACTTTGTGCTTTTTTTGGCCTTTCTGGTTCTGTATCCTCACAATGTACATTACAAAGCTACAAATAAAATATCAACAAAATAGAAAGGAATTCTATAGTGTCAACTGCCACCACTGATGGATATTTAAAATAGATGACAACATTCTTATCTCAGGTTTGATGCTGTATGCTAAAATAACTGAAGTTGCTTCTTTTGAAAGTGCTTGTTATTTCAAAATCTCCTACCCAGGGATAAAAGTTTCACATTTTTTTTCCTATTGCCACGCTCTATAAAAATGTTTTACATGGTGGAAAGGTAGCCTGTTTCCAATTCCTAATGGAAACATGTCTATATCAGCACTGTCACCACATAACTTCAGTTAGACACTCTTGCTTCAGCAGAATGGTCAAGGGTTGAGCGGCTATCAAGACAGAACTGTTCTTTTCCCCGCTAATAAAGGTGATCACTTTAGATTAGGGTACAAGCACATTGGTGGGACTATATAGGAATGCTTAGAATGTCACTGCCTGTGCTAGCAGCAAAGAATCCTGTAGCACCTTATAGACTAACAGATGTTTTGGAGCACGAGCTTTCGTGGGTGAATATCCACTTCGTCAGATGCATGTGGTGGAAATTTCCAGGGGCACGTATATATATGCAGGCAAGCTAGAGATAATGAGGTAGTTCAATCAGGGAGGACGAGGCCCTGTTCTAACAGTTGAGGTGTGAAAACCAAGGGAGGAGAAACTGGTTTTGTAATTGGCAAACCATTCACAGTCTTTGTTTAATCCTGAGCTGATGGTGTCAAATTTGCAGATGAACTGAAGCTCAGCAGTTTCTCTTTGAAGTCTGGTCCTTAAGTTTTTTTGCTGCAGGATGGCCACCTTAAGGTCTGCTATAGTGTGGCCAGGGAGGTGGACGTGTTCTCCTACAGGTTTTTGTATATTGCCATTCCTAATATCTGATTTGTGTCTGTTTATCCTTTTCTGTAGCGACTGTCCAGTTTGGCCGATGTACATAGCAGAGGGGCATTGCTGGCATATGATGGCGTATATTACATTGGTGGACATGCAGGTGAATGAACCGGTGATGGTGTGGCTGATCTGGTTAGGTCCTGTGATGGTGTCACTGGTGTAGATATGTGGGCATAGTTGGCATCGAGGTTTGTTGCATGGATTGGTTCCTGAGCTAGAGTTACTATGGTGCGGTGTGCAGTTACTGGTGAGAATATGTTTCAGGTTGGCAGGTTGCCTGTGGGCGAGGACTGGCCTGCCACCCAAGGCCTGTGAAATTCTGGGATCATTGTCCAGGATGGGTTGTAGATCCCTGATGATGTGTTGGAGAGGTTTTAGCTGGGGACTGTATGTGATGGCCAGTGGAGTCCTGTTGGTTTCTTTCTTGGGTTTGTCTTGCAGTAGGAGGCTTCTGGGTACAAGTCTGGCTCTGTTGATCTGTTTCCTTATTTCCTCGTGTGGGTACTGTAGTTTTGAGAATGCTTGGTGGAGATTTTGTAGGTGTTGGTCTCTGTCTGAGGGGTTAGAGCAGATGCGGTTGCCTGTGCTACACCTCTGCTGAATTAAATTACAGATTTCAATCTTTACAGCTGAAATGAATAAGCAGCATTAATTTTTATAGGAAATGTTTAAAAGTTATGTCTATCCAAGCAACAATCCTCACTTCACTTCCTGTATGAGCTTTCAGCAGCGTTCCAAGATTGCAAAACCATAATAAACGGGGTTTAATAATGCACAGGGAAGCACTAATTCAATATTATTCTACATCCCATACTCAGTCATTGAAATATTAGGGTAACTCTGCTGCTGTTACTGTAAAGTGAAGGTCCCCTATCATGTAAATGGAAGTGTGTGGAAGCACCTTTGAACCCATGTTTAGCCCCACTGATCACAATGAGGCTCCAGGAAGGCATAATGGTCCAGCCATGCAGATCCAGGATCAGGGCCTCGCTGAGTATCATTGAAGATACTGTTCAACCTGATAAATTGAATTTTCATTAATCTCTTAATGCTCTTGAGAACCTCTGCATAATTCATGATTACTCACGCTAAGTGTTTACAGGCACTCTCCTGGTACAGATAATGATCCTTCACCCGCACCCATTTAATTCAATGACAAAACTCCCACTGACTTCAACTGATGTAATACCTGTCCTAAATTCTGTTTATATCATGTGGATCATCATTTTAGATCTCTAAATTTTCTTGTAATGGCCTTTACACTAAGCTAGAATTATGTAGCACTCTTAGCAGAAGAAGCTGTATTCTGAGTCACACTAGCAGAAAAACTAGGTGGTCATAAAAACATCGTTGGTTTTACTTATATTTATTTTCAAGTAAAGCAAAGTTTGCTTTGTTGCACAGTATAAATGTTGCGTTAAGGGAATTGGAATCAAAACCAGCCCAGAAGTATTTTTCCTTGTGCATGATAGGGTAAAAGTAAGAAAGAAGCAGAGAACAGTAACAGGTAATACTTTTACACAGAGTAACATCTCTCCTATCACTCTTGAACATGCTGGAGCTTGCACAGGGCCCTACGCACTCTGAGAACTTGGTTTGACAAACATCTTAATTGTTAAGAACAGACAAAGTGTGTTTAGTCATGTCTGCTAAGGTGGGAAGGATGTTACATCATCTGTGCAGTGTCTTTCCACATAGGTCAGCCAGTTCTCATTGCTGGCTTTCCAGCTCCTTTCCAGACAAAACGCATACACACGGGCATGATCACTCAGACTGTCCTTACACTTGGCTAATATACAAACAATTCTTTAATGGAATCTAACAAATGAGTAATCAAAGAATAGTCTCAGAGCCCTATGAGATATGCAGTGCTTGTCACTGTTACGTGGCGAGTGTTTGTTTATAGGGTATCTGAGTTAAAAAACTTCAACATGAATAAAGTAAAAAAAAGTCTTAATATCACAGAATATATAACAATTAAATATTTAAAATCCATATTGAGAGCCAAGACAGTCCAAGGATCACTGTGATCCCAACAAGAAAAGAGTTTGTGTAAAAAGAGCCAGAGGAGCATGTGCTGCCCCCTTCAACCTCTTTTTCCCAATGGGGAATCTTCAATCCAACTGTCAGCTGGCAGGTTTTTTTAATTGCTTGCTGTATGAGCATGTAATCCCATCAGAACATGGAAATGTTCAGGTTCCATGCCTATGCAGCAGATAAGTTACGATTTGGCTCATCTATCACAAGGAATGAAAAACAAAAATTGCTTTTTTGAAAGGTGTAACATATCTTTGTTAGACTGTCCATTCAAAACTCAACTTCAAAAATGGGGCAGCCATGACATTAGTGATATTAGATTATACACAATGGTTGTTTAACATATGGCAGCCAATCAAAAGGAAATTTATCTGTGGACAAAGGCTTTCCCTACAAAAGGAAAATTCGTATTCAGTCTGTCTGGGAAGTGAAGATTGAGAGGACATACCCTATCAGCAGTTGAAGGGAAAGAGTTTTACACGTGTTGTAGTTAACAAAAAAGCAAAAGCTTAACCATTAAAAGCCAAGACATTCAGTGCTAATATTAAATTTGCAAGAAAGTCAAACATTCTTATGTATGGAGGTACGCAGTTAAGGTTCCTCAGAGTTCACAGAGAGAAGGAGATTTGCTAATGGCAAATGAACTTCTTAGAAAAGCAGTGCCAGCACTGTTGATCATACGGCTATTTAAATAAGCTCTGGATATTGGTGTTTGTCAAAGAGGTTCCCAGCACATTAATTCCTTTTTGATATGATGCTGCTGGGATTTTTTTAAGGCTAGTGACCCACTAGCCAAGCAGTCTGAACTTTTCGTTACAGGCCCCGGAAACTTTAGGAATTTATAATATGCATTTTTGTTGTTTCACACACACACACACACACACACACACACACACACACACACACACACACACACACACACACACACACACACACACACACACACACACACACACACACACACACACACACACACACCCCTACCTTTATTCTAAAGATAAATAGCAAGGCTGGGTATTTTATGGACATAATTTTGCCACATAGCAAGGGAAATCAGCTTGAATATAAAAAGTCAGAATGCTAATGCCATCCTCTTCTATAATGATATATTGTATCAAATCAAGGTGTGATGAATTATAATCTAAGGTCACCTCAGGTGTTTATGAGTTTTAATGTAAAGGTGTCCTGCAAAGGAAACAAAAATGGGCTTGTACCCTTGTTTTTCCTTTATGAAATACAAAGAGGGCCTGAAAACATTTTACCTAAAAACAAATACTATGGCATGTTTTTCCATTACAAATTCAGGACTTGTCTAGGCTGAAAGACTCTGTGATGACTGGACACCTAGAGAAATGGTGACATCACAAGATCTGATGAGTTGGAAAACTGAGAAAGGAAAAGCTTTTTAATCAGACCATATAAAACCTAATTTTATTAACCTATTAACCTTTTGTTAAAGTTTCCTCACCCTCACTCCTTCTGTAAGGTGTGAAGTGCTCACAATAAGCATCCTCTAAGATCACCTAGAGGTCCTCCAGAGAATACCAGACTTCATATTCTATTTTAAAGGCCCTGTCTACACTAGAAAGGGTTTGCTGGAGTATAGCAAGAATTATTTTGCCAGTATAGCTTGTACCAATTTCCCAAACAAAATAAGCTGTACTGGCAAAAGGACTTTCTTGCCTGTATAAGTAGTATAATTGTATCTACACTAGGGCTTTTTGCTGGTTATAAAAATGACATAAAATATCACACTTCCATCCAACATTATTATACTTGCAAAAGTTTCTAGTGTAGACCTAGCCTAAGGTTAAAACAAAACGTTTTAAATCCTATCAGATTTATGCACCATAAAAAGAAAAAAGGCAACAAAGAAGGATGCAAGCCCAATTAAAAAAAAACATTTCAGGGTACGATTAATACACACACACACACATTGGCACGTCAATATCTACCAACACTAACAAGTCTGTGGTATCAGAGATTGTAGTATTCTCATATACTTTGAACAATTAATAATCAGGATCTCTCAAATATATTCACTATATTCATTTAGGACATATTTATAAAGTGTTCTTAAACATTTCTCAGCACCCACTCACCCAAATTCAGACAGATACATCCAATATTTAGAAGATGAACACTGACTTCAAAGTTAATTTCAGTACAGTGTCCTGGTGTATTTTTGTTATGAGGGAAAGACCTCAGTCATCAGATTTCTCATGGGAACAAATGACAAATTAAATAAACATTTTTGAAAAATTACTACACATTTCAAGTCCATAAGCGCTTTTTCAGTCACAGATAAAAGAAATGATTACTCTTTAGTGAATACGATGTAGATTATAATCAAAATCTAATTGCGTTACTGGTTAAACTGTTGCATCAAATACCGTCACACAGTACCAGTCCAAAGGAGTAGTTAAAAAGGAATAGTTGAGCTGTTTTGCTCTTTCCATTAAATGATTCTGGAATTTCAAAATGTGAAATCACAACATGATTTTTTTTAGAATAGTCAAGGTTTAAGACAGACATTGTTAAATTTCAACAAAATTCTTCTATTGATTTTGTACCCATTTGTTCATTGCAGCAAATCTTTAAAACTTCATGGTTTTTATTAAAAAAAACAACAAGAAGTCCTTGTAGCACCTTAGACACTAACAAATTTATTTGGGCATAAGCTTTCGTGGGCTAGAACCCACTTCATCAGATGCATGGAATGGAAAATACAGGAGCAGATATCAATACATGAAAAGATGGGAGTTGCCTTACCAAGTGTAAAGTCAGTTTAATGAGACAATTCAATTAACAGTAGGATACCAAGGGAGGAAAAATAACTTTTGTAGTGTTTTTATTATTGGCCTCCACATGCCTTTAGTTGAATGTGTGTAGCACTTCAGCGAAATTTCCAAAAACACACACACACACACACACACACACACACACACACTACTGAAAAAGGAGGGAACAGTGTGTAGGTTAGCCTTTAGTTAAATTCATTGTATAAAATGCAGGAATTTGAGAAAATCTAACAGAAATTTCATTGCAACAGGCATTATGGGGAGAGTTTTAACATAAGAATGCCATACTGCTTCAGACCAATGGTCTTTCTAGACCAGTATACTCTCTTCCGACAGTGGCCGGCGCCAAATACTTCAGAGGGAATGAATAGAACAGGGCAATTATTGAGTGATCCATTCTCTGTTATCCAGTTTCAAGTTCTGGCAGTTAAAGGTTTAGGGACATTTAAAGTGTGGGGGTGTGTCCCTCACCATCTTGGCTAACCACCATTGATGGATATATTTATTTATTAATTTCGTTTTGAACTGTGTTATATTTTTGGCCTTCATCACATTGCTGGCAACGAGTTCCACAGGTTGACTCCGCTTTGTGCAAAGAACTACTTCCTTATGTTAGTTGTAAACCTGCTGCTTATTAATTTTGTCGTGATCCCTGGTTCATATTATGTGAAGGAATAAATAACACTTCACTTTCTCCACACCATTCATGATTTTATAGACTTCTATCATGTCCCCCCTTAGAGGTCTCTTTTCTAAGCTGAACAGTTCAAGTCTTTTTAATTTTTCCTCACATGGAAGCTGATCTATACCACTAAGCATTTTTGTTGCCCTTTTCTGTACTTTTTCCACACTAATATATCTTTTTTTTTTTAAATGGGACAATCAGTATGCATGCGGTATTCAAGGTGTAAACATACCATGCATTTATATAGTAGGATATTTTCTGTCATCTTATCTATCCCTATCCTAATGGTTCCTAACCTTCTGTTAGCTTTTTTGACTGCTGCTGCACATTGAGTAGATGTTTTAAGAGAATTTTCCATGATGACTCTAAGATCCCTTTTTTGAGTGTCTGCAGCTAATTTAGATCCCACCATTTTGTACATATCACTGGGATTATGTTTTCCAACGTATATTACTTCACACTTCTAGCATTACATTTCATTTGCCATTTTGTTGCCCAGCAGCCCAATTTTGTGAGATCCTTTTCTAACACATTGCAGTAAGCTTTAGACTTAACTATGCTGAGTGATTTTGTATCATCCACAAACTTTGCCACTTCAGTGTTTACCCGTTTCCAGATCATTTATAGATACACTGAACAGCACTGTTCCAGTACAGATCCTTGGGGGACCCCACTATTTACCACTCTCCACTGTGAAAACAAATAGTTTTCAGATTTGCACATAAAGAAATGGATGACTTACTGATACTTCTGCGTGCACAGCCTCCGATAATTCTAAAGAGAAAAACTTCTGGTCAGCTCAGTCCAGCTCTTGCAGACTAGTGTCTATATTGGGGGAAAAAAATCCACCACTACAACTGGCAGCATACAGTGGCAGTCTCAGCAGAGGAACCAAGGACTTGTAGAGAAGGAGAATCAGCCACCCTCTGGTTCCTACAGATGTTCTTTTTCTTGTTAGAGTTTAAACACACTGATGAGGTATCGTGGAGTTATTTGCACTGCTCCTGCCTATGTCATACCTGTTCTGTCTACAAGAAGCAGACTTAATTCTCCAGGGTTGTCAATTCAACATCATTTAGGAATCCTAATTTCTGTCTCCATCCCCCAACCCTCTGCCCTCCACAAAGCAACCCGAAGAACACATCTTTACAATAGCCCCTAACTACACCGTACCAGTAGTGTCTTTCAATTTTCTGTATGTTTCCCTTCTTAGTGCCATTCAGGAGAATCTCAGTGGAGAATATGACAATTGGAATATATATAATACATAACCCCAGTTCTAAACTTCCTACAAGTGTTTTTCTATGTTGGTATTTCTTTTGCTAGCAGAATAAAATTAGCAAATACTGTTTTCTGTTAGAGATTTTTCTGTTAAAGAATCATACAAATGGTGACCCAGTCTGAGTTTCCAGGCAAGAAAGTACGAAATAATTTGAAATAGTAGATGAGATGATATAGGTGTCTCCATATGTCTCAGGAGGTTATAACTAATTTTCATATTGCAAGGATGGATGGCAAGAGGGCTAATTATCTAACAAGTAATGTGGAGCTCATTCGAACAATTATAGGAAGATCACCAGATGTTATTATGAGAAATATTTGCTTTAGAGTTGATTATTGAAGTCATACTCCCAAGGGCTGTACAATGGAAATTCCAATCTACTTCTGAATCTAGTCCTTTAAAATTGCTTTGCTTGTTTTGGCCCTAGGCTGCATATCAGAAATGATAAAAGAAGTTGTTTCATATTTAATTTTAAATCATGATGGTTCAATTGCCAGTATCAACATGACAAAGTGCTTTTGGCTACAGGGAGGAAAAAAAGACCTGCAGCTAGTACCAGACAAGTAGGAACAGAAACTTTCTAGCCAATCAAAGCACAGCCTTATCTCACCTCATTATGTTTTCTACTTTCTATATTTCAGCTGGATTTAGTAACTGTTGCTTTGGCAGTAATTACAGATCAAGTTCAGTATAATTATTCTAACATCATAAGGTGAAGATTTGTTTCCAGGACCATCTTAAAGACTTTGTTATATGCTCTGTGTTAATGTAACCAGAGTATGTCTTTCGCAGTATGTAAAAGGAAATAAGAATTAAAGTGACATTGTAAATAATGTTTCATTAAGACAAAAATAAAAAATAAACATTTGGTGCTCCCATATGAATAAAAGATATTTCCCCCACTAAAAGCACCCATTTCTCTCTAATGTTATTCCCAAGATACACTATGCTTTGGTTCATTCTTGAGATACTAAACCAGAAACTTGGAAATGCCCTATAACTTTTGTTTTAAAAGAACATTTGCGAGGTTGCCTGGATGATGTGTCATATAGAGGAGGCCATATTTTTCGCTTCTACTGAGAGGAAGAAGTGTATCTTGCATCAATGCGGGAATTATTCTATTTATGTCCAAATAATTTCAAACGTACTATTTTCAAATAATCAAATCATAATCATACGAAAGATATATGGAATGTTGGTCTCTCAAAAGCTATAGTCTTGCTCTTTGAGTTAAATTTTATCTTAGACTGCAGAATTGTTCTAATAGCTACCAGTGTCAGTCATTTGTTAGTCATGTTTAATATAAATTTTAGAGAGTTTCTCAGGGATTTTGACTGTCAAAAATATTTTATAGTCCTTCAGTGTCATTTTGATTTTTTTCAGTGATGTTTTGACTCTTGCTGACATCAATCATCTAAGGGCAGAATGCACTTAAAGGAATACTGTCAAAACATCTTGGAAGAAAAACCCAAACAATACTAAAAATTAAGATTAACATTACTTAATCTTTATATTTTACATACACAAAATACTGTATGTAAATAGAGTGAAAATGACTGAAAGGATTTCTGTCACAGTATAAAGATATTGAAACAAGATAGGGAACTATAATGTGAATTACACAGGTTTGACATATGTTCTTCAAGGTACTAAAAAAGGGTACAGTGATCTCAATTTTTTATTTTATACATATATAAGATGTTGGTACTCGTCTTCCAAGGAGAAAAACCAGTTACTAACTTTCTGTAACTGTTGTTCTTCATGTCCATTCCATGGTAGGTGTGCACATGCCATGTGCACCATTGCTGGAGATTTTTCCCTCAGTGGTATCTGTTGGGCCAGCTCTAGCACCCACCCTCTGGTGCCATGTGATTATGCGCTGGTATATGGGCCGCTGCTGGCCACACACCCTCTCTGTTCCTTTTTTCCGGCCAATTCTGAAGGAGGTATAGGAGGGTGGATCGTGGAATGAACATGAGCAACACATCTTGAAGAAGAACAGTTACAGAAGGTTAGTAACCATTTTTTCTCTCAAGCCTGTTGGGTGATGGTGTAGTGAGATGCGAAGGCATTCACTAACGACCAAGTTGTGGCCCTGAAAACGTCCTGGAATGGAGCCTGTGCAAGGAACATTGCTGAAAAAGCCTGAGCCCTCACGAAGTGAGCAGTTAAGATGGCCAGAGGTGGAACATTCACCTTCTTATTACATGCCCGAATGCAGATTATCCTTTATATGCAGGGAGAGTTCTTCCTGGGATCACAGGCCCTGGGTCCTGAGGCTATCGAGGTGGGTTTCCCAACCTAGAGCTGATGCATCTGAGACTATGTGCACTGATGGCTGCAGGGGCGACAAAGGGGACTCCCATCATCACCATTTTTGGGTCCTTCCACCAGTCGAGGACTGGGGATGGAACAGTGAGAACTGAGCGCAAGCGGTGTCTGTTCGGACAGTAAACTGAAGCTAGCCATGTCTGCAGGAGTCTGAGGTGCAGCTTTTTATGCTGGACCACGTAAGTGCATGTGGCCATGTGTCACAGTAACCTGAGGCAAACTTGGTCTGTTGTGATGGGATGGACCATGACATTGAATATCAGGTCCAACTTAGTCTAGAATTGAGCCTCTGGAAGGAAGACTCTTGCTTGCATCAAGGCGAACACTGCCCCGATAAATTCTATTCTCTGAACTGCAACAAAAGTCAACTTTTGTTTGTTTACCAACAGGCCCAGCACTCAGAAAGTGGCACTGATCATGTTGATGCTATTCTTTACTTGAGCCTCTCAGTGACCTTTGATCAGCCAGTTGTCAAGTTCTGAGTAGACTTGAAAGCCTCGCCATCTGAGGAAGGCAACTACCACCACCATGCACTTTGTGAAAACCCAGGTAGCTGCGGACAGGCCAAAGGAAAGAGCAGTGAATTGGTAGTGAGTTTGGTTTTCAATAAACATGAGAAATCTTTGTGGTCATGGAAGATAGAAATGTGAAAGTAAGCATCAAGTTGAAGGCAGCATACGAGTCCCCCTGATCCAGGTAGAGAATGATGGTGGCCACGTGGAACCTCAGTTTCTTGAGATATCTGTTGAGGCGACGCATATCCAGGATGGGCCAAAGGCTCCCTTTAGCCTTCAGAGTTAGGAAATATCGGGAGTAAAATCCTTTCCCTCTTAAGTCTTGAGGAACCTCCTCCACAGCCCCCAACTGTAGGAGGGTCTGCACCTCCTGGGTGAGGCGCTGCTTACGAGAAAGGTCCCTGTAGAGCAGGAGTGGGCAAACTATGGCCCGCGGGCCACGTCTGGCCTGAGGGACCATCCTGCCTGGCCCCCAAGCTCCTGGCCCGGGAGGCTAGCCCCCGGCCCCTCCCCTGCAACCTCAGCTTGCTCTGCCACTGGCACAAAGCTCTGGGTGGCCGAGCTGTGAGTTCCAGGAGCAGCGCAGCTGCAGAGCCCAGCCTGACCTGGTGCTCTCTGCTGCGTGGTGGCGATGGTGGCAGCATGGCCTGGCTCCCACTGGGTGGCGCAGTTGTAGCACCACCAGCCACTCGTGCTCCAGGCAGTGCGGTAGGGGGCAGGGGGGGTTGGATAG
The DNA here is from genome assembly GCF_025201925.1 of Gopherus flavomarginatus. Classification (NCBI taxonomy): domain Eukaryota; kingdom Metazoa; phylum Chordata; order Testudines; family Testudinidae; genus Gopherus; species Gopherus flavomarginatus. Next base: position 39,269,500 of record NC_066622.1, read on the forward strand.
AGGGTAGGGGAGTTCGGGGTGGTGGTCGAGGGGCAAAACAGGGGGTTGAATGGGTGCAGGGGTCTAGGGGGGGGAAGTCAGAAAGAAGAGGGGGGTTGAATGGTACGGCAGCGGGCAGTCAGGGGCAGGCGTTCCGAGGGCAGTCAAGGGACAGGGAGAAGGGATATTTGGATGGGGCAGAGGTCCCGGGGGGGCAATCAGGAATGAGAGGAGGGGACGGATGGGGGTTTTGGGGGTCCAGGGACAGACAGGGGACAGGACCCGGGGGTGTGTGGATGGGGCAAGGGTCCCAGAAAGGCTGTCAGGCAATGGGGGGGTTGGATGGGGCAGGAGTCTGGGGGGTGGGTGTGCAGATAGGAGGTGGGGGCCAGGCCACAACACCATTCCCTAACCAGCCCTCCATACAATTTACGAAACCCAATGTGGCCCTCAGGCCAAAAAGTTTGCTTGCCTCTGCTGCAGAGGGACAGGGATGGGACGTGGGGTGGGGTGATGAAAACTGAAGGGTATAGCTGACTGTCACTGTATTTAGCACCCAGTGGTCTGATGCTGTACAGGACCACATCAGGCTGAAAAGGGACAGTAGGTACAAAAATAAAGGGGAGGTGCCCTCAGGTACACCTTCAAAAGGCCTGCTTAGGTCCACAAGAGTATCTATGCAATCCCAGCTGAGACGCTAAGGTGGAAGGAAGCGGTTGACGTCGCTTGTAATCTCTCCTTTTTCTTTTATAGGGTTCCTGTCTCAGAGCAGAACCAAGAAGCATGGTGTCTGTTGGGGCCTGAAGTGCTTCCCTGAAGTAGACTGAGCGTAGAGAACCAGGGACCTGAGGGTGGCCCTCAAATCCTTCAAGCTATGAAGCTTCATGTCCGTTTGCTCTGAAAATAATGAGGAGCCTTTGAAAGGGAAGTCCTGGATTGACTGCTGGACCTCATGAGGGTGTCCCAAGAACTAGAGCTAAGAGCATTGTCTGATGGGACAGTGGAGGTTATTGTCCTGGCTACCGTGTTGGCTGCATTCAGTGCCACCCGGAGTGAGGTCCTAATTACATTCTTATCCTTCTTTGAAAGGGCAGAGAATTCCCCTTGACTCAGAGAATCCTTGAACTTGGACAAGGAGTTCCACAGATTGTAGTCATATTGCCTGAGTAGGGCTTGCTAGTTTGAGATTTATAGCTGCAGACTACCTGTTAAATCAGTCTTCCTCCCAAACAGGTCCAAGTTTTTTTTGCATCATTTTGTTTGGCGGTAGCACTTGCCTGGCCCTGTCGTTGAACACTAGCACAACGAGGGACGCTGGAGGGACCCTGGTGGGAGTATAAGCACTCATACCCACTGGCTGGCATATACTGTTTTTTTCCACCCTTTTTGAAGTTGGGGGGCAGAGAACCATAGAACCATGACCAGACCCATTACAGCCTCATGAATGTATAAGCCACTGTGGAAGGAGCTGCTTCAGCCAGAATGTCAATAAATTTGCAGGATGATTCCTTAAACTTCTCAATCTCTAGCCCCAGGTTAGCTGCTATCTGTTTCAGAAGGTCCTGATGGGCCCTGAAGTCGTCCGGCGGAAGCGAGCTACTTGTCCCTGAGACAGCCTCGTCTGGGGAGGAGGAGGAGGAAGAGGCTTGTATCGGAGGAGGGGCTTCTTCCTCTTCCTCAATAATGTCCATGGGGACCAGATCATAAACATTGGTACTGGGGCTGGTACTGGAATCAGGGTTCAGTGCTGAGCAGAGAGGAGCAGCAGTCTGCCTCTCTGAAGCCACCAAGATCAGTGGGAAGGAGAACCTGGTACCAGAGTAAACCCCCAAGGTTCCAGTATGGCCAAGTAGACAGTGCCAGACACAGGTGGGAGGACCTGTACTGAGGTCCAGCAGCGCATAGGATGGGTACCGGAGGTGGCCCTTAGGCTGGATGAAGGGTTCCACCTCAGTCTTGGATAAAGAGTCCTCCCGAGGTGACTACGTTGGAGAGGTAACCTTCTCTGCCTCCATTCGGTGATGAGGGTCTGGAGACCGGCAGTGGACCAGAGATGGTCATGAAGATAGTATCAGAGTTGGCTTGCCAATAGAAAATGCTGGGAGGCCTGGTGCTGGGAAGGAGCTTGGAGTCCCATGCTTCCTTCTGCTCACGGTCGTCAGAGCCGTCGGCTGTCACATCAGAATTGGTGGGACCGAGAGCATCAATAGGTCCCTGGCAGCTACAAAGGCCTCAGTGGTTGATGGTACTGTCAATCTGCTGGTGCCGAGGTAGAGTGTCCGGCACTGGATTCGATGCTCTGGGAGGAGCTGATGGTGCCACTGTGGGATCAGGGATAGAGGAGTGGCCCAGTGTAGGTTGCATTCCATTGCCTTCCTCATGTTTGTCTTGCCTCTGCACTTGTGAGCACCCTCTGTTGGTGAGCCGCTTTTTGTGCTTCTTCTTTGGCACCGGAGACTGGGGAATGGTGACGTGAAGTGTGCAGTGCAGAGGAACACTTTGTACAGAGGATAAAGTGCTCTGTGAAAAATTGGAGCAGCTTGGCTCTGAGACCAGTCTGAGCGCGTCTTCCATTAGGATAGCCTTCAGTCTGATCTCTGTCCTTTTTTTTTTGTATGGGGTCGAAAGTCCGATAAATCTGACACTGGTCTCTCAAGTGAATTTCTCCCAAACACTTCAGACAACTGGAATTTGAGTTGCTAATGGCCATAGGCTTGCCACAGGAGGCATAAGGTTTGAAACCCAGGGACTAGGGCATGTCCAGCACCGGGGGCGAAGAGAGCCCTTCGACAATATGATTATGGTCTAGAAAACATGACCTATAAGGGAAGATTGAAAAAAGCGAGTTTGTTTAGTCTGGAAAAGAGAAGATAGAGGGGACATGATAACTTTTCAAATACATAAAAGGTTGTTTCAAGGAGGAGGGAGAAGAATTGTTCTTCTTAACCTCTTAGGATAGGACAAGAAGCAGTGGGTATAAATTGCAGTAAAGGAGGTTTAGGTTGGACATAAGGAAAAACTTCCTAACAGTCAGGGTGATTAAGTTAAGTACTGGAATCCAGTTAAGTACTGGAATAAATTGCCTAGGGAGGTGGTGGAATCTCCATCATTGTCTAACCTGCTCTTAAAAATCTCCAAACACCTGTCAGGGATGGTCTAGATAATACGTAGTCCTGTCATGAGTGCAGGGGACTAGACTAGATGACCTCCTGAGGTCCCTTCCAGTCCTAAGATTCTATTATTATAGATTGATTTCTTGTGTAATAGCCATTGAACTGGGATTTGAAGGAGGAGAGGGTTAGTGTCGTCACACACAAATTCATGAAGGCACTCTATGTGAAAGGAGTGTCTTGGAAAAAGGTAAGGATACGTTAGTGCCAAAAGCTGAGAAATAGGTGGAATAGGCTGCATCATTGATGGACTGCAGTAGATGTGAACAGGAGGGAGGGTAGCATAAAAGCAAAACATAAGAACATCAGAATGGCTAACTGGGTCAGACCAACGGTATATCTAACCCAGTATCCTGTCTTCCAACAGTGGCAAGTGCCAAATGCTTCAGAGGGACTTAACAGAAGAGGACAATTATCAAGTGATCCATCTCCCAACTCCCACACCCAGTTTTTGGCATCGAATGGGATAAAAGTACTTCGACTAATAATCACCTTCATTTATATAGCACTTTTCACCCCAAAGGATCCAGAAGAGGCTCTACAGCCAGCACTCAGAAAGCCAGTGAAATACACCCACCTCCAGGAACATAGTAACCATTCTGCATCGCACAAAAAGACAGAGAGCACAATAACTTTTAAATATGGAAACGAACAATAATTTTGACAACTTTAACTTCAAGAGCAGTTTTTCTTGTTTGTTAAAAATCAGGAAAACCGTAAGAACCCAGGCATTGCAGAAACTACCATGGAATGTGTAATCAGTGCCATGAAAGATGGCACTTTCACTAGAACACTGCCTTCTAACAGCATGCTAATATATTGCTTCAGTGCTGATTCAGAAGGAACGTCTCATTTGCTCAAGTGACAATATCACAAGCACTCGGATTTTGACTTTCAAACAAGCTCAGATCATGCATAACTCTCCTTAGCTTGTGGGAGATGACAAAATCAGAGCATGTCCTATGGTGACTCAGGTCTTGATTCAGATCACTTTGAAGTAATACAAGGCTACAACACATCCTATAGGTTTCATTATATTACAGTCTAGTCAATACAGACATTTGAAACAGATGCATGTGAATGTTCAACACTACTAAAACATTACTATATATGTCAAGAAACATTTGAATAATGGAATAAAAGTCTTTGGTAAGTCTGGAGCAATGTAACTGTAAGTCTTCCTAATAAATAACTTGGAAACAGATCTTGAATTTACCAAAATTTGCCTCTTGGGAAAAGAACCTACCCCCAGTTTAAGCTAAGCTACAGTGCTAGAGGAACAATAATTATCTTCCCAAAACTAATTTTACTGTTTATTTTTTTTTAAATTAGAGCTAAAGATTATAAACCCAGAGCCAGAATAATTGTTCAGGATTTTGCTATTCGTGTTGCTATTTTCCAACAATACAAAATCAACACTAACCCTGAAAACAAGACTGATCTTTTAATCAATTTGCTATTCAATTTTTAAAATTTGGCCCTTGGTGGTAGATAATATTACAACACTATTTGTGATATTTCCTGTTTTACAATACCATAGTAATATTTTGTTACTTGCAAGGTATCGGTAAAGAATTAAATTGTGATCACTCCATGGTAAGCACCGAACAGGAAATAGTGAAGGGTAAATTATTAATGGTGTTTGGGGGCTTCCAGAAAGTAGACTAAGGCAACAGATCTTTGTCACATATTCCCATTTTCATCTATTCACTGGTAGCAGAATATATTTTGATTGGTGTAGAGGTCAGTCTAAAGCAGAAACTTTGTGCAGCTAATTTGAAATTCTTAAAAGTCTTGTTTGAACATGTTTAATTAATTCTCTACAAAGTCCTGCATTCCTTGTTTGGATCTCACTGGATGATTTACATGCATTAATTCACCAAAGGCTGATCTACACAGTGCGGCAAATATGCACTCCAGAACTGAGACTGCTGAAGCACACTAATGTGTTATGCGCTAATTGGTCTGTGTGGACCTGCTGGTATGCACCAGTGAGCTTCAGCATAGTACTTTGAAACAGTAGTTTGAGGCAGTACTATGTTAAAGTGCACTAGGAAACTTTCAGTGTCCATCAACAGGGTCCAAATGGACCAATTAGTGTGCAACATGCAAATTAGAAATCATACCCCTATAGTATGCATTACCACACTTGGTAGACAAGCCCCAAGATTTTGATTTCTATGGTCTTCCGAGAGATCAAGGTGTTCTACCTATTACTATCCCTTGCTGTCTCCATTTTTAGATGGAGAAATGATTATTCTATAGGAAATCTTCATTCCCTTGACATTATAGCCATCTTAAAGTCACTCCTGCTTTATAAACACAGTCTTTTATTTGGAAAAGGAACCAAACACTATGCTTCTGCATTATGTTGGAAATTTAAATGTCCTCTCAGATCAGGTCACTGTAGTAAGTTGTGCTAGAAGAGTACAGCATTTCTTTAAATAGATGACTACTAAGAAATCAATTGACACATAAAACTTTGGAGAGGGAAAGCTGCCCCACAGCTTATTTATTTATATATATTTTTAATGAACATACATTTGGAAAAAGCATAATAGAGTTCTTCTCATGGACCAGAATAACATCTCATTTTAACTACCATATCTCAATTAAATTGCCTAACATGCATAAGAGCTGTAAAGTCTTGGAAACAATAGTGGATGGTGTTTCCTGTAACAGGGTAATATGTGTCATGCTTGGGAGGGACTGAGAAAGAACATACATCATTTCATCTTAATGTTAAATCACACAACTCAATCAACAGAGAAGAACTCGAATTAACAACAGGAAACACTAGCTTCCTCGTAGGGTTATTATTCAGAGAATGGAAAAGTTAATTTTCTAGCCCAAGGAAAACAGTTAAAAGTGTCTAAAGTCAATTATATTTCTGGTTCTATAAAATAATGTCCCCATTGTGACAGGTTGAGAAAGGCCACAGAAACCTTGAATAAATTTTTTAGCATTTCTATATTGCAAAAAGTTTACATTACAATAGCACAACACATCCTGAAGTGTCATCGAAAAACTGTAAGAATTATTGTACCCTTTTGTATAGTGTTTATTGACTACACAAGTTCAAGCTTTCAGAGTTCCATGAATTGGTGCATTCACAAACAGTGCATGTAGGTACACTAATGACGTTTTTAATGAAACTATTGTAGGAATGTTCAAGGCTTACTTAAAATTTGGACATTAGTGGCTAATGGGTTTGTAAAATATCCTTTTTGCTTTTACTGTATTGTGTATGCTTTTCATCCTGAAGTCTACGATAACAAACACAGCATGGCGTACTCTCTTAATTATATTTTCTAAAACCCTGCTAAAGATTACCATTTGATCTGGAAAAAATAAGCTGACTCATTCAGATTCCATGAGCCCTAGCTGCAATCGATTTTTAATGTTTCATGTGGAGAGCATAAGATATGAAAATTCAGCCTGATTTCCCAAGGCATTTATAAATTCAATTGTCTGTTAAAAACTATGCAAAAACAGCTTATTGAACAAAAGAGTGAATATGTAAAAAGGTTCTCCAAAATAGGTAATATGGTCATATATGGTTTCGATCACTGTACCAAATACTTGCTAATTTGTAGAGTACTTCCCAAAGTCTACATGTTTCACATTGATAATACTGCACTTTAATGTGTCTCATTTAATATAAATTATGCTCTACAGTGTATCTACAGAGGCCTTCACAGAGAAAACTAAAAAATAATATATATTTAAACATCAAGCATTGGGGAAACTACAGGACTTAATGCGTGATTTTTCCTAATGTCTCTAATCAGTTCTTAATCTCTCTCTGAGCAACAAGCTATATATTTTATTACACAGGCTAACCACAACCAATACTGTGATGTAGGAGAAAGATGTACTTCAATAGCAGTGTTTGAAATTAAAACACTAGTTTAATTTAATAAGCTTCCTAGCATTGATAGCACAGCATTTCCTTGAGTTTACGTTGGCAGAGGATGATCAGACAAATACAGATATTAATTAAGATAAAAAGTCACAGAGTCACAGACTTTAAGGTCAGAAGGGACCATCATGATCGTCTAGTCTGACCTCCTGGCACAATGCAGGCTGCAGAATCTCACCCACAACAAACCCCTAACCTATGTCTGAGCCAAAAGTCAAAAATTCAGGCTAAACAGTTTGCTCTCTGAAGGCAAATGCTACTTCTTTTCAAATCACCTGCAAAATTCCCATTAACTTCAATAGGAACAGGTGTGGGCACTGTGTTTATGGTGCTCCTCACGAAAGCACTGGGAGATATGTAGGCTCTGACAGAAAGTACATTAACCCTAAATTCAAACTGGCTTGTCATTTGAGAACATCCTATTTTAACACAGATGATCCCACAGTGCTGATGAGCTAAACAATAGCACTGACACAGCTCTGGAAAAAGATGTGATGGTTGATATAATATATACGGAGATATACCTATCTCACAGAACTGGAAGGGATCCTGAAAGGTCATCAAGTCCAGCCCCCTGCCTTCACTAGCTGGATCAATTTTACCCCAGAGCCCTAGGTGGCCCCCTCCAGGATTGAACTCACAACCTGGGTTTAGCAGGCCAATGCTCAAGGCCCAGAGCTATCAGAGGGAGACTGTAGAAGGATTAAGAGGATAAAACAAAATCAAAAGGGAATTCTGCTCCCAAAGAAAAAAAATAAACCCAAGGAAACTTCAATTGTATATATTATAACTTGCCCCATTAAGATGAAGTATTTGTTGTAATTGTATGAGCTAAAGTACAAAGAAATTTTACATTAAGTAGTTATTACTTTTTTCTGCTAAGTTACATGACAAATAGAGAAGAACTGGTTGAGAATTTGAAAGTGGAAGGCAACTTGGGTGAAAGTGATCATGAAATGGCAGAGTTCACGATTCTAAGGAATGGTAGGAAGAAGAACAGCACAATAAAGACAATGGATTTCAAGAAGGCAGACTTTAGCAAACTCAGGGAGTTGGTAGATAAAATCCCATGAGAAGCAAGTCTAAGGGGAAAAACAATTGAAGACAGTTGGCAGTTTTTCAAAGAGACTTTATTAAGGGCACAAGAGCAAACCATCCCACTGCGTAGGAAAGACAGGAAGTATGGCAAGAGACCACCCTGGCTTAACGAGGAGATCTTCAATTATCTAAAACTCAAAAAAGAGTCCTACAAAAAGTGGAAACTTGGTCAAATTACAAAGGACGAATATAAACAAACTACACAAGTATATAGGGACAAAATTAGAAAAGCCAAGGCACAAAATGAGATCAAACTAGCTTGTGACATAAAAGGAAACAAGAAAACATTCTACAAATACATTAGAAGCAAGAGGAAGATCAAGGACAGAGAAGGCCCGTTACTCAATGTGTGGTGGGGGGAAGGGCAGGAGACAATAACAGAAAATGTGGAAATGGCAGAGGGGCTTAATGACTTCTTTGTTTCAGTTTTCACCAAGAAGGCTGGTGGCGAATGGATGTCAAATAGTGAATGCCAGTGAAAATGAGGTAGGATCAGAGTCTAAAATAGGGAAAGAATGGGTCAAAAATTACTTAGACAAGTTAGATGTCTTCAAATCATCAGGGTCTGATGAAACGCATCCTAGAATACTCAAGTTGCTGACTGAGGCAATATCTGACCCATAAGGGAAATAAGGACAACCCGGAATTACAGACCAGCCAGCTTAATTTCTATACCCGGAAAGAAAATGGAGCAAATAATTAAGCAATCAATATGAAACACCTAGAAGATAATAAGGTTATAAGTAACAGCCAGCATGGATTTGTCAATAACAAATCATGATAAATCAACCTGATAGCTTTATTTGACAGGGTAACAAGTCTTGTGGATATGGGGGAAGCAACAGATGTGGTATATCTTGACTCTAGTAAGGCTACTGATACTGTCTTGCATGACCTTCTAATAAACAAACTAGGGAAATACAATCTAGATGGAGCTAGTATAAGGTTGGTGCATAACTGGTTGAAAAATCATTTCCAGAGAGTAGTTATCAGTGGTTCATAGTCACACTGGAAGGGCATAATCAGTGAGGTCCCGCAGGGATCGGTTCTGGGTCTGGTTCTGTTCAATATCTTCATCAATGATTTAGATAGTGGCATAGAGAGTACACTTATAAAGTCTGCGGACGATACCAAGCTGGAAGGGGTTGCGGGTGCTTTGGAGGATAGGATTAAAATTCAAAATGAGCTGAACAAACTGAAGTAAAAAGGATGAAATTCAATAAGGACAAATGCATAGTACTCCACTTAGGAAGGAACAATCAGTTGCACACATACAAAATCGGAAATGACTGCCTAGGAAGGAGTACTGCGGAAAGGGATCAGGGGGTCATAGTGGACCACAAGCTAAATATTAATCAACAGTGTAACGCTGTTGCAAAAAAAAGCAAACATCATTCTAGGATGTATTAGCAGGAGTATCTTAAGCAAGATGCAAGAAGTAATTCTTCTGCTGTACTCTGCACTGATTAGGCCTCAACTGGAGTATTCTTTCCAGTTCTGGGCACCACATTTCAGGAAAGATGTGGACAAATTGGAGAAAGTCCAAAGAAGAGCAACAAAAATGATTATCGATCTAGAAAACATGATCTATAAGGGAAGTTTGAAAAAATTTAGTTTGTTTAGTCTGGAGAAGAGAAGACTGAGGGAGGACATGATAACAGTTTTCAAGTACATAAAAGGTTGTTACAAGGAGGAGGGAGAAAAACCTCTGAGGATAGGACAAGAAACTTAAACTGCAGTAAGGATGGTTTAGGCTGGACATTAGGAAAAACTTCCCAACTGTTAGAGTGGTTAAGCACTGGAATAAATTGCCTAGGGAGGTTGTGGGATCTCCATCATTGGGGATTTTTAAGAGCAAATGGGCAAACACCTGTCAGGGATGGTCTAGATAATACTTAGTCCTGCCATGAGTGCAGGGGACTGGACTAGATGACCTCTCGAGGTCCCTTTCAGTTTTATGATTCTATGATTTCTATGAAGTCTTAGAACTCACACTAATGGTATGACCATTCTGTTCTTTTCTATTTCCTAAAGTAGTCTTCATTAAGTGACCTCTATGAAAATTCATTTATGTAGATCACATGTGGCATGTGAAAGTACATAACTACATTACTCCCCAAATGTGCTACCATCATAGACAGATACTTTCTCCAGTTCACCTGGAAACCCTTTTACATATCAGCTATAAAAACAAGTTTTCAAATGTGGTCTGCCTAACATAGCTTAAGCCATGTCTACACCAGGGTATGTACGGTATATGTATGAAATTCTGGCCTTAATAAAGAAGCAAGTTAATGCAAAATACCCATTGACTGCAATGAGGTAAGTATTTTACCTTAAGTTGTAACATGTTTGAAACTGTTTTTGAAAAGATACACCCAAATGCAGATTTAAGACAATTTGCACACACTCAATATAGTTATAAATCATATTGCAACAGGTACAGAAAACATGCTAGAACCATGGTAGGTGGTAGCATAGTTATTTTTAAAGGCAAATCTCTGTTCACACTGCTAGTTACAATCATATGGGAAAACCATGCTAGTTATTGCCACATTTGAAAACTGCTGTCATGCATGATTCAGTAGTCTTCAGGATGATGCTGGATAATTATTTTAGAACATGGCTGTAGCTATCACAGTTTAATATTCCAGGGAGACAGCACTAAAAAAAAGCTACCTTTGAGAATTATAAAGCTTGAAAGCTTGTCTTTCGCTAATAGAAGATTTTCCAATTAAAAATATTACCTGATCCACCTCGTCTCTTTGAGCATTAAGTTGGTCTTTAGTGCTATACATTTATTAGATATATGGTACATTTTTAAATTATGAACTAGCATATTAAAGGAGCTACTGAATACAAATGTGCTAAAATACAATAGTTTCTCACTTCATTTTTAAAAAGGTTCAATGTTGTGAACATATTTAATTAGTGAATGACAAGATCAATATGCAACACTAGCTTGCAGGGTACTTAAGCTGTCACTGATAAGAAAGTGTTACTAGGAAAAAGTTAAATCAGCTGCACATTGACAATACTGGCTTCTACTTAAGGTATAATATTTTATAAGTAACCATTATAGTTTTAGTAAAGAACATTGCTTTTTTTCCCCCAGCAGAAGAATCTCCAGGAATTGGGACACTGATTGGCTGTACGGAGTGAAGCTTATTTATGAACATCTGCAATTGGAAGATGTGGAGAATGGCAGAAAATTGTCAGATATGGTAAAAATTGGTTTTTGGAGGAGCAAATATTTTTCAACTCAATTAGTTTGGTTTGGTAAGAAAGAAACTGCTCAGAGACCAATAAGAGCCTTCCTACAGGGAAAACTGGGCCTCACAGACGACAGGAAAAAGCCCTAATATTTGCCAAATTGCAGTCATGTGAAGCTCTAGTAAGAACTAGCATTTTTCTTGCCTGTGTATCTCCAGGTAAAGACAACTCAATTTTCGGAAGAAGCAGTCTCCACTGGTACAAGCACATAGAGGTATCCCATGTTTAGAGAGAAAACCAATTCAGGAAGCCTTATTTACATAAATAACCATTTGCAAACTAACGTCTCTGTTTTTATACCATACTGTATCAAGATCAGTTACCCATCCATGCTGTATGATAATACTCTGAATAATCCATGAATGTAAACAACAATGTTCAACTGATTTACAAAGTAGATATTAAAAGCTTACTTGAGCAATAAAATCAAGGACAACTCTCGTATTTCCATATGGATATACACTTAAGATTCTTATCAGAATGATTTGGTCATTATGTTTTAAGCAGAAGTCTGATGAGCGAGTGTAGTGCAGTTCAAATATGCTGCTAATGATTAAAATAGATTCAGAAATTACGGGTTTGTTGAAAGAAATCATGAGCATTAAGATTTAAAAACTGAACATAAAAAATATTATACAAAACTTATAACGCTCATGTGTTTTTCTGTCAGAATTATAATAGCCTTTACTTAGTAGAATATGGATCTAGTTTTACACAATGAGGAGTGCTTTATAAATATAGCTAGCTATATTTCATATGGTTATAACCTCCTGATACTGAAAGATCAGAAAATAGCCAAAGCATCAATTTTTGAAAAAAGGTATTTTAAGTAGTTATCTTCTTGTCAGTCTAATTTCTATTCCTAGTAAAATAAGGCAAAAATATTAAATAAAAAATAGCTAAATATCTAGTGAGATTAATGGACATATGAACAAGCATAATTGTTTCACAAAGCATATATTTTGCTAGAGAAACCTGAATTTCAAAATTAGTGGATGGAGGAAACACAGCAGATGTAATACAGAGAGAGATTTTAGTAAAGCATTTCATAATGTGTTGAAAAATATCTTTTGAAAAATTAATTCCATTGAAGAGGAAAACTGTCATATGACTTGAAAACTATGTATGATGAATGGCAATGTACTGTGCTGGAGAAAAGTGACTATTGGGTATCACAGGGACCAGTGTTAAAGCTGTTGTAAGTTGACCCTACTCTCCCAGCCCATTAACAACAAGTCTTAGCCCTCCTGAGAGTCTACTGATAAATAGTGAAGTCTCGAACACACAGACTTCTCCTAGTTTAATCCAGCCTCATAAAAATAGCTTTGAAACAATTGTACAGGAAACCCCTCCTGTTTTAAACCAGCTCATCAGATTTGATTAATCAGGTCAGTCGCCCTTTCCAGAAAACTATTCCTATCTCTACTGTAACAGGTAGTTAAAGAGCCAACTACAGCTGTGAATTAGCACCATTTCACTTTTCATTAGCCAGCTCACTTCTTGCTAACAGAATGGGTATAAAACAACAGCTGGCAGCCTGTTACAACCGGTTGTATGTTATTTGTTCTTTAGCCAAAAAGAAAAGGGAGCAAATGGCATGTGAGTAACATTTTCAGACAATACTAAATTGGGAGGAATTGTCAACAAAAGTCAAGAAAGAGGCCTAGTCTATACTCCTAAGCAGCTTGCATCAACCTATTTCTGTACATGTCTACGCTTAAATTTGTCTCCCACCAATGTAAGTGCCCTGTTATACTGACATAGTAACGCCACCTCCCTAAGCAGCATAAAGCCAGGTTGATGTGCTTAGGTCAACACAGTGCAAGTGCAGACACTGCATTACTTATTTCGACAATAACTGTCCTCCAGCAGCTGTCCCACAGTGCCCCACATGGACTGCTTGGTCACCATTGTGAACTCCACTGTCTAGGGATCACGGATACTGGTAACCCCCTCCGCCCGCCCCTTTAAAGCCCCACACATTTTTGAAATTCCTTTTCCTGATTGCTCAGCTTGGCGAGCACATCTAGCCCCTCTCGTTTGCTGAGTGCAACTGCCCAACTGACCATGCTGGATATATGCTCCAGACGCTCTCCTGCCTGGAGTAGACAGGAGATATTGGAGCTTCTGAGCTGTGGGGAGAAGAGATTCTAAAGGCACAGTAGCTCCAAACCAGGCACAGAAACACTGACATTAATGAGCAGGTTGCTCAGGGGATGCAGAAGGGGTACGAGGGACCAGCAGCAGTACCATGTGAAAACCAAGGAGCTGTGGTAGGCGTACCAGAAGGCCAGGGGAGCCAACAAGTTATCCGGTGCTGAGACACAGAACTGCTGTTTTTATAAAGAGCTGTATGCCATACTTGGTGGATACCCACTCCCCCAGTACCATGGATGCCTCCAAGGAGCCCGAGTCACAGGCTCCTGCCATGAACAGTGAGAAGGAGGAAGTAGTGGATGAGGAAGAGAAGAAGGAAGAGGATTATGTGGGACAGATGACTGGGAGATCCAGCTGCACAGCGAGCCAAGAACTGTTTTTGACTCCATAATGGTTTAGCCAATCCTGCCAGTCAAGTAAAGGCAAGTCCGATGCAGGGGAAGAAACCTCATGTAAGTCTGTAGGCAAATTTTCAGTGACAGGGATGGCATCCCCAAAGTAGCATGACACAGCTTTCGACTTTTTATTAATTTACTCATGCTTGTAGAGGTAGTGGTACGACCATGAGAGGCAGAGTTGCTATCTGCTTTTCATTCCCCTCTAGAATTAGGCAGTGGGGAGCATGCAGAACAGTTGGTTAAGACAGGGATGTCCCCTGAATCTTCCTAAGAGATCTCTATGAAACTTTCATGAAGGTATTCTGCAATCGTCTGCCAAAGGTTTCTAGAGAGGGCTGCCTTATTTCTTCCTCAATGGTAGGACACTTCCCCACGCCACTCAACAATAACTTCAGCAGGCATCATTGCAGTACACAAGCTAGCAGCATATGGGCCTGGGAAGCTTTGGGACACCAGCAGCCTCTCTCTGACTTTGTTACACTCAAGAATGAGATATCAGCTAAAATTACCAATGCCTGTAGAAAATGGTGCCAGTATTCAGTGACATTGCTCTATGCTACTAGAATCATGCAAACAAACAATTCCCCAATGGGCCATGCTCATCCTGGCTGGTGTTGTGACATGCACCAGCAATCCCAAGTAGAAGTTAGAAGGTGGCGCTTAAAACTTTTGGGGAGCAAGGGGAGTGAGTTTACCATCTAAGTTTTGCTTTCCATAGTGAATACGCTGACAATGGTGCATTTTATCTGCAGCTGCTGCCATTGCAGCCTTCAGGGTTTCCCCTTCCACACCCACACAATGCCTGAGCCAGATAAGGAGGAGAAAGAAGGAGACTTAGGATGACATGCTCTGTGAGATCCTTGCAAGCCAGTGCTGCATCAAACCTTGAGCAGAAGGCCTGAAAGATTGAACATTGCAGATAGGCTGCAGAAGGAAAAAGCAGAAGGAAGAAAAGTACACAAGTCCCTGCAGGAAAAGGAGAGGGAGATGCACCAGGACATAATGAGGCTTCTCAGGCAGCAAACACAAATAAAATGGTCACTCACTTTCTCGTAACTGTTGTTCTTTGAGATGTGTTGTTCACGTCCATTCCAAGCAGGTGTGTGAGCGCCGCGTGCACGCCATCCAGAAGGTTTTCCCCTAGCAGCGTCCGTAGGGTCAGCCTGGGCATCCCCTCAATGGAGCCCAATATAGGACCCCACCGACCCTCCACACCTCAGTTTCTTCTTGCCGCCTATTCCAACGGAGGGGTAGGAGGGTGGGTATTGGAATGGACATGAACAACACATCTTGAAGAACAGTTACGAGAAAGTGAATAACCGTTTTTTCTTCAAGTGATTGTTCATGTCCATTCCAAGCAGGTGACTCACAAGCCAAAGCTCAGGAGTGGGGGCACAGATTGGAGCACTGCCCATCCAAAGACCACATCGTCCCTGGCCTGTTGTGTAATTGCACAGTACGTCGTTAACGTATGTATCGAGGACCCCATAGCTGCCTTGAAAATTTCCTGAGTGGGGACTTGCGCCAGGAATGCCGCCGAGGAGGCCTGTGCCCTTGTGGAGTGGGCAGTAATTGGCAGGGTGGGCACCTTCGCCAGGCTGTAACGCTCCCTAATGCAAGATGTGATCCAGAACAAGATACGCTGAGAGGACACAGGGAGACCTTTCATTCTGTCCGCCATGGCCACAAAAAGTTGGACGACTTCAGGAACGACTTAGTTCTCTCTGTGTAGAACGCTAAGGCTCTGTGTACATCCAATGAGTGCAGCCTACCCTCCCTATCGGAGGAGTGTGGCTTGGGGTTAAACACTGGGAGGAAAATGTCCTGGGCCACGTGAAACTGGGGAACAACTTCAGAGAGGAAAGCCGGGTAAGGTCTAAGCTGGACCTTGTCTTTATGAAAAACTGTGAAAGGGGGCTCAGACATGAGAGCCCTGAGCTCCGAAATCCTTTGAGCTGAGGTAATTGCTACGAGGAACACAACCTTAAATGAGAGATACAACAAAGAGCAAGTGGCCAGTGGTTCAAATGGGAGGCCTGTAAGTCTGGACAGAACTAGATTGAGGTCCCAGGCCGGGACAGGCTGATGAGTGCGCAGGAAGAGCCTGTCCAAACCCTTGAGGAAGCGACTGACTATAGGGTTTACAAAGATCAAGAACCCATCTGAGCCTGTATGAAAGGCAGAGATGGCAGCTAAAAGGACCCTTATTGATGACAGGGACAGATCTCCATGTTGTAGGTGCAGGAGATAGTCCAGTATGAATGGTATGGGGGCGAGGGGAGGCTATTGATGGCGCTGCTCTGCCCAGATGAAGAACCGTTTCCACTTGGCAAGGTACGTTGCCCTGGTGGAGGGCTTTCTATTACCCAGAAGGACTTGTTTGACCTAGTCCGAACATGACAGCTCCGTGGCACTTAGCCATGGAGCATCCAGGCTGTGAGATGGAGGGGCTCCAGATTTGGGTGCCGGAGTCGACCAGGGTCCTGTGTGATCAGGTCCTGGACCAGCGGTGAAGTGAATGGAGCCACTACCGACATTTCCAGGAGCGAGGTGAACCAGTGTTGGCACGGCTACGAAGGTGCTATGAGTATAACTCAAGCCCGGTCCCTGCGGATCTCGAGGAGCACTTTGTGGACCAGCGGGATAGGTGGAAAAGCATAGATCAGGTGGCCCGCCTAACAGAGAAGGAAGGCATCCCTGACAGACCCTGGGCTCTGACTCCTGCGGGAGCAGAATGCCTGACACTTCCTGTTGCCACGAGTGGTGAACAGGTCTATCTGGGGAGAGCCCCAGAACTGGAAAATTGAGTTCACCGTATCTGGTCAAAGGGACCATTCGTGGCCATGGAAGGTCCGGCTGAGACTGTCTGCCAGTGCATTCTGAACCCCTGGGAGGTATGATGCCTGTAGGTGCATAGGTGTTCTCTGCAGAAGTCCCACAGCGCGAGGGCTTCCCAGCACAGGGGAGAGAAGCGTGCACCCCCCCATTCACTGATATAGAATATCACTGAAGTGTTGTCTGTGATGACTGCCCACTATGTGGGTTTTGAAAGTATAGCATGCCAGACGCACCACTCTCAGGTCTTTGACATTGATGTGTAGAGCGAGATCCATCTGAGATCAGAGGCTTTGGGTTCTGAGGTCCCCTAGGTGAGCTCCCCAGCCCAGATCTGAGGCGTCTGTCACCAAAGAGAGAGAGGTCTGATGGCTGGCAAAGGGCACTCCCAGGCAAACCACTTGTGGGTCGAGCCACCACAGGAGGGAGTCCAACACCGGACAGGACAGGGTTACAATGCAGTCCAGAGTGTCTTGAGCTGGCCGATACACTGACACCAGCCAAGACTGGAGTGGGCGCAGTCTGAATCTGGCATGCTGCACCATGTAGGTGCACGTAGCCATGTGCCCCAGTAATCTTAGGCAGTTGCTTGCTGAGGTGGTGGGGAATTGTCTGAGGCCCTGTATGATATCCCAAAGTGATCAAAACCTGGCTCAGATATTGTCCAGGACCACACCTATGAACTCTATCTTCTGCACTGGGGACAGTAGATTTTTCCTTGTTTAGGAGGAGACTCAGTTTGAGGAAGGTTCTTCTTATGAATTCAACCTGAGCCTCCACCTGGGCTCTTGAATGTCCCTTGATTAGCCAGTCATCTGTATCTGGCGTTTGTGCAGGAATGCCGCAATGACTGCTATGCATTTCATGAATATTCGGAGGGCGGTCAACAGTCCAAACCGGAAGATGGCAAACTGATAGTGGCCTCTGCTGACCACGAATCTGAGGTAGTATCTGTGATGTGGGACTACTGCGATATGAAAATACATGTCCTTAAAGTCGAGGGCGGTGTACCAGTCTCCTGGATCCAGTGAGGGGATAATGGAGGTTAGTGAGACCATGCGAAACTTGAGTTTCTTTATATGCTTGTTGAGCTGTTACAGTTCCAGGATGGGTCTGAGGTCCCCCTTGGCCTTCGGTATTAGGAAATACCAGGAGTAGAACCCCTTTCCCCTTAGCTCCAGAGGAATACAGAGAGGAGGGACTGCACTTCTTGAATTAGAAGTTGCTCGCGAGAGGGATTCCTGAAGAGTGATGAGGAAGAGGGTTCGGGAGGCGGGGGGGTATAGAATTGGATGGCATATCCGCCCTCTACCATGCGGAGCACCCAGCAGTCTGAAATAATTCAGAACCAGGCACGGTATAAAGAGGATAGATGGGACGAGAAGGTAAGATGGGAAGGATCCAGAGATTGTACTGGAAAGCCGTCCTCGACCGTACCCTCAAAAGGGTGGTCTAGGCCCAGGTGGAGGTTTGGGCTGGGCAGAGCTTTGCCCAGAGGAAGGAGGTTGCCTCCACCTAGTACTCCTGTTTCGCCAAAGCAGAATGTTCTTGCACCTGCGCAGGTGGTGCCGGAGATGGAGACTGGAGGACCATCATGGCCGGTTTACCCCTGGAGTGGAACAGGAGGCACGTGGTCACTGGTGATTTATCCCTCCTTTGTGGGGAGAACGGCACTGGGAGGTGCATCAAGTCCGTGGCTGTCTCGAATGCCTCCAGCGTCAATGGTGGCTGTATGTTTCCCTGGTGGTCCGGTGACCGGGCGGGTGGGGGAGGTTAAAGACTCGACTGGACCCCAGACAGGGCAGGAGTCGACAAAATCCTGGGTGGAAGCAAGGAGGAGGCGGTCTGTCCCGATCCGCTTGTGTATGCAGCTGATTCTGTAAGTTGAGGGAGGGAAGAACAACCCCTCACCGGCCTCTTCTTTTGTATTGGCACTGGGGATGGTGAGTGGTGCCATACTGAGGCTGACCTGTGGAGGTGCCAGTGGGCTTTAGAGTCTTTAGCCGGGCCCATTTTGTGTGCCGCTGGTGCCAGAGCACTGTGCACCGAAGAGGAGGTGCTTGGTGCCAGGTCATTGGATAGGTTGGATTGTGGTCTCAATGCCGTCTCTATCAGCAGGAGTTTTAGTTTCTGCTCTTGGTCTTTAAGGGTTCTGGGGCACAAATCCTTGCAAATGTGTCACTTCTCCTTCTGGTGACTCTCACCAAGGCACCGCAGGCAGGAAGAGTGAGGATCACTTTTGGGCATAAACTTGCCACAAACCTCGCAGAGCTTAAACCCTGGAGACCCAGGCATACCCTAGGAGGGGGGAAAAAGCATCCTAACAACCAACTAACTATAACTATAGGGAAACAACTATTAACAAACTGAGAACTATATACAACTAAGATCTATCAGACACTGCTAAGGGGCTTGCTGTCGTCACTGGCGGCAAGAAGGAGCTGATGGGGTGGAGGATCGGCAGGGCCCTATATTGGGTGCCATGAATGCGCCACTCCTGGGGCGCCCAGGCCGACCCTACGGACCCTGCCAGGGGGAAATCTTCCACTGGCGTGCACATGGTACGCACACACCTGCTTGGAACGGATGTGAACAATCACTCGAAGAAGCTGCAGATTCCGATGGATCTGCAGGTTCAACAATCCCAGGCTCTCCTCCCTCTACAGCCCATTGAGAACTCAATATTGGGACCTCCCTACACCCCCCCAATACTGCATTAAAGACAATCATAACTTCACATACACTGGCCTGTGAAAGCCACAGCTGGTGTATGTGTAGCTGAAATGGACATGAATGTTCTTTCCCCTTCATATGTTCTGGTCTCTTAATTTA
Organism: Gopherus flavomarginatus; assembly: GCF_025201925.1. NCBI lineage: Eukaryota > Metazoa > Chordata > Testudines > Testudinidae > Gopherus > Gopherus flavomarginatus. Next base: position 39,289,164 of record NC_066622.1, read on the forward strand.
TTACATTTTATTAAGGTTTTAATGTATTTGTTTTAAAATTATGCAGGGTTCTTCTTCCTCACTGATTTTGTTACAGAATAAAATTCTATTATTTGGAACACAATTCATTTTATTAATTCACAACAGATGCTGCCGAGTGCTCAGCAGTTCTGAAAGCAACCAATTACCTGTCACACAACTAATAGGATCATTCAAAAACAAAATTAATAAGTGCATTGATTATGTTACATTCCTACATGTGCACCAATCGATTCCTCTCAGGTCACAAAAGAGCAGGGCCAGGTTGAGAATACTCCAACAACACACACTACTCAAGCTCTCTGTTAAAATGGTCTTTCAAAGCCTCCCTGAGCCATATAGCTCTGGGCTCAGCTTTTCTAATTGCACTTGTATCTGGCTGTTCAAATTCAGCAGACAGGCACTCCTCCTCTGCCCTTCACCCCAACAGAAACTTTTCTCCCTTTGCTTCACAGATATTATGCAGGACACAGCAGGCAGCTATAACCATTGGGATATTTTTCTCACTGAGATCCAATCTTGTGAGTAAACAGTATCAGTGTCCCTGACTCCCTTCAAACAACCAAAAACACATTCAACTGTCATTCTTCACCTGCTGAACCAGAAGTTAAATCATTCCTTGGTGCTGTCGAGATGGACAATGTACAGCTTCATGAGTCAGGGAAACTAGGGGTTAGGCTGGGTCCCCCAGGATTACTATTGGTATTTTAACATTCTCAGTGGTAATTTGCTATTTGGGAAAGAAAGTTCATGCTTGTAGCTTTCTGACCAGTCCTGGGTTCTTAAAGATACAAGCATCATGTACCTTCCCTGACCAGCCCACAGTGAGGTCAGTGAAGATTCCTCAGTGATCCACCAATGGTTATCTAACCATAGAAAAGTAGCTGTTTCTGAGTGGCAAGGTGGTCTGTTGATAAAATAGGGATATGCTTGCCGTCTAACAGTCCACCGTAATGCAGGAACCCCACTGCTGCAAATCCATCCACAATGTCCTGCACACTGCTAAGAGTATTTTAAACAGTCAAAACAAAACTGCAAAGTGCAAACGTGTAAATGCCAAAATAAAAAATTGTGGGGAGGGGAGGGATTTTTTTGCTTGGAGCAGCAAAAAAACCTAGAGCCAGCCCTGGCCCTGAGATGGAACACATGATTCTCCATTATTTTAACTACTATTCTGTTAACACTTTTTTTCATGTAACATCTTTCATAGAAAAGGGCTCAGACTCACTGTTGAAATCCTTACAATGATATAAAATCTCTGCAAGAATCTTGGTTTTGTTGGTTTAGTGAGATTTGCAAGATTGGTTTTATAAAGCTGTTTTGTCTCTCTCTCTCTTGTTTTAGAAATATCAGTAAACAAGTGTACAAATGCAATCCTGCATTATGGACACTACTCAAACTGCTTGTGCAAATCTGAGGTTTGTGTGTGCACATGGCTTGACTGGCACCTATACAGCTATTTGCATGCAAAAAAAGAGAAGATTTTAAAGTGTTTCCAAAAGGGAGAACACTTGCTGTCTAAATGTGAAATTTTGCTTGCAGTGTGGAGTATTTTACCCCTATTTTTCCACTATATGCAACTGAAGACAGATGCACTGGGAAGACAGATGCACTGGGATGGAGTTTGAATATTAGACTGAGAAGAAAACAAATTTAAGCTGGTTCCTCATCACAGTTTTTGTAGTCTGATCTCTTAAATTCCTTCCTTAGCAACAAAACACAACAAACCATAAATACAAAAGTTAATTTATTACCTTCGGGTATTTCGCATGAACTTTCTCCTTTCTTTAATCATCAGTTAAGTCCCTGTAGATCTGTACAAGAACCAGTACTATTCAAATGGCCCAGAATTAGAGTGGAGAGTGGGATGGTCTGATTTGCTGCTGCTACTTTTTTTTTTTTTTTTTTTTTTTTTTTTTAAACGTTTGTGAAGAAGAAAAAGACTTTTCCTCACTGGAGACAAATTATCTGTACTCTTTAAGGGACTGAACTTCTGCCCCACTACAGAAACACTACATAATATTATGTAGAGAACTAGAAGAATTCTTCTGTCTCTGCCTCAAAGAATTATTTCACAACAATGATGACACCTCTCACAATTACCAGGCCCCCATCGACAATCATAAGAAAAAAGAATCATCTGACTGGATACCAGAGAGTTGACAAAACTTCACTACATTGATTATTTCAGGAAAAAACTCAATTGCAAAATCCTTAAACATCACATCCACTGTAATCTCTCCATGGCCAAGACAGCCAGACAGTTCCTGAAATCTAACCACCTGATAGTGATCAAACCAGCAAAGTGTGCACCACTGTAATCCTTAACCACGATGACTATATCAACAAGGCCAAACAACAACTCTCTGACACTATTTATTATAAAGAACTCAAAAAAGACCCCACGCCATAATTTACCCAGGAATTTAAGGATATCATCATATCTTCCTCCAAACAAATCCAATACAAACTCTACAAACTCTTCCCCCACGAAACCGCCCCAAGGACCTGCCACTTGTTTCCCAAGATACACAAACAAGAGAATCCAAGCAGACCCATCATATGTGGCCAGAACACTCTTACAGAAGGAATATCAGCACTCACAGAAACCATCCTCAAACCACTCACCACACAAAGGGCCAGCTTCCTCCGTGACACAACTGACTTCCTTCACAAACTCCATAATATTAACAACCTCCCTCCTAACACCATCCTCACCATCAAAATTGTCACTTCCCTATTCAACAACATCCCTCACAATGATGCCATAGCTGCCTGTCTCAAATATTTACAAGACAATGGACAACACTCAGATATCCACCCCAAACACATCACCAAACTCATCCATTACATCCTCACCCGTAACAATTTTACATTCAACAAACACTTTGTCCAAACCATGGGAACAGCCATGGGTATTGGGATGGCTCCCCAATGTGCCAAACTCTTCATGGGCCACCTTGAAGAAGAATTTCTGGACAAATGCACCATGAAATCAATTAAATACCTGAGATACACTGATGATATTTTCATCCTCTGGACAGATGGCTTAAAATCCCTGACAGATTTCCACCACAGCTTCAACAACCATCACCTGTCCACTAAACTCTCTGCGAAACACTCCCACACTAACACCAACTTCCTGGACACCATAATCAGCTTCAATAATGAAATTCTACAGACAAGAAACCCACAGGCTTATGGGACCCGTGCTCAGGGACCCCAGCCAATTTGGGGGCCCCCACAGAAACACCAGAACTCTTGCCCCGCCCCCTGCTGCTCCTTCACTCCCCACCCCTCAGCCTTGCTCCTCCTCTTCTCCCTGAGGCTATGCCAGAAAACGGAGCTTGTGTAGTATGAGTATATTCCCTCCACCCTTCCCCATGTGGAGCTGGCCCAAGCTCCCTCTCCAATCCCCTCCCACACGGAGCCAGCCTGAGCCACTTGCCCAAGTGTACCCCCCCCATGCAGGGCTGGCTCTAGCCCCACCACTCATCCCCCCGACCCCTTTTTGGCAAAACTGGACGTTCGTCCTATTTGCTCTTGCCAACTGGTGATCATTTGGCAAGAGAAAACAGGACAAATGCCCAGTTCTGTGAAAAAGTTGGGACATCTGGGGCCAAAACAGGACAGATCGTTACCCTAGATCAGGGATCCCCAAACTTTTTTGGTTGTGCCCTCCCCCTTACCTGGTCCGCACCCATCTGGGAGTCGGGGTCAGAACCAGGAGTGGGAGTTGGAGGTCACGATGGGGGTGGGTGCTGCAGTAGGGGGCCAGGAGTGGGGCCACAGCTGGGAGTGGGGCTGGAGATGTGACTGGGAAGTGGCATGGGGCAGAGCCGTGGCTGGGTCTGGGGGCAGAGCTGGGGTGGAGCTGGAGTGGGTCTGGGGGCAGAGCAGATCTAGGTGGTGCTCCCTTCTCACCCCCCATGGGGGCTGACCCAGGCCCTACCGCACACAGCCTCAAATGTTCCTCTGTGCCCTCCTAGGGGGAATGCCCCACAGTTTGGGGACCACTGTCCTAGGCTCTGGTAAGAGCCACCCAGGGAGCCCCTGCAGCTGTGGGGAGCCCAACCACACAATCACTATACTCTCAAATGAACTCAGACAGGAAAATGATAAAAGTCAAAAATACTACCAACTTTTCACAAAGTGGTCACTCTATATCTGACCCATCGTCCTCATCCTCAAAGAAACCTGTACAACGCTTTCAAAAGACAAGCCTGGGGGCTTAAATTCATAAATCTGCTAGACACTAAAAATCATGGACTGAACAGAGACACTGGATCTATGGCTTATAACAACAATCTGCAACCTACCTCCTATGACTCCAGAGGTGTTATGACTCCACTCTACCCTTGACTGGTCCCTTACAGTATGTGTTAACTACATATGCTAAACAATCTGTTCCACCTTGTATTTTGCTGTGACACTGGGAGTATCTTTCCCAGACCTGAAAAAGAGCTCTACACGGCTTGAAAGCTCATCTCTCTTAGCAACAGAAGTTGGTCCAATAAACGATCACATCACTCACCTTGTCTCTCTAAGAGGAAAGAGAACTGTATGAACTCCCCAAAGAAAGTAAACTCCCCAAATAAAAATCTAGGCTTGGTGGCTGATGAAATTCAGTAACAAGCAGCAAAAGGTAATGAACAATAGGAATATTTCAAATGCAAAATATTTCATGGAATCTGAATCAGTTTTAATATATCATGGAAAAGTTACTCTGGACAGCTCAAAAAAGGTCAGCTATGTGAGCAAAAGTATTCAAAAGATGAATAAGATGTTATTTTTTTCAAACATGTTCAATTATGTTTTCCTTCATTACAAGTTAATATCTTCTTGATTGTAAATTGACTAGCATTGCTGAAACTCAAGGACTTCAAGACAAAAGAGAAATAACTGTTTCTCCTTGGCTTTGTGTAGCAAATTATTATTTGCATCATATCAGCAAATAGCTGAGGGACATTCTCAGCTGGTCAGAACTGGCATAACTCCTCTGAACTCAGTGGAGTCACACTAATTAATATCAACTGAAGAGCTGCCATACATGTTTAAAGCATCTACATTAAATGCGTTAAAGAGCACCTTCAACCTGAAGATGTTTGTGTGTATGATGTCTCTGATAGACCGTTCTGGGGTATGAAAACACTCCCCTAAATCCAGAAGAAATTGGATCAGTGGTCTGTCAAAGTCTGTCTTTTGCTTGATTAGAAAAGTATCCTTATGAAATCATGGCATATCAGAGTAGTTCACCTTTATATAGGCTTACGCATTCTTCAAAGCTTTGAGTTTGAAGATCTCAAGGTTTTTGATTGTTTTTCTAATAAGTGTGATGAGCACTGCTAAGGGCAGCACGCACAACTTCAGATGAAATCTAGTCTTCCCCCCATTTCTACAAAACCAAGCATGTCGACCTAGATTCAAGAAAATTCAAATGTAAGGATGTACACAAGGGATTTAATTTTTTAAAAAAGTAATAATCATTGAACTATCTTATTAAAGAAAAATTATCAAGGTAACTTCAGTTACTGACATGAAGCGGAAATACTACCAAATGTTGTGTAGAAGTCACGGAGTTGGGGGAGACAAGGCCCTGCATCCCCAGCTTCCTGCAATTCACCATGACTCTCAGCCAGCCAGTAAAACAAAAGGTTTATTTAGATGACAGGAACACAGTCCAAGACAGGTCTTGCAGGTACAGACAACAGGATCCCCTCAGTCAGGTCCATCTTGAGAGAGCAGGGGAGGCCAGGAGGCCTGTCTGGCTTCCCCTCCATTTTCCCAGGCAGCTCCAAACTGAAACTCCCCAGCGCCTCCTCTCCCTTTGTTTCTTTCCCGGGCCAGGCGGTCATCTGATCCCTTTGTTCTCCAACACCTTCAGTTGGCACCTTTGCAGGGGAGGGTCCCCAGGCTATCAGTGGCCAGAAGACAGGGTGTCGGCCATTCTCTGCGCAGACCCTTGCACACTCCTGCCCTCTAAGGCTCTGCAACAATCGCACACTCTTATCCTACCACCTAGATACTTAAGAAATGCATAGGGGAAACTGAGGCACTCACACAATATTTAGAGAAAACATTAAGAACATTCCCACTTCATCACAGTAGAATTGCAAGGATACATTAAAATATGAATAGCCCTAAAAAAAAGCAGAGAAAACAGCATCTGCCCATTGAAAATAGCTGTAATAACATTAGTTATTTATATTAAATAGTATTGAGATTGTTATGATTCCTAAATGAAAAAATAAATTTGATTTTTAGCATTGGACTGAGAAGCTAAGTGACAATTTTTTCCTTTAATCATTCTGGAAAACATCAAGTAATAAAATAATTAAATGAAGTCAATAATAAACTAGTAATTCTACTGTTGCAATAAGGTGGTTTGAACCAGTATCCTTCAGTATATAGTCATTCCATATGCTTCATAAGAAAAAAAGGCTTATGGAAAAGGGGTGGAAAGAGAGAAAGAAAATTATATTTTCATGAAAATGACCTTAGTATATTGATTATGAATAGAATCATTGTGTTGGTATAAAAAGTGTCCTTACTGTTTGCTGAAATTATGTGTTAAGATTGTTTTTTCCATATTAAAATAAACCAAAACCCAGCCTATTCCAATTTTTCTCTTAATGTTAAAACACAGTTGCCGATGTCAAACAAATTTAGCTGTGTTAGTACACACAATAATTACCACAGAAATGGCAGAAAGTCATCGAACAAGGTCTCTGTGTGAGAAAATGTAATTTCAATGTTAGATACTTGCTCACAGTGTGATATACAATTTGAATTTACCATAAAGTGAAGTCAAAGCCAAAATTCAATTTTCCTTTCTGTATAAAACTTTTGTGCATTTAATCCATCTGTCCACCTTTGATTTTTATTATTATTATTATTATTTTCATAATTATGGTGTCAGTTGGTGTTATAAATCCACCATCACATTAGTTTTGCCCCTTGGCTGTTCTGTAGAGTTGGACAGGTGGTACCATGATCAAAATTCTCTTTGACTGTATCAGCCTATAAATATTTTAGATTAGGAGTAATAATAGCTTTTTCAGAATTAAGCAAAGTCGTTGACTTGTATTTGACAGAAGTACAGTAGTTTTTTAGGAAAATGCAACAGACTCAATGAAAGCTCTCCATCAAAGCAAAGAACCAGCTGAATAATATGCACATTGGGCTTTGATAAATACAGCTCTAGCTGTAGCTTAATTTGCCAACTAAGACTGTCTTGATATATGCATCATCGGTACAATAAAACTATTAAAATAATTTTGGTTCACGCTACATTAAAATTATTATAATCTTGTTAATGTCTTAAAATCACTAGCTAATCAAGATTAACATATGAGTAGACATCCACTGTGAACACAATACACAATTTGCATATAACCAGACAAATAAGTGTCTCCTGCCTGTCTAAAAGAAACATGTTTGTCACCTCCTGGTGACTTGTTTTAACTCTGAGAATTTAAAAACATAATTTCCAGTCTCAGTACATAATTCCTTAAATATTATCCTTACATACACTTCACAATGGCTATGATGACCAGTTTGCTATTGGCTTTCAGTAGAGACCTCACATCTCACCCTGTAGTGAATTATTATGCATATAACTGATTCAGAGGATCTCTGTAAAACTCTATGTAACCCCTTCTGTGCCTGCCGTCAGTACACATCAAGAGTTTCCTGGGTCATACTAATTCTGTACTTCCTGAAAGGAATTCTCATGGCTGGATGAGAATGGTACTATATGAAAGAGAAGACACCGTATTATATTTCAGTTTTAAAAAATTTGCCTCAATAAAGAAAGATGGGCTGGTAGAGCAAAACATACAATCAATCCCCAGAAGTTATCTTTAGGAAATTATCTGATAGCATTTGCCGCTGCAAGAAATATATCAAATGAGTACTTTCCATGGCAAAGCATGACCATGACGAATTGATTTCATACAAGTTTAGATTAGTTGTAAAATTAAATTAGCTCAGGGTGCAGGAGAGAGATCACAGGATTGTAAAGGAGGGGCCCTCTGAAGTCATCAGTAATATCACCCTAACAGAGATTTTCAAACTTTGCAAGCTGTTTTTGCTGATCTGGGTTTATCTCCAGCTTCACTAAAGAAAAATGATGAGTTACTTCCTATAAGATTAAAACCAAAAGGTGAATTCTTTGGTTTCGGTCACATCAGCTCAGTGAAGCTTCTTCATCTTCTTTTATAGAGCTACCAGAGTGATTGAAAACTTTTTCCTACTCTAGTATCCAATTCAAAAGCATGTTCCAACGTTTAGAAAACAGAATATGAAAAAACTAAACTATTTACCTGTACTATCTCCAGTTAAGGAAGAATTCATTACATAACGCTTACTGAAATAAGCATTTGCCTATTAGTGATTAAGAGTTTTCTCTAGAATTGTTTTACTAGATTAGTACAAAGCCTATTATGGCAGAGTTAATGCTCTAGTGAGCAAATGAAAAGAAAAACAATCACTTTGCAGTTACCTGAAACAAAGTTTTCAATAAAAGTACTGTTTTAAATCTCTGTTTTTGTGCTCATCTTACTGTATGTGTAGATTTATGGGAATAACTAAAATACATAGCAAATGGAGAAAAATGAAAATGTGAATCCTAAATAAAATCTCTTACTTTTATGACAATTAATGAACACAAACATTCCTGTAAGTGTAATGGCTCAAACACAGCAACTATATATTAAGGCTTGTGTGTGGTACCATTCAACGCTGTATTTCTGTCCCATCTGCCCCACTGGTACAGTTTAACAACTTACTCAGTGCCAGTCAGAGAATGCAGGTAAGATGAGAGCTAACTAGTTGAGACCTAATCCAGAGGAGACTGAAGTAATGTCTGTAAATTGGAGGTAAGACCTTGAAGAATTATTTTGGCTGGGTTGACTGGGCAAGTATGAATGACATTTATTACCTACACAGGTTTGCAATCTACTGGTCCTGTTAGAGCTTCATCTGCTTTGGACAGCCTGCTAGCATCAGCAGTCAAGAATGCTTTTTTCCCCATCTGATGTTGGTAACAAGGTTGCAACTTTTTCTTTTGGATTTAGCTCTCACTACAGTTACCCATGCCTTTGCCATCTCTACATCAGATTACTGTAACATGCTTTACTTAGGACTAGAATGTTTGAAAATGTCAACACATGCACAGCAGGGCTGCTTGCTTAGCAGTGCTCCTCCTTACATTATAGTACATTACACCTGTTCTACAGGAGCTGCTGGTTTCCAATTTGTTCCTCTATATGCCATTCAAGTTGTTGGTTTTGACCAATAAAGCCCTAAATCATTTGCATCTTGGATACTAGAAAGGCCTTGTCTCTCTGTATGCCAAGTCACTTGAGCCAATAGCTTCCTGTTTTCAGTGGACAGTGTAGCTGGCAGGCCCTTCTCAGCAATGGGCTCCTTGGCTCTAGAACTCAGAGCTCTACGTAGGTTTTCTATTTTGTGTCAAAATTTCATTTAGCTAGAAATTTTTTTGACCAGCTCTAGTTAGGTCTCTTGTCAGAAACTGGCTTCTTCCCTTAGCAGTTGCTGCTGCTGCATGCTCTCACCCACTCCCAGAAAACAACTTCATTTCCCTTTCCAAGCCCACTCAAGGCATGCTGCAAAACTTATCTATTCTCACAAGGTTTGGCTTGAGGGGTGATTTGGGGAAAGGCTGTATTATTACCATTTGCATTTCAGTAATACCTAAAGGCTCCAACCAAGATTGGGGCCCCATTGTGATGGGCACTGTGCAAATGCATGATAAGAAACAGGTCCTACCCTGAAGCATTTATAATCTAACCAAACGTGACAGCCTACGGAGGGAGAAACAGATGCATAAAGAGGTGAAGTGACATGCCTATGGTCTCACAGCAGGGTCAGTGGCACAGCCCTATCCACCAGACCACAGTCTAGGGTCTTTTCTTCTTTAGACAGGGCATTTGAATTTTGACTGGCTTTCAATCAACTTGCATAGATTTTCATTATTTTTTTTAAAAACCACTATTCATGCACTGAAGGCGTATTATTAGTGATAAATAAAGTAGTAGTAAAACCATAATTTTAAAAGATCTGCTACAGGAATTATTTTAGGGGAGTTAGATGGCATGTGTTCTATAGGAGGTCATACCAGATGATCATAATGGCACCTTCTGGCCTCAGAACCTATAAATATATGGAAAATAAAAGAATAAATGAATGCAGAGAGTATGGGAGGCAGTAAAGCAAGAAAAGAAGGGGAGAGGGAAGATGATGTCATCAGGCTCTGAGAATCTTCCAGGAAAAACAGAAGGAAGCATTCATTCTTAACTCATAAAAGTTAGAGAAGCCTCGTTGGGACCAGAGTCACAGTCACACAAAATGTAGTATTTGTTGAACAGAGCCATAACTTCAGTTGTTTTTCTCACTTTATATTCTGTTGGCTATTGCTTTGACTTTTGAAGGTGCAGTCATACAACCATTTTTCTCACGTTATAATGTACAGTAATTCTATTGTGGGTCATACATCAATGCTCTCAGAGTCATTCTGAGAGAAAGCCTACTGTGAAATTGAACTGGAGTTCCAGTAGACAAACTAAGAATAAGGACCTTGCTGTTCTGTTCCATGAGAGGGAACTGATAAACATCTGGTCTTTGGAAATTACTTTGTGATGTTTGGATTTTGTTCTGGCAAACTGCTTTCATACACTGTGGTGCATTATCACATGATACTGTACTTTTCCAAGAAAAACCTAATAAAATGAAAATACTTCATTACCTTGAACTCTCATTTCTTAAAAGTCACATAATTACTGCGGAATATCTCATAATATCTTATTTTAACCTTGTTTGCTTAAATGAAAAAAAAGTTCATAAACTAAAACTTTTCCTTTAAAAAGTAAAAATCTTTTTTTTTGTTGCTGTGTTTTGTTTACCATGTGCTAAACTGTTATTTCACATATGTGAAAAGAAAATTGGCACTGAACACCTATGAAATAAACTGTTGGCAGAGACAGCACAACAGCTTGCCACTGAGAAGATTAGATTCACAAGAAACGCCTTTTACTTCTTCCAAAATCAACAAATTTCTTTTAAAAAAAAATAAAATAAAATAAAGGTTTGTATAAAAGAAGGAAGAGATTGTTCAGGTAGTACTGTCTTACAGAGTTATTTAATTTATCCTGAAAGGCTTACACATCTCAAGAGTACCCAGAACATCACATCACTGAGGTCTTTGCAGATTAAATAAATACAAAGATAAGAAATTGTGAATTTATTCAAGGAGGGGTGGGCAAATTAAAGGTTGTCTTCCCCATTTGCTCAGGAAAAGTGCTGATTCAGAATTACCCCACCAGCAATTCTGATTAGATCATGTGAACTGAACTTTTTATCCCCCTCTCCCTCTAAATTTGCTGCTTACATTAATTTTTAAAGGTCTTGGAGCAATCTGAGGCAGATGTTTTCTTTCTGCATTGCTGATTGTAGAGCCAAGAATGTAATTTACCTTAGTTAAACTGTACATGTACAATTAATCTTGCATTTTATTTTCCAATACCTTCTGTCAGAACTGTATAGGTATTTTAACATAAAAAATATAATTGTTTGTCTGTGTGCATGTACACGTGTGTGTACATTAAAGCACAGAAAGTTTTACAACAAGTATGAGTCAGTGCAGACAGCTAAATTTAAGCTAGGAATTTGTCTCTTATACAGTGCTTATATCATTTTGATATATTTTATTTTGATATATTTTATGTTGCAACTTGTTTTATAGTAGCATTGTGAAACTATTTTGAAGCAAAAGCAAGCTTATCAAAGTTAAAATGAAAAGATATATATAAAAGACACGGCCCCTCAATTTCACCCCCCCTGAAGTCAGAGTCCTCCAGGTGCAGAATTTCTAAGAGGAATTCTGAAAGCAGTGGGTTCAGATGGGAACATGAGTGTGGGAAAAAAATAACCATTTAAGTAGCATAATTTCAAAACACCAAATATCTATTCTATGTTTTCTAATAGTAATACTACATACTTCCATAACACCACTCATTAATGGATACAAGGGCCAGATTCACTGATACGTTCTGACTGCTCTGCGGTATGCCAGAATCATAAAATGGCCATAATCCCAGTTTAGCCAAACAGATGCAACAGGTTTATATCTGTTTTGCCTTGAAGGAGCAGCACAAAAGCAGCCAGAGCATTACAGATGAACCTAGCCCCAAATACTCACATATATTAATAATAATGTAAGTCTCTCAAAACCCGTGAGGCAAGTAATATTCCTTCTATATCTCCTATTTTACAGATGGGAAACTGATGAAGGCAAGTTGAATGACTTGACAAATGCCATACGCAGGGCAATAGCAGACGTGGATTAGAATCAAGGAGCCCTGATTTGCCATCCCAAACTGTAACTTGCATACTACCTTTTTAAACAAAACAACACACATGAAAGGTATTCTGACTACTGAAACTGTCCTTATATCCCATTATAACTGCAAATCTCTGCTAAACCTTAGTTATTGAGCCAATAACAACACTTCTATCATACAGAACTTTAAGTATCGACAGACTAAAGGTTTAAAACATCTTTTTAACATGAATACTTGACCTTGGTACTCTATGATTCTCTCATCCACCCACCCCCCACCAGAACTCTCAAAAGAGCCTGGCAGGCACAAACATGCTCTTTTTTAATTACAGTACCAAATTATAGCAATAACCAATTCCCACTTTCAGCAAATAATTATAATCAAGTGCCCACTGAACATAACGATCATTTAATGGCTGCTGTCTTGAAAAGCCATAATAAAGACAGCTTTAATGAGGAAAACTGGAAATCAGCCGAAGTGTTATTGCAGTATGTTTAAAAAGAAAGAATCCTAATCTGTATTTAAGATTAAGACAAACCTCTAATCCAGATGGTCAGAATTAAATAAGGGAATGCAGTCATGTTTTGATCAAAAGTTATTGCATACACTGAAGAAACAAAAATAAATATTTTTCCTTCAACTACAGTGAATTATTGTATGTGTTAGTACATTTGCTTTAGATAATAAAATGAAAAACACCAAGGAAATGTAAACTGCAGTGATTTATCATCTGCTACATTTTCAGACAAAAGCGCCAGGATGGTCTGACTCTGTTGTCACTGACAGCTTCAAACAGCAAGAGATCCTCTTCTTGAAAAGTATGAGAAACTTTAGCAGCAAAACTGGTGATTAAGTGCATCATGAAAAAGAATGTACTCACAAATTTGCCTGTGTAGACTTCCTTAAGAATGGCCTTAATTTGGGCTATATAAGCTCCTGACTCAGTTTTAACTGATGCTTGATTATGCCATCTGTGATGGATTGGGGGTTCTCACTCTGTTCTCTCTCACTTTTGAATCATGGACAATTTTATTAAATTGAATCATGATGTAATGGTGTCATGGAAAGCCTATATTATATGAATCCCGCATAGGTTAGTGGGATGGTGTCATGTTTCTGCCAGGCCAGAGAAAATGGTGAATGATCAGTAGCCAATGACCGTCTATTCAAAGTAAAGGACCTTGGGACAAACGGTTTGCTCTACCTGGGAGAAGACACCTGTCTGAAAGGAGGAGGGCTTGGGAGTAATGGAAAATCACCAAAAGGCAGAACAAAAGAAGCTGGTGACCTCCTACTAGGAGTTTATAAAGAGACTCATAAATGGGAACTGGGGGAGACGGAGAGAGCCAATTTACATCAGATGAAGAGGGAGGCAGGCGGCAGCAGGGGCACGATAGGCAAGGAGCCAGAGGACCCTGCCTGCCTGCAGCAACACTGAATCTCCCAAGGCAAGGATTAGCTAGTGAAGGATATTACATTTTATTGTTTTGTATGATCTGTACTCTCCTTTGCTTTACAAGATTAAATATAAAGAGCATAAAATGGTACACTATCCAAAGTGTATGCTTACTGACTGTTTAACAACTGCTGTGTGCCAGAGAAACTCTAAACCAGAAGCTTTGTAACAGCAGATGGGAGTTCTGTGAGACAGGTGTGTTTAAATACAGGGGGTCTGAAGAGTCAGTGCACTGCCTGAGGGGCTAGATTGCTGAACAGTCAGTTCCGGCATTCAGAGGGGGCTGTCAGATAGAAGGTTTATGGCCTGGGAATGTGCCTAGGAATCCTGAGATTGGGGCAGTAGCTGGACTCCATTCAGGCTCCAGGAGCCTGAGACACCCTGAGGATCCAGCGCACAGAATCTTGGATTCCCTTCACAGTAGTCCTAGTAGTGGGTGGCTGTCAAGAGGCATTCGCTAAGATCTGTTACACTATTATCTTTTGTTTGCACTATTGTTGTAGCTATGTCAGTCCTTGGATGTCAGCAAAACAAGGTGGATGAGGTTGAATCTTTTATTGGACCAACTTCTGTTGTTGATCGAGACGAGCTTTCGAGTTTACACAAAGCTCTTCTTCAGGTCTGGGAAATGAACTCAGAATGTCACTGCTAAATACAAGGTGGAAGAGATTGTTTAGCATAAGCAGAGCACTGCAAATCCACAGATATCCTCTTTATAACCGCAGATGGAAGCAGATATCTGCAGACCATTTTTGCAAATCGTAGATTGGATGTGAATACAAATTTTGTATGTAGAGCCCTGAAAATCTGTGGATACCCATTTTATATTCTCAGACCATTTTTGTGGATCACAGATCAGATACGGATATAAATTTTGTATCTACACAAGGCTCTAACCATAAGTAGTTAACACATATTTTAAAGGACCATTCAAGGTGAAGTGCCTGTTAACATCCCTTCATTTATGGGAGGGGAAGGGGGAAAGATGCATGGCAGGAAAAGGCAGCTGGGGGAGGGCATGGGGTTGGTTGTTAGTGGGCTACAGTTTCTTGTAATAAGCCATATATTCAGTGTCTCTATTAAGTCGATGATTTTTACTGTCTAGCAAAGTTATGAATTTAAGCTCCCAGGCTCATCTTTTGAAAGTGTTGTGCAGGTTTCCTTTGAGGATGAGGATTCATAGGTCAGATACAGAGTGATTTCTTTGTGGAAAGTGTGCACCCACAGGTGATAGGGTGTTTTTGTCTTTTACCATTTTCCTGCCTGAGTTCATTCAAGAGCATACTGATTATCTGGTTTCAAATACATACTTATTGGGGCATTAAGTGCACTGGATGAGGTACACCATAGTGTGATAAGCATGTGTTGGATCCACAGATTTTGAAAGGTGTGTTGTGGGGGTGTTGATCATTTTAGCAGTGGAGATGTGTCTGCAGGTTTCGCATCTGTTGTTCTGGCAGGGTCTGGTGCTGCTGTGAGTTAGTATGTCCTGATCTGTGGGGAGTTTGCTTTTGATGATGAGCTTGGAAAGGTTGGGGGTGTGTCTGAAGGCCAGAAGAGGGGTTTCAGGAAAGATTTATTTCAGTATGGGGTTCCCATCAAGTTGTAGTTTGAGGATACTCCATATGGGTTCCAGTGAAGGGTGGTAGGTGAAACTAGGGGTGTGTGGTCATTGGTGGTTTTCTTTTTTTATTGAAGTAGGCTCTCTTGGGGTATTTGGGTAGCTTTTTGAAATATGTATTAACTACTTATGCTAAACAATCTGTTCCACCTTGTATTTAGCTGTGACACTCCAAGTATATTTCCCAGACCTGAAGAAGAGCTCCATGTAACCTCAAAAGCATCTCTCTCTCACCAACAGAAGTTTCTGAGACTCGGAATGGCAACACGAATGTTATGGCTGATGCACAGCATCAACAGCAGCCCAAGGAGGTTTTTGGCTTAACATGGCCTGTAGCTCATTGTGACACTATACAAATTTAGCTCATCTAAATTTTGATATGGTCCCCTCTCCCTTAATCATACAAGTCTAAGCTGCTCATACTCTGATACCATCAGCTGTCCAAGATTCCAAGTTTACTATGCCAAGATAGAGAGAATACAAGGTTTCCTGTACTACCCAAACCTGATCTGTACTGACTATTGTTCTCATAGACTCATAGACTCTAGGACTGGAAGGGACCTCGAGAGGTCATCGAGTCCAGTCCCCTGCCCTCACGGCAGGACCAAATACTGTCTAGACCATCCCTAATAGACATTTATCTAACCTACTCTTAAATATCTTCAGAGATGGACATTCCATAACTTCCCTAGGCAATCTATTCCAGTGTTTAACTACCCTGACAGTTAGGAACTTTTTCCTAATGTCCAACCTAAATCTCCCTTGCTGCAGTTTAAGCCCATTGCTTCTTGTTCTATCATTGGAGGCTAAGGTGAACAAGTTTTCTCCCTCCTCCTGATGACATCCTTTTAGATACCTGAAAACTGCTATCATGTCCCCTCTCAGTCTTCTCTTTTCCAAACTAAACAAACCCAATTCCTTCAGCCTTCCTTCATAGGTCATGTTCTCAAGACCTTTAATCATTCTTGTTGCTCTTCTCTGGACCCTCTCCAATTTCTCCACATCTTTCTTGAAATGCGGTGCCCAGAACTGGACACAATACTCCAGTTGAGGCCTAACCAGCGCAGAGTAAAGCGGAAGAATGACTTTTCGTGTCTTGTTTACAACACACCTGTTAATGCATCCCAGAATCACGTTTGCTTTCTTTGCAACAGTATCACACTGTTGACTCATATTAAGCTTGTGGTCCACTATGACCCCTAGATCTCTTTCTGCCATACTCCTCCCTAGACAGTCTCTTCCCATTCTGTATGTGTGAAACTGATTGTTTCTTCCTAAGTGGAGCACTTTGCATTTATCTTTATTGAACTTCATCCTGTTTACCTCAGACCATTTCTCCAATTTGTCCAGATCATTTTGAATTTTGACCCTGTCCTCCAAAGCAGTTGCAATCCCTCCCAGTTTAGTATCGTCTGCAAACTTAATAAGCGTACTTTCTATGCCAACATCTAAATCGTTGATGAAGACATTGAACAGAGCCAGTCCCAAAACAGACCCCTGCGGAACCCCACTTGTTATACTTTTCCAGCAGGATTGGGAGGCATTAATAACTACTCTCTGAGTACGGTTATCCAGCCAGTTATGCACCCACCTTATAGTAGCCCCATCTAAATTGTACTTTCCTAGTTTATCTATAAGAATATCATGCGAGACAGTATCAAATGCCTTACTAAAGTCTAGGTATATCACATCCACCGCTTCTCCCTTATCCACAAGGCTCGTTATCCTATCAAAGAATGCTATCAGATTAGTTTGACACGATTTGCTCTTTACAAATCCATGCTGGCTATTTCCTATCACCTTACCACCTTCCAAGTGTTTGTAGATGATTTCTTTAATTACTTGCTTCATTATCTTCCCTGGCACAGAAGTTAAACTAACTGGTCTGTAGTTTCCTGGGTTGTTTTTATTTCCCTTTTTATAGATGGGCACTATATTTGCCCCCTTCCAGTCTTCTGGAATCTCCCCCGTCTCCCATGATTTCCCAAAGATAATAGCTAGAGGCTCAGATACCTCCCCTATTAACTCCTTGAGTATTCTAGGATGCATTTCATCAGGCCCTGGTGACTTGCAGGCATCTAACTTTTCTAAGTGATTTTTTACTTGCTCTTTTTTTATTTTATCTTCTAAACCTACCCTCTTCCCGTAAGCATTCACTATATTAGACATTCCTTCAGACTTCTCAGTGAAGACCGAAACAAAGAAGTCATTAAGCATCTCTGCCATTTCCAAGTCTCCCGTTACTGTTTCCCCCTCCTCACTGAGCAGTGGGTCTACCCTGTCCTTGGTCTTCCTCTTGCTTCTAATGTATTGATAAAACGTCTTCTTGTTTCCCTTTATTCCCATAGCTAGTTTGAGCTCATTTTGTGCCTTTGCCTTTCTAATCTTGCCTCTGCATTCCTGTGTTATTTGCCCATATTCGTCCTTTGTAATCTGACCTAGTTTCCATTTTTTATATGACGCCTTTTTATTTTGTAGGTCACGCTACAGGCTACAGGCCTGTCAGTGGTTCAGTCAACAAACCAGCTTTCTGGCATAACTTCAGAATGCATTTCAGTCAACGGATAGTAGTATAGTTTGATACAAGATCAAGGCCATTTTTATCCTGCAAATTGCAGAATATGGAATCTCTGGAGTGGTGCCTCCATCACTCTGACAGCAAACCGGTGACCCTAGTGTATCCTGGACAGTCCACTGAGAGAAAAGTATTGCAGTGGTGAGAGGGAAGGCATTTGGACAGAATATTGTTGCTAATTCTATCAAGTAACTAGTCCAAAAGCCAACATCAATTTGAGGTCGAACAGACACACAAGTACTGTCCCTTGTACATTAGACAAGCTAACAATCCCTCTGTGTCAATCTTCCCCTCTCTCTTTAAGACACATCTTTCTGCAAAGCCCAGAAAATTAAGGCCTTAGCCATAATAGGATTTTAGCCACTGCAGTAGTTAGGTTGATGTAACTGCACTTGTGAAACCCCTAATCTAGATGTGCTGTGTCCATGCAAACTGTGACTGGGAATAGTTTACCCAAGGAGAACAAGAGAAGCCGACACTGACTGAAGATACTGGTATAGTGGGTTGATCCTCAGGGATAACTCCAGAGGGATCAGGAAAGCAAAGGACAATTAGAGGAATTTATTTTACTCCAATAGTTTTACTTCTAACAATTTTTACTCCTAAAAATGAGCAAAAGCTAAACACAGAAAATCAGAAAAAATAAGGACAACAAACCACCCTAGATAAGACTGCCTTAGATATAATACCCATTGTCTGGACTGCCCTGTTTACATGCTGAACATTTGATTTTCATCTTAGATTAGAACAGTCTCCTACAATTATTAATATGCTACAAAAGAGTTTCATTTCCATTGTAATGTGTCAGGGAAAACAAATTTAGCTATGAAAGTGCTCAGATACTATGGTTATGAGAGTGGCATATGAACCTATCTAGAATCAGAACAGTGTTTCTCCAAATCCATATCCTATCTCTGTAACAACAATTAAAGTCTAACACACAGTCCTTATTGAAATATTTTGGATGATCTCAGCTCAGAATGCACAGTAGTTCTCATCAGAAAAATACCATGTAAAACTCTGATCAACAGACAGCTTCTGTCACTGTTTAGCCAAGGAAAATCTGTCTAATTGATATCTCTGCAATTCCAAGAACTTCCAGTATTTTTCTATGAACAGATACACACTTGCCAGAGATTAAAAAACTAGATTCTCAGACTTTGCTAAAGTAAATGATGAGAAAAACTATGGGTGACCAAAAGTTTACCTCCTCCCTAGCAGTCTAGAAATTCTACTACCCTGATCAGTGTATCAGGATGTACAGAGATTTGAATTGAAGATAAGAACATTCCCACAACAAAGGCAGCTGGCTTAAATTTTTTGATGGGGTGGGGGGGGAAGGGATCTTTAATATTGCAGACATGCTAAAGCTAGCACAACAAAAGAATATAAATCATGAAAGCTGATTACGGGGGTCTAAAAATATATAATGTGCTACATTTATGCCAGCTCCAATATTAAAATCTGAGTTGAATGAATTTTAGAAATCAAAGATTCAGAAGATAAGTAAGTTACTTGGGGAAGGCGGGGGGAGAGAGAGAGAGAGAGAGAAACCCAGTTAACCAAAGCATTGAATGTATAATCAACTCAAATTATGTAAAGTAAATCTAAACTTTTCACAATGACTATGGCACTATATAAACTGATGAAATGCGGTGCCACAAACAAGGGGAAAAAAAGTTCTCTTATTAAAAATGTGAATACACAAATATGGAGAAACAAGTTGAATCTTTCAATCACTGTGTTTCTCCACCCATAAAAAGGGGAGAAAAACAAACATAACCCATAAATGAATGTTATAGCACTAAGGTTGCCACAGTAAATAATCTAATCCATATGGGAAAATAAAGAACAATTCAAAAATATGAAATTAATGTATTAAAGTAACTTACTTAAATTTTCTATTGCACTTGCAGTTCATGTACTTAATTGTCAACAAAAAGTGTCTGTAAAAATTTCAACTTGCACAATTCTGTATCTGTAATTCTGACTCACATGACATACATGAAGATTTTTGCAGCACCTACTATGAAATGCATAAAAACTTAGTGGTGTGTGTTGAAAGAGTCAGTATGCATGTCACATTGATTAGGGTTCAGGTATAAGAATGTTCCTACAGTTATGGAAAAACACCTTTTATCACTGTAATCTAAGTCTGCATTATGGTATTACAACACTACAGCCAGAGTGCCCTCTTCCCTAACTTTTCCTGATCTCTCATATCAAGTGCCAGAATGTCTCTCCAGCATAGAGGGCCAATTCACAGCCACTCCCCCTCCAACACTGTCACCATCTTCTTATGGCAATTCCATCATGACCCACTGCAGGTTGTGAAACAGGATAAATGATGAGAAAGGTTTTTGCAGCCTAGACACTTGGACACTTACGTGGTCCCTGTCCCACCTCACCTCACAGTAAATTAAAACTATCACTCATGCTAATCTGCACAATATTGAGCCTCAAAACATCCTTGGATAGAATTAGTTAATTCCTAGATAGAGAGGATATCTGAAAATCCCTTTTCCCCATCCCCTTAACACTCACATAGGGATGGAGGGGGGGGCAGTATGTCCCAGCAATGGCCTTGAGACCAGCTATGGAGGGGTGGGAGGCTGATGGCAGGCCTCCACCAGATGCAAGTGGTTAAGAAAAGGAATAATAACCTGCACTGTACATGTTATTGCAAATTAGTTCCCAGATGAGTTAAGTAAAAAAGCTGAGGCCTAATTAAATCACAACCCTTGCTCTCATCTTTCTTCTCGCATGACCAGGACACTAAACAATTCCAAATAACTAATGTTACAACAGTAGGACTGAAAATCAACAAATAAATGCTTCAGAACAGTTTATTTTTGAACAGATTCAGCTTTCTGACACACAGTAACACAGATTCTCACTTCTTTCATAGTTTGTTATTATTCTGGCAATGTTTGTCTTGAGCAAAATATTTTCAGAAACAAACCAAATCTCTCTCTTTACTACTTCCTTTATTTCACACGGCAACTGTAATTAAGATGACATCCAAGGTAGTCTTGATACTTATGAGCTCTTTCATCTTTACCATTTACTTTGGCAACTCAAATGTGCTACATAAGCAATTACTGTGGCCAAACTGTAAACTAGTCTAACAGCAGAAATAATTATTTGAATTTTTTTTCCTTCATAAAGGGCTCACCTCCAGATTAAGATCAAATACTTTACTGCTTCAAGGTTACTTCAGATGTGAGATTAAGTATATGGTATTGTAGAAATTCAAAATAAAAATTGACTTATACTAGTGTTTATCCATTTGTTACCTTTACAATCAACTCTTACTAGTGCAAAATATTGAATGACCTATAATACTATTTGTACAGACATGTATTTTCCAAAAATTATCCTCTAGTTAAGCAAGGAAAAATATCCATACTTGTGTTACTTAGGTTAGGTAGTAATCAGGCATAGTTTAAAGTTCAATTTCGAGAAACTCACTTTCAAACCCTTCTCCCTTTTTCAGCAGTGCTGTTTGCCTATAATCTTATTTGCACTGTTTGTGAGTAAGGCATTATTATAATGGAGATGTACTCATGTCCTACTACTTTATAGATTTGACAATTAAATATGAAAAAGCTATATTAAAAAGACATTTTACTTAAACACCTAAGAGAGAGAATATTTTTTGTTTTGTTCTTTAGTTCCCTCTTTATGCCTGTGTACTGTAAATCATTTAGGGCATTTACAGAATTCCTGAAGATTTATTTCCATCTTCACTTGCTAACTAGTGTTGAGTTCAGAGTTGTGTTTATCCAATCAACAGCTGGTGGCAACATAAGCAATACAAGACAGTAAAGAGGAAGATATCTCAATGGACATTTAATTTTAAAACAAATGTAAAAGATATAAATGGACAGAAGTACAGATAAGGATCTGAAATGAATAGTTTCATAGACCAAACAAAGCCTTTATTGCTATGCCTCTGGAAAAGGGAAGTCAAATATTGTGTGGTTATTTTTCCTTTTTCACTCCCCTGTGTTTATCCTAGTTTTCTCTTAACTTTGAAAACAACCCAAACTGGGATAGTTTTTGTACACTGTTTGCATTGTTTTTTTCTCTGATCTTCAAAATTATAAAATTTATTTCTGCTGTTCACTATGAGTGAAATTTATCCATATGGAGCGCCAGCACAAGATCTTTTCACCACTTAAATCCCATGAGAGTGACTGTTGTTGTTTTGCCATTGACAATGAATTTCATAATGAGGTAAAAATATAAACTGGTTTGGAACAACCAGTAAAAGTGGAGCAAAGAATAGATCTAACAAGCTGCCTGAGATCAGAAATCCAGTAAGATCTAAAATTGCAATGATTGCTAGCATCTTAAGAATCTCTCAGCATTTCCATTAAATCTTATTTTGGGGGCAAAGGTGGGGGAGATTAATAAAGGAGACGCAGACAGACTTAGGGATCCTATATCTCCCAAGTATCACTATAATATTTTATCATCATTCCATAAGCAAATAGTGGACCCCACCAAAGATTTATACCTTATTTACTCTAGTTTTGTAATTATGGTATTTATAGGACATATTAAAGATGAGGTTCATTGATGCCTCAGAAACTTGAATGGATAATTTTGATCTCTGTTTAATATTTGTTCCATTTGTCTTCCTGACCCAAAATGTAGACACATGATGAAATCTTGCTCTCAGTTAAGTCACTAGCAAAATCTCCAGTTGACAGAAATTATGGGACCAGGATTTTACCCAAAGTGTCAGCTGAATGCAAATATTGTGTTACTCTGAATCAAACTCCTTAAATTTAAAAGGGAGCCTGTGAACCATTAGATAACACTTTACTTTTAGGTACTTGTGATGATTAGCACTATCAAAATACCTATTAATGAGTTATTTCCTCACTACCAGTATTAGTCAAGTATCAAAGGAGTAGCCGTGTTAGTCTGGATTTGTAAAAAGTGACAAAGAGTCCTGCAGCACCTTATAGATTAACAGACGTATTGGAGCATAAGCTTTCATGAGTGAATACCCACTTCGTCAGATGCATGTAGTGGAAATTTCCAGAGGCAGGTATAAATATGAAGGCAAGAATCAATCTAGAGATTAACAAGGTTAGTTCAATCGGGGAGGATGAAGCCCTCTTCTAGCAGTTGAGGTGTGAACACTAAGGGAGGAGAAACTGCTTTTGTAGTTGGCTAGCCATTCACAGTCTTTGTTTAATCCTGAGCTCATGGTGTCAAATTTGCAAACGTGCCAGAAATGTCCCTCTGCTATGTATATCAGCCAAACTGGTCAGTCCCTACGTAAAAGGATAAATGGACACAAGCCAGATATTCAGAATGGCAATATACAAAAACCTGTAGGAGAACACTTCAATCTCCTTGGACACACAATAGCAGATTTAAAGGTAGCCATCCTGCAGCAAAAAACTTCAGGACCAGACTTCAAACAGAAACTGCTGAGCTTTAGTTCATCTGCAAATTTGACACCATCAGAGTAAAATCTGTAAACAAACAAAATGTTGGGGGCCTTCCATAAATAATCAGATTTTATTTGAGGGAAAAAACATGGTATTAAATGATCATACATGCCTGTATGTGTAGCCTTTTCCAATTCCCTATGTACTTGTGTCCTACATCCACAAGGCTAAAAATGACTTGGAAAGAACCTTTCTGGGCTTACTGAAATCCAATCTCATACTGGGTTTCATCCAACCCTACATACCTCAATGGCAAAAGGGTCTTGAAAGTCATATTTTGACACAGCTGAATTCCTGAGTCATACTACTGACCTAGCATCTAATATAGCTGACAGCATATTACGGTTATTAAACACACTGTAAGCAGAAGTTTTGTCTCTGGAAAACAGAAATATGGTAGTAAGAACATAAATATTTCAAAACTGAAATAGCTTTCATCATCAATTAGTAATTACCAGTTTCTTCATTCAAATATCTACAAGTCATGTCTAGCCCAGATGCAGAACTTTTTTTTCCCACTCTACAGTGTACAGAAACAAAAGAGCAATCAAAGAAAACTAACATCCTAACAAATAATATGATTTGTACTCAGCAGTGTGATTAACCAGATGTGAAAATCATTTTTCGAAAATACCTCCATCCTTTTCTAAGGGAAGAACACAAAATCTACATGACTGGAATGCAGCTGTCTCACATTACTAGGCACAGTCACTATGCTAGTATATTGCCTGAAGTGGAGTAATGAAGTAGTGTTGAAAAACAGCTAATTTGCTGCAGCAGAAAATTATGGCACTAGCTAGTTAATATGAAATGCAAATACAGAACATCATTTTATGTCAATTGAATTAGTACACTTTCCATTGGTTAGGACACCACAAACTTTATGATTTTTCACCTTACTCTCCCCCTCCCACCACTATGACAGTGTCACTAAATCCTGCTTTTCCTTCAACATCATCTCCAAAATTCATTCACTCCTCTTCATAGCCACAACTAAAAAGTTTATCCAGGCTGTAAATTATCACTCCCCCAACTACTGCAATCTCTGCCTCCTCCTCCTCTGTGGACTTCCAGATTCTTCCTTGACTCTCTTCAATCTGCCCAAAATGCTGTGAAACAATCCACCCAACTTGCCTGCTGCTCCAACCAGGTTCAGACCTCGTTCAAATCATATCAAATGCCAGCTCCTTGCTGTCAAGGCTCTTGCTGTTCACTACCACTCCATTCTTGTCTTGCCGTGTTGGATTTACCCAAGTGTCACAAATCATCAGCCCCTTCACATCCTTTCTCCACTTGTGTCCATGCTTCCCCCTCTCCCCCACCGCCTGCACTTAGAACACCTACCCAGACATTAGACACCTCTTCCAGGGAGTCTACAGACTCTATTTCCTCTCCTCTCCTTAAAGAAATGTTAACAAGTCAGACAGCAGACAACATCAACAAACAAACAAACTAACAAGCAAACAAAAAACTATTACAAAATATGCTAAACTTCACGGCTCCACCACTTCACTTCTGTTGCATCCCTTGCCAATTTGTGAATTGTTTATTTAACGGAGCCCTATACTCTTGCCGTCCGTAAACTGCTTAGCACAGTTTTGAAGCGATATAAATAAAATAAAATAAAAATAAAATTAATCATCAGTTTGGCCTCCGTTACTAGCTGTCAAATTTGCTGATTCATTTTATTCACATTTACTGCACTTCATTAAATCTGCATCTAAATATGGTTTAAATAACTAAATGATAACACTATAACTATGTAACACCCAGGGTAGCAGCATTCATAAATCCTTCAAGCATTTGGCAAGTTCCTTAATCCACAGTAATCATGTTTCTTTGTATAACAAGTCTTGTGATGTCTGTAACAGCGTCTCTCTATAGTAACAACAGTCTTAGTGTTACTGTTCTCCCTTACATGCCTGAAGTATTAATCACAGTTCCATATTTAAGCATGAAATTAGAATGCTTCGCGTACTCTTTCCAAAACAGATATGCTAATCAGAATGCAGCCTCACACTAAACAGAATGGTAGATGAAGTCTCTGGTCCTTTATAGTACATATACTTAAAGACACATCAATATTTTTACAATATTTATCTAGAGTCAGAAGGCATCTTCTTGTTACCACAGTAAACCACTATATCTTGCAGTTTAATATTGTTTTTGCTAGGGAACTGGAAATCTCTTAGTTCCTCCTGCAATATCAACAGATTAATGTTTTTAAACAGACAAAATACCCCAAAAGCAGTCTTGGAAAATTCTGTTGTAAAAATATGTTTGTTTGATTTTTAAATAGGAGAGTAAACAACATTAAGTTTTAGTTTTTTGTGTGTAATGTTTTTTGTCTGTTTAATAATCATGGTGAAGGATAGGTGAGTAGAGTTTATGACAGGGCAGGCAAATTTTCATTCACTGTTGCAAAGCAAAGGAGTGGCTCTTTGCTCACAAGATCCAGTCTTTAACGAATTAAACACATTTATTAATTAAATAAAATATTTTGTTTCATAAATAAGTTAAAATTCTAGAAATATTCCAAATATTTTAAGATATTTTGTATTCAAGACCTTTCTGACATACTCAAATGACATTTTTCCTCTAGTTATTAGTTATTTATGAGTAGGAAAGGATAATTCCAATGTTAAATCTCAAAAAAATGACACTTGCACAGCCAAGTTCACTTACCTTCAACTCAAGTAATGGAAAATCCTGTTTTTTGTCAAACCTTTATGAATTAACTCAACATAAATGAGCACAGTTAATAGCAATTATTTCTCATATACATCAATTAAACCCACAACACTGATTTCCTGCTCTAAAATATACTGGAGAGACTGATGGGTGAGGTAATGTTCCACCTTCTATTTAGGTTGCATTAATAAAGACATAACATTACTCCTGAGGGAATTCTGCGTCACTGCGCACGAGCAGAATCTATGTCTCCCACAGATATTTCCCCCCTCAGCAGAAAATTCATTCTGCCGGAGAGGTGCAGTTATACCATTCTCCCACTAGGGGCTGTTGTGGTGCCAGAACAGAGGGCAGCTAGCTCAGCCAGTCGTGCATAGGGAAGAGGAGAGGCTGTGTTCCTCAGAGCATCCTGTCCACCGGGCCAGTTGAGAAGGCACAGGATGTGTGTGTAGGGGGGGGAACTAAACAGAAAGGGGCAAACATGCATGCTGGGAGGTCACACAGACTGGGGTCAGAAGGGCTAGTGGGGGGGACACTAGTGTGAATGACAGTGGGGATGGAGACACATGGGGATTGGGTGTGGGGTGCAGGACCCCTGGGGAGCTAGAGGGGAAATATAGGGACACGGGCAGGGGTTGGCTGAGTGGGAGTGCAGGGACACATGGGGATGGAGAGTAGGGGTGGCTGAGTGGGGATGCAGAGACATGTTGGGACAGAAACAAGGAGGAGCATGGACATATGGGGATGGGAGGAGAGGAGTGGCAGTGGAGGGACACATTTGGACAGAGGATGAAAGGACACAGGGGGACAGAGGTAGATGTGCCTGACTGAATGGGAGAGGCTAGGAGTCAGCCAGGGTCTGCTTAGGGGAGGCTCCTGAACTCCCTAACAATCCCTCCCTCCCCCCAAAAAACGGTCTATACTTCTCCCACCCACCCCCAACAACTCCTCAGGTTAACTCCCAGGCTCCTTCTCAGCAATTATTTCCCTCTCCCTCAGATCCTCCATTACCCTTGACTCTCCCAAGTCTTTGCATTATTTCCTGCACCCCTCAGAAGCAAACTTCTGTATTTCTGTTTAAATGAATTATTAGTCAAAGATCTGTATTAATATGCCTAGTAAGGAATCTATTTGTTAAAAACATTTCCTGAATCTTTTTTATCTGTATTGTTACCGACATACTTGTTGACAGGTATTTCAAAATAAATTACCAAAATAACTGAAACTGGCATGACTATATTGTGTATTGTGACAAACAAAATATGCAGAATTTTAAAATACTGTGCACAGCATTTAAATTATTTTGGCCCAGAATTACCACACGAGTAATAACATGCAAGTCACAGGAGGTGATAGTACCATTCTGCTCAGTGCTGGTTAGGCCTCAGCTGGCGTAATGTGTCCAGTTTTGCTTACCAATGTATAGACATAGAGAAACTGGAAAGGATCCAGAGGCGAGCAACAAAGATGATCAAGGGATGGAATGCAAGCCATATGAGCAAAGGCTGAAGGAACTGGGTCTGTTTAGTTTGGAAAAGAGGAAATTAAGAGGGTATATGATACCGGTCTTCAGATACTTAAAAGGCTGCCACAAAAAAGATGGAAAAAAGTTGTTTTCTTTTGCCACAGAGGGCAGGACAAGAGTCAATGGCTTCAGACTACAGCATAGCAGATTTAGATTAAATCTCAGAAAAAACT
The DNA here is from genome assembly GCF_025201925.1 of Gopherus flavomarginatus. Lineage (NCBI taxonomy): Eukaryota > Metazoa > Chordata > Testudines > Testudinidae > Gopherus > Gopherus flavomarginatus. Next base: position 39,317,056 of record NC_066622.1, read on the forward strand.
TCCTAACTATAATAACAATAGGCCAATGGAACAGACTGCCTCGGGAGGTTGCGGAAGCTTCTTCACTGAAGATTTTCAAAAGGAGACTCGATAGCCATCTGTTGTGGATGACTTAGGCAACAAATCCTTCATCTTGGCAGGGGGTTAGACTGCAGCCGCTTCTAACCCTATGATTCTAATTGTGACACTTTGCGTACCTTTCTCAGACCAGAAGAAGATATTTGTGTAGCTTGAAAGCTTGTTTCTTTCATCAACAGAAGTTGGTCCAATAAAAGATGTTAGCTCAAAAAAGAACTCAAATGTGAAATTGCGGAACTATTAACTTGGTTTGTAACCTGCCCTTTAAGTCAGCTTCCGTAACCAAATGACTGGAAGATAGCTAATGTAACGCTAATATTTTAAAAGGACTCTAGAGGTGATCACGGCAACTATAGACTGGTAAGTCTAATGTCAGTACCGGGCAAATTAGTTTAAACAATAGTAAAGAATAAAATTGTCAGACACATAGAAGAACATAAATTGTTGGGCAAATGGCAACACGGTTTCTGTAAAGGGAAATCATGTCTTACTAATCTATTAGAGTTCTTTGAAGGGGTCAACAAACATGTGGACAAAGGGGAGCCAGAGGACATAGTGTACTTAGATTTCCAGAAAGCCTTTGACACCAAAAGCTTTTATGTAAATTAAGTTGTCATGGGATAAAAGGGAAGATCCTTTCATGGATTGAGAACTGGTAAAAAGACAGGGAACAAAGGATAGGAATAAATGGTAAATTTGCAGAGTGTAGAAGGGTAACGAGCGGTGTTCCCCAAGGGTCAGTCCTAGGACCAATCCTATTTAACTTATTCATAAATGATCTGGAGAAACGGGTAAATAGTGAGGTGGCAAAGTTTGCGGATGATATTAAACTGCTCAAGATAGTTAAGATCAAAGCAGACTGTGAAGAACTTCAAAAAGATCTCACAAAACTAAGTGACTGGGCAACAAAATGGCAAATGAAATTTAATGTGGATAAATGTAAAGTAATGCACATTGGAAAAAAATAACCCCAACAATACATACAATATGATGGGGGCTAATTTAGCTACAACTAATCAGGAAAGAGATCTTGGAGTCATTGTGGATAGTTCTCTGAAGATGTCCATACAGTGTGCAGTGGCAGTCAAAAAAGCAAAGAGGATGTTAGGAATCATTTAAAAAGGGATACAGAATAAGACAGAGAATATCTTATTGCCCTTATATAAATCCATGGTACACCCACATCATGAATACTAGGTACAGATGTGGTCTCCTCATCTCAAAAAAGATATACTGGCATAAGAAAAGGTTCAGAGAAGAGCAACTAAAATGATTAGGGGTTTGGAATGAGTCCCATATGAGGCGAGGTTAAAGAGGCTAGGACTTTTCAGAGGAAACTAAGGGGGGATATGATACAGGTATATAAAATCATGAGTGGTGTGGAGAAAGTGAATAAGGAAAAGCTATTTACTTGTTCCCATAATATAAGAACTAGGGGCCACCAAATGAAATTAATGGGCAGCAGGTTTAAAACAAATAAAAGGAAGTTCTTCACGCAGCGCACAGTCAACCTCCAGAACTCTTTGCCTGAGGAGATTGTGAAGGCTAGGACTATAACACATTTTAAAAGAGAACTAGATGAATTCATGGAGGTTAAGTCCATTAATGGCTATTAGCCAGGATGAGTAAGGAATGGTATAGTAAGGAATAGCCTCTGTTTGTCAGAGGGTGGAGATGGATGGCAGGAGAGCTCGCCTACATTGTCTCTAATATCCAGGGACAAACGTGGCTACAACACCACTGCAAACTAAAAAATACTGATCGACTGAGGCCCTTAGCAAAATTATTTTTCCATTCACCTGAGACACTTTTTCCAACCTTTATTTCTCTAGCAACTTCAAGAAACCAAAATTAGCTACTAGCAGTTAGGCGTGTAAATCTACATTTTAAGTAACTTTATAATGGCTTTTGGTCTAATTTTCCTAAATTTTAGGTTTATTTAAAAATGAGCAATATTACCAAAAGACTCATACATTTCTTCAGGAGAACTGAAGATGGTATTGAGATACTAAAATTATACAGGATGGTTTCTGTTAAACCTATTACAAAAAGTACTTTGAAGTGTCTAGTGTCTGTCTGCCTATCACTAGTTTGCTGTATTAACCTGCTGCTCTTGTATTATACTTGGATAGGAAGAACTTTGGGTAGGGCATAACCTTTTTGTTATGTGTAGACTGTGACCTGCACAGTGTGGCCCTGACACTGATTGGGGCCTCAAGGCATTACTGCAATACAAATAATCAAGAATAGCAAATAACAATACACTCTCTGATACACTAAGGCCAGGATACTTACAAGTGTCTGCTTAACTTTTTGCACGTGAGCCCTGAACACATACCTACTTAAATCCAGCCATAAACCCAGTGTCTTTATTAAGACCAATTCATAACTTTGCTAAACACCAAAAATCATGGTCTTAATAAAGATATTGGATTTATGGTTTATTACAACAATCTGTAACTCACCATCTCCGCTTTGTCCTATGACTACAGGCCATTTCACTTTGAGTGATACCTAGAATATGCACTAACTACTTATGCTAAACTATCTGTTCGATTTTGTATTTAGCGGTGACAATCTGAGTACCTTTCCCAGACCTGAGGAAGAGCTCTGTGTAATATCTGTAATCAAAAATAAAAATATCAAGTGAGCACTGTACACTTTGTATTTCGTGTTGGAAGATGGTGCCTGGGTGGCTGGGATCTGGTACCTGTTGCTGCAGGGGAAGGGACCAATCAGCTGTGGAGGCAGAGGAGGGACCAATCAGGAAATGGACTAATTGGGGCTCTTTCTGAGCTGCAATGTCTGCTCTCCAAAAATCCCAGACATTTCCTGTTATTTGAAAAATCTGCTGAGACAGGATTGAGCCTCAAAAAAGAGGCAATGCCTGGGAAAACCCAGACATATGGTAACCTTATTCAGGGCTGGCGCTTCCATTTACGTGACGTAGGCGGTCGCCTAGGGCGCCAGGATTTGGGAGGGTGGCAGACTGCTCCAGTGGACCTCCAGCAGGCGTGCCTGTGGCAGGTCCACTGGAGCCGTGGGACCAGTGGACCATCCGCAGAAACACCTGCGGGAGGTCCACCGGAGCTGCGGGACCAGTGAGCCACCCTGTGCCTAGGGCGCCAAAAACCCTGCGCCGCTCCTGACCTTATCTGTATATGGAAAGGCATCTGCACTACCCAAACCAGGCTCTGGCTCCCAATCTTGGGGTGGGAATAAAAGTCCCAAGAAAATAGTATTTTCTGCTGCCTGTTAATCCCACAAGGATATGAAGCCACAGAAAGGCCTCAAACTTATGGGGTGAGTTCCAGTCTATAGCTCTTTAACACTGGTTCACTAAGTAGTTCCTTCACAGGAGCTTGCCTGGTGTGCTGTTCTATCAGAACAAACCTCGGCTACTGTACAAGCAACAAAGAAGGCTACTGCCATTACAATTCCATAGTAAAAGTTCCATAACTTCCTATCATGACATTATTAGAATAGACCACACAGCAGCCAGTTTCACATGGAAAGTAAAATAAATTTTCCTCAATTGTTCTACCTGAAACACCCAAGAGTCACTTAACTGAGTGTGGGATTTTTTGTTCTGATTAATATTCCACAGTCTTGGGGTGAGTCAGCCCATTTAGACAGTATTTTTGAGAGGCTGGAAACATTAAACAGCTCATTTTCCACTCAGCATGCCTCTAGCCATTATCTCCTATTAATACTACTGGGAGTAGTATTAATCATACATCATTGGAGGCCAAACCTCTAAGAATGTAAGATAACTACCATATGAGTGACTGCACTTGAAGACATGTGGAGGATATCTGGAATTTATAATCATCAGGTTATTAGTCTGGGTGGGGGTGAGGGGGGAGGAGAGTTAAACATTATTTTCAGCAACTATCTAACATACATCATTAGCATTCTATTCTTACACAGAACGTACATCCTTCTTGACTGCTTGGTACAAAGTTGATAAGTATCATGCACTATATACACTGTCACTGTTTTAGTGTGCAGTATGTATGGCACAGACAGATCCAGAGAATAGTGCATATAAATCACCCACCCACAAAAAAAAATTGCTACACAATTGCCAACTAATACAATGAATATGAAATGTGTGTTTTTACAAGTGCTACTCAAGGAGATTTTATTTGTGGGAAGAATGACTCATGGGATAGCAAGAATTATACTGTAATTACTCAAAGCTAGAAGACAAAAGGAATTAGAAACGTAGATGAAATTAAAAAAAAAAAAAGGTCCAAGAACCATATTAGCAAAAACCAGCTGTTGCACTGTAATATTTTTGAATCGCTTTGTTATGTCTTCACATACTCATCCGGCAGTAGTTTTCTTTTTTCCTTTTCAATTTTTTTCATCCTTTTAGTTTAGTTTTGCTATTGTTGGCTCACAGTTTCTGCAGACGCTAGACAAATAATCTTTTCAACAATATAGCCCTTTTCTAAACAGTATCTCTTAACTCCATCCCTTGGAGGGGAGAGGGGAGTAATGACTTAATACATCTCAGGTTCATCAGATGTGCCCCTTCTCTATTTGTCTTACTTTTCTTCTTGCTTACTTCGTTGCAGGAGAAACAAGAATCTTGGGATTTCAAAGTTCATCTACATACATATTTACAGCTATTCCTAAATACAGTATTTGTATTATTTATCAGCAACATTATTTTATGCTGTGATCTAGTCAGATCTGATAATATATGGGAATCAGGCTGGGTCAATACTTGGAGACTTCCACTGGGCTACAGGAAGTTGTGTTATTTCAATAGATGATGATCTTCCCTGAGAGTCATTAATGAATCGATGACCTAACATAGTGCTAGGGAGTAATACTTGGCTAAAATGACAACATATGAGTGATTGAGAACTCCTTGTCCTCACCACTTACAGATCCCCTGATACTTTTCTCAAGACTAGTGTTATTGTTCAATTCTCAACATCAGCTGTTGTGCAGAGTTGCTGTGTGCCATCAAACATTTAATGTGTTCCTCTAAAGAGGTGTATGAAGTCATATCTACATATAGCCCCTAATTCTGGAAAGCATCCCTGTTCAGAATAGCATATACACACATGCTTAAGCACTGTCCTGTTTTGGGGCCATAGTTTTTAAAGGGCTAGAATGAAAGCTGCTATATAAGTGTAAGATATAAATTATTATTAAAGGTGCTAGTTTTTTCTGTTATTCAGTGCAAGTAATTAATAGAGATGACTATCTTACTACCTCTGGAAATTTGCAAATCACACTGATTTTATACTCGTCTTTATGAAATTAATTTAATTATGATTTTACATTAATAACGTAGTGAAAAATTCCAGGCCAAAAGATTAAAATACATAAACAGCTCAAAGTAGATGAAATATGTTCATGTTACTATACGAAATATCTGAAAATCAGGTTCCAGACACCCCAAGAGGAGAATAGAAGGTTTAAACCCTCCAAATAAGCAGTTAAATCAACTGATTGTATACAATCTTATTGTACTGCAAAAATATATCGAGTAAGGTATTTTATGAAAGCTTGTAATGTTCTAAACTTAATTATGAGATATGTATGCAGGTTATGGTTTTGAATTCCTGTACTTGTACATATAGAGAACTGTGCTCACAAACCTCAGCTCCACCTTACAGCATGGCGGTGAGGGATAAGAGAGAAAGAGGAACCTTCCAAGCCAGGTGTTTACAGAAAACCAGAGTAATCTAATGATCCATAGTACAAACAGGAAGAGACATATGATGTACCATCAGAGTTAACTGAAAGACATTGAGACAACTGGGAATTTACCCACTTTGAATATCTGTAGGGATTGAAGGAAAAAAACTGCAATCCCGTTTAAAATAAAAGGGGTCTGAAGTGAAATCCATCCAGAAACTGTGGGTCAGCCTCTATGTAGCAACCTGTCCATGAATGCTGGATCCCCTCTATAGCTAAGCATTCATGGACAGGGAAATGGTCCAAGTGTTTGGTAATGAAGAACTTGGATTTGGGGAGACTCAGTACTGGAGAGGTTTTGGTGTCACCCCATAATAAGTAACTAGGCTCGTGAGAGTTATGCTTGTGAGGTGGCTTCAGGTGTTAGGAATCTGAATCATAATCAGACAATACCCATGCACCCTGAAGTTATAGGGCAAGTGGTGAACATGTCATATTATCATTGCTTTCAAAGTTTTGTGAAATACACAAATACTGTTGTGACAGCGGTCACAGAGCCCCCCCCCCCCCTTGGGACTCTCACCTGATGTGCTGAAACTACCTCTGATCCTGTTTTCCCTGTCAGCTTCAGACTCCAGAACCCTGCTTTGTTGAGCCAGACACGTTAGTCTGCTGCAACACAGACCCAAGGTTTGAACTATGTCCCCAAAGCTGTAGACTTTAACTGAAAACCACTCAGCAGGTACTCCTGTCTCCAGCACTCAGATACACAGCTCCCAATGGGATCCAAACCCCAAATAAATCTGTTTTACTCTGTATAAAGCTTATGCAGGGTAAACTCAAACTGTCCACCCTCTATAGCATTGATAGAGAGATATGCACAGCTGTTTGCTCCCCCAGGTATTAATCTCTAATAAACAAAAGTGATTTTATTAAGAATAAAAAGTAGGATTTAAGTGGTTTCAAGTAATAACCAACAGAATAAAGTAAGTCATCAAGTAAAATAAAACAAAACATGCAAGTCTAAGCCTAATACGTTTAAGAAACTGAATACAGGTAAAATCTCACCCTCAGAGATGTTCCAATAAGCTTCTTTCACAGACTAGACTCCTTCCTAGTTTGGGCCCAATCCTTTCCCCGGTACAGGCCTTGTTAATTCCAGCAGGCATCTTAGGTGAAAAGCAGGTGATTTCACACATGACTGGGACCTCCTTTGTTCTGTTCCATCCCCTTTTATGGCTTTGGCACAAGGTGGGAATCCTTTGTCTCTCTTTGGGTTCCCCCCTTTCCTTCTAAATGGAAAAGCACGAGGTTTAAGATGGAGTTCAATATCATGTGAAAAGACAGTTACCTCTTCCGTAACTGGTGTTCTTTAAGATGTGTTGCTCCTATCTATTCCACAATAGATGTGCGTGCTTGCCCCGTGCACCAGTGCTGGAAGCTTTTCCCCTAGCAGTACCCCTAGGGAAGTGCTCCTAGCGACCCCTGAAGTGGCACTCTATGGCATAGTATAAGGGGTGCTGCGCACTCCCCCCACCCTCAGTTCCTTCTTGCCAGACAACTCCAACAGAGGGGAAGGAGGGTGGGATGTGGAATAGACATGAGCAACACCGCTCAAAGAACACCAGTTATGGAAAAGGTAACTGTCTTTTCTTCTTCGAGTGACTGTTCATGTGTATTCCACAATAGGTGATTCCAAGCTATATCTGTTGGAGGTGGGTAGGAGTTCACAAACTCTCAGGACAGAGCACAGCCCTGCCGAACCCGGCGTCTTCCCTGATCTGGGAGACGATTGCATAATGCGAGGTAAACGTGTGAACTGAAGACATGTGGCAGCCCTGCAAATGTCCTGAATGGAGACATGGGCTAAAAAGGCAGCCGACGAGGCTTGCGCCCTAGTTGAGTGTGCCCTCACAATTGATGGAGGGGGGACTCCTGCCAGGTCATATCAGGTACAGATGCCAGGTCATAACAGGTACAGATGCACGAGGTGATCCAATTGGAGAGCCGCTGAGTGGCAATCGGCCGACCGGCTTTGTCCGCTCCAGGTAAAAGGCCAGAACCCATTTCATGTCCAGTGTGTAGAGGTGCTCCTCACTGGATGCATGGGGCTTGGGGCAGAGGACCAGCAGGAAAATGTGGCAGGCGGAGACCAACTTCGGAAGGAACGATGAATGTGGGCAAAGCTGGACTTTATGCTTATGGAACACCGGGTACAGGGGCTCGGAGATCAGGGCCCTGAGTTCTGAGACCCATCCAGCATACGTGATTGCCACCAAGAAGGCTACCTTCGACGAGAGGTGCGACCAGGAACATGTGGCTAATGGCTCAAAGTGGGGACTCATCAACCAGGCCAGCATCAAGTTCAGGCCCCACTGCGGGACTGGGGCCTAACATACGGGAAGAGACGATCCAATCCCTTAAGGAATCGGCCAGTCAGAGCATGGGAGAATACCATGTGCTCCTGCACTGGCGGGTGGAAGGCCGATATGGCTGCCAAGTGCAATTTGACGGAAGAGGGCGCCAGGCCTTGGGCTCTAAGGTGAAGGACATAGTCTAAAATGAGTTGGATCAGGGCAGGTGTGAGGTGGAGTGACGCTAGGTTGGGCTGGAGGCGGCGGCCCTGATCCTGGTAGAGCAGGTCTGGGCAGGATGGCAATGGCCACAGTGGGGCAACCACCAGGCTTGTGAGGGTCCCATACCAATGTTGCCTGGGGCATGCCGGGGCAATCAGGAGGACTCGGGCCCTATCTGTCTATCTTTTCCAGGACCTGGCCAATCAGCGGGAGCGGTGGGAAGGCATAGAGAGGCTGGCCTGACCAGGATAAGAGGAAGGGATCAAAGATAGCGTGCACTCCCAGCCCGTCCCCTTCCCCTCCACCCTGAGCAGAACTGGGAACACTGGCAGTTCTGCCGAGTCGCAATCAGGTCCAGCTGAGGAGTTCCCCACTCTTGGAAAAGTCTGTTCACCACCTCTGGGTGCAGAAACCGCTCGTGCTGAGAGGAGAAGTCTCAGCTCAGGCAATCCGCCAACGAGTTCTGGGCGTCCGGTAGGTGGTAGGCCAGTAGACAAATGTCATGGGCTATACAGAAGTCCCACAGCCTGAGGGCTTCCTGGCAGAGGGCAAAGGAGTGGACCTCAACTTGTCTGTTGATGTAAAACATCGAGGCCATGATGTCTGTGAGAACCCTGACCACTCTGCCCTCCAGGTGTGAGCAGAAGGCCATGCATGCCAGCTGGACCACCCTGAGTTCCTTGACGTTTATATGCAGGGCAATGTCCTGTGCAGACCAGAAACCTTGGGTGTGAACATCCCCCACATGACCCCTCACCCCAGGTCTGATGCGTCAGACATCAGCTCCACCGATGGGAGCCTACCCTGAACGGGACCCCAGAGAGCATGTTCCCCGGGGAGGACCACCATTGTAGGCAGGCAATCACCGGCTAGGGCACAGTGAGGACCTTGTCCATCATGTCTCTGGCCTGGGAGAACACTAAGGCCAACCAGAGCTGGAGGGGTTTCATCCTGAGCCTGGTGTGGTGAACCACATATGTGCACACAGACATGTGATCCAGGAGCTGGAGATACGCTCTGGCTGTCATCAAGGGAAATTCTGTGAATGTGTCGATGAGCCCTTTCAGGGTCTCGAATCTGTCCAGTGGGAGGGAGGCTGACGTCACGTCCAGGACTGCCCCGATAAACTCTATGCGCTGTACCGGGACTAACGTGGATTTGATGTCATTCACCAACAGGCCCAGGGTGGCACACATGGACAGGAGGAGCGCCATGTGATCCCGTAACTGTGACCGGGAGCTGCCCTTGACCAGCCAGTCTTCCAGATAGGGGAAGATCTGGACCCCACGATGTCTGAGGTAGGCCGCCACCACAGACATGCACTTTGTGAATATCCTGGGAGCAGTGGACAGGCCAAACGAGAGGCCCGTAAATTGGTAGTGCTTCTGCCCAACCGTGAAACGAAGGAAGCGCCTGTGCCCCTCAAAATATATGAATGTGGAAGTACACGTCCTGCAGATTGAGGGTGGTACAAGTTCCCGGGATCCAGGGATGATGGAGGAGAGAGAGACCATGCACAACTTGACCTTTACCATGTACTGGTTCAGGCCTCGCAGGTGCAGGATGGGCCTGAGCCCCCCTTTGGCCTTTGGGACAAGGAAATAGCAGGAGTAGTACCCCTTGCATTTGAACTCCTTTGGCACCATTTCCACCGCTCCTAAACCAAGGAGCCGCCCCACATCCTGCTCTAGCAGGGCCTTGTGAGAGGGTCCCCCAGGAGGAACGGGGTGGAGGGTGGTTGGGTGGGGTAGAGGTAAACTGGAGGGTATAGCCCCAGGAGACGGTGCTGAGGACCCAACAGTCTGAAGTCAGCTGCGACCACTCCGGGAGAAAAGAACACAACCGGTTGGAGAAGGGAAGCTTTATTGCAGGTGGATGCCTGGTGTGAACTGGTAGGTTGTCCCTAGGCATCCCATCAAAACTGACATTTTATCGCCTGTTTACCCTTGGAGGACCCAGGCTGGGGGGCAGGCCGGGACTGCCTCCTGCAGGCGTTTCTTAAAGTCCCGTGACTTTTTATAAAGTTATGCAATTTATGCAGTTTCATCTCCGTCTGTTCATAAAGTTATGCAATTTATGCAGTTTCATGTCCGTCTGTTCTGCAAACAGTGCCTTGCCATCAAATAGGAAGTCCTGCAAGAAGTTCTGTGCCTCACTGGACAACCCAGACAGCAGGAGCCATGACGCCCTTCTCATGGGCACCGCAGAGGCCATGGACCTTGCAGCTGTATCCGCAGCATCTGACACTGCCTGCAGGGTTGCTCTGGCAGCCGATTTACCCTCCTCCACCAGAGATTTGAACTCCTTCCTGGAGGGAGTTCTCAAATTTGGGTAGAGAGCCCCACAAATTGAACTCATACCAACCCAGGAGAGCCTGATGGTTTGCCAGCCTTAACTGGAAACTCAATGATGAATAAACCTGTCTCCCATATAAGTCCAGCCTCCTTGAGTCTTTATTTTTCAGAGTAGGGGCTGGCTGGCCCTGCCTCTCCCTGTGGTTGACTGACTTGACCACCAGGGAGCTGGGGGCAGGGTGGGTGTACAGGCCACCCTGCCTGGTACTGAGGCTGATAAGGTTCCTCCACCTCCTCGGCCTGAAGGTTGATGCTTGATGCTACCTTTTCAATAGTTCCTGGTGGGCCTTAGAGTCCTCCCGCGGAACAGAGGGAGGAGGGGCCGCAACTGCCTTATTGGAGAAGGTGAGGATGCAGGTGCGGTACTCTGTGTACTCACCGGTACTGGAGGTCCCACCACTTGGTCGCCCTCCAGGCATGGAACCAAAGATGCACGTCCCACTTACTCCTTTCTGGGAGGCTGGGAAAGGGAGGCTGATGGTCATTCCGAGGCTCCGGCCACTGAACGAGTCCCCACTGGGGGCTGCGTCAGGGGCCACGGGGCCCAGTGGTACCACAGTACTGGCCAAGGAGCCCACTGCCACTATACCTGCTGTGGCACCGACAGAGCAGGCTGTTCAGCCTCACTAGCCTGTCCCACTGACTACGAAGGACGGCTGAGCTGGCGTATAACCTGCTGCTGTCCCTGGACCGGGAGGATTGATGGCGTCAGGATCACAGTCTCGTGGTCGGCACCATTCCTGACGTGAAGGAATGGTACCGCTGGTAGCAGCTGCTCTGCAATCGGCTCTGGTGGGCAGATTTGGTACTGTCAGGAACATAATGTCCTGGGCCGCTTGCAAAGCCTCTGACATGGAGGACACCCGGACATCCAGGGAAGACTGCGCTGGCTGGACTGGGCTACTCTGCTCAACCTGAGTCGGAAGCCTGGAGGCCGACGGGGACAGAGAACTGCCCAACATGGGTCTAGGCTCTCCCTCAGTCTTGCTCCCGTGCCTCGGCAGAGAAAACCTCTTCTTAGCCTTCCTGGTCTTCCCCCATAGATGGGGAGTGGTGCTAACTGGTGGAAGGCACTGAAGGGTCGCCGCACACCAACGCCGCGGTAGCAGGTGCTGACTCAAAGCGGTGTACTGGAGTAGGGTTCAACGACGAGTGCATCAGAATGGCTTGGAGCCGAATGTCTCTTTCTTTCTTGATCTGAGGCTTGAAATATCTGCAAATCTTGCAGTGATCACTGAGATGAGTTTCCTCTAGACAGCATAAACAGTCCGTGTGCGGGTCACTCACTGGCATTGTTGCACGACTTAAAGCCCCGGGCATGCCCCAACTCAGGCGCACTAAACTAAACTAACACTAATCTAAACTACTTCAACTACAGGTACTACTACTATGAACAAACAAGAGTGTTAGAGGAAAGCTGCAGACAAGCTGGAGCAGAGCAGTTCTGATGCACCTTCACTGGTGGCAAGAAGGAACTGAGGGTGGGAGGAGCACGCAGCGCCCCTTATACCACACCATAGAGGTGCCACTCCAGGGGTCACTTGGGATGCTCCCCTACAGGTACTGCTAGGGGAAAAACTTCTGGCACTAGTGCACGTGGCAAGCACACACACCTATTGTGGAATACATCTGAGCAATCACTTGAAGAAGAAACTTCATTACTCACTGGCTGGCACCTAGGTATACAGGAAGGCGTACAAGTAAACTGAGCCATTTACAACCAATTGTCCTGGTTAATGGGAGCCATCAAGATTCCAAACCACCATTAATGGCCCACATTTCAGGACTTCAGAGTTATATTTCATATTCCTAGTTTCAGATACAAGAATGATACATTCATACAAACAGGATGACCACATTCAGTAGATTATAAGCTTTGTAATTATACCTTATAAGAGACCTTTTTTCATAAAGCATATTCCAGTTACATCATATGCACACTTATAAACATATTTTTATAAAAATATGAAGTGTAACATCACAACTGTATCAAGTTTTATGTCCATAATTTTAACGTAGAAATAAGGTCTGATATTTATTCACTGCACACCAGCAATATAACGCAGACTTCTAATGGAAATTAGGTAGTTGCTCCTATTAATTCAATTTCTGTGCTAGAATAACTCTTCCAGCTATGTTTGGTTTTCCCTCTTCATCTCTCTTTTCTGACACCGCAGACTCTGTTGTATGTCTTACAAAATGGTATTGGTTTAATTTCTCATGACTTATGTGGTCCCCTGGCATTTCTCCTCTTGGCTTGTAAATTAAACTCTGGTCCTGGTTCTGTGCTGGCTTTCTCGCTGCCCTTGTGGTTCCAGTAGTGGTTTCTCCAGTCTCATTTTCTTTCAGCCCAATAGTCTTCCATGGTAACTGATCCTTACAAATTTCTGGACCCTGGTAGCTCTGTTCGCAACCCTCAAGCTACATAGTGTTCCTTCCCACTGCAATAACCTCAGCTGCAAGAGCAATGTATTACCTTCTATTTGGCAATGGGATTGTGACATGGTTTCAGCTGTTGAATTTGGTTTACAGTTGTCTAGGATAGGAGGTCATTCTGGTTCTGTAAAATTCAGGGTAGGTCACCCTGAAATGGTTCTCTCCCCTATCCTATTTCTCTATATGTAACTTTTTCCATTAATATCCATTTGTCTGTATATCCGGGAATTTTTAATATGCTCAAAGAGCAATCAAATTAAAAGAACAAATTCTAAAGCACTGCATTCAACCCACCCTCCTCCTATGATCCAGGAAGTGCTGACAGCATGTGATTGTGGTAAAGGTTTTTTGTTCTGAAAAATATTTATTTAGCAATGTTCGCTTTGTAGACTCTTCTTTTGCTTACATATATAATCATATATTAAGACCTGAGATATGCTGCTTTTTTAAGGTTATAAATTCTTACTGTTCTAAGAAAATTGTATCATAATATCCTTGTGACACCCCACAAATATGTCTTGATTTGTTCAATGATATATTGTACATAAGAAATAGTTCTGATTTATTGCTTCAGTGACTAGCACCCAATTAGAGCAAATGGAATATTTCACAACAGATTTGAAGTACTGTATCAATGGGTACTCTGGACCTATTAATCAAAAGGCCACTGACATTCATAGCAACGATAATCGTAAGTTGTATCAGGGAGCAATATGAGCCATTATGGCATCAATGAGAATGCGATAAGGGAAAAAATAGATGGAAGAATTATGCTTTGCAGGTGTAGAGGCTGATTGTCAAGACTAAATAACTTTTACACTTTTTCAATAAATAGCAAAAGCAATTAGTTAGGCTTTCTAAATTTAATTAATAATCTGGAGACTTTTTTTTTAATGGTTAAGTCATCCAAAACACGTGAAAAACCAGCCTAAATACATTTTCTTTACAGAACTGTTCCCTACCTAATAATGGGGCCACAGTTTTAATGCTCTCCCTCTTCCCTAGATGGGATTATGACATGTATCCTTTTGCAACATTTTTAATGCCTCTTCCAAGAAGTCAGGCACATCTTACATTGAGACGGACAAGACCTTTCCTTTTGAGCAACTTAATACTTAAACCAACTGACAGCAGTCAATATTGAGAGAAACCAGAATCACTGACCTATGCCAATGGTTCTTGACTATGGAAGTGTGCCACCTACTTTACAACTTTTGCACTTATAGGTGGGCTCTGCTGGATCTAACCAATTCTATTATAACAAAACCAAATCAGCGTGTACATCACTGAATAAAAAGTTTCAGGTAGAAGCCAGTTTACCAAATTCATGCATCACCACTTCATCTGGAATGGTCCCTTAGAATACGTACTAACTACTTATGCTAAACTATCTGTTCAGTCTTGTCTCTCACCAACAGAAGTTGAGCCAATAAAAGATGTTACCTCACCCACCTCATCTCTCTAATATCCTGGGACCGACACAGCCACACCACCACTGCATTTATTTAGGAAACTATAAGAGAACCTCCACAAAAACAGGACAAATAGAACTGCTGTGACATAATATACACAAAAGGCCAAAATACCATGCAAATATACAGAGTCAAATAGAAAGAAATCATCATACAAGAATAACTGCAGTCAGTATTCATTTCAAAGAAATTCAGATTTGATGTTGACAAATGGCTGCTTCATTAACATCAGAGAAATAGCTCAAAATTAGTGCTAATTTTCAAATGATTTTTGTACTACTGTATTATATGCAATTCTGTAAACCTGTCAACAAATAATGCTAGTGAGAAATTATTCCAGATTCTAAAAACCAGAATTCCACACTAATTCAAAGTGAAACAAGAGGAGTTTCACAAGGAAGTTTCAAATTGGGTTTTTGATACAGAAATTGGTCTCGAATTGCTATTTATTGAAAAGTTATTCATTCATATTTTGCATGTTTACATCATGTCCAGGAATTAATATGCATAGCAATCTTTAGTGTTAAGGGGAGCTGTTACATAATTCTGAATAATCTCTCTTCACACTTTTCAATCTTATAATATTATATAAATAAGGTAGCTTCACTGTGTTTTACCATTTACTAGCTATACTTTTATTCCTATGAAAACTGGTATTGATTATAAAACTGAGAAAAAGCATAAGAAAGCTGCTCCTTCATGTGTAGCAAAATATTGTGGTTAAAACTGGATGCTAATTATAATAAAATGTCAATGCACTTTGTATAGTCGATAAGGTAATTTATAATGTAAAAACCCTCACATAGCTCATTCTAGTATGAAATCCCAAAGAGAAGTCTTACCGATGTTTCAAGATGAAATACACAGAGTATGGTCACAAGAATGCAAACATGGTTGTTAACAATTAAATACTCTTAAGGACAACATTTAAGACTTTATAAGATGAGGAAAGTTCTCAAGTACATAAAACACCAGGGGCTGTGGATATATTCATACATAATATAGTAACTCTATTAACATTCAAACCCTCAACAGTTTACTGGATGCAGACCTGCCTCCAGAAATTCATAGCACCTTTGGGTAAGGCAACAACGGTATGTGTTTATTGAAATCTACATCTGGTAGCAATTTGTACAGCAGCAACCAACTTCTTTTTTTCTAAGTCAAATAATCTACAGGGGCCCATATACTGTGCAACTGTTCATTTGCACTTAGATGTGCATTGCATAATTTATGTTCTTAATTACAGAAAAAGGTTTATCAACATGTTTCTGCATGTTGTGTAATTTCTTAGTCTTCACAAGAGAGTAACAGAATGTGTCTCAAACAGCCTATTCAATAGCCACCATAACAGAACACACTGAGATAGAATAGGATAGATTTAACCCCTGGTTACTTTAAATATCTCAAATTTTTAAAATGGGTCTTTACTATGTAAAAAAGTATAGATATATTTTGAAACCCCCACTTAGAATGAACTATTAAAAATATTCTAAATTCTAAATATGCACATTTTAAATTCTCATCTGTGCGTCAGATAACCAAAATTGTGGCCCAGGTCAAATGAGAATTATAAACAGCTAGAAATAAATAGCTGGAAATTTTATAAAATGAACCCACTCCTGAAACATGCAGTTTGATACAATGCCTAAACAAATTTCTCATATGATGAAAAGATGGGGTGAGTACTAGAAAGTGATATCCAACATTAACTTAACTGAACCTGTACAACTGAGGTTGACATAGGGTTTGTTTACTTTGACATTTTCTTTATTAAATAAAACATATGTTTCAAAATACTATTTCAGCATGTTTCTGGAGTTCTTTACTTTCACCATGTTCTAATGTTCCATTTTTGTTCATTGTTATGCCAAAGACTTTTTGGCATGAAAATTCCACATTCCACTATGCCTATCATTTAAAAGTCACAAAAACGAGCCTATGGAGGCACAGGTATCCTGAAACACATCCTTTCTGCAGGACTGAAGCCTTAATCAGCTGCTGCCCTTTCCATTTGTGCAATACAGCACCTGCCACTGTGCTTAGAGCGAAACAGATCACTGTAATAATTATTTAAAGAAACCCTCATGCTTCAGGGCACAAGGAAACCTCTAACTAATAGGGATTAGGAAGAATCACTCTTTGTTAGCAAATTTATTCCTCAACTGTCTACTGCGGGTTTGTTGGTACTGGCTACTGTCAGAGAGAGGATATTAGTCTGATCTGACAATTCCTATTTCTATCCAAATGATAATATTTTCCCAACTCTGCAATGTTGCTACACAATTGTGACGTTAGTAAGGCTTAGCCAGATGAAGGACCGTGGCCGAGGTTGAGCATTGGCCGAAATGCCACCAAATGCTGTTGGTGGCAAGCGGCGTCATCGAGAGGCGTCGCTGCCGCCGAATTTCGGGGGCATTTCGGCGGATGCTCGACCGCCAGCCAGGACGTGGGCGCCATTGGGGAACACTGGTGTAGACACACCCTAATAGTTGGCCCCTAATGGTTACTATGGTCAGGCTATGGCTATCCCCTTTGCCGGATCTGCACTGCATGACTCACAGGCTACCTGAATACTCATACATTTACCGGGCCACATACTTGAGGGTTGGGCAGAGTGCACTGTGCATAGACGAGACTCTCAACAGTATATCACTGTCTAGATCCTTCAACAGTTATCTCTGTGTTTGTGGAACACAGGCAATAGTGACGTTGTTATTCAAGAGGGGAGGATTTGTGGTCTTCAGAATCAAGGAGAAACGAGTTGTTAGATTTCACAGCAGCATTACCCAGGGACTTTTATGAGCCTTGTAGAATACTTTCTTGAAAGGGTTCAGTGGGGCATATCAGGAGCAGAATACAAATAGCAAATCTGAGGCAATGTGAGGTTTAAATGAGTTGCTCAAGTTTACACAACCCATCCCCCAGCAGAAGAACAGAATTTATATTTGATAAGTCCTAGCCTTGTGTCAGCCACTACAACACAATTTCCAACGTCATCCAATGAAGTCTTATTGGTATCTATAATAAAATAAAATACTGTAAAACAAACCCTCATTTAAAACAAAAATCTTCACAAAAATTGTGGCACTAACATTATTTTTGCTAACTTTTAATCAATTACAAAACATTTAGCTACCCCCTTTCATTCTCCATTGTCCATTGAGATGTAAGCTCATTGTTCATGATATATAAGTAATAAGAAGCAGAATATACTTCTCACAGATTAAAAATATATAGGACATGACTTCTCACACCACTGTGCATATTGATATTGGCAAAAATCACATTTTTGCAACCCATATTTCTTGCTGTGAACTGTGACCCTGTACTAAAAAATGAAAGGGCTGACAATATTACTACTTTATATCTCTTGTAGCAACATATCACCAATTTTTTCTGTTCAGATCCAAAGATGAAGATGTGAATAAATAATATTAGCAATTTTAGATGGGGGTAAGAATGTTAAAGTTATGTTTTTATTATGCTCATAGGTTTATTGCTATCATCATTGGCCCTCAGTGGCTAGTTAGTAATTTTATATCTCAAACATATGTGGTTAGATGGTCTAGCATATTAGGTACCTGGGAGGAAGAAGGGGAAAGAGGGAAAACAGTAAAAGGTGTTACAGACTGAGTTGAGGAGCAGAAGGTGTTTGGACTGGAGACTGTAGACAGAAGTTTTAGAACCTTAGTTGTTCATTTGTTCTGAAAGGCCAGATTTTCAGAGATTTAACCCACAACTTAAGGTCTGAGTTAAGTGTTTGAAAGTTCTTTACAGCTTTTGAATGTAATTTATTAATTCTACATCAATGTATAGACATATTCATGGATATTACTTTACTTCCAAGGTTTAAATATCTTTCAGGGTGTAGAGATTAAGACAGCATAGCAAAATTCTACTTATATGAATAGGGTAATATATTTGCTAGATGAGAAAAATACAGTACCTTTTCTGTAACTGATGTTCTTTGAGATGTGTTGCTCATGTCCATTCCATATTAGGTGTGCGTGCTCGCCACATGCATTGGAGCTGGAAGTTTTTCCTTCAGCAGTGTCTGTAGGGGACTGTCTCTGGTACTCTCTGCAGTGGCGCCCACAGAGTGCAGTATAAGGGGCACCATCAACTCCCCACACCCTCAGTTCCTTTTTGCCGGAAACTCTGACAGTGGGGAAGGAGGGCGGGTCATGGAATGGACATGAGCAACAAATCTTGAAGACCACCAGGTAACTGTCTTTTCTTCTTTTGAGTGCTTGCCCATGTCCATTCCATATTAGGTGACTCCAAAGCAGTACCCCTGGAGATGGGTAGGAGTTCATGAATGTATAGATTGCAACACAGCTCTGTCAAACCCAGCATCATCCCTGTCCTAAGTGATGCCATACAGAGCGGTAAATCTGTGGATAGAGGACCACATTGCAATTCTACATATGTCCTGGATAGGGACACGTGCCAGGAAGGCCCCCAAAGATGCCTGAGCCCTTTGGTGGGCTCTGACAATCGGTGGCAGCGGAACCTCTGCCAGGTTGTAACAGGTCCTTATGCATGCGGTGATCCAATTGGAAATCTTCTGCGAGGACACTAGATGACCCTCCATTCTATCCCCTGTAGTGATGTAAAGTTGAGTCAGTTTACAGAAAGGCTTGATATGTTGATGTCTCTGCCACCAGAAATGCGACCTTCCATGACAGATGGGAAAGTGAGCAGGAACCCAGCGGTTCAAAGGACAGGCCAGTGAGCCTAGAGAGGACCACGTTAAGATCCCATTGAGGAACCGGGGCCCATACCGGCAAGAAGTATCTCTCCAGCCCTCTCAGGAATCTGATCGTCATGTCATGGGAGAACACCATCTGTCCTTGGATCAGCGGGTGAAAAGTGGAGATGGCCTCAAGATGCACTCTAATGGAAGTGTGTGCCAGGACCTGGTTCCTCAAATGGAGCAGGCAGTCCAGGACAGCCAGGTAAGACAGTCTAGTTGAGAGTTTCCTACTTTCCAGGAGGACTTGTTGGATTCCTTCCGAACAGGTCCGCTCCTCCGGGTTCAATCATGCAGCATACATGCTGAGAGGTGGAGGGAACTGAGGTTGGGGTGTAACAGCGGACCGTAGTCCTGCGACAGCAAGTCTGGTCGGTTAGAGAGGGGCCAGGGAGGGGCTGCTGACAGGCTCATGAACATGCTGAACCAATGTTGGCCAGGCCACGCTGGGGCAAACACAATAACCTGTGCCTGGTCTCTCTTGATCTTTGCCAATGCCCTGCTGATGAGTGGAATAGGAGGGAACGCGTACGTCAGGCTTCTTGACCACAACAGGACGAAGGCATCAGAGAGGGAGTCCTTGCTCAGACCATCGAGAACGAAACTGGTGGCATTTCCTGTTCTGTCTGGCAGCGAATAGATCCACTTGGGGAGTTCCCCACCTTTGGAAGATCATGCAGGTTACCTCTGGATGGAGTGACCATGAGGATTGAGAGGAGAAGTCTCTGCTGAGCTGGTCTGCCAGTGTATTAGTGATGCCAGGAAGGTGAAAAGCATCCAGGTGGATTTCATGGCTGATGAAGACGTCCCACAGATGGAGTACCTCCTGACAGAGAACTGACAAGTGTGCTCCCACTTGCCTGTTGATGTAGAACATCGAGGATGTGTTGTCCGTTAGCACTCATACCACCTTGCTTGACAGGTGGGGCAAGAAGACTCCGCCCACCAGCCGGACTGCTCAGAGTTCTTTGATGTTTATATATAACTGCGCCTCCTTCGGAGACCACATCCCCTGTGTCTGGAGGTTGCTGAGATGTGCCCCCAGCCGAGGTCCAAGGTGTCTGATACCAACTCGACTGAGTCTGTGTGGGGAGAGGGGAGGGGAGTTGTTGAACGGAACTCCTTCCAGGACTGTCCTGCAGTCGGTCCACTATCTCAGTGAGGTAAGTATCGCCTGGGGAATGGTAATGATCTTCTCCAGGGGGTCTCGGGACTGGGAATAGACAGTGGCCGCATCCAGAGCCTGGCATGGCAGACGATGTAAATGCATGCTGCCATGTGGTCCAGCAGATGCAGGAAAACCCTGGCTGTAGTCAGAGGGAACGTGGAGACATCCGCAATGAGGTTCGCCATCATGTGGAACCTTTCCAGTGGCAGGAACGCTCTGGCGCAGGTAGAGTCAAGGACCGCTCTGATGAACTCTATCCTCTGCACTGGCACTAAAGTTGACTTTGTTGTTCACTAGTAGGCCCAGAGAGCTGCACATGGCTTGAAGCACCACGACATCCTTTCGGACTTGAGAACTGGAGCCCCCTTTGACGTGCCAGTGTCGAGCTACAGGTAGATCTGGATGCCCCAGTGACTGAGGTAAGCCGCTACCACTGACATGCACTTGGTAAACAACCTAGGTGTTGTTACAAGGCTGAACAGGAGGACCATAAACTGGTAGTGTTGGGGCCCCACCGTAAACAGGAGAAAGCATCTGTATTCTTGAAAGATCGCTTTGTGGAAGTATGCATCATTCAAGTCGAGGGCGGAATACCAGTCTCCCAGATCCAGGGAGGGGATAATAGAAGCCAGAGAGACCATGCGGAACGTTAGCTTCTGTAGGTACTTGTTGAGGTCTTGCAGGTCTAGGATGGGGCATAGACTGCCCTTGGCCTTTGGGATTAAAAAATACGAGGAATAGAACCCCTTGTGTTCCTGTACTAGAGAGGAACGTCTTCCACTGCACCCAGCTGTAGTAACCCCTTTACTTCCTGCGTGAGGAGACTCTTGTGAGAGGGGTCCCTGAAGAGGGACAGGGAAGGTGAGTGGGAAAGGGAGTTAGAAAGGAACTGGAGGGTATAACCCCTTTCCACTGTGCTGAGGACCCAGCAGTCTGAAGTTATAGCAGTCCACGCTGAGAGGAAAGGGAAAAGGCAGTTGGGGAACACCGGGAAACATGGATCTGGGGAATAGTCTGGTAGGTCATCCTCGGATGCACCCTCAAAATAAGACCATCGGATGCCTCGCGGAGCAACCCTGGAAACTTGGCCATGGTTTGCCACATATTAAAGTCATATCGGCCAAGAAGAGCTTGGTGGTTGGCCGCTCTCAGCTGAAAGCTGGAAGATGAATAAACCTTATATCCAAAGTTTCAGCCTCCTCAAGTCTGTATTTTTGCGGGTGGCCCCGGGTTGTCCTTGCCTCTCCTTGTGGTTAACCATCTCAACCACAAGGGAATTGGGGACTGGATGGGAGTACAAGTACTCATGACCTTTGGTTGGCATGAAGTACTTGTGTTCGGCCCTTTTAGAGATATGGGCCAGGGAAGAGGGGGTCTGCCACAGGGCATTAGAGACAGGTGCCCCGAGTGCGGGGACTGAAGAGGGCTCTGCTAAGCCTGCCTCTCCAGTCCTGAGACGCAACAGCTTCGGGCAGGCAAACACTGGCGGGACATTCTTCTCGATGGGGATCAGTATCGCTGGAGCTGGTGTTGCCAGCATCGGGAGCATCAGGATCTCTAGAACCGCCTGAAGAGCTTCAGGCGTTGGAAGCAGCTGAAGCTGGCTAGGGCCCGCACCACTATCTGGGGTCACAGGTGAAGCATGGAATGGTGCCACTCCAGGAAGCCCCAGAGCCGGTCCTCTATGGATACTGCTGAGGGAAAAACCTCCGGCACCGGTGCATGTGACGAGCACACACACCTAACATGGAATGGACATGAGCAAGCACTCATTTATTAGATTTTTCAGTATCAATCACCACAGCAAAGGGTGAGTGAGCATAAGAACCTAAGAATGGCCACACTGGGTCAGACCAAAGGTCCATCTACCTTAGTATCCTGTCTTCTGACAGTGGCCAATGCCAGGTGCCCCAGAGGGAATGAACAAAGCAGGTAATCATTGAGAGACACACTCTCTTTCTCATACACACAGACACACAGACACACACAAACACTGCATCTCCCCTTTCCTCCTACCCATGTACCCATCTCTGCAGAGCAGGGGATGGGAGACAAGGCTCAGGACAGAGCAGGAGAGCTTTCAGTGAGTGCCTTGAAGAGACAGTGCTTGGCATCTCTCAGAAACTTCCCCAACAGCCAGTACACCCCATCTTTGTGTCACATGCACACACAGTCTTTCACATTTCCCTCCCAACACATACTTGTATTGTTGTTACTTCTTGGTACTTCCTGCAATGCACATATATTCATATTTTATTCTTTCAAAGTGTATTGTTTTAGTTTTCTGAGTGGTCTATGCATTTCATAATTTTATTTCTCTCTTACATTTCAATTTAATTATTTGAGTAGTGAGTTCTAAAATGTCTAACCTGTCCTGGGTGGAGTAATTATCCCTATGATAACTTTTTAAAAACAAATATTCTATCTAGGTTTTTTGTTTCTACTGGTGGAGCACACTTGCATATACCTTGGTGCACATAACAAAATGTATTCCGCACATGGATGGAAGAAATTAGAGGGAATATTGCACCATTCCTGCCCATGCTGGATAATAGCCACTGATGGACCTATCCTCCATGAATTTATCTAAGATCATTTTTGAACCCTGTTATAGTCCTGGCCTTCACAACATCTTCTGGCAAAGAGCTCCATAGGCTGACTGAGCAGAATCTGTGCCTGGGCTGGTAGGGATCATGACAGTTTTGCAATGCTTGACAAGAGAATGCTCAGAATACCTTAGGTGACATTTCTTCATTTGAATATAGAACAGATGAAATGAAGGCATGAAATAAGATCCTGTAATTTATGCTGCAGAAATATGCACTGCTGTCTGGGCCAATTAAGCACCAATAAGTTGTGTATGCTGACAGAGCAACCATCACCTATATTAAAAATGGGAAAACAGCCTGTTGCACAAAGCCAAAAAAGGAGGGCAAAATCCAGCTTTTGCAGCAGAAATATCCAGGGACTGTTTAAATCTTGTAGAGTACTTTCTCAGAAGGGTCCAGTGGGGCATGTGAGGAGCAGAATACACAGAGAAACTGAGGCAAAGTGAGGTTTAAGTAAGTTGCCATTTGCAGGCACATTTCAAGGCACTCCCTCCAAAGAACCCTACCAACAGACCATGCTCTCTCAAAGCCTCCCCCTCTTTTGAGGGATGGACCCAGCTGCCTATACATTCAGATCCCTTACCCTACACCTTCAGGTCATAATTTCCAAGAGTCCCTTATACATCGGGCCCTACCAAATTCATGGTCCATTTTGGTCAATTTCATGGTCATAGTATTTTAAAAATAATAAATTTCATGATTTCAAATACTTAAATCTGTAATGTTGTGGTGTTGTAACAGTGGAGATCCTGACTCAAAAGGGAGACGTGGGAGGGAGGGGTTTGCAAGGCTATTGTAGGGGTGTCGCAGTATTATCGCCCTTACTTCTAAGCTCTCAGCGAGCAGCTATGAAGCTTCCTGAAGCTGGAAGAGGTTCCCAGAGATGAGTCTGACCCGGCCCCAGGAACGGTCCTTGTAGGGGAACAGAAAGTCCCATTCCCACCCCAGCCCAGCTGGGAATAGCATCTGGAGCCTGGTGCATGGTAAGAATCCCCAGCCCTGCTCCACCCCTACATTAGCCAGATTTCACAGGGGGACTAGATTTCATGGGGGATATGAGATTTTAAGGTCTGTGATGCATTTTTCACAGCCATGAATTTGGTAGGGCCCTACTTATAAAGTACAATTCCCAGAAGCCCTTGTTGCTGAAAAAAGATAAGAGCTGGGCTACAGGTTTACCTTAAAGGGACACCCTGCACCGTTATACACATTGTTTTTCAGTTGCTCAAATCATTCTTCACTCTCTGACAATATCAAGAGTCAGTAAAGAACTCATGTTAGTTTGTCAGAGGTGGTCAGTTCCATTAATACCATTCCTTTTTGCCAAATTGTTATATACTGGCAATTGGTGAGCAACGGAGTGTCACAGTCTTTGTTCTTTGGAAGAGGACGGTGCTAAACACGATTAATGCCTGAACTGGAATTATACAACTATTACCAAGGAAGAAGTGCTCTGAAAGAGTGATTAGCTTCCACAGACATCAGGTGAGGAAATTCCGTCAAACTATTTCTCAAAGACGCTGAAAAGAACATTTTTTATATTTTATTCACCAACAGCTAAAAATATCCCAGGCCCTTAAAATAACTATTTACTGTCATGACAAACTCAAGTTTCAGGTTTTCAGTTTAAATGTTCATCTTAGCAATTCAGTGAGCACCTTTAAAAATGGATGTTTAGTACACCACAGTACTTTCCTTTGCTATGGTATTTGAGGTATTCTCTATAGTTATAATGGGAAAAGTAAGAAGTAACTTTAATTGCTACTGGCAGAAAATGTCCAATGTTTAATAATAGTTTCACCCACCATGAATTATTGTTTTAAGGTGATACAAAATACTAGATATAAACACACACAAAACAGAACTCAAAAGCAATACAGCACATTATGAAGAATCAAGACTAACCACACTAAATTTACAAGGAGTTACATGTGCTATAGCAGCGTCGGCAACCTTTCAGAAGTGGTGTGCCGAGTCTTCATTTATTCACTCTAATTTAAGGCTTTGCATGCCTGTAATACATTTTAATGTTTTTAGAAAGTCTCTTTCTATAAGTCTATAGTATATAACTAAACTATTGTCGTATATAAAGTAAACAAGGTTTTTTTAAATGTTTAAGAAGCTTCATTGAAAATTAAATTAAAATTCAGAGCCCCTCGGCTCAGTGGCCAGGACCTGGGCAGTGAGAGTGCCACTGAAAATCAGCTCGCGTGCCACCTTTGGCATACGTGCCATAGGTTGCCTACCCCTGTGCTATAGTTTTCATAGCACCTGGAACAGTGTTACATTTACTAAGACTAATTTTTTACACCTCATATAAACTGAGGCAGTGGCTGCCATTTGTGGCATAGCTGTTTTTCCCTTCTATACAAACTGATGAGATAATGTTACTTTTAAACAGCTGTAAATTTTTATGCAGTTTTATGATTTACAGTGAATTTTTATACAGACATGTTTTAAACTCTATCAATGTTTTGGCCTCATGACAGCAATTTACAATTTTACCATAATCCATGTAAAAACTTCAAGCAACCACCTGCTGCTAACTTGTATGTCATTAATACTGTACCATCAAGCACTCCACCTTTTTTTGGTAGTTCTGTTCTTAATTTTATTTCATATATTTGGAATTTTAACTAGCTACAGCTTCTGTTGTTATTCAAGAATAAACTGCAATACTTCTAGCTAAAGTATTTCTTCAGATTAAATAATTGCTAATGCTTGTATAAAAGGTTCATAATTTGTGCTAATTTTGTTCTCTAGCATATGGCACACTGATTCTTCCCAACAGTCTACCCAGAGTTTTAATTAGTCTGACTATTTCAACAACTGGAGAGGAATGAATTGAATAATAAAATTTCCAATCTATGGAGTTGCTTAGTAACCTCTTTTATGACATGGGTGTTGCATAACTGGTTGGAAAACCGTTCCCAGAGAATAGTTAGCAGTGGTTCGCAGTCATGGTGGAAGGGCATAACAAGTGGTGTCCCACAGGGATCAGTTTGGGGGAGGGATAGCTCAGTGGCTTGAGCATTGCCCTGCTAAACCTAGAATTGTGAGTTCAATCCTTGAGGGGGGCCATCTGGGGATTGGTCTTGCTTTGAGCAGGGGGTTGGACTAGATGATCTCTTGAGGTCCCTTCCAACCCTAATAATCTATGATTCAGTTTTGTTCAGTATCTTTATCAATGATTTAGATAATGGCATAGAGAGTACACTTATAAAGTTTGCAGACGATATCAAGCTGTGAAAGTGCTCTGGAGGATAGAATAATAATTCAGAATGATCTGGACAAACTGAAGAAATGGTCTGAAGTAAATAAGATGAAATTCAATGAGGACAAATGTACTCCACTTAGGAAAGAACAATCAGTTGCACACACAGAAAAATGGGAAATGACTGCCTTGGAAGGAGTACTGTGGAAAAGGATCTGGGGGTCATAGTGGAAAACAATATGAGTCAATAGTGTAACACTTGCAAAAAAAGCGAACATCATTTTGGGATGTATTAGCAGGAGTGTTGTAAGCAAGACATGAGAAGAAATGCCTCAGCTGGAGTACTGTGTCCAGTTCCAGGTGCCACATTTCAGGAAAAACGTGGAAAAACTGGAGAAAGTCCAGAGAAGAGCAACAAAAATGATAAGAGGTCTAGAAATCATGATCTATGAGGGAGATTGAAAAAATTGGGTTTATTTAGTCTGGAAAATAGAAGACAGAGGGGACATGATAACAATTTTCAAGTACATAAAAGGTTGCTACAAGGAAGAAAGAGCAGAATTGTTCTTCTTAATTTCTGAGGATAGGACAAGGTATAATGAGCTTAAATTGCAGAAAGGGAAGTTTAGGTTGGACATTAGGAAAAACTTCCTGTCAGGGTGCTTAAGCACTGGAATAAATTGCCTAGGAAGGTTGCAGAATCTCCATCACTGGAGATTTTTAAGAGCAAGTTAGACAAACACCTGTCAGGGATGGTCTAGATCAGGGGTCGGCAACCTGCAGCACACGTGTCAAAGGCAACTCGGGAGCTGATTTCTAGCGGCACTCTGCTGCAAACCGAGGTCCCGGCCACCAGGCCCGCTCAACCCAATGTCGGCCTTGATGGACAGAACCCTTGGCTGGCAGCGGGCTGAGTGAGGCTGGTGGCCGGGACCCCACCTGGCAGGGACCATAGGACGAAACCCCATACCAGCAGCAGGCTGAGCGGCCTGGGGTCCTGGCCGCCGGCCCCGCTCACCCCGCTGCCAGCCTGGATGGACAGAACCCCAGGCAGGCAGCAAGCTGAGTGGGGGCCAGTGGCAGGGACCCCGCTTGGCAGAGGCTGGTGGATGGACATCCCAGACCGGCAGTGGGCTGAGCGGCTCAGCCCACTGCTGGTCTGGGATGCCATCTGCCGTACTTGCTGCCCGTCTGTGGTTCCGTCTGCCAGCCCCTGTAAATGTAAAAAATGTATTACTGGCAAGTGAAACCTTAAATTACAGTAAATAAATGAAGACTTGGTACACCACTTCTCAAAAGGTTGTCAACCCCTGGTCTAGGTAATACTTAGCCCTGCCATGAGTGCCAGGGACTGGACTAGATGACCTCTCGAGGTTCCTTCCAGTCCCAGAATTCTATGAGAGGATCTCAGAATATTTATAAACAATTGAGTTCTTTGAACGGTTGGTTTGAAGTTTGTAACCCCCATTTTACAGATGGCATAAATACAGTAACATCTCACTTAGCGTTGTATTTATGTTCCCGAAAAATGCGACTTTAAGCCAAACGATGTTAAGCGAATCCAATTTCCCCCATAAGAATTAATGTAAATGAGGGGATTAGGTTCCAGCAAAATTTTTTTCACCAGATAAAAAACTATATTTTTTATACACACACCACACACACACACTATAAGTTTTAAACAAACAATTTAATACTGGTACACAGTGATGATGATTGTGAAGCTTGGTTGAGGTGGAGGAGTCAGAGGGTGGGATATTTCCCTTACTGCTAAATGATAAACTAGCAGTTGGCTGAGCCCTCAAGGGTTAACACTCTCACTCTACAAGGCAACAGGAATGGAGGGAGATATGTGCATTTCCCCTTTAAGTATACTGCCTTGTTAATTAGATCAGCTTCCTGAGACCGCAGCTGCTGCAAGCTCCCTCTGTCCTGACCCCTAGTGCGTCCCCCCTGCTCTATGGAAGATGGGGTAAGCACGGCGCAGGAGCAGTGGGGAGGGGGACACCCTGATATTAGCCAGCCTATTCCTCCTCCTACCGCCCACACAGCAAGCAGGAGTCTCAGGGAGCAGCTCCAAGGCAGAGGGCAGGAGCAGCACATGGCAGTGTGGGGAGGGACAGCTGCAATTGCTAGCCTGCTGGGCGGCTGCTGCACAGGGAACTTAGGAGAGCAGGGAGCTGATAGGGGAGCTGCCAGTCCACCCTGGTTCCAAGCCCCCACCAGCTAGCTGCAACGGGCTGCTCTTCGTGCAAGCAGTAGACAAAGCAGGCGGTTGCCAAACGACATTAGAAGGGAGCATTACACAATTTTAAATGAGCTTGTTCCCTAATTGATCAGCAACGTAACAACTAAGCAACGTTAACTGTGAAAAAGAAGTTACTCAACCTTGTGTAGTAACTGGAGTTCTTTGAGATGTGTCTCCCTATGGGTGCTCCCCTTCAGGTGTGCATGAGCTCCAAGCACCTGTGATCAGAGATTTTCATTACCGGTGCCTTTTCAGCCCACACATGCACTCCAGATATCCTCATACAATGATACATAACATTGCACAGGTGAACTGTGCTCAGTTCCTTCTCTAGCACAAAGTCCTATGAGATGGAACTCTGAAGCAATGGGTAGGGAGCACCCTAAGAGGGACACATCTTGAAGAACTTCAGTTAGCGCACAAGGCAAGTAACCTCTCCTTCAAGTAGTGTCTCTATGGGTACTTCACTTCAGCAGACTCCTGAATAATATCCCCAGGAGGAGGGAGCTTTAGAGTTGGCTCTAAAATTGAAGATGGAAATGTATTGCCAACCACAGCATCTGATCTAGAAGCATGAACCAAGACATAATGTTTGACAAAAGTATGTACTGAAGTCCAATTTGCAAATCTGCAAATTTCAACAAATGCAACATTTTTCAACAATGCCACAGAAATAGATTGGGACCTTGTAGAATGGGCTGTTACTAAAGGATGAGGTTGAATGTTGGCAGCCTCATAACAAGAGATAATTGTGATGCTGCACCTCATATTCGTCATAAAAATATTGTTATGATATAAATATGGCATAACTAAGATATGTTTTACACAAGATGGGTCATGTAAGGTATCACTGGAAAGGTTTTGATTTGCTGAATGTGATTATCCAATTTGTATGAATGTATAATTTCTGTATCTGAAGATAGCCAATATTCCTATGTAACAATTACAACTGTGTGTGTACTTTCAGGGGAACAACCACCCAGATCGTAAGTAAACATCCTGAATGAGCCACTGTCATAGGTTCCACCCCCACTCTGAACTTTGGGGTACAGATGTGGGGACCTGCATGAGAAACCCTAAGCTTAATTACCGGCTTAGATCAGTATGCTGCCACCACCCAAATATTTGAGTCATTTGGGAAATTCTGTCTTCCTCCCCAAAACCTTTCCCTGCCTGCGCAGCCTTGAGAGACTCCTCCACCAATTCCCTGGTGAACACCGATCCAAACCCCTTGGATCTTAAAACAAGGAAGAGTTACTCATTCCTTTCCAATCCCTGGTGAGTCCAGATCTAATCCCTTTGGATCTAAAAACAAGGAAAAATCAATCAGGTTCTTTAAAAAAGGCTTTTAATTAAAGAAAAGAAAGGTAAAAGGAAAAAAAAAAAAACCTCTGGGAGAGATTAGCATACCAGCTACTCTCACAGACAACAGATTCAAAACACAGAGGATGTTCCCCTGGGCAAAAACTTAGTACATAAAAGAATCCTCAATTTGATTATTCCTCTAATTGCACAAAGACAAAGTCACAAAAGAAAATAAACATAAACCTATTTATTCCTTTCTAATACTCACTACTCTGATAAGAGGCTGGTTCCTTGATCTTTTCCACTCCGGCTGAAACTGAAACTGACCAAGACAAAGGAAATTTCCCTCCTTCCTTTTGAAACTTCTTGTCTCCCCATTGGTTCCTCTGGTCAGGTGTCAGCTAGGCTAGGTGAACTTCTTAACCCTTTACAGGTAAAAGAGACATTAACCCTTAACTATCTGTTTATGACAGCTATTTAAGAAGGACAATAGTACTCTGAAGATACTAATCTCCCACCTTCCTGAGGAGCTTCCTGGGATGTTGCTTTGACACTGCGGGGTCATCTGATGATGTCACTTGGTACAGCATACCACCTTGGACACTGGTAGTATTTTTCCACTTGAAACACAGGGTTCCAGGCTTATATAAATTCTATTTAAGGCTGGGGAGTAAATCAATCATGGCTCTCCTCCATTTCCTGCCCAGGAAGGAAGACTGCTAAAAACACCTGAAGGGAAAGGCAGGATTGAGTCCAGGTTAAGGCAGGGGTCCAGTCTGTAAAAAGAAATAACTGGAACTCTAAGCTATATAAACTCTGAAACTTGCCTAAAACAACATTTAGGGTGAGAAATTACATTTTGTAGCCTGCTTCTTGAGTGTATTAACCTTAGTTTGCATGTTTTGTTTTATTTGCTCAGTAATCTGCTTTGTACTGTTTGCTATCCCTTATAATCACTTAAAATATACCTTCTGTAATTAATAAACTTGTTTCTTATTTATAACATAACCCAGTTTGTGCAATTCATATCGGGGGGGTGGGGGACAAAAAGCTGTGCATCTCCCTCTCCACATTGAGGGACAGGACAATTTTTATGAGCTTGCGCTGTGCAGATTCTTCTATATAGCGCAAGACAATATTATTCTGGGTTTACTTCCCAAAGGGAAGTGCACGTGAATGCTGAGTAAATCCCTGAGCTGATTCTTCCCACACAGTGATGATTTCAGTCTGTTTCTGCAGCTGTGTGTGACCTTACCTCTGTGTGTGTTAGAGAAGACTTGAGGGCCTGGCACAGCATAGAAAGGGTGAGGAAGCCCAGGCTGGTGGAATGGGCAGGCTTAGTGAGACCTCAGCACATCAAGTGGGATCCTGGACGAGGGGCCCAACCCATCACAATAATACACCCAGAGATCCTGAGTCTGTGAGTGGAGACTGTTTATTTTGTTTGAGGACGGATCCAAAAGGATTAACAGTCTAGGAAACTTTCTGAATGGTTTGGTTCTGTCCAGGTAGAAGGCTAACGTCCTTGGGATATCCAAGGTGTGAAGAGCAGCCTCCTTCCTGTTCAGGTGTAGCTTTGTGGAAAAAAAATGGAATACCACCTTGTAAACAGGGAATTCAGAAGATACTTTAAGTAGAAATTTAGGGTATGGTCATATTAAAACATTTCCCCTGAGAAATAATGTAAAGGTAGAATCTGTCATTACAACCCCTATATCCCTTTCTCTGACTCTTCAGGCAGAGATGACTGTCACCCAGAGAGTTGTCTTTAGAGACAGGTGAAGTAGCAAACAGGTAGCCAGTGGTTCAAAAGGATGTGTCATAAGGTAATTAAGGACCAGGGGTTGAAATCCCATACAGGGGTAGGCTGTCTAATCAATCCCTTGATGAATCTTGCCATCACAGGGTGGACAAGCACTGAGAAACATTTTACAGATGAATGTAAGGCTGTGATAGCTGCCAAGTGAAGCCTGAAGAAACTCATGGAAAGAATTTTTTAATTTCAGCAGGTAATTGAGAACAGTGGAGAGGGAAGACTGAACAGGCAAAACCTGTTGCTGGACACATCAGCAGCGAAATCTCTTCCATTTTTGAAAGTAAATGTTTTGCATAGATACCTTTCTGCTGGTTAATGATACTTCTTGTATTTCTGCCAAACAAAAAGTTTATAGCCCCAAGAACAATTAAAGAACCAAACTGAGAGTGGATGAATTCTCAGGAAAGAAAAGTCCAATCAGAGTCCTGAGACAGCAACAGGGAATGGACAGAAGTTTCAATGCTAGACAGAAAGCTACGCAGATCAGGTAAGGGAACAAGACTTGTCTTGTCCAGTTCTGTACAACTAAAATGACTCCAGCTTTAGGTTAGTCTACACTGAAAACTTACATCAGCATAGCTACGTCTCTCAGAGATGTGAAAAATCTGCATCCCTGAGAGACGCAGCTATGCCGACCTAACCCGTGATGTAGACAGTGTTAGCTTGACAGAAGACTTCTGCCATCAATCTAGCTACCACCTCTTGGGGAGGTGGATTAACTACGGCAATGGGAGAAAGCCTTCTGTTGCTGTAGTGAGCATCTACACAGTAGCATTTTAAGTGCAGGCATGCTTTTTATCTTGTTTGATCATGTTCAACAATCTCAAAATCAACAGTATCGGAGGGTATCAGAGAACAGAGAACTATCTTTATCCAAGGAATGAGGAAGGAATCTCTTAGGGAACAAGGACCTCCTTTTGAACAGTCCTCCTTTCAAACAGAATTTCTTGCAC
The DNA here is from genome assembly GCF_025201925.1 of Gopherus flavomarginatus. NCBI lineage: Eukaryota > Metazoa > Chordata > Testudines > Testudinidae > Gopherus > Gopherus flavomarginatus. Next base: position 39,349,702 of record NC_066622.1, read on the forward strand.
ATCCTGTTGGCAGTGATGATGAAGAAGTCCACTTCGGGAAACCCTCACATCAGAAAAATAGTTTTGAGAATCCTTTTATAATGTTGACAGCAGTGTCTGCTGAGATTGATGACTGGGACATTTTGTATGCCTGGAAGATAAGAGGCTGAGATGGGGATGTGACTGGCTGTACACCAGTTCAATAGCTTCATTGCTTAGTCACAAAGAGAGGGAGATCTCATCCTACCCTGACGATTGATGTAGAACATATAGGCTACACTGTCTGTCATGACTCTGACAGATTCGCCCCTTATTAACAGAAAGAAGTGGATGTAGGCATTCCTGATTTCTCTCAGCTGCAGGAGACTGATATGCAGGAGGTACTTTCAGGCAGACCACCTGCCCTGAATGGTTCAAGTCCCTAGGTGTGGTCCCTATCCCACAAGGGATGCATCTAATGTTACAGTGATGATATGAGGAGGCTGGGTGGAAAGGACTCTAGAACAGAGTTTGGAGGGATCCTTCCACCAATTTGAGTGAGTCAAGTGATCGGTGAGGGACAGATGCTACCTTGTAAGTCTTCAAATAACTCCTGGTACTGGAGCAGCTTTGAGCTGGGTCCTGATGTCTCCAAATCAGCTGGTCTCTGAAATGACTAGTTTCTCTTCAAATGAGGCTCTCTGTTAGGAGATCCAGGACCCCTACTCTTTAAAGCTTTGTTGGTACCTTCCGCACTCTTCTCCCATGAGGATCTCAGTGATCAGGATGTGGAGGTTGACAGGGCTCTAAGTTTACTTCAAGGCTGATGTACAGTTTTCTAGTCCTGGATCAGAGGCTGATTGCAGGGCTTGTGCCATCAGGGGAAGGCTAACCTTAATTTCCATTTTTCCTACATCTGCTTTTGAAAGTGGTGCAGATCTCACACTTCAAAGGTATGTAGGGTCTCCCAAACAGCAAAGACACTAAAAATGTCTGTCGCTAACCAGGATGGATTCCCAGCAGGAGAGACAGTACTTGAATCCCAGGGATCCCACCTACCCCAGTGATGACAACTCCTAAGGAGAGCCCGTTAGACTTGGGGGGGGGGAAGAGAAGGGGTATTAAATGGAACCCCACCCCTAAAAACTATCAGAGCTATAAAGCTAAGTAAACTTGAACTAAACTATTCTAAACTAAGAACTTTAATGCTACGTTACAGACTAAGCTTGATGTGGACATGCTAGGTGCTGTGTTTCAGACCACAGGATGGTTGAGAAAGAACTGAGGCCAGTTCACCGACACAGCTCTATATACCCCCAGTAAGGGCATGAGGATGACTGGAGCACAAGTAGGCCAAAAGATCATTGCCTCTGAAAATCTCTGATCACAGGCACACAGGGCCTATGCAAACCTGTAGCTGAGCACCCGTAGAGATACTACTCAAAGAACCTAGAAAGTGATGAGCTTTATTTTTCTATCTGTGTATGGTATTTCTGGAGCTACCATCACTGTTGTGGTCAACAACTTTAGCTGCAAGACTAACTTTGCTCCCTAAATATTAGTGCCATTTGGCTGATGAATATTTGTCCCTTCTGTCCCACCCCAGGCTCTGGCCTTCTCATCTTTATAGGATCCTTATTCCCTCTTGCCCTGCCATTCTGCCTTATCTTGGTGCTCTTTCGTGGTGGATTTCTGTGGTGTGCTCCATCGCCAGTAAACCCTTCCACCTTTATTTCTACAGAACCATTTGACCCCCTTCACCCTCTCAATCTCCAGCAGACAGCAATGATTACCACCTGAATATGCTACCAAACATTTACCTCGCTAGTCACACAGCCCTATTAACAACAAATATTTCAGTTTACAGACATTTCATACATATCATGAAAAATGTTATAAAAAAATATCAAAAAAAAAGTGCTTAACATTCTGTGTTGATATCACTGCAGCTCTAGGAAGGGTATTTAAGCATTACGTTGGTTGAGTGCTACTGTAAAGTAAACAGGGAACACACAAGCATCACATTTTGCTAGTATCTAGAAAACTCATGGCTATATCTGACTGTCAGAACAGTATTCTAACAGTGGAATGGGAGCAGAGAATGGTTTTATCAGAACAAATAACATTCTTCACAGTATTTTTGTTCAAAGACTTAAAACCAATAACGACTGTATTTTATATCAGTGGAAAAATTTTAGTTTCTTGGAAAAATGTAAGCAACAGAAATACTATAGATATAACAATGTGAGGATATGTAAAAGGTAAATATATATCTTTTTTGTTCTAGTGATTTTATAGTAAACCACAACAGCAAGAATGCACTGCTACTGCAAGGAAATAATTAAATGTCAATATTTCACAAAACATTTTTGAAGGGAAATGTACGAATTACCACCCTGACATTTTTGGAAATCTTGGACACACCTTACTTTTACAGAGCACCAAGCTTCTGGACTTCTTCATTAATCCAATGACAGCAGTAACAACAATCTAATCAGGTTTTGAAACACTTCAGCGCACTGTGACTGTATAAACAAACAACATCTAGGCATGTACACTACAAAACTATTAAAAACATAACTTGGAGAGCTTCCTATTGTTTCTAAACTTTAATCTGGAAGCAAGTCAAACAGCATTTTATTGCAAGATTTCTGAACGCAGTGAACCTATGTAAAATTTTAGCATCTTTGAAAAATGAAAACTCAAGCAAAAAGAGTGTGTGTGTGTGTATGCAGTCGTATGTGCATGAAAACAGAAGAAATATCTGTGAAAATATATGAAGAGGATTGGGCAACATGAGGGCTTTAGAAAATATTTATTTCCAGCTGTATAATAGTAGTAGTGCCATTCACAAAGTAATAAATAATGTTCAGCTGACACTTTATTTTCCTTTCAAAGCTTAATCTGGCTGTAAAATTAGAGGTGTACAATACAATTAAACAAAAAAAGACAAAGATTCAGAGGATTTAAATATTGAAAAATTGTCAGGCAAAGACTGTCGGTGTCTCTCTGGCTCAATAAATAGTTAATTACAGTGGAAGAGTTCCAGAAGGGGGTTAGGGGAAAGGGAGAGAGAGAAAGACACTCACACAATCTGACTCTATAGTCTGGCAGTTAGGGCACTCCAAATCAAGCAAAGAAGAGACTTGAAGCAGGTTCTCCCACATATCACGATTGCACTCCTAACTGAACTACTGGCTAGTCTGGGGTGGGTGCCCTTCTTTCTCTCCTTTTTTCACAAAAAATTTCAAAAGAACTTATTTTTCTTTTGATGCTGAATGAAAACAAATTCCAAAACTTCTGACATTTTTTTAAAAATGGAATTCCTGTTTTTCCAGCCAGCCCTAATACAACCCTAGATATTGTAGAGCATAATTTAGCAAACATCTTAAACTCATGCTTAACTTTAAGCTAGGTTGACCAGATGTCCCAATTTTATAGGCACAGTCCCGATTTTGAGGTCTTTTTCTTATATAGTCTCCTATACCCCCTACCCGATTTTTCACATTTGCTATCTGGTCACTCTACTTTAAGCATTTGAGTTATCCCATTCCAATCTAGCAATGCACTTAGATATGTGCTTTACTCCCAATGACTACATTGCACTTAAGAACATGATTAAAGTTAAGCATGTGCTTAAGTGTTTTGCTTAAACAGTGGCAGTTGCTTTTGAGAGAGATATGGCCACTATATGTGAGTGAGCCCTTTGGGGAGGGTTGGAGGGTGGGAACTATCAAGAAAATCTCAAAAGTCCTCTACAAATGGTAATAACTCTTCTATTCCAGTGGGATAATTCCACCCATTAACATTACTAAAGAGTCAGTCTTTACTTTGTGCACGCTAGCACATCAATACAGGTTACTCTTCACTATCTAATGGTCATATTTCTATCAAGAAAACTGTTATTTTAGAATATATTAAATCCAATAAGTTTTCTAAACCAACTGAACATTACACACTTTGCAGTTGTGCCTGAACCGGATGGCAAGTACAGTAGCAGATTTTAGAGATGCACTTTAATATGCAACCATTGATTGTAGGGCCAGGCCAAGGCAAAGCCTGGAAGTGGTTCATTTTGCCTCTGACCCCATGCCTCCAATTTTGACATGAGTAAACACTGCTCAGACTCTTCCTCTTTGGTTGTAAAGCCTATGCATGCTGAGCGAGGCTCACAAACCAGACCAGTCCAGGTTAGGAATGGACAGAAAAAGTGCTTCGGGAAATGGAGATGGAATTCATAAATAAGCTGAGGCTGCTCCCAAAGAGAACTGTCTCCTGTGGATATAAGATCTCAGTGCTGGTGTGGGAGGTTCCCACAGCTTCTATTGGCCTCTAAAGCCATGTGTATCATCAGGGCCATTGATGAAGCTGTACATAAATATCTAACTGTTGTAAAAAAAAAAAAATGTTCCACAGGACCCATATTAAACCAGATGTGAGATGCAGAAGTCAGAAACTTGGTGTCATTTCAAAAGACCCAGCAAAAACATGTGTTAATTGTATTATTTACTTTGCCAAGCAGTAAATTGCCATTCCAATGAAGTCATATCAGATGGCTATAATGCTTTTCCTATGTATTTTATGTTATTAGAGAGGGAAATGTTTTATTGTCTAAAATATTAAAGCTAGTATTTTGGATGACAAATTCTGTTCCTAAGTGGAATAAAATTTAGTGCATTTCAGATTCCCGCTCTTATTGTACACTGAGTTAACGTTGTATTTTGTATCTGTCGTTTTAAAAAGATGAATTATAACATTTATAAAGTGGTATTGTTAATATTCAAATATTACAGGCCTGATGGATAATATTAATAAACATTGCAAACTATCCATCCAATAAATTCAGAAATCTTGCATGTTTTACTGCACTTACACTTACACTAGTAAGAATAAAAGCAGATCTACACATAGCTATCATACAATGTGTAGGAAAGGTAATGAATTCATAACACTAAATGTCATCTGAAATGCTTCACGTAATGTAGTGATACTCAGATTGAGGCTTCCAAGCCGCTAGTGCCTCTTTAATGAGTCTCCTGCAGCTCTTTGCATCACATGAAATTAGAACACCGTGTGATTTAATTATTACCCAATCTAAGTTATTAACCAATCAGGATGATTTTACTATGTTATTAAACAACTGTAACTGATAAAATAATAATATGTGGTCAGTCGTTTTGCTTTGAGAACTATATAGGAGCCAAATTAGTGATCAATAGTTCCCAAAAGAGCCACAGTAGTGTGAATTTATTGTTTCATTTCCTATAGTACTATACATTCAAATTTAAACAATATGATGGGTAATATTTAGTGTGTGTATATATATCTATATCTATATATATCTATATCTATATCTATATATCTATAAACATACTAAATATATATATATTTATATTTATATATATACACACACTCTAAATATTACCCATCATATTGTTTAAATTTGAATGTATAGTACTATAGGAAATGAAACAATAAATTCACACTACTGTGGCTCTTTTGGGAACTACTGATCACTAATTTGGCTCCTGAACCACTGAGGTCTGACTATAATTGATGTAATGGATATATATTTCTTAAATGGAACATACATTGACCAAAGAAAATCAACTGCCTGCCTGTTTCTTCTGTATGTTAAGACTCAAAATTTCTCTGGGTACATAAAAATGTGTTAAATCTTTAAGAAGCAACTTGTTTAAGCTACATTTAGGTATTGAATCAGGAAAGCACTTGGGCATGTGCTTTTAAGTCCATTCCTAAGCAGTGAAAGCACTTAAGAAGGTGTTTAAGGGACACAAGCATGGGCTTTAAATTCTGTAGTGGGGGGCCCAAAACTGGATGCGATACTCCAGATGTGGCCTCACCAGTGCCAAATAGAGAGGAATAATCACTTACCTCGATCTGCTGGCAATGCTCCTAGTAATGCAGTCCAATGTGCCATTAGCCTTCTTGTCAACAAGGGTACACTGTTGACTCATATCCAGCTTCTCATCCATTGTAATCCCCAAGTCCTTTTTAGCTGAACAGCTGCTTAGCCTGTCAGTCCCCAGCCTGTAGCGGTGCATGGGAGTCTTTCGTCCTAAGTGCAGGTCTCTCACTTGTCCTTGTTGAACCTCATCAGATTTCTTTTGGCCCAATCCTCTGGACCATATCCCTACCCTCCAGTATATCTACCCCGCCCCCCCCCCCGGCTTAGTGTCAATCATGAACTTGCTGAGGGTGCAATCCATCCCATCATCCAGATCGTTAATAAAGATGTTGAACAAAACTGGCCCCAAGACCAACTCCTGGGGCCCTCGGCTGCCAATTAGAAATTGAGCCGTTGACCAGTACCCATTGAGCCTGACAATCTAGCCAGCTTTCTATCCACCTTGTAGTCCATTCATCCAATCCATACTTTTTTAACTTGCTGGCAAGAATACTGTGGAAGACCGTATCAAAAGCTTTGCTAAAGTCAAGATATATCATGTCCACTGCTTTCCCCATATCCACAGAGCCAGTTATCTCATCATAGAAGGCAATCAGCTTGGTTAGGCATGACTTGCCCTTGGTGAATCCATGTTGACTGTTCCTGATCACCTTCCTCCTCCTCCTCCATCAGTTCCCTAAGGGAGTCAAAGTCTGCTTTTCTGAAGTCTAGGGTCCGTATTTTGCTACTCTCCTTTCTTCCTTTTGTGAGGATCTAGAACTCAACCATCTCCTGGTCACTGCTGCCCAGGTTGCGACCTACTCCTACTTCCCCTACCAATTCTTCCCTGTTTGTAAGCAGCAGGTCAAGAGCAGAATGGCCCTTGGTTGCTTCCTCCAGTAGTTGCACCAGGAAGTTGTCCCTAACACTTTCCAAAAAATTCCTGTATTGTCTGTGCACTGTTGTATTGCTCTCCCAGCAGATGTCAGGGTGACCAAAGTCCCCCATTAGAACCAGGGACTGTGTTCTGGAAACTTCAGTTAATTGTTCAAAGAAAGCCTCATTTACCTCATCCTCCTGGTCCAGTGGTCTATAGCACATGTCCACCACGACATCACCCTTGCTGCTCTCAATTCTAAACTTAACCCAAAGACTCTCAACAGGCTTTTCTCCAGTTTCATACTGGTGCTCTAAGCAATCATACCATTCTCTTACATACAGTGCAACTCCTCCACCTTTCCTCCCCTGCCTGTCCTTCCTGAACTTTTTATACCCATCCATGACAGTACTCCAGTCATGCAAGCTACCCCACCAAATCTCTGTTATTCCAATCACATTATAGTTCTTTGACTGTGCCAGGACTTCCAATTCTTCCTGCTTGCTTCCCAGGCTTCTTACATTTGTGTACATGCACCTAAGATAACTAGCCAATTGCCCTGCTTCCTCAGTATGAATCAGGAGGCCCCCACACTGCACCTCCTCATTGTGTTTCCTCCCAGTATCCCACTTATCTCAGGGCTTAGGTCACCGTCCCCTGGCGAACCTAGTTTACAGCCCTCCTTGCTAGGTTAGCAAGTCTGCCTGCAAAGATACTCTTCCCTCCCTTCGTTAGGTGGATCCCATCTCTTTCTAGCAATCCTTCATCCCAGAATAACATCCCATGGTCGAGCAATCCAAAGCCCTCTCTCCGACACCAGCTGCGTAACCATGCATTTACCTTCACAATTGAACGATCCCTACCTGGGCCTTTTCCTTCTGCAGGGAGGATGGATGAGAACATAACTTGCACCTCAAACTCTTTTATCCTTCTTCCCAGAGCCACATAGTCTGCAGTGACCTGCTCAATGTCATTCTTGGCAGTATCATTGGTGCCCATGTGGAGAAGTAAGAAGGGGTAGCGGTTCGAGGCCTTGATCAGTCTCAGCAGACACTCCATCACATCCTGAATTCTAGCTCTAGGCAAGCAGCACACTTCTCGAGTCTCTTGGTCTGGTCGCCAGATGGATGACTCTGTACCCCTTAGGAGGGAGTCCCCGACCACCACCACCCGTCTCCTCCTCTTGGAAGTGGTGGTCATGGAATGCCCATCCTTAGGACAGTGCATCTCATGCCTTCTAGTCGATGGGGTCTCCTTCTGATCCCTTCCCTCTGATGGCTCTTCAAAATCATTCTCCGCAGTAGCACCTGTGCAGAAAGCCTGGAAACGGTTTCTTTCTTCTATCTGAATAGGGGGTACATGACTTTTCCTCATTCTTCTTCTGGAGGTCACATGCTGCCAATTTTCTTCCCCATTCTGCGCTGCCCTCTCTGATTCTTCTCCAGAACCAAATGCTGACTTCTGCCCAGAAAGTCTTCATTTTCCCTGATGCAATGCAAGGTTGATATTTGTGTGTCTAGTCCTTTAACCTTCTCTTCCAATATGGAGACCAGTTTGAATTTGGTACAGACAAAGTCACTTCTATCCTCTGGGAGAAAGACAAACATGGCACATCCTATGCAGGTCACAACAGCAGATCAGCTGATGAGATTTTGGGAAAAAAGTGGTTGTTTATCCATAGTTTGAAAATTATTACAATATTTTTGGTCCACTCATAAAACTCAAAAACAATTTCCTATTAAAATTTCAAACTTGTTTATATATTAATCCCCAGTTGCAACTGTGGCAATGGACTAACTTTACCAAAGGAAGGAAGAAAAATCTTTTTTAGTTATTAAAAGCTGATTTTTATGGTCTCCAGTACCATACAGTATCTAACAACACTTCCATGAGAAGTCTAACGAGTACTGGAAGATAAGCAGCCGTGTAACTGAAACAATCATATATGTATAGTTACGAGCGAGGACCTATTTATCCTAATTACGTTCTGTAACTCACAGGAAAAAGCCCTAACACACATCTTACAAAATACAAAAATTTTCTTTAGTCTTGCCTTGCATACAGTCATAGCAAATATAAGACTACCTGGAGTCAATCTAAATATAATATTTACATTTAATAATCATGTAAACACATATGAAGATTAGGATAGCACATTCTCCCCAAAAGGTAGCTCAGCAATAACCATCCCCCTCAGTAAGTCATCAGGCAATGCTCCCCAGAACACCAGTATAAGTTGTATTGGCCTTATTGTCTAAGTAAACTGACCTCAGATAAACAATTTCTACAGGCAGTTCATTAAAGGTAAAAAACATTAACAGAAATAATAGCACACAAACTCAGTTGTGCACATTCTGTAAAGCAATTTTTACAAAACCTCATACTCTGAGAAGAGATCCATTCTTCTTATTAAAGTATCAGCAATGGCAAAAATGCAACAAAGAGCATTATAATACAGGAGGCATTACATATCAAAGAAAGGTGTTAGTAGTTATTATGCCAGGTAAACAGGCTCTATGTTCATCTAATTTTCAACCTGTTGGACCCTGTTTTTCATGAACACTCTGATTTCATTGGGGTAACAGAAACACAGTTTTGACCACCACAAGCCACAGAGGTTCTCATAAAATACAGGAAAGCTTATTTATTCCAAGGTTTAGCAATTCTAATTTAACCAAAGAATTTCTGTTGTCTCTCGAAAGGAGCAGGGAAGTAATCAGAAAAAGTTTATTTGCATGTACAGTACTGTGGTACTTGGGCTGATTATGATGTGAAAGTTTGCATATGTTGTTTATAGGTTAGACTAATTTTCCTGCCAGCAACCTCAATGTACCTACCATATAGAATGGATCTTATGGAACTGTAGGTTTAATAAATTTAACTTTACATACTATAATTCCACTGATGTCAAAGTTAAGTACATGTATAAGTCTTCGCAGAATCTGGGCCCTAATCAGTAAGCAATGGGAATTCCTGCAGTGCAATGGATTGTTCACTGAGATCACACTGGTCCCCCAAGAACAAATGATATCTGTACTGAAGTATGGGCAAAACCATAATGCTAAGATTCTTCCATTCTGAACAGCAAGGTTTCCACAGAAAATATGAGGACAATATAAACAAACTGGAAAACAGGTTTCAGTCAGGATTCTTCGGGTATGTCTACACTATGAAATTAGGTTGATTTTATAGAAGCGGATTTTTAGAAATCGATTTTATACAGTCGATTGCGTATGTCCACACTAAGTGTATTAAATCAGCAGAGTGTGTCCTCACTACAGTGGCTAGCATCGACTTACGGAGCGGTCCACTGTGGGTAGCTATCCCACAGTTCCTGCAGTCTCCGTCGCTCATTGGAATTCTGGGTTAAGCTCCCAATGCCTAATGGGCAAAAACATTGTCATGAGTGGTTTTGGGTACATGTCATACACAGGCACCCTGGACAGTATAGGCTGAGCAAGTGCAGAATGGTGGTAGAATGTGCATTTGGATGTTTAAAAGCACACTGGTGCAGTTTAATGACTCGGTCAGAGCTTAGCGAAACCAATATTCCCATTGTTATTACCGCTTGCTGTGTGCTCCACAATATCTTTGAGAGTAAGGGGGAGATGTTTATGGCAGGGTGGGAGGTTGAGGAAAATCGCCTGGCCACGGATTACACGCAGCCCGACAACAGGGCGGTTAGAAGAGCACAGCAGAGCATGCTGTGCATCAGAGAAGCACTGAAAATCAGTTTCATGACTGGCTGGGCTACAGTGTGACAGTTCTCTTTGTTTCTCCTTCGTTGACTCTACTTCCCTGTAAGCCAACCGACCTCCCCCCTTCGATCACCACTTTCAGAGGCAATGAAGTCATTATTGTTTCAAAATCATGCATTCTTTATTAATTCATCACACAAATAAGGGGAAAACTCGCAAGGTAGCCCAGGAGGGGTGGGTGAGGAGAGAAGCACTGAGTGGGGTGGTGGAGGAGGGGAGGAGGGAAGGACAAGGCCACACTACAGTTCAAAACTTATTGAATTCCAGCCTTTTGTTGCTTGGGCAATCCTGCTCCCCGCGTTCTTGGGCGTCTGAGTGAGGAGGATATGGAACTTGGGGAGGAGGGCAGGCAGTTATACAGGAGCTGCAGTGGCGGTCTGTTCTCCTGCTGTCTTTCCTGCAGCTCCACCAGATGCCTGAGCATGTCAGTTTGCTCTCCCATTAGCCTCAGCATTGCATCCTGCCTCCTCTCAGCATGCTCCTCCCTCCTCTCATCGTGTTCATTTAACATTTTCTTGGACTCTGCCATTGTTTGTCTCCAGGCATTCTGCTGAGTTCTTTCAGTGTAGGAGGACTGCATGAGCTCTGAGAACATCTCATCGCAAGTGTGGTTCTTTTGCGTTCTAATCTGCACTAGCGTCTAGGACAGAGATGGGAGGGGGAGCATAGAAACATTTGCAGCTACGAGAGGAAAAAAAGGGAGAATAGAATTTTAAAAGATACATTTTACAGAACAAAGGGAAGACTATTCACACTGAATCAAGTGATTCACATTACATAGCACATGTACTTTTGCTATAAGGTTGCATTTTGCCTCTTATATTGAGTGCCTGCTGGTTTGGTGTGAGACATCACACACGCTCGGCTGGGCAACAGAATTCGGCTTGCAGGCACAGACATGGTAAGGCAAAGGGTTTCGGCTTCTTCAACCTTCGTAACATGTGGGAACAGTTTCAAACAGCAGCACCCTCCTTTCCCATACCACGCAAAGCCCGTTGGGCTGGCCATTTAAAAGGAAGGGCTGCGGTTTTAGGGTGAATGTGCAGCACAATCCAACCTCCTCTCCAAGTCTCTGGGATGATTGCCCCACCACTACCATGTGGCTAGTATCAGGGAAGATCCTGGTCAGCCATAAACGGACCTCCCTCCACCACATGGCTAACAGCAGGGATGATTTATTTTCAGCCAAAGGCAAACAGCCAAAGCCCAGGGCCCATTTGCTGCAAGGTTTTGTTCTGCAATGATTCCAGACTACTTCCTACTGGCCTGGCATGGTAAATTAATCATTAAACATGCTTGCTTTTAAATCGTGTATTATATTTACAAAGATACACTCACCAGAAGTTCCTTCTCCGGCTTCATGGCCTGGGAGCCCGCCTTGGGAGGATTGGGAGGCTATTGGCTCCAGGGTGATGAACAGTTCCTGGCTTTCGGGGAGAAGGGATTCTCCGCTTGCCTGCCGTGCGTTATGCTATCCTCAACCTCCTCCTCATCTTCCTCATCTTCAAACTCCTCATCCCTGTTGCATGAGACTCCACCCTTGCAGGTGTCCACGGACAGTGGTGGGGTAGTGGTAGGGGACACCCTTAGAATTGCATGCAGCTCATCATAAAACTGGCATGCATGAGGCTCTGACCCAGAGCGATTGTTTGCATCCTTTGTTTTTTGGTAGGCTTGCCTCAGCTCCTTAACTTTCATGCGGTACTGTTGTGTGTCCCTGTTATAGCCTCAGTCCATCATGCCCTTGGAGATTTTGGCAAATATATTGGCATTTTGTCTTTTGGAGTGGAGTTCTGATAGCACGGCTTTTTCTCCCCATACAGTGATCAGATCCAGTACCTCCTATTTGGTCCGTGCTGGAGCTCTTTTACAATTCTGGGACTTCATGGTCACCTCTGCTGATGAGATCTGCATGGTCACCTGTGCTGATCAGCTCTCCCGGCTGGCTAAGTAGGAAATGAAATTCAAAAGTTCCTGGGGATTTCCTGTCTACTTGGCCAGTGCATCTGAGTTGAGATGCTGTCCAGAGCGGTCACAATGGAGCACTCTGGGATAGCTCCTGGAGGCCAATACCGTCGAATTGTGTCCACACTACCCCAGATTTGACCCAGCAAGGTCGATTTTAGCACTAAACCCCTCGCTGGGGAGGAGTACAGAAATCGATTTAAGAGCCCTTTAAGTCGATAAAACAAGCTTGGTTGTGTGGACGGGTGCAGGATTAAATCAACCTAACGCTGCTAAATTCTACCTAACCTCATAGTGTAGACTTCATGAGATTAATAGGGTTAAACGGAACTCAATATCTGATAGTATCATGTGATAAATAGAAACAATCAATGTAAAATAACACTTCAAAAAATCTCACCTCTAAGGAAATTTTTTAAGAATTCAAAAATACCAGGCAACAGTCCAGAGTAATAATTAAGGGTGTGGCCTATGTTGAGTCACTCTTTTTGCTTAGAAGAGAAACACACACAAATAACATTTTTAAAAATCAGTGTTTTGATTTTTCCCTCATATAAAAAAGAGTCTGTTTGTTTTAAATTGTGTAAAACAATTGTATATTTCATGCCAAGATTAGGTACTGAGGAGACTTTTTAAAGTTCACTAACTGAAATAAAAAATTATTAATACTACTTTAATTACTGCATACAATGTAATATACTACCACAGTTTTTGGAAGAAGCTATTAGTTCTTTATGCCAGAAAATACTGATATTATGGAATTATTCTGAAATGCAATAACAAAAACCAGTTTTTAAAATCTGTGTGTTACAGTTCGTGTTATGCTCCACATTATTAAATGTTTATGCATGTAATCTACTCTGCTGCCCATACATTTTTAATCAGATACTTTCTGCTTTTATAATAATCACCCACTTTAAGTGAAAATTATTGTAGCTCTAGATGTATGAAGTTGTAAACTGCCTCAACTTCATAATAATCTGTATCACTCTATATATTTTTGTAGATAACAGAATATCCACAAATTGACAAGTGGAAACACCTGAATACATTCTGAAACTTGCAGATGATACTCATGAATTAATAAATGTGAAGGGATGCATTATAAATCAGTTCAAATATTATTCCCTTTAATTATGTCAATAGAACAACACAGTCTTCTAAGCAAACTGAAAAAGTCACTGATGTATGGCAATTAGACCAAGCCATCACCACTATTGTGCTAATAAGTAACACCTGAAAAACTGTATAGTACTTGTTTCGTTGTTGGATCCTATCATTGCAAGTTATGATTTCTGGGGAGGTTAACAATCTGATTCAATAAACCATCAGGTATTGCATGGTTTCTTGTCTCCAGCATCTGTAGCAATTATTTTAAAAGTTTAAAACATGAGACCAAAAGCTAAGTCATCATTATCCCAGCAAACTTGTTAAACAAAACTGATAACACATTTCCAGCCGAAGAAACAGCTAAAACCTTTTATGCAGACTACAATAACTGAATAATCACTTCTTAAAGCCAACTTTAAAAACATTCATGGGGTATTACTATACCATACTGCAAGATTAATTATAGATGTACAATAATATAGACATTTATAGGCAGCAAAAGGGTCACAAATCATCAAAACAAAACACTGTTCAGAACTTTTATCTGTCTGATTTTAAGTGGCACATAGTCAAGATTTTATATATCTTTATCCACTGCATTTTCCCGTAAGCCAGAAAGTGTCTCATTTTTAATTTGTCACTATGATGGTAGTGGCACATTTTCCACATTCCCCATAACAAAATAGAAATTAACTTTGGACTGACCTAAAAGGCAACTGATTTCTTTAGGAAGAATCACACATTGACACTACTCACTAGACAGTTACTTTTTCTTATAATTAGCTTCCCCAAAAACTGATTGAGTCAAATCTTATGCTCTTAGAAGAACTGGTTACCTCACTCTTCCAATGATATTTGTAACCCTAAGATGTTATATTGTTATCTCACTGCACAGTGTGACACACACAAATGATTTTGTAAACAAAATGTCACTGATCAATTCTAACAGTGAATCATTTGCTCCAATATTTATAAAGCTGAATATTAAGGATGAGGTACCTTTTGCCATTATGTGTTTAGTCTCTAAAGTCTAAAGTGTATTTTCTTACCTCAGCATCTTGAGTTTCCTGATGTAATAAAGTCAGACCTGTTAGGTCTTCTAAGAAGGAATGTGAGGAATTAAAAACTTTTGCAAGGAAATTAAACCCCTCTCGCTCATACTGGTCAAGGACCTGTGAAATAAACAGACAGAAAAGGATATAAAGACAACATGAAAAGGTTTACTATTACTCTTTGCTACATATAGTCTATGAAATAAAGGGTGAGCTTTTTGCACATTCATACAATTACTGTGCAATGGCTAATGAAGAAAATCACAGTGGGGTAGGGATGAGGAGAAGAATTGACACAGTATTACATTTTCATACCACTGCAGAGAATCTTTCATTTCAGAACTACCAATACAAAAAATGCCAATAAAAAAAGTTGTATTCTCCAAAATCATGCAGAAAAATTTTGCAGATTCTGTAGAACCTGGTGGAAACCTCCATTACACTTTATTTGTTCTGTTTTGTACATCATGTACAACTGGGACAAAATGTTTAGCTATCGTGACACAGAGTGTATATGTCATTCCTTTGAGAAGAGATCTATTTTACATAGAATTTTTAATTTCCTAATGGTATGACTTTTTAATCACATACT
The DNA here is from genome assembly GCF_025201925.1 of Gopherus flavomarginatus. Classification (NCBI taxonomy): domain Eukaryota; kingdom Metazoa; phylum Chordata; order Testudines; family Testudinidae; genus Gopherus; species Gopherus flavomarginatus. The sequence goes on from NC_066622.1 coordinate 39,364,922, forward strand.
ATAGAAAATTAGTATATTGTCCCCCATTTATTTCTTCCCATATGTGATAGATACATTGCATATACAATTTCTCTCGCATATTTTTTTTCCGTCCATTTTGAAAAGTCCTCCCAATCACCATATCATCTGAAGTAGAATGCTAAGCACTTTTGGATAAGAACCAACAGCATGCCACAAGCTGAAATGTTTAGGAAAAAAATTATGTTATGTACTGTTCATATTCCACCTTTCAATGTTTTTGTGGTGAAACAACTGGGAACTGTACTGCTAATTCCTATTAATCACATTCACTCTGCTTCAGAAGGTAGGTAGCTTCCCCTAAAACTGAAGTAGTTCATTCTCCCTGGATTGCAAAAGAAGCTGGAAGTGCTGCAGTTAGTACTCTCTTTAATAATCACTAAGTGGATTCAGCTAAGTGAGACTCAATGTACGTGATTATATTTTGTTTTATTTTAAATGAAGCATCCATTCAATGATCCTAGTATATGTATTGTATTATAAAACAATTTACAAGTCAGAAATGAAGACCTTCTTGCCCAGTCATTTAAAATTAACCAAAATCACCTCTTACCCCTCTTCAGCAACCTCCTTCTTTTCTAGTCCAACCCCTCCTCAAAAGCCTAGGAGCACAAACAGGTCTTGCATTGCTGTAGCAGAAAATTGTGGGAACTTGCACAGACTGTCAGCATTCATCATTAGAGATGTGGCAGAATACATCTACAGGGCTTTCCCACGGGTTCTCTAGAACTTCCGGCAAACTGCCCCAGGGGAATCTAATAGTTTTCAGCTGACAGCACTAGAAGTTTAATTGGCTAAGGAGTCTGGGATATTGAGTCAAATCTTATTGTTAGATGTTCATTTAGCAGCACAATTAGCTACTACATACTTAGGTTACAATGTATTATAGACAATTATGAAAAAATGAAAAATATTTTATATTAAAGAGGAGGAAAGCTTCTTCAAAATTCAAAGAGTTAAACAGTTCTGGAGGTGGTACTTTTGAAATGGAAATCTCTGAATGCTGACACCAATAATCTCTTAACAGCATTAATCTGAGGAAGGAGAAATAAATGGATACGACGGAATGAAGAATTAAGCCTCTTCTTAAATCAAGCCATACACATTTAAACACTGAGACATTAATAGCACTATATGTTCTGGTAGGAAATCTGCAGAAACTATTAATACTCCAGAGATGTATTTCATCATACCAGGGTTTATGCGTTTTCTCTTTAGTGCATAGGTCTGTGTGAGAAGTTAATCTGAGTAAGATGACAAACTGTTTACAAACGTACAAGTATTCCTTTCTTACATAATGATATTTTTTAAAATTCACTCGTTAGAAATCAAAACACCACCCTTAGCTAAGTGCACACAACGTATATGTAGAGAATTGGGAAATAGCTTTCCATTTGAGATGTGCCTTTCTTAACATTATCTAGCATATACTGCAATACCTTTTCAAAGTACTCTTTGAAAAAAAATATATATATATTTTAATGACTACTCTCTGTTCCAAAAGTCTATTAAAAGCAACCAGATGTGCAGCAGTTTCTTGCATCTGACTCTTCGTGAAACACTGCATATAGAAGTCAATTTATAAAGTTGGACTGTGTTCAGAGTTAGGTCTGCATGTAGTCTGCAGAGTTGTTATCATTATCCGATATGTGTTATTAATTTACTTTGTTGGAACCAGAATACAGAGTTTATATGACATCTCCTTAATCATGTAGGCCAGATTATATGCATGGTATGTAACAGCAACACACAGTCCACTTGCCATAAACTGTAGCATTATCCTGAAACATTAGAAGCATGTCAAATATAAAGCAGATAACATAACATATTGGTTCTTGCCCACAGTTAAAATCTGAAGGATGTACACTACTTTTGGATAATCAAATGCTAAGGAAGTGGAAAAAAGGTAATACAGGTTCAAGTGACCAAGTATTAATGAAAGGATACTCTCAAAGGTTCAATCAGTTTTTAAATTATATGTATTTTCTTTTGTTAATATTAACAACTTGGAAGCTATAAACAAGTAGTTACACATGTCAAATCCCTGGTACAATCCTTGTCCCCCTGCTGCTTCCTCTTGCCCCCAGTGAAATACAGCACCAGCCCAATTTCCCTCTCCCAAGTTCTGTTTCCTTCTACTCTCCTAAACCCAGACATTAGATTCTAGCCAAATGCCCATCTCCTAAGTTCCCAGGAATTGTGACTCAACTCAGATTTGAACCTTTCCTGCTGCTGCTTCCCTCCTGGGCCCAGTATCATTCCTTCATCAGCCAGAGTTCTGTATATAAATTGCCCTGCTTTATTTCAAGTATGCCTCTAAGCCTTTCTATATTTGCCAAAATAGCTGTGCATGAATACTTACGTTTGCATTATGTGTACTTGCAAATGAGCAGCTTGCATGATTGCACTGACATTTTCAGTGCACAGTATTTGTTTTGGATGGATGACCTGGAAGTGGAGGAATTTTTTTGTATGTTGTTGCAATGCTTCTTTGTAATGTGATCAGTACGGAAGTTCCAATTAAATGTACTTTTTTAAAAAAGGTATGTTATTAAAATATGAATATTAATAAAATAAGGTATGTTAATTTATAAAACTATGAGCTTAGGGTATATTATTTTGGGGTCTGTTAAATTGTAACAGAACCCATTTAAATTGCATATGAATATTATACTATTATGACCAAATTTCCTATTGCTATACATTGATCTTAAACTGTACTTTTCTAGAGTTGAAACTCAATTCTGTTATACATGAACCCTTTAATGTGAACATGTTGCTGGCTTCACATGATCCTACGATGGTATATTTAGATTAGGAAGGCAAACACGAGAGTACAGTGTCAGTGTCTTGAAAATCTATAATATCAACCTAGACAGCCATTGCTTCTAGAGCACTCTTCTACAAGCCTTGTGGATGGGGGGAGGGAAAGCGGCAGACGTGGTATATCTTAACTTTTAATGTTTTAAGTTGAATACTTCATTGACTACAGGCATATTTCTAGTCTTAGAAACAGAAAACTAAACTTTACCTTGGACCAAACTAAGAATAGAGTCCATGTAAGTTTCACAACCCAAGGTACAGGACCAAAAGAAACTGGTAAGTCAAGGAACCTATCATGGAGAATGTCCTTGCAGCAACTCCATATCTACTGATCTCAACAATAGCAGCATCACACAAAGGAAGAAAAATGGTCTTTCTGGTAGGATAGACCTAGACCATTTAGGGATTTATTTACAGGTCAATGTCAACATCTTAAACTCCACCTGAAATTCTCAGCTCATATTTATTTATTCAGTTTATAACTACACCTCTATCCCGATATAACGCGACTCGATATAACATGAATTCAGATAAAACGCGGTAAAGCAGTGCTCCGGGGGAGAGTGTGCGCACTCCGGCAGATCAAAGCAAGTTCGATATAACACAGTTTCACCTATAACACAGTAAGATTTTTTGGCTCCTGAGGACAATGTTATATCGGGGTAGAGGTGTACCACATGAAAGAGTGCCCATCCCAAGCTCTGGTCATTCTTTAAAATTCTTACATAATTAATTTTAAATTGACTCTGACAATTACCCACCCATAGCACTAGCTGAACCGAAGCAAGAGAGTAACAAAATTTGCATTGCTCACTAAATAAAAATGCACCTCCTCACTAACTTTGCTAACAGCTTTATCTACATATTGATTAGGAGGGATGACAGTGCAGAACCTGTTGGTACTCCACAAGAGAGAAACCTCCAAGCTGAAGAGCTATCACCCAACATTGTTCTCTGGGAGCTCTCTGAGAGAAAAGAACAAAAACATGCAAGAGCAGCCTTATTCACTCCAGTCAGAAACAAGACACTGAACACCTCTTGACCCACAGTGTCAAAAACATAATAATTCAACTTCCGATCTTTATCCATCACCAGAAGATGACCATCAATCAACATGACAAGTGTGGTCTATTTTGTACCCAGGTCAGAACCACAACTGATAAGAATCTAGGAAATCAGAGGTATCCAGGTACACAGAGTTCTCTTACCACAAACTTTTCCCTAAACTTAACCAAATATAGAAGATTAGATAGTGGTTAATACTAGCTATCCTGTCAGCATCAGGAGATACAGAGCTCAAGCACATGCTTTCTCTAGTGCAAATGGCACTCTGTCTTTACCTGAAGAAGAGTTCTGTTTAAGCTCAAAAACTTTTCTCTCTCACCAACAAAAGTCAGTGCAACATATTAGCTCACCCACCTTGTGTCTCTAATACCCTGGGACCAACGCTGCAAGGTGTCACTGACAGTTTCCACCACTAAAGATTCTATAATTCCCACCCACTTGCCTTTGCCAGTCAGGAAGGACAAAATATCCAAAGCAAAGATTATGGCATGAAGTTCTCCCAGAACATCCAGACACGGGGTTGAACTCAAACATGGAAGACTCGGCATTTGTCCCTTCCAAATACTGTTCTTCCTCTTCAGATTCAGTTAGCTGAGGTTTGAATCAGACTGATTTTATCCACAAAGCAACCTGAAATTTCATCACCACAAGAGGGTCTTCATAATTAAAAATTGTATCAATTTTCTGAATTAAAAATAAATAAATAAACATTAAACGATAAAAGGGAGAAATAGTAGCAATTGGTATTTGACGTAGCATCAATATCTGAACAACATACACTGTACTACAGAAATACTCTCAGGTGGAAGCATCAGATGCATTTGTAGCTATAGACCATAATAAGGAAGTAGAAGACTGACGTAGAAAGATTATTCATCCCAAACTCCCATGCCAAAAGACCACACAAGCATACTCTGGCAGGTAGTCAGGAATAAATCAGACATCAGCTAATCACAATATAATTTCCAAAAAGCATTTCCAGATTAAATAAGTGCCCAATTTGTTGTTGCGCACAAAGGGAATTCTCTCCTGTTTAACCATGTCCCAAAGGGCAGGAATCATAAGTTCTATGGTTGGTGTGGTTTTGCTTTTCTGCTTCACTAGAATTATTTTCTTTGCTGCTAATACAGTTCTCAGGACATCAGGACGATTGGCCTGAACAGGGCTTTCACTGGAGGACAAATATATAGCATAGATGTACATATACACTTATCTATTAAAATATATTACTGTGACGCTCACCAAGGATTCCCAGGGTTGAGAGACACAGCAGGTGGTGATGAGGTGCATCCACTCCCTGAAACAACCAGCCTCTGGCAACATAAGCACTATCTTCCATGCCTGTGCAGGCCCTGCTCTCTGTACCGGGAGTAGTAGGCACATACCAATCCCTGAGTCCTCAGATCATTCCCTGCAGTTCATAGGTGCTAGAACTAGGAGTGCTGGTGGTGCTACTGCACCCCCTAGCTTGGAATGGTTTCCATTATATACAGAGTTTACAGTTTGGTTCAATGGCTCTCAGCACCCCCACTATAAAAATTGTTCCAGCACCTCTGCTGCAGTATGCGGACCATTAGACAAAATTAGAAAGGCCAAGGCACAAACTAAACCAGCTAGAGATTGAACTAGCTAGAGATATAAAGCGTAACAGAAAAAATTCTATAAATATATTAGAAGCAAGAGGAAGACCAAGGGACAGGGTAGGCCCGTTACTCAGTGATGGAGGGAAAACAGTAACAAAAAACGTGGAAATGGCAGAAGTGCTAAATGACTGTTTTATTTTTCACCAAAAAGGTTAATAGTGATTGAACGTCTAACATAGCGAAAGTCAGTGAAAATGGGGGTAAGATCAGAGGCTAAAACAGGGAAAGAAGAAGTTCAAAATTACTTTGACAAGTTAGATGTCTTCCAGTTACCAGGGCCTGATTAAATAAATCTTCGAATACTCAAGGGAGCTGACTGGGGTGATATCCGAGCCATCAGCAATTATCTTTGAAAAGTTATGGAAGACAGGCAAGATTCCAGAGCACTGGAAAACAGCAAATATAGTGCCCATCTATTAAAAGGGGAATAAGGACAACCTGGGAATCACAGACCAGTCAGCTTAATTTCAGTTCCCAGAAAGATAATGGAGCAAATAATTAAACAATCAACCAACACCTAGATGATAATATGGTGATAAGTAACAGTCAGTGCAGATTTGTCAAGAACAAATCATGTTAAATCAATCTAATAGCTTTCTCTGACAGGGTAACAAGCCTTGTAGACAGGAGGGAAGCAGTAGATGGGGTATATCTTGACTTTAGTGAGGCTTTTGATGCCATCTTGCATGACTCAATAAATAAACTAGGGAAATATAACCTAAATGGAGCTATTTATATGGTGGGTGCACAACTGGTTGGAAAACCATTCAGAGAGAGTAATCATCAGTAATTCACAATCAAGCTGGATGGGCATATTGAGTGGGGTCCCACAGGGATCAGTTCTGGATCTGTTCTGTCCAATATCTTCATCAATGATTTAGATAATGACAGAGAGTACACACAAAGTTTGAGGATGATACCAAGCTGGGAGGAGTTGCAACTGCTTTGGAGGATAGCATTAAAATTCAAAACTATCTGGACAAACTGGAGATATCAATGAGGACAAATGCAATGTACTCCACTTAGGAAGGAACAATAAGTTGCACACATACAAAATGGGAAATGACTGCCTAAGAAGCAGTACTGCAGAAAGGGATCTGGGGGTCATAATGGAACACAAGCTAAAAAAACCACTGTTCCTCCCCCCGCAAAATCATTTTGTTTGTGGCTGCTGCAAAAAAAAAGAAAATGAAAAAGAAAAACATTTTGAGGTGTATTAGCAGGAGTGTGGTAAGCAAGACACAGGAAGTAATTCTTCCACTCTACTCCACTTTGCTTGCTTAGTTAAGTTTAGTCTCTAGAAAACATGTTATGATTTTGTTATATGTAACCATTTATTTCCATTATTCTTTCTCACTATCACTTACATTCTTTGATAATAAACTTACACTTGTTTTCACTATAAATATATGTGAGTGCTCTGGTGTTAAGCAAAATGATGATCCCGAGTTGACTCTTACAAGCTGGTGGGTACTGTTCCTTTGGGAACAGCAGGCCTGGTAATACTGGGAGTATTCTGTGGCTAAGCATTGAATTGTAAGACTGGAGGGGACCTTGAGAGGTCATCTAACTTAGTCCCCTACATTTATGGCAGGACTAAGTATTATCTAGACCATCCCTGACAAGTGTTTGTCTAACCTGCTCTTTAAAACATTCAACGATGCAGATTCCACAACTTCCCTAAGCAATTTATTCCAGTACATAACCACCCTGAGAGGAAGTTTTTTTCTGATGTACAACCTAAAGCTCTCTTGCTGCAATTTAAGCCCATTGCTTCATGTCCTATCTTCAGAGGTTAAGGAGAATAATTTTTCTTCCTCCTCCTTGTAACAGCCTTTTATGTACTTGAAAACTGTTATGTCCCCTCTCAGTTTTCTCTTCTCCAGACTAAACAAACCTAATTTTGTCAATCTTCCCTCGTAGGTACTTTTGCACTCTCAACAACCAACCAAAACAGAGACCATATTCTCCTGCTCACCAATGTGAGCTACTGCAAAACTATGGAACTATCCCATCACCACCTCCTTTCTTCTTGTATTTCTTCCCTGATTTCTTTCCCACACAGTATGCCCCTCTTCAGACTTTTGTAGAAGAGGGACCAGCAAAACAGCATGCTTCTCTGCACTCCACATCCATTCCACTATCAGAGTTAGAGTGATCCACCACCTTTTAAAATAATTTCCCTTTCTAACGTATCTGCATGCACCTTTGATGATTGTAGCTTTTCTCCTAGGCTGATGAGACACCCTCCCTTCCAGTCTTCACTTTGCAGAGCTTTGGCCTCATATGTGTTGCTTATGTGATGGCTCTTAATTCGAATAAAAGATGTTATGGATGTGCATAACCATCAGGATTAATTAGTCTAGTACTGAAACTATTTTTGTAACTGATATACTTTATTAGCAGCCCTTTTTATTCCAGTCTGTTTACTTAAGTAAAAGAATTGAATCTGATGATAGGAGAATAATATAAGGGACTTAGTGTAAAAGAGCTTGTTTTGAAATGCAAAACAGATGTATAACTGTGGTGTAAGATGCTTTTAACAGTCTGCTCCACAAAGAAGTCTGAACTCTTGGATAGAAAGAGCTTCAATAAGAGAATCTGTCTCTAGTACTACATCATATAATCATATTTACCATATGGTTAAGTAAAAATATGAAATACAAACTGCTGATTTTAATTGCCTGCCACTGATGCACAAACTGGCTCAAGTTCAGATGTTCATTTTTATCACATCATTTTTTAATCTTTAGTGATGTTTAAGCTTTTTTAAAAATTAATAATACAGCTGCAAAGCCTGAAACAATGGTAAAGCTTCAGGGAAAATAAAATGTGAGATTACTTCTACTGATAATGGATTTACTAGTTGTATTTTTAAAAGTCATTATTAAATCATAAATATGGGTTTGTAAGTCACCTTCTAAGGCTGTGCTCGAAATAACAGATACTGGTTTTGAGTAAAGAACTTGTATTGGTCCTTTGTTGTCCCTCCCCTTTGTCTGTTTCCCACCCCTCCTAAAAAAAAAAAAAAAAAAAAAAAAAAAAAAAAAAAAAAAAAAAAAGAAGTTTAACCATTTCAAGAAAAGAAGCTCACAGAAAGTTATGTTTTGTCAGACAAACTTATACAAACTCGCAAGTTTTGCAGGCACCTGGAAGTCAGCCAGCCAGAATAGGTACCATGATGCCCTGTCTTCAGATATAGAATTATGTTTACAATTACGATAAATGTTAAATTACTGAGAAGTGACATGTCAATTTCAGTGACTGCATGTAAAACAAGAGTTATTTAGGAGCCCTGCCAGTTAAACTCTCCAGAGTCCTAATTACAGTTGCAACAGGAAGTACAATGGAGAACTAGAATGGCCATGAAGTGTGCTATTGCCTGAACGTATGAAAGTGGGAGATGAACTGAAGACAAGGGTCCCAACTCCCTGTGGCACAGGTCCCAGGGAACAGAAATCTAAGTTTGCAGAAGCAGTGTTGTGAACACTCAATTTTATTGCAAGTCTTCTGATATTTGAATTTTTTCTTAAAGGCTCAGCTTCTAGAATCACATGATTTTGTGAGGATCTCAGTTTTCATTAGTGTCCTGCCCTCATAGTTGTGGAGAAAAGCTTGAAAAATTGACCCCTAAGGGCTCAAAATCCATAAGGCAAGAACACAACTTTGATTACTTTTTCAAAATCTCTTTATTTTTAAGCCAATCTCACTATTTCGGGGAACCTGACTCATGATTTTTGAACACCTACTGTTGGCAATATTGCAGGAGTGCACAGTGATTATAATCTAAAATCCCTGATCCACCTAAGGGGCAGCAGCTGGCTGTCACTATATCAAAAATAATGTATCATCCTTTTTATGACACTGCACCCACTAATCTGTCATCCCCCAAATCTATTCTCCCATCCAAAGCCACAATCAGCCTAAAAAGGCTCTTTTACAAGAATAAACAAACTCCACCGAAGTGTTTCCTCTTTCCCCACCAATATTGCACTTGCCTGAGGCCCAGGAAATGTTCAGTCTTGGACAAATAACAGATTTTTCTAGACATGAAAAATCACAGCTTCAAGGTTTGATATTTCCTGTTACTGCAGGGCTAGAACGAAAAGTGTCATACTACTAGAAAAAGAGGATTTCGACCTTCCCAGTGGGACCCAGAACTTACATCTACAAAAGCTATCCTATGTCATTTTACAGCTTTTCATGGCTTCCTCTGAGACTTGTGTAGTTAGTCTCTTGGTAACTAAGGTATTTGGATTTACAGGCAGAAGGATATGAAACATAAATCCAAGAAGATTTTTAAAAAAACAAAAACAAAAAAAATGGATACAAACCTTTCCATAATTATTGTTCTTTGAGAAGTGTTGCTCATGTCCATTCCACGTTAGGTGTGTCGCGCTACGTGCACCGTCACTGGAAATTTTCCCCTCACCGGTATCTTTTGGACCATCCCCAGCACCCTCTGATGCTGCATGCTTATGTGCTAGAATAAAGGGCACTGGCTGGCCCCACACCCTCTCAATCCCTTCTTGATGGCTAACTCCGACCAAGGGGCAGGAGGGAGGGTCGTGGAATGGACATGAGCAGCACATCTCAAAGAACAGTTATGGAAAGTTAATAACCGTTTTTTCTTCTTTGAGTGCTAGCTTATGGTCCATTTCACATCAGGTGACTCACAAGTGGTACCGAAGAAGGTGGGCTCAGAATTCATGAACATGCAGATTGCAACACTGCTCTCCTGAACCTGGCATCATCTCAAGCTGCTAGGTGATGGCGTAATGGGAGGCAAAGGTATGCACTGAGAACCAGGTTGCAGCCCTGCAGATGTCTTGGATTGGGATCTGCACCAGAAAAGCCACTGAAGAAGCCTGAGCTCTCATCAAATGAGTGATCAAGACGGTAGAAGGAGGGATGCCCACCTTCTTGTAACATGCATGAAACAGGAGATTATCCAGGATGACATTCTCTGGGCTGAAACCGGTAGGCCTTTCGTGCTATCTGATATTGCCACAAAAAGTTGCATGTATTTATGGAACAGCTTGATCCTCTCAATATAGAAAGCTAGGGCATGCCTAACGTCCAACGGATTCCTCTGAATTCCTGTGTGGTTTCAGGAAGGAAACAAGCAGGAAAATAGCCGGGTTACTACGGAACTGCTAGACCACCTTTGGAAAGAACGCCAGGTGGGGCATTTGTCCTTAAAGAACACCACGTATGGTGGTTCTGATATAAGGGCCCTGATTTCCGAGACCTGAGCCCTCTGACATTTATGTGTAGGGAAAGCTCTTCCTGGGACCACAGGCTCTATGTCCCAAGGTGTTTGAGGTGTGCTCCCCACGCTAGAGCTGATGTGTCTGAAGTTAAAGATACTGAAGGCCTGGGGGGGGGGTTACAAAGGGAAAACCCACAGTTACTAACAGGGGTCCTTCCACAAGTTGAGGGAAGTGAAAACCAAGGTGGGAATCCTAAGCACCAAGGCCAACCAAGTCTGCAAGGGTCTGAGGTGCAGTCTTGCATGCCGTACCACATAAGTGCACACGGCCACATGACCCAAAAGTTTGAGGCAAATACAGGCTGTCACGAAGGGGTGGACCTTGATCCTGGATATCAGATCCGCCATTGAGCCTCTGAAAGGAAGGCTCTGGCCTGGTTTGAGTCTAGCAACTTGATAAACTCTTTTCTCTGGACTGGAACAAAAGTTGATTCTGCTCATTTAATTCAATAGACCCAGTGCTTGAAAGGTGGTTTGGACTAGGCTCATGCTGTTCTTCACATGAGCATCTGAGCGGAACCTTGATCAGTCAGTCATCGAGATATGGACAGACCTGAATGTCTCGCCTCCTATCACCGCCATGCATATCATAAAAACCTGAGAGGCTGCAGACAGACCAAAGGGAAGGATGGTGAATTGATAATGGGTCTGGTTGATGATAAACCTGAAGAACCTTCTGTGGCCTTGGAACTGGAAACGTGGAAACAGGTGTCTTTGAAGTCAAGGTTGGCGTACCAGTGCCCTGGACCCAGGAAGGAAATGAGGAAGGCCAGAGAGTCCATGTGAAACCTCAGTTTCTTGTGATAACCATTGAGACGACACAAGTCTAGAATGGGTCAAAGACCCCCTCTGGCCTTCAGGATTAGGAAATACTGGAAGTAAAACCCCTTCCCTCTCAAGTTCTGAGGCACCTTTTCCAATGCCCCTATCCACAAAAGGGCAAAAGTTGCTTGTAAGAAGGATGCCTGAAGAGGCATGGGTATAGAGAGAGTGGGGGGGGGGGTGGAAGAAAACTGAAGAGTGTAATCATCCACCAATGCACGCAGCACCCAGGAGTCTGAGGTGATGAGATATCCTGCCGGCTGAAGTAGGAGAGTCTGTCAGAAAACAAAAGGGGGGCAGGATCTGATATAGTACCTTCTGGCACACCTTCAAAGGTTTCATGGGAGGGAGAGAAGATGGAGTCTGCCACAGGGACCTGACTGGACCTAAAACAGCCTTGTTGATGGGTAGGGAAACCCTTGATAGGGCTGCTGCAACCAAAATGTCAATGAGGCTATGTGATGACTCCTTTAGTACCTCCACCTCCAGCCCCAGGTTAGCAGCCACCCTTTTTAGAAGCTTCTGATGGACTCTAAAGTCATCTTGGGGCATCAAGCTGCTCGGTCCCAAGGCAGTTTCATCTGGGAAGGAGGAGGAAGAGCCCTGAACTGGTGGGGGGGCTTCTTCCTCTTTGGCCTGGATAACGTCCCCCAGGCCCACATCTTGTGTGTCAGTACCGAGCTCATTACGAGAGTATGGGTTGGATACCAAAGTCAGACACAATTGAATAGGAGTGGCTGGACAGCAGTCCTGGACCGGGGGGAAAACCCCACAGGTTCCAGAACAGCCACTGGACCTGCATCGGCCACTGTCTTCTGGGCCAGATGCCAGTAGCAGGACCCACACCAGGATCTGGCAGGATGTAAGATGGGTAGTGGCAGTGGCTTTTAGACTGGGTGCAGGGCTCCACCTCTGACTCCGAAGACGAGTCCCTCTAAAGTGACCGGGGCGGGGGGAGCAATACTCCTTGTTTCTGCCAGTCAGTGCCAAGGGCCAGTGGATCAGTGCTGGATTGAGGAAGACCTAGTCAATGATAGGAGGGCTGGTTTGCCCTGAGTCAGTACAAAGGGCCAGGTGCCAGGTAACAGCTTGGAGCTGCATGCTCCCTTCTGCTTGTTATTCTCATTGGAGCTGGTGGTTGTTCCATTGGGGTCAGTGAAACCAGGAATGACAGTAGGTCCCTGGTCACTGCAAAGGCCTCCAGCATGGAACGCACCACAGTCCTACTGGCACTGTGATGACTCCTGGCATCAGAAGTGGTTCCACACCAGATTCAACAGCACCTGTCAGCAGGGCAGAGTCAACAGTGCCACTAGAGAGAGGGGGTGGAAGAGTGGCCCGACATAGGTTGCACTACACTGCACCCCTTGTTTGTCCTTTCTTGGTATCGGGGAGCGTCCCTCTTGAACTGTTGCTTCTTATCTTTTTTTCTCGGGACCAGAGATGGAGAATAGTGCTGAGAAACAAATAGTGCTGGAGGAGCACTTCAAACCGAAGCTGAAGTGCTCAGTGCCAGATTCGACCAGTTTGGCTCTGACACCAGGCTAAGTGCGGTTTACATAAGGATAGCCCTTTGTCTAACCTCCCTGTCTTTCTTTGTATAAGGCTTGAAGTCCCAACAGATATCACAACACTCTTCTACATGAGCCTCTCCCAGACACTTCAGACAACTAGAGTATGGATCACTGACCAGCACAGGCTTCCCATAAGAGGCACAGGATTTGAAGCCCAGGGACCAGGGAGTGTATAGCCTCAGGGGTGAAGGGAGCCCCTCTATGTTAAAGGGTTTAACTATCTACTTAGAGGTTTTTAAGGTCAGGCTTGACAAAGCCCTCGGTGGGATGATTTAGTTCGGGATTGGTCCTGCTTTGAGCAGGGGGTTGGACTAGATGACCTCCTGAGGTCCCTTCCAACTCTGATATTCTATGATTGATCTACACTAATACTATTTACAATATTTATACTACTTCTAAAACTAAGACTAACAAACTAAGCTGAAGAGAAACCACTGAATAACACTTTGCCAAAGCAAGATGAGTTGTTCCAGTGACCATCACGGGCAATAAGAAGTAATTCAGAGGGTGTGGGACTGGTAGTGCCCCTTATACTGGCACATAAGCGCTTGACATCAGAGGGTGCTTGAGCCAGCCAACGAATATCGCTGAGGGAAAAATTTCCAGCAACAGTGCATGCAGCAGCATGCACACACCTAACGTAGAATAGACATGAGCAAGTACTTGAAGAAGAACTGAAACATTTGTAAAATTGTAACATGTGGGGGGGCATATAAAAATGCATGATGTGATATAAAGGTTTATCAGAAATCACTAGTGATGACTTGCATAAATAACTTATGACGCATCACTCATTGCAATGTGGTCATCCTAAATTCATGCCAATAAAACCATCATACCACATCACTATGTTCTGTGCACATGGATGAGAGTGAGTTTGAGTACACACACAAACACACATATATCCCTGTACACATACATTATATTATTTTTATGATCTCATTCATAAAATTAAGTTTCTGAAAAGGACTGCAGTCCAGGTGCAAGCCTGAGGGGGTTATGTTGAAATAGTTGGATGGTTATAGACCAAGAACCAGCTATGGCATCATTTTTGGCTGGTGCCCAAGTAATGAAAATACCCTATGTATAAATAACTGTCTCCCCATTTTTCTGTAATTAATATTTAAAAGGAAAGCAATCAGAGTGGAAGAAAATATTCTCAGCTCATGTAATTATAAATGTTTTATGTTAAAAATTCATCTAAATGAGAAATTGCTATTTTGATTGGGGTGGGATCTGTAGCAATTACAAAATGTTTTGTCTGTTCTTTATAGGTTTTAAGACTGTTCATAAATGTCAATATTTCAATGTAATGTACATTAATTTGGGGGTGTGATTGACAGCAAACAGAAAACATTACCCTCTTGTACAGCATGTCCTCAAAGGTGTCTTGCCAAGTTTGGCTGTTTTTATCCTACTATGAGATTGCTTCAGATTCCAACCCTTACTTTAGGGGACTGGGAGAAGAGAAGGAAAACATTTTTTAAAGTTACTAATGTATCACGTTTGTGTAACCCTGCCCTGTGTGTATAGGTGGCATGGACTAGAGGGGACTGAGCCCCTCCAAATCAAACTGCCTATCAACTCCCCAACTGCCTGGCTCTCTCCCTCCCCAGCCCATGCATGTCCAGGTCTGCATGCCCTGATATGTGCAACATGACACTATGGTGGTCTCCTCCAGCTTCTTCCTAGTGGCAAGAGGGTGTGTTTCAGAATGGGGAGCAAGGGCCACACCAGCACTGGGGGACAGGTGGAATTTCTGCAGCCCAAGCTAGCTCTCCAATGCACCAGGTCCAGGAGCTGGGATGAGTGTGGGGTTGGGCAGGTTCACTCTGTAATCCCCAGGTCCAACCCCCCCGCAGGACAGGAGACGAGCTGCTGCTGCCTGGGATGAGTGCTGGGCAAGCTCGCTCTGCAACCTCCATGGGACAGGAGCTGCCACTGCCCCAGGGTAAGTATGGGACTGGTTCAGTTTCCAACCCTCCCCCTGCCCTGGGCTCAGATACAGCTCGACCCAGCCCCTGAGACAGGAGTCAGTGCTGCCTGGGGTGAGTGTGGAGCAGGCGTGCCCTCGAAACCCGCTCTCTAGGTCTCTTCCAGCCTGGCCCAGCCTCCCCGCAACAATATTTTCCCCCTTCATCTATGCCTGTGTGTGTAAAGTTCTCAGGAAGCTAGTGTGCTTGTCCCATCTCCTGAAACAGATTCCTTATATATTTCACCTACAGGAAACTCTTTCATGACGTCTAAAATAGATGGTGTAAGAATTTAACTAGACAGTGCTACTAGTACTTTTAACTCTTCTTCCCCTTCCCAACTGGGATGGAATCTCTCCGTGCATGGCACTGTACATACAGTAAGAGAGAATCCTTGTCTGGAAGCATTTACAATCCAAACAGAAAAAACAGAGATTTCAATGGAAGTTAGCATCTAAATACCACTAAATCTGGCCCTAAAAATCACATAGGAATCTGTGGCAGAGTCAGGAACTGAATCCCATTCAGAGTCCCAGTGTCCACCACTAATGTGCAAACCGGCTCAAGTTTAGACGTTCATTTTTATTACATCACTTTTTAATCTTTTGTCATGGTTAACCTTTTTTTTTACATTAATAATACAGCTGCAAAGCCTGAAACAGTAGTATATTAAAAGATTTGGGGAAAATAAAATGTGAGATTACTTATAACTTATAAATACATTATCAGATTTTTTTAAAAAAGTCATTATTAAATAGTAAATATGCATTTATAAGTCAGCTTCTAAGGACACAAGACCATCTTGCAGAAGGATAATTTCTTTACAATGTCCCATATTTTTTGAGTAACCCATACCACTGAAAGGGCACACACTATAAAGCCTCTTAATTGAGGCCCCATCATACTTCAAATTAAATTTAATATTAAATTATATATGCTGTATTTTTATTATATAAAATTAATTGCATTATTCTATTATATTTTGATTTTTTCTTTATATAAAATAATTGGAAGTTTTATCTTACTAAATTTTCCTTTCTTCTCTTTTAATCTGGGCATCATTAACTCTGCCCTCCCTCACAATAGGATTTTAGTCAAATCATGATGCGTTTCTCTTAACACTTCCATGACCTGCCCTTTCGTCTGTGTCCAGACTGCCAAAACTTCTATCCAGGCCCTCATCTCATCTTTTTACTCCTACAATCCTGACCCTTTCAGGTCCATTCAAAATGCTGCTAATATAATCATCTTTCTAGATCATCAATCTGATCATGTCACTGACTTCTTCAAGACTCTCCACTTCCTCTCTTTACTCTAGAAACTTCTGGTCCTTACCTCCAAGGTGCTTCTCTTATCTTACCATGTCACCACCCATTCTGTTTGCTCTGTCAACAATGGTGGTCTCCCATCAATCACCCGTCTGCTTCTCCCACAGGTGCCCTTGCACCTTTTTATATACTGTATCTTATGCATGGAATGCCTTTCCCAAAATAATATGATTACAGGCGAGTCATCTTACGCTGGGGTTATGTTCCGCTGTCAGCACGTAAAGCAAAAATCGCGTATAGTCAACATTACATTGAGTGTAATGGCAGGCAGAATTGCCCGAACTACAAGTACAGTATTTAAATTGTTATTTTTCTCTTTTTAAAAGTTTTTGCTGAGCCCGCAAAGCTGAATTTGCGCAGGTTAAATGTGCGTAAGATGAGACTCACCTGTACCTGGTGTTCTTTCAGATCCCTTCTTAAGATCCACACTCATGGTGAATTGCCTAATGATAATGGTTAAACATGCATGCTCACACAGGCTCCACATTTGACTCTTGGCTGATATCTTATAACCTTATGGTATTCTAATTGTCACTTTTGTCCATCCCTTTATTCCTTTCCACCATGTCATGCCCAAGTCATATGCTAATCTGATTATCTCATTATAAGAGTTATGCAATTTTGGCTTCAGTTCCCACTGGTATTAACTACTAATTAGCATACACTATTAAAATATTGGTATTTTCTTTCCTCCAATCACATTTAGACCATTAATCAAAGCTGGGACCACTCTCTCCTTCAACGATCAATCAACAGCATGAAACTTTAACATCATGCTTATTCTTACATATGGAAAATAGGCTAAAACCAACACTCATGGCACCCATGGGAGGACAGGGCAGGGAAGGAAAATGCCCCTCCAACAGAACATTCACCCAACAGAAGAGCTCCTACCACTCAGAGAACCATCAGAAGGAAATCAAATTTTATCTGGCACAGAACCTGTTCCCTAAGAAAAGGGAAGTGAAATGTCAGTCTTTGATCTCCATGTGCTGAGTCAACCCAATAGGAAAATCCCTGCCTATGTGAGGCGATTATTTACTCTAAAAAAAACAAGGTTTAATGGCCTGATTTTTCAAAGATTCTAAGGCCCCCAGGCTCCCTTTGACTTCAATTAAAGTTGAGGCACTCATTACAGCTGAAAAATCAGGCCACTAATTTAAAATCTGTATTGCAAAGGGTACCAAAGAACAGAACATTTTATAATCTGGATGAGCTGCAATGCCTAGGCCAAATAGGGTTGAGGAACAACAGAGTTTGACCCTAGCCATACCGATTTACTGAGTTTCATCAGTTGCAGCCAGATCCTTAATGACATTTTATCTTAGTTTTTAATTCAATTTCCTTCACTCTTTATTTAAAAAGAAAATAGAAAAATGTGTCCTGAAAACTTAGACTCTAACAGTCAAAACAGATGTAGACAATTCCCCAAAACACCTTATTACTCTAATATATGGCTTGAATTGTGCAAATACATATTTATGCATTTTTAAAAAAATGGTATTTGCCCAACAGACAATGGCTTTCAATTTTCAAAGTTTAAATGGGAAAAATAGGTACAGACATCTACAGATTCCAAATAAGGGACACAATAAGAAACGCAGAAGGATGTATGAACTGATATGAGGTTTATGCTGCAAATTCATGTTTAGACAAAAAGACATAGCAAAAGGGTATCTGAGAAAGTGATACAGTTTTACCAACCCCAAGAGTTCAAAAATCAGGCCACAAAATATCATGTAATTGCAAAAAAATTTTTTTGGTTCTTCTTAATTTTCTTCTGGTTTCTGAGTCTTTATGGAGCATCTGATGCTTTCATCTACCACCAGGAGAGCTAGAAACTTATGTATATCTATTTTGCTATAATAGTGAAGATTCTCATGTAACCAAATCTCCTGGAACAAAGGTCTGAAGAAACCTTAGACGTATTTGGAGATGTCTAATACTGGACAAGTAGTGCCTCGCTGAATGAAAAATAATGATACTGTGACATTACACCCCATATTCTTCATAGAAATATTGTTATGATACAAGTATGGCGTAAGAAAGATATGTTTTATGCAAGATGGGTTGTGTGACATATAATTGGAAAGGTTATGATTTACTGCATGTGATTATCCTATTTGTATGTGTAACCCACATACCTTCTGGGTGTAGTGTTCTGTCCCATCGACACCACTTAAAGAGAGAGAAATAAAACGAGTCTGCTCTACAGCCTAAGCTAACGGCCAGTTGGCTTTTAGCTCACACGATAGAGGCTCATGCACTAAGCTCCAGAGGTCCCCAGTTCAATCCCGCCCACCAATGACCAGGATCTGTCAGTGTTACATATGCATGTATCATTTCTGTAGTATCTGAAATTAGGAATATGGACTATTACAAAAGTGCTTGCACCTGGGGAAAGCCCACCACGCAGTAGGTAATCAACCTGGATGGGCCATTAGGAAGGACAACTGGTCTTTGATGATACTAATCTCTCTCCTTTCTGAGAAGTTTCCTGGGATGCTGCTTTGACATTACAGGTTTATGTGATCATGTTACCTGGTACTGGACACCATCTTGAACTGGGAAACAAAGGATTCCCACCATATGGGAGATTGGTGAGGTGAAACTGCCAATACACAAGAGTGCCTCTTGGACTAGTCCCTGCATGTTTGAAAATTTAGTCTCTATAACTAAGATCAACAACTACATGTAAATTTGCCAAACTATGGAGTTTAAATTAAAAAAAAATTCAAAAGCACAAGCATCATACACCAAGATATACGATTACAGCTACGTTTTAGTCACAGGTATTTTTAGTAAAAGTCATGGAGAGGTCATGAGCAGCAAACAAAAATTCATAGCCAGTGACCTGGTCCATGACTTTTACTATATGCCCCTGACTAAATCTTGGGGGTGGGGCACGACTCTGGGGGGAAGCCCTAGGGGCACTGCGGGTGTTGGGGAACGTGGCCCGGGTACTCAGGGAGGCACGGCCCGGAGGGCACCCTGAGTACTTGAGGGGGCGCAGCCTGGAGGGCACCATGAGTGCTCAAGAGCAGGGGGATGGCAGTCCAGAGAGTGCTGCTGATGCTCAAAGAGGGGGTTGGTGGGGCTGGGGCAGGTTCCCTATCTGGCTCCTGTGAAACTGCGACCTCCAGCTCCTAGCTCCATGTGCTGCCTCTGCTCTGCCCCAAGTCCCGATTCTGCAGCTCCCGTTGGCTGGAATCACGGCTAATGGGAACTGTGGGGGCAGTGTCTGTGGGCAGAGGCAGCACATGGAGCTAGAAGCTGAGAGAGGGGAGTTGTTGCCCTTCTGGGGAACCCCCCCCTCCCCGAGATAAGCACCACCCCGCATCCCAATCCCCAGCCCTGAGCACCCCCCCACCACCAAAACGCCTGCTGCTGAATGCTGGGGGGCCCAAAGACTGACCCAGCAGCAGCCAGTGTGCCTGACCCAGGGGCTGCCCAAGCAGCTCCTGGGCCAGCTGCATGGCTGCTGCACTAGTCACAGAGATCATTGTGACAAACACAGAGCCTTATCTGTGAGCAAATAACCTATTGCTTATCACCTCCATGGAAAACACTGTCATAATCCTGAAAAATCTTCACGACAGGATTTTCTGCTCCCAGAGAAGCTGGTTTCCTGCTCACGTGAATGCCTTGATGCAGGGTGGATACAAATCAATGTTATTTTAAAAAAATAAAATAAAATAAAATAATGGATTTTTGTGATTTTAATCAGAATTTTTTGATAAAATGCTTTTTGGGGAAAAAACTACCAAAAGATAGTTTTAATTAAGATACATTATAGCTCAAAGATATCTCTTGGTGGAATAGAGATTATAGCTCAAAGATATCTCTTGGTGGAATAGAGATTATAGCTCAAAGATATCTCTTGGTGGAATAGAGATTATAAGTCCTAATTCTATAGTATAAGACAATATATCAATGTAATGTTTAAGAAAAGTTTTTGTAAATGAGTTCCAATAGTTCATGGATTAGGGACTCAGTCTTATGGGGTTCCAGAGGTTTCTGTATAGATAATTTAGGATAATCTTTCTATCTAACCAATGGGACTCAGTCTAGAAGAAACCATCAGAGATGCTTAGTTTTGCAGTTCTCAAACTGTGGATTTGTGTCTCCAGAGAGAACATGCTTGTTAACAGCAAAAATGTTTTTAAGTAAATAAATAATAGAGAGGTGAGAAATAACAGACCTCAACCCTACTGTCCCTCTGCAAATTTGTGTACACAGAGTCAATCCTTTACCTCTCTCTAAGAGTGAAAAGTTTCAGAAAGTTGAATGAATAGAAGATTGTTGGGGGCGGAATAGATCTGGACAGGGAGAAGTACTCTGGATATAAATATGAGAAGGGAGGGACAGGCAGTAGAAACAAAAGTGAAATTGTTTGAGCAGCATATTCCAGAAGTTTCATTGATTTGAGATCTACCATACCATTCCCTCACTAGTAAGGAAAACCTATAATGGCAGCAGACCGTAAAAGAGACCCAGTTTTGGAATATTTTAATGAAGTTCCTCTACCTGTGGGTAAGACAGGCATGAATGCAAAATGCAAACAGTGCAACAAAGAAATGCAAAGAAATGCAAGGCCTGGTTGCCCGAATGAAACATCATCATGAGAAGTGTTCCTTCTCAGGAGGAAGCTGCATTGAAGATGAAAGGAACCTGTCTGAACATGCAGGATCTTCAGGTTGGTAAACTTTTTTATTTCATACTTTCTTAAGGACTGCCTTCCTTCCTTCCGGACTATTCTTGAATTCTCATGTTTGACCAAAAAATATAGTTGTTACTCTATGGTGCTATCATTTTAGATACAGTTGTGATAAAAAATAAATAGCTGAGATAGGCAGATCTCCTGTTACAATTTCACCTTTAAAGTAGTACTGAGTGTCAGTGAATGCAATGACATACTAAATGAGCAGTAACGTTATAATAATTAAATAACTGCATTGACTTATTTTGTTTAGGATAATCCATCCTCAACATATAGGATTCTGAGGACTATCCACCTTCAAGATCACCATCATTTTCTATCGTTTCAGAGTTATCTGCCAATGATAGTATTCCAGTCACATCATGTATGTTACATAACCACAGTATATCACCTGTGTCAAAAAGAAAAAAAAATCTCCATCATCCAGAAACAACCATAGATAAGATTGTAATAAGAACCAGCAGACTACAAAAAAGAAGTAATTAATGAAAAAAATGCCCCATTTGTTTATGCAACAAACTGTCCTGTCCATATGATTGGGAACCCACACTTCATTAAAATGGTTCAGTCATTATGACCAGGATACAGTCCACCAAACAGAGCAGATGTCGCAGGCAAGTTGCTGGATAAAGTGTATGAAAGAGAAATTGAGCAGTATGTCTAGAGGGTGAAATTGTTAACCTGAATCTTGATGGGTGGAGCAATGTCCCACAATGCTCCCGTTGTATGTGCTTGTGTGACAACAGAAGAAGGGAATGTCTTCCTTACAGAAACAATTGATATATAAGGAAATGCACACACAGCAGAATACTTACAAGAAGTAGCATTAAAAGCTATGATAAACTGCGAAAAAAATTCAAATGTCTAGTACACAGCTTGGTCTCAGACAATGCTGCAAATGGATCCAAGATGAGAAGAAATTTAGAAGAGAGTCCCAAGTTAATAACATACAGTTGCGGTGCTCATTTGATGCACCTCCTAGCCAAAGACTTCAGTGTTCCAGAAATAAAGGCTAATGTTGTTCAAATTGCAAAATACTTCTGCAACAACCACTTTGCAGCAGCTGCTCTGAAAAAAGTGGGAGGAACCAAGCTAACTCTCCCACAAGACGTATGATGGAACTCAGTAGTGTTTTGAGCAGTATATAAAGAACTGGCCTAATCTAATGACACTTGTGAACAAAATCGTGAACAAATAGATGACACTATCACAGCCAAAGTTCTCAACATTGGGCTTACGAGAAATATTGAACATTTGCTGAGTACCCTGAAGCCTCTTTCTGTAGTCTTGAACAAAATGTAGGGAAATAGCTGTTTTACTGCTGATGCTGTTGACATTTGGAAGGAATGGAGATAGATCTTAAAACGAGAAATATGCAACGACAGAGTTAAATTACAAGCATTAAAAAAAGCGAATGAGACAAGCACTTTTATCTTCAGTTTATTTTCTTGCAAATATTCTCAATACTCGGTACCAGGGTCAAACCTTACCTGCTGAAGAAGAGGAGTTGGCTATGACATGGACATCCAGCAATCATCTCTCCACAATGCCAACTATAATAAACTTCGGAGCTAAGGATGAACCATCCAAGAAATATATGTTTGCTGATGATGTTTTAATGAAAGTCACATCACTGAACTGGTGGAAGTCACTTAAGCACTAGGATTCAGAGACTGTTGAAGTGATAATCTCACTTTTAACAGCAGTAGCTTCATCTGCCAGTGTAGAAAGAATATTTTCTTTCTTTGGACTAATTCATTCCAAACTGAGAGATCGTTTGGGACCTGAAAAAGCAGGAAGGCTTGTTTTTCTTTTCCAGATTATGAACAAACAGGAAAATCAAGGCAAAGACTGAGTTGGCTGCAGAAGCCAATATTTTAAGTTCCTCATGCTGACCCGGCTGACATAGCCAATTTAATTTTTGTGGTATTTTTTTTTAAATATTTCATTTAACTATTTTAGTTAAAAACAACTTTAACAAAAACAAACCTGATTTAAAAAAATTTAATGTTTAAATTCAAATCTGCATATGCTTGTTTTGTTAAAATATTATGTTTGCTGTTGAAGAAAAAATCCAGAATACATAATATTTAAATTGTTTTATTTAATTAAAACAACATCTGTCTGGTGATGCTCTCCTCCTAATACAGCATAGCAAGAAAATCCTCCAAATATTAATGATTAACCTGTTGAATTGGAGACAGTTCACTTCCCAATAACTTCATAAATATCTGCTTCAATTACCTTTAGTAAATGAAATAACCAAACAATCATTCATTTTCTGAAATAGCTGTAAAACTAATCTGAAAATTTTTCAAAATAAATCACTTTAAAAATGCTAAGTGTGTATCTTCTAAAAATGAAACCTACATCTATCTGAATTTTGAAGAATATGTATTAAGGTCATAACAACGAACAAGAATGCACTTTTATGAGGAAATCCATGATTAAATCAAGTCTTTCTGACTAGTGATTTAAATCAATTTGAGTTAAATCAAATCCACCCTGCCTTGATGTTAAAGGGATGGCACTCTGTGCAGTTAGGAAAGACAGCTTGTGTTTGATATAAGCAGTTATTTTGTGCCACTATTTTCTTGCTATATTAGAGGAATCAATACAATGGGGGCTATTAGTAACTACTTGAATTAGGGAATCATATAAATTCCAGCTGGTGAACATGTGGCCAGTGTTATTTCTTTTATACAAAATTATTTGTTAGGCCAAAAAATAAAAAAACCCAAGAAAAAAAAACCAACCCTGCACCAAAGTGTTGCTTCCACGTTGATGCACACCCATGTCCATATTTTCTTCATTAATCACACAAAGAATCCTGGGTCCAACTCACAAATAAAACTAATAATAAAAACATATAGAATGCATCAGGCCCTGAGTAGGCAAAAATCTTGAGGAAATGAGAGGAACAGTTATAAATGACTTGTATCCAGTGAGATGAAATCTGACTTTATGAGTTCTGGAAAGGAAATCTACAGAAATGCAGAAATGCTGCTCAAACAATTTCACTTTTGTTTCTACTGCCTGTCCCTCCCTTCTCATATTTATATCCAGAGTACTTCTGTGTCCAGATCTATTTCGCCCCCAACAATCTTCTCTTGTGTTTGGCACTGGTTTGGGTGGATGGTTAGGGGAGGGCAGAGATCAACCCTGTCACAACACAAGCTATTGGTTTTATAGACAATTATTCACTACTCTCTGATTTTATTATTTCATGTCTGCTTCAAAGACCTTTGACAGTAAGAATGTACTTTAACTCAAAGTGAGTTAAGATATTTTTGAATACCCAAAAAGAAACACAATAGCTTCATGAAGAGAAGACAAGACAGAGGTAGGAAATCATGAGTCAAAAGAATTCATACAAACACACTGTCATACATTGCACAAGACAGCATTGGGTTTGAGAGACTCTGAGTTGATGAATAAATGCTGTATGAAGATATTGTATCAAGGACATTTGCACTACTCTAGTTAAGCTTGCATGCTTGTTGCCTTTTACAATATTAGTTTTTCAATGTTCTATAACTTGACTGTGAAAATTTCCTTCCTTGTGGAGCTTATAAAACCACACAAATCCTTACATTAGCATTTTTTTTGCAGGACAGAACTTAAAAACCAAGCTTAGTTTAAACAACATTTGTAAAGCAATTACTCCATAATATGGATTAATTATTTTTGGCAGGAGTAATTTTGTTATTTTTTAATAAGCTATTTAACTTTGAAAATGGAGAACTCCCAAAGTTTTATATAAGGGTTTCCTATGCATGTATGGACTACTGCTTAATAGGAAGGTTGCCTCATGTATTATCCCCTTCTCACTCACAATTGCACGGGGTGATCTCCTCCCCTCATTTGTGATCAGGCCAATTACAGTAACATTTTAAATATATTTAGTTTTTCTTAATACAAAGTTAGCAGCTGAAAACAAGGAAACCAGTTAGCACCAAGTGACCAGTCAGCTCCAACAGCTGCTCTGTTAACAGCAATCTGAAATTCTCTGCAATAAGCCACTGATTGTCCCTTATCACTATATCAGTACAACTGACACTCCATTTCATTCATATATCAGGGAGCTTTTAAAAACTTCACCAGATTAAAAAAATACTACGAACAACAAATAATGAGAGTCATTTCCTCAGATCTCTCTAGGGCAAAAATATGTTACTCATCTGCAAAAGATGGATTCTCAGTCTAGTAGCTTTGCTAATCACAGCCTGCCCCAAGCAATAAAGATAACAACATTACTATAGATTTTCCTGTGGTGAGGTAAAGTGAAGTGAGAGCTAGAAGAGGAAAAAAAGGAGACCTTGTTACTGGGCGTGACCCATAGTCTCTTCTCTCATTCAGTTTTCTCCATCATTGAAGCCTTCTAAAGAGCCTGAGCCTGTGAAGTGTTGAACTCCCATTCCCACAAAAGAAGGGTTTTACATGGGGGAGCACTCGGATAGAAGATTACATGATAGGAATGGTCTATGACCAGGAATGAGTGTTTCTGTATGTCATCCATTAATTGGAGTGGGCAAGAAATATAAGGCAATTTAAAGGTATGATTTTCAAAAGAGTGTATGTGATTCAGGAGCTTTTCAAAATTCCACCATAAGGGCCTGATCCAACTCCCAGTAAAGTCAATGGAACTCTTCACACTGACTTCAATGGAGTTAAATTGAGCCCTAAGTATAAACAATATAGAATTATTGCTAAGCAATCAAGACCAAGTATACAATTTTAATCTTTAATAACTTAAAGGAGACAAAACCCACACTCCTACTCAAAGGCTTAACCAGAATGCATAACATTAGATGATAACTAAAGAAAAGAAGTTTCTCCCTTAAAGATACTCTTTGCAAAACACTTAAAAAACTTAGGAATTTCTCTCAATAGTTAACATATCAGAATAAATACTGGGACCATAAACTCAATAATAGTTATTTCTGGATTGCAATTCTCAACAAAAAACATCTAGAAAATTAGTAATATAAGCCCCTAGAGAATCAAGCCTTCTAAGATTATGATGTTCCAGAATGTCAATTTTTCTAGCCCCAACTTTGCTGAGAAGAAACTTGCTTTTTCAGTGCTCCCTAATAAGTCTATTTGCTTCAATGGAAACAGAGCCTTCATTTCTCTTGGGCAATAATGCCCAGATCCAGGACCAAGATCTCTTTTGTGTGATGAGTTGTTTTTTAAACATTTATACTACAAACAGCATTTAAAATTCTATTCTTATTTCACATATCAAACTGTTACATTTGCCTTCCATAGTGGAAATAGCCTCTTATACCGAAAGTAATTGGATCTGCTGGAGTAGACAGTTATTTTCATCTTGGTAAAGAGTTGGGTAACAAGATCTGGGTTTGCTCAGCACTCTTAAGTGCATGAACAATGTGACTCTCTACTTTACAAAATATAAATCTTGTAAATATACACACCCTATTTGGCAGAGCAAATCCACCAACTAGTCTATGGGAGCGGGAATTATTCATCCTGGGGTCCAAAGTTTTGAAAATACACACTCCTCACCTAAAGCCCAGAGCAGTCTTGCATGAACTCAAAACAAGCCTTGACTATATGAAAATATTTTTGAGGGTAGCCTAATCTCACAAAATGCCAAATGACCCCTAATCTTCCACAAACCATGTCATTTCTGGATTTGGATAGCAACAAAAAGAAAGTCAAGGAAAGTGTGGACCCCTTACTGAATGAGGGAGGCAACTTAGTGACAGAGGATGTGGAAAAAGCTAATGTACTCAATGATTTTTTTGCCTCTGTCTTCACAAATAAGGTCAGCTCCCAGACCGCTGCACTGGGCAGCACAGTATGGGCAGAAGGTGACCAGCCCTCTGTGGAGAAAGAAGTGGTTCAGGACTATTTAGAAAAACTGGACGAGCACAAGTCCATGGGGCCGGATGCGATGCATTCGAGGGTGTTAAAGGAGTTGGCGGATGTGATTGCAGAGCCATTGGTCATTATCTCTGAGAACTCATGGCAATCGGGGGAGGTTCCAGATGACTGGAAAAAGGCTAATGTAGTGCCCATCTTTAAAAAAGGGAAGGAGGAGGATCCGGGGAACTACAGGCCAGTCAGCCTCACCTCAGTCCCTGGAAAAATCATGGAGCAGGTCCTCAAGGAATCAATTCTGAAGCACTTAGAAGAGAGGAAAGTGAACAGGAACAGTCAGCATGGATTCATCAAGGGCAAGTCATGCCTGACTAATCTAATTGCCTTCTATGAGGAGACAGCTGGGTCTGTGGATGAGGAGAAAGCAGTGGATGTGTTAGTCCTTGACTTTAGCAAAGCTTTTGATATGGTCTCCCACAGTATTCTTGCCAGCAAGCTAAAGAAGTATGGGCTCGATGAATGGACTATAAGGTGGATAGAAAGCTGGCTAGATCGTCGGGCTCAATGGGTAGTGATCAACGGTGCCATGCCTAGTTTTGGCAGCCAGTTTCAAGCGGAGTGCCCCAAGGGTCGGTTTTGTTCAATATCTTTATTAATGATCTGGAAGATGGCACAGACTGCACGCTCAGCAAGTTTGCAGATGACACTAAACTAGGAGGAGTGGTAGATACACTGGAGGATAGGGATAGGACACAGAGGGACCTAGACAAATTAGAGGATTGGGCCAAATAAAACCTGATGAGGTTCAATAAGGACAAGTGCAGAGACCTGCACTTAGGACGGAAGAATGCCATTCACTGTTACAGACTAGGGGACCGAATGGCTAGGAAGCAGTTCTGCAGAAAAGAACCTAGGGGGTTACAGTGGATGAAAAGCTGGATATGAGTCAACAGTGTGCCCTTGTTGCCAAGACGACTAATGGCATTTTGGGCTGTATAAGATGGGGCATTGCCAGCAGATCGAGAGAGGTGATCATTCCCCTCTATTCAACATTGGTGAGGCCTCATTTGGAGTACTGTGTCCAGTTTTGGGCCCCACACTACAAGAAGGATGTGGAAAATTTGGAAAGAGATCAGCGGAGGGCAATGAAAATGATTAGGGGGCTGGAGCACATGACTTATGAAGAGAGGCTGAGCGAACTAGTATTGTTTAGTCTAAAGAAGAGAAGAATAAGAGGGGATTTGATAGCTGTTTTCAACTACCAGAAAGGGGGTTCCAAAGAGGATGGATCTAGACTGTTCTCACTGGTAGCAGATGACAGAACAAGGAGTAATGGTCTCAAGATGCAGTGGGGGAGTTTTAGGTTGGATATTAGGAAAAACTTTTTCACTAGTAGGGTGGTGAAGCACTGGAATGGATTACCTAGGGAGGTGGTGGAATCTCCTTCCTTAGAGGTTTTTAAGGTCAGGTTTGACAAAGCCCTGGCTGGGATGATTTAGTTGGGAATTGGTCCTGCTTTGAGCAGGGGATTGGACTAGATGACCTCCTAAGGTCCCTTCCAACCCTGATATTCTATGATTCTATGATTACATAAGAAAATGATGCCACCAACTGGGATGGAATGATCTCATACTAACTCATCATTGAGAAGCGTACCAGTTTCTCGCCTCAACAGCAAATTTGCTCCTGATGTAACTCCTTTGAAGTCATAGAGTTACACCAGGAATTAATTTGATCTTTGCATCTGGTAATTTAGCACTTCTGGAGAGTGTGGAATAGAGTCATCAAAATAACAGAAATGAGTTCAGGAAAACAAAAAGTGTACGGACTTAAAATACATGACTTAAAATACTCTTCAACTAGAATTTTACTACTACATATAAATTTTTGTGAATGGCATAAGTAGTTCAAGGTGTAACTACTAGGTAAATTGGATGGAAAAAGGGATCTAACTCAACTGTTTACAAAAAAGAGTATATTTACAGTACTTTCATTTTCACAGCTTGGAAAGAATCCATGATTATCATGAGACTTATAGCAAATAAGACATTATAAGCAAAACTTACTTGTAAATATTTTGGATAGCTTTCCTGATGGTGATCTGACCAATATTTAAAAAGTAACATACTTCCTTTATAGCATAAACCACTGTAACTTGAAACCCAAATTTTTGTCTTGCATTGCTGACTTAGGTATGCTATCTGGGGTCATAGTAACAACCTGAATCATCTAGTACTAGTTAGTAAATCTGCATCTTTGTGACTCTGCCTGAATTTGATTTGAGAGCATCCACAAACACCACTGATATGATATCATCACAAAAATTGCTTCCACAACTGCCTCCAAAAGGTATCCAGTTCTCTGAACAACTAACAAATGCTGTCAGAACATCACCTGGTTTGTAGTTTCTGGCAAGCAGTGGGGATTGAGACTGGGCATATGCTTGGCGTGCCCTACCCCACATTGTGTGCGCTCACTTCTACTTAGTGTGGGGCTTTTATGGGCAAGGAGGCTTATCTGGTATCATTGCTTGGATTCTTGTCTGCATACAGTATCACACTGTTTCCACTCATTGCTATGGACTAATTGAGAAATTATGGAACAAAATACACCCATTCTACTGTATATTGTACTTTGTTATATATCTCAGTCTTTTAGATCATTTGCTCTCAATCTTCCAAACTACTGTACCCCTTTCAGGAGTATGATTTGTCTTGCGCACTCCCAATTTTCACCTCACTTAAAAACTACTTGCTTACAAAATCAGACATAAAAATACAAAAGTGTCACAGCACACTATTACTGAAAAATTGCTTACTTTCTCATTTTACCATAAAATTATAAAACAAATCAATTGGAATATAAATATTGTACTTCCATTTCAGTGTATAATATATAGAGCAGTATAAACAAGTCATTGTCTGCATTAAATTTTAGTTTGTACTGACTTCGCTAGTGCTTTGCATATTGCCTGTTGTAAAACTAGGCAAATATCTAGATGAGTTGATGTACCCCTGGAAGACCTCTGCATACCTCCAGGGGTATGTGTACCCATGACTGAGACCCACTCTTTCAGATCGTGCATTAAAAAGTTACTTAACTCCCAAATTCCTACCAATTCATGCTCATGCTTAGCCTGCCCATTATTTCTCCCCTGCACAAATAATAAAAACTTGATCCTGCCCATTGATACCTTCCCCTCTTCCTCCATTCCATGGTATAGTCACATCATCATTAGGGTTATGTTCTGTGCTGATGTAGGTTTTAAGATTTTTAACCATGTTTGCCAGTACCCTACTCTAAAAGAATACATTTCACCATTGCTCACCCTGTGAATCAGGGACCTCTTGGTGTCCACTGGCAGAAGGTACAGGACTGCATAAAGGTATCTACATACTAGTTCTCTATTGAAAACCTGTGTGTCAGTGCCCATTACAATCACTGCAAAATATGTGTACTGATACTACATAAGAACTTCTGTTTATAGACTGTAAATTATGTTCTTGAGGTTTGTGAATTGGGGCTGGTCACAAAAAGGTGATAAGTGTCTTTCAGGCAGGAGATGCTTAGACGGAGATTCTAGACAGGAAACAAGCAAAATTACCCTTTTTACAAGTGAAGACAATGGAGGCCTGGAAGGCAGCGCTTCTGTTGCCAGAGGTTGGTAGAGTGGCGGCAGAACTGACCCCCAGCAGGCACAGCCAAGATTTCCTCACACTAAAGGCAAGTGTTAGCGAGGTGCTTCCCAACTTTGGGTACCCCCCAGAGGTGTCACACTCAAAGTCCTGTCTTGATATTTTCTTGGTTTATGTCATATAGGACTCTCTGTATGTATTTCAAACACTCTCTCACCAACCCAGTATAAAACTCACTGCCAAAAACACCCTTTTATCAGTATAAGCAGTGTCTACACTAGGAGGGTTTGTCAGTGTAGCCATATCAGTGTAGACTATGCTTCAGTCTATGTTTAATTTCCCTCAGATAAATACTACTTACCTACCTCACAGGAATGTTTATGTTTGTTAAATAATGTTTATTCAACCATTTAAAAACATAAAATGTATCATCATCTTCACTTCTCTAAAAAACCGTCAGGAAAGATTGAGAGATAACTTGAGACACAAGGAAGATACTCCGCCATATCAACTTCTTGAAAGTCAATAGGGTTTCACAAGAAAAGTCCAGGATCAGGGCTCTGGTTCATCAATGCCTCCTAACTGCATTTTCCTCACTTTAGTCATATTCCTTTAGTAACATTTACAGCACTATCTTGTTTGTGTTACCAGAAAGCTTTTCTGCCAGATTTGGTCTGCTATCACAAACTACAATTGAAAGGATTCTTCTGTGTTTGCAACCACGTTAGTAAGGATACAATTAAGTTTTATTTTTAGAAAATAAAAAAAAATGTGAAATGGTATTTATTTGAAACACTAGGAATAAGCATAAGCAGCGATTCTGATGGGAGAAGGGTAGCTGAGAGTAAGTTTATGTTTCAGGCAGTTTATTTATAGGGTCCTACCAAATCCATGGCCATGAAAAACTTGTCACATACCATGAAATCTGGTCTCGCCCCCATGAAATCTGGTCTTTTGTGTGCTTTTATCCCATACTATACAGATTTCACGGAGGAGACCAGTTTCTTAAACTGGGGGTCCTGACCCAAAAGAGAGTTTGCAAGGGGGGAGGGGGTCACAAGGTTATTTTGGGGGGGGTCACGGTCTTGCGCTAACTTTGGAGCTGGGTGGCTGGAGAGGGCGGCTGTTGGCTGGGCACCCAGGTTTGAAGACAGTGCCTCGCCATCAGCAGTACAGGTTTAAGGGTGGCAATACCGTACCATGCTATCCTTACATATGCGCTGCTCCTGGCAGCGGCTCTGCCTTCAGAGCTGGGCTCCCGGCCTGCAGCCGCCGCTCTCCAGCTGCCCAGCTCTGAAGCAGCAGTGCAAAAGTAAGGGGAGCAGTACTGTAACCTCCATACAATAACCTTGTGATCCTCCCCCCCACAACTTTTATTTGGGTCAGAACCCCTACAATTACACCACCATAAAATTTCAGATTTAAATAGCTGAAATAATTAAATTTACAATTTAAAAAATCCTATGATTGTGAAATTTACCAAAACGGATCGTGAATTTGGTAGGGCCCTATTTATTTGTAATGAAATACAAAAAATAATGAAGACTGAACAGTACTGTAAAATTGATTGTTATGATTAAAAAGGAAATTTAATAGCTTTACAGAATCGATGCTTCTTCATTAATCTTAAGCAATCAGCTAATAAGGTGCTCCCCACTGGGGACAACAATAATGCCACTGAAGTCAATGGAACTACTAGCACGCCCAAAGATACGTGCATGCATTACTGTTTGCGGGACTGGGTTCCATCTACCTACTTAAGCACTTGTAGTAGTGCTCTTCACCATAGTATCTGAACACTCTCTGGGAGCAGGTGGCCTGATTTTCCTCTCGATTTCAACTGAGGAATAAATAGAATAAACAGACACCTTTATCTCCACAACATTTAATAAACTGTAAACTTTTATCCCATGAAAAACACTTGTTATCATAAACTGATTTATTCTGTATTGAAGAACTTGGGACTTTTCCTCCCCAGGCCAGTGGTGGTAAGACTTGTAGACACTATAAGGCGTGTACCCGTAACACTGCTCTTTTGCATCCACTATCAAACTGAAAGTGCAGGGTCACTAATCTTGCAGGAGTCAGCTTGCCATTCTAGCATGTTTAGCACTAACAAAGGTTGGAGGAGATCATAGGAGGGAAAAACAGGCCAAAATAAAAAATACAGTGGTTCCCTGCTGTGATCATCCCAATATTCTTGAACAACTGACTCAGAGAAATGAAAGCCTCCTTGGCATGCAGCCTATTTGGGACAGATAAGGGATAACTTGATGCTTGAATGTCTAGGAGTCTTCGAGGTCAAAGTGAAATGAAATGAAATCTAATTCCAAATGTTAAGGCAATTTAGCTGCCTCTTCAGCATCTACCAGCTGTACCTGTTAAATTTTAACTTTGTGGTTGTTTATTTTAATTTTTTCTTTTTATTAAAAGGAGGTATGAAATGATAATACAAGAATGGGACTGGGGACAGAAGAAGGAAAATTAATAAAATTAGAATAGGTTCAATAATGCCAAAAAACAGCTTTTACAAAAGCATTTACAGCACAGAAGAGTGAACATAAAATTAATGGCATCTCTGATGTGAGCCATAATGAAATTATACTAAGTTTATGCATTAAGAAAAATTCACATACAAAACCAACATGAAAATATAATTGGATTTGTCATTTCAAAGTATCAGTATCAGATTTCCAGATAATAGGGGGTGACATACTCCTATGCTAATAAAGGGAGTTAGCCAAATAAACAAATGCAGTGTTTCTACTGTAAGGAAATACATGTACCAATGAAGCAACCTTTTCAGCACAAAAGTAATTTAATACTCAAACTGCATGAAAAGTGATCTCTATGGGAATAGTACAGCTGCTAAAATCCAAGTCAGTATTAAATCATCAAGTCTGTTTATGTAAAACATGGCTCTTTTAAAATGACCACCAAGAGGAAATCATTTGCAAACTAAAACTGATACCTGCATTTAATTTAATGGTTGGGGTGTGAGTGAGAGTACACACATCACAGCTGTAGGTGGTCAGTATCTCTAGTCATAGGATAGATGAACAGGAGGTGGAAAAGCTACTTAGGAGGACAAATTTAGTATGAAATATCAGATTCCGTACTTTCAAAACAAACAGGATAAACTGACTATCTTTCTTTTATAAAACAAAACACCTAGGATGACACCCTAGAATACCTCTGCAAAAACATACAAGTGGAAATAAAGAAAAAATGACTGTTTTTTTTAACTACCACTGTGTTGCTTAGTCACTCAAGAGAGCAGTTATGTGCTCCCAACAGTACAACAAGTTTGTAATTTTAGCACTGGAGTTTTTGAAGAGAATATGCACATAAAAGTCCTTGAGGGCCTGACTAACGTATAAGCTACACTAAAGGAGTGAGTGGTATACTGTATCAACAGAAGTTTCTGCAAGACAGAACTCTAAATCTTGAAAGAAAAAAAAATTCCTAGCCTCTCAAGATCTGTATTTGGAATATGAAGGATGAGTTTAGTGTAGAGAATGGAAAGAAATTCCTGCAGCGAGTCTCTGGGTACGCAAAACTTGACTGAATTAATAGCATTTCCATGTGTGCCAAATTTTGACTTAAACCACTGACTCTTCATATTGAGATATCCCAGTAAAGATCACTAGGACTTACACTACACAGTCCCAGAAAAGTTGCCAACGAAACTTTTCAAGGATACAATACAGGAAAACAATCCAGCAACGAAGAGGCCTCACACAGACACATGAGTGGTATGTACCAGTGTTCTGGCAAGGTTCAACTCAGAATCCCAGCAACTGCTGTAATCCATTAGTCGAGTCAGGATGTCAGCACTAGCATGAAAACTAAGCAGCCTCTTCAATACTATACAGTTATAAAGGTAATTTTTACTTCATCCCTACATAGAAGTCTTTATCAAGAAACATCAGCTATTCACACTTCATCTAATTGCAAAAG
Organism: Gopherus flavomarginatus; assembly: GCF_025201925.1. Classification (NCBI taxonomy): domain Eukaryota; kingdom Metazoa; phylum Chordata; order Testudines; family Testudinidae; genus Gopherus; species Gopherus flavomarginatus. Next base: position 39,399,602 of record NC_066622.1, read on the forward strand.
GCACCCAGTGCACGTGTGTTAAAAAGAGGCAGAACCAGACTTCAGAAATAATTTCTCAAAGAAAGAAAGAAAGATTCTTCCACTGTACACTTTAAACTATTTCATAATGTCTCTGGATTAACAGTACAACAGCATGTTGTTCTTGGTGCCTTTTCACTGAAGATCAAAGGGAAAAGCTCCATTATACTGGCTTCTTAACATTACCCATAATGTACTTTTTAAAAATGTATTTATTCATGTCAGCATGAAACTCTTATGTAGAGAGACAGCAGGTGACACACTTGACATCTCTATGTAACCCAAAGAAAAACAGAAAATAGTGTAGGGAGAGGGGAGGCAGACCAAAATGATTTAATCTGTAGCCAGAACATAGGAATAAGTATTGGGTTAGATCCCAGATCCTAAAGAAACAAGAAAAAGAAGTGTCTTTGAGTGAACCAACCTCAGATGCCACAAAACTTGATTGTAAAACATTGTACATTCAGAAATAAAATACAAGCAACTCAGACTTACTTTGGGAGAGCAAGCTGTGCACTTGTCAAATGCAAGGCTGACAGGAAGGACATTATCAAATCTTGATAAAAAGCCACGAATCTGGAAAGAAATAAAATGTACATTCATATCACATAATTATAGTAAATGTATTTCCAAAATTCTAGCTGAGTTAGACACATTCAGCAAGGGGATGAACATCATCCTATACCTCTGCAAAATCAGAGTGGTGCCAATTTAATGGCCTCAATAGTCTGTTCTACTAAATCTGTATTGGTACAATATGTGAATTGTTGATTTTTCTACAGACACATGAATGTTAGGACAATATAAATGCAATATTATTTAAATATGAACAGAGGCACAGCACCACCTGCAGTTTGAATTTTTTAGTTAATGTCAAGAAAAAAAATAAAAAGCCATGTCATAACTTTTTTCTGTGCATTTCCCTACATTCTCTCCCTTTATAAAAATTACAATCTGAAAATGTAAACATTGTGCATTCCCGTACCGAACAGCCACTGCTGACCTATTTGACATATTAGAAAAGTATAAACAAAACTAATACACACACAAGATTTCCAGATAATTGGATCTGATAAAATGTACACTCCGTATAGACTTTGGGCCAAGGACTGCGTCTTCCAATATGTTTGCACAAAACCCAACAGATTAACCTGGATGCTGGTTGAGGAACCTTAGGACTATTACAATACAAATAATTAACACAAAAGTGTTTTTCCTCTCTCCCCATTTTTAATTCTCGCTTTTTTGGTAAATGCAATTCATTGTTAACGTCATGTTGTACTTGATGAATTGTTAAAGTAATCAGCTGCTTGAACATTGGAATTCTTTGTATAGAACTAAATTTTTTTCTATTATCTTCTTAGTTTGCTTTCCCAGATGAAGTTTCCAGTAGGGACTCAGACCAGAAATATGTTTTTAAACTAAAGTGGATTGAGCATTTAGATCGTAAACTCTCTGAAGCAGAAACCATCTTTTTATTGTATGTGTACACAGTGCCTAATACAATGGGGTCCTGGTCTGTGACTGGGTGCCCTTGCTATACAACTAAAATACAATACAATAATAAAAATAATGACTAATTCGATGTTTTAGAGTTCTTATAACATTTTTATTATAACTGATCATTGTGCAACATATTCTTCCCCCTCCCCCCCCCCACACACAATATGCCTGCAAGGCTGAATAAATGATTACATAATTCCATTATATTTTTAATTGCCACATAACTATGCTTCAAAGTCTACATTTTCATCTTTGAAAAATGCCTCATCTGTAGACATTGGATGAAATCTGAGACTCATTGTAGATACTGACAACACTCAGTGAAGCCAGGATTTCACCCATTATGTTTTTCAAAGATAACCTTCAGCATGAGATCTGAATGTACACTAATGACATAAATGGAAATATTAACCCATCTGCGACAGGCTGAAACAATAGCTCTCTGTGATGTGAACTATCCTATTCATCTCAATGGATATTATCTCTGAAATATGATGGTATTTTAAATGTCATTAACCATTTCACTACTGAGCATTTTAGCAGAAACTTGTCTATTTGTCATTGATGGATGCAGCGGCAGGATGCAGAGGGGCAGCTGGTTGCTCTAAAGGTCACCAGCATGGGGAACAGGGAATTCAAGCCCTTCTATTCCCAAATTTAAGACAAAACTGCTCCTGTCCCAAAGAGGGAGGAAAAGAGGAGGCCACTTCCTAGAAACCACAGTACAAATAAGTGACGGTCACGTTAACACCACCCTATATCGAAAACCCACTGACCGCTATGCCTACTTTCATGCCTCCAGTTTCCATCCCGGACGCACCACACAATCCATCGTCTACAGCCAAGCACTGAGGTAAACCGCATTTGCTCCAACCCCTCAGAGAGAGACCAACACCTACTAGACCTTCACCAAGCATTCTCAAAACTACGAGACCCGCATGAGGAAACAAATAAGGAAACAAATCAACAGAGCCAAATGTGTACCCAGAAGCCTCCTGCTGCAAGACAAGCCCAAGAAAGAAACCAACAGAACTCCACCGGCCATCACCTACAGTCCTCAGCTAAAACCTCTCCAACACATCATCAGTGATCTACCACCCATCCTGGACAACGATCCCTCGCTTTCACAGGCCTTGGGAGGCAGACCAGTTCTCACCCACAGACAACCCGCCAACCTTAAGCATATTCTCACCAGCAACCACACACTGCACCATAGTAACTCTAACTCAGGAACTTATCTGTGCAACAAACCTCAATGCCAACTCTGCCCACATATTTACACCAGCGACACCATCACAGGACCTAACCAGATCAGCCACATCATCACCAGTTCATTCACTTGCACATCCACCAATGTAATATATACCATCATATGCCAGCCATGCCCCTCTGCTATGTACATCGGTCAAACTGGACAACCCCTACGTAAAAGGATAAATGGACACAAGTCAGATATTAGGAATGGCAATATACAAAAATCTGTAAGAGAACACTTCAACCTCCCTGGCCACACAATAGCAGATTTAAAGGTGGCCATCCTGCAGCAAAAAAACTTCAGGACTAGACTTCAAAGAGAAACTGCTGAACTTCAATTCATTTTCAAATTTGACACCATCAGCTCAGGATTATAAAAAGACTGTGAATGGCTAGCCAACTACAAAAGCAGTTCTCCTCCCTTGGTGTTCACACCTCAACTACTAGAAGAGGGCCTCATCCTCTATGATTGAACTAACTTCGTTATCTCTAGACTGATTCTTGCCTGCATATTTATACCTGCCTCTGGAAATTTCCACCACATGCATCTGACGAAGTGGGTATTCACCTACGAAAGTTTATGCTCCAATACTTCTGTTAGTCTACAAGGTGCCACAGGACTCTGTCGCTTTTTACAGATCCAGACTAACACAGCTACCCCTCTGATACATAATTTTGTTGCTCCTGCCACATAATCTAAGTCTAATATGTCACAACATGTTCAATAAAAGATATTACCTCACTCACCTTGTCTCTCACAGGATGTTCTGCTTCGTACAGAATTGAAAATCAGTTGTGTTTTAAACATCAAATCATATTGGTAAACTCATTCTCATCTGAATTTACCATAGTCCAAAATAATATTCCTCTCAATTGCTATTCCTAGCGTAGTGGAAGAAACCATGAACATGTAGTAACCTTGCTAGAACTGATGCCTAGATTTCATGCACTTATGAGACCATTACAGTACCCAAGTAGAATGGAGGGTTATCTCTAACACTACATGTCCTTGCTTTATAATGTGTTCCATTATAATATCAAGATCATTTTAATTACACCTCTACCCCGATATAACACAAATTCGGATATAATGCGGTAAAGCAGAGCTCTGTGGGGGCGGGGCTACGTGCTCCGGCAGATCAACGCAAGTTCGATATAACATGGTTTCAACTATAACACGGTAAGATTTTTTTGGCTCCCGAGGACAGAGTTATATCGGGGTGGAGGTGTATTTAACAGATTCTGCATTGCATTAATATTTACACATTATTATTATTATTAACTTACCTCACTATCACCCTGGTATCTCTGATGGTCACTCCTACTATAGATGCTTCCAAAATGCTTGGGAGATATTGACATTATTACTGCCTTTCACCGTTATTATGTTGGCCATTTTGTAATTCTGTTATGCTGGGAAACCCATAACACTGCCATAGAGTACACTCAGGTCAGTTGTAACAGATTAATATAAACAGAGAATAGTAAGGGCTGGTCTACACTAGGGGGGGAAATCGATCTAAGACACGCAACTTTAGCTACGTGAACAGCGTAGCTGAAGTCGAAGTATCTTAGATCGAGTTACCTACCGTCCTCATGGCGCGGGATCGATGTCCGCGGCTCCCCCTGTCGACTCCACTACCGCCGTTCATGTTGGTGGAGTTCCAGAGTCGACAAGAGCTCATTTGGGGATTGATATATCGCTTCTAGATGAGACGCGATATATCAATCCCCAAGAAATCAATTGCTACCCACTGATAACAGTGGGTAGTGAAGACATAGCCTAAGACAACCAATAGTCTCAGCATACGTAACAGCATCATTTCAGTGTAAACTGCATTGATTTTGCCATGTGCTTTGGTAACTACAGTAACAATAATATTAAATTAGCCATGTGTGACAATATAATTACACATGATCAATAGTTTATCAAAAAAGTGTCTCATTGCTCAATTCACCTTTACATCAAATATACGTTACAACTGAAGGAAGGCCATATTTTAAGTAACATAAAACACACAGAAAAGGTCTGAACTGGCAAATTAGACAGATTGTACTCATACAACCTTTGTGCATTCAGCTTTGAACCCAACAGCATTCTTTATCAACGGGATCTTTACTCTATTATTTTGGTGAAAAGTAACAGTAATAGATGAACAAAATATATCATTATCCAAACTACAGAAACAATCTAATAGAAGTGAGCAGGTTTAGGGGAGTCAAAATCTGGTCACACATTCACACCAGTTAGTGGATTTTGGGGAGCTACATTAAAAGCCAGTATGGAGTACAGTTCAAAAGAAAATAAAAACCTTTCAGACAAAAAAAAAGATAAGTTCAACATAAAAATATTGTATTCCATCCTGACAGCGGCTGGCCCCAAAAGACTGCACAACAATTCATTTATGGTATCAATTTCATCAGATTTGCTTAGTCTAGACACTTCAGTTTAACAAGAGACTGGCAGAGGCTAACCTGTCTACTAAGAACTGAATCATAATTTCAAAACCATAACCGCACATTAAATTACCTAATGGCCACATCTGATACTTTTTAAACAGTGAACTTTATACAGCTGTAAGAAAATGACATCAGGGCAAGCCAGATATTAGGCGACATAACCTATGATAGTTGAATTTGTCCTTGGAGGCTCCTGAATTCAGTTTGTTCTCAGCATCTCCTGGAAACTAACAAACTACCAAGAAAAAAAAAAAAAACAAGAGGCAAGCCAACCCAGGACAAGAACCTAAATGCTTCTCAAAATACCTATTGCAAATTAAGCACAGCTAAAATAGAGCTATTAGAGGTTATGACAGCAAGCAACCAGCACACAAAAGAATGTACAAGAATAAGCGGGAGTAACAACATCTACCAAAGAAGATCCCTACTCTAAAATAAAAAGAGCAGTCACAATCTGCTATGTCAACAATCCTGGGTTAAGAGTATGGCTATGCCTATGCTTAAACCGCTGCTGGAGCTGTGCCACTGTACCACTTCAGTGAAGCCACTCACTACAGCGATGGGAGAGGTTCTCCCACTGTTGTAGTTAATCCTCCTCCCTTAGAGGGAGATAGCTAGACTGACAGAACAATTCTTCTGTCAACCTAACCCCATCTACACTGGGGGTTGGGCTGGCTTAACTATCTCGCTCAAGAGTGTGGATTTTCACAGTCCTGAGCAACGGAGCTGCGTCAATTTAACTTTTTAAGCATAGACCTGCAGTAAGATTCACCAGGACAGTCCCTCTGCTGGTGTAAATCGCCATAGCTCCAATGAAGTCAAATTCCATTGCAAAAGCAAGAGCCCAAAGAAGAGGCTGAAGGCTACGTCTACATTTAAAACCTATAGTGGTACAACTGCAGTGATACAGCTTTGCTGCTGTAGCACTTCAGTGAAGACACTTACTACAGCAATGAGAGGGGCTCTCCTGTTGCTGTAGGTAATCCATCTCCCCCAGAGGTGGCACCAAGGTTGACAGAAGAATTTTTCCATCACCGATTGCTGTCTACACCAAGTTGTAGGTTGGCTTAACTAAGTCTCTCAAGGATGAGGATTTTTCACGCTTATGAGAGACGTAGCTATGCTGATGTAACTTCAGTGTGGACCAGCCCTTACACTGAGCATGTACTGTGTCCGTTTGGGTCCTTGTTATGTATGGTCTGTCAGGTTCCATTAGACTGCACTTTTATCTCAGATTTACTGCAATGGTACGTTGTGACTAGTGGGCAGGAATTAACTCTGGTGTCCTCTGCCAACATTATTAGAAACACTTAAAAGCTTTATTGACTTCCTTTTTTGATATTACAATAAAACAAATTAATTCAACGACAGGACTCTGGGTTCAAGTTGTTACTTTAATGATCTGACACAGGTTCCCAAATGCATATCAGGAAGAAATTTTTTTTTTCTCCCTAACCCTCTCTCTTATCGCCCCATTTGTTTCCTTCTCCTATTTTCTTCCATGGTATTCCTTAGTTCTGCACGTCTCTCTCACCCATGGCCTGGTGCACAAGGCAATCACCCTCTCTTCTTTCAAACCCCTTCTTCCAAGAGGCAAACTAAGATAGAAACATGTCATGCACTGATCATAAAACTATATTTAAAATCTACAACTAACCTATACAACAGGACCATGTTCTGGGTTTATTTGTCTATTCACTTAGATCACACGGTCCTTGGAGCAGGGACTACCTCTTCTTCTGTGTTTTGAACACCACTGGTGTTTAACAAACAAATAAGAATACTACAAAGAAATTCAGATCTTATGCTGAGATTATCCTGAACTCACCTTCTTATGATAGAGAGTCTCCAAACACAGGGCCAAACAGTCTGTGGCCAAATTCTGCCTTTAGAAGTATGCTGATGGATTTCCTCCAAAGGCAGATGGTCCTATCACTATTTACAGTTTTAAGGAGACTATTTCATTCTAAATTCTGAACTATGTGGCATATTATTGCAATTAACCACTTGGTGGCACTGACATACAATATCTGAATTTATATAGGCAAGTACCGGTAACTATATTACTTGTTACTTTTATTTTCTATTCAAAATAGATACATATCAATCAAATATTACTTTCTTGTATTAAGCCTCATTTTTATTACATTGTTAGCTTTGATTTATGCAAGCAGCCAGGCATCACACATGAATGGTGTGGAACTGGGCATAATTGAAGAACAGGTCATAGAAGTCTCAAATTGGATGCCCAAAAACTGAGGACTACACTCCAATCCTTTTAGTCAAACTGAAAGAGAAGTTAATCACCCTCCTCATAAATATAATTCATCAAAATGAGTCTCCCTCTGGGGGCTCCACTTCAGGTGCGGGCAAATGCCTCATGCACCTCTGGTGGGAGCTTGTCATTAGCAATGTCTGTTCTGCCCACACATGCACTGTTGATATCCTTGTGCCCTGCACTGAGGATATATCAAGCTGCACAAGTGAACCACCCTCAGCTCCCTCTCCACCACTGAGTCTTAGAAGCTCTGAAGCAGAGGGTAAGGAAGCAGGTAATGGAGCACCCACAGGGAGACACATTTCAAACAACTACAGTGACTGCACACAGTGAGTAACCTCTCTTTCTTATTCAAGTAATGATCCTGAATGCTCCACTTCAGATGACTCCTGAGAAGTATCCCCTATAAAGAGGAGGGAACTCTGGAACCAAGTCCAGAACTGCATTGCAAACTGCCAAATCAGATCTAGAAGCGCTGACTAGAACATAGCATCTGGAGACGTACATACCAATGACCATGTAACAACTCTGCAGAGCTCAGATACTGGGACATTCTCAAGTAGAGCCATAGATGTAAACTGTGCCTTTGTAGAGTGAGCTAATACACCAGAAGGGGGTGGAATGCTCGCACCACCGTAACAAGCAATAATACATCCAGAAATTCATTTTGATAGCCTTTGGGTAGGAACAACAGAACCTTTAGATCTATCTGCAAATGCAACTAACAGTCTAAGAGATTTCCAAAATGATTTAGTCCTATATAGTTAGAAGGCTAAACACCTGTCATAAACAGATAGCTAAGGGTTAATGTCTCTTTCACCTGTAAAGGGTTAACAAACAGTGACCTGCAACACCTGACCAGAGGACCAATCAGGAGACAAGATACTTTCAAATCTCGGTGGAGGGAAGCCTTTGTTTGTGGGTTTTGGGTTTGTGCGTTGTTCTCTCTGGGTCCTGGACGAGACTAGAGGTGCAACCAGGTTTCTGCCAATCTCCCTGCTACAGTCTCTTATCTATTCAGAATAGTTAGTAAGTAAAAAGGCGGTTATAGTCTTTTACCTTGTTTTTCTTATTTGCAGATGTGTACTTGCTGGAAGTAGCTTAAATTGTGTTTCTGCTGGAGAAAGGTTCTTTCTATTGTCTAATAGCTATAAAAGCCCTGTATATTTACCATCTTGATAACAGAGACAATTTTTATGTTTTTCCTTCTTTATTAAAGTTTTCCTCTTTTTTCTAGAATTTAATTGTTTTTTTTTTTTGGTTATCTTTTGTAAGACTTCAGGGAAGGGTCTGCACTCACCAGGGAATTGGTGGGAGAAAGAAAAGGGAGGAGGGAAGAAAAACCTGCTCTCTGCGTTTATCTCTGTATCTCTCTCTGGGGAAGAAGGGAAGGGGAAGCGGTGATTCAAGGAGTTGAATCACGGTGGTCTCCTAGTGTACCCAGGGCGGGAAAGAGCTGGGAGGAAGAAAAGGAGGGGGAAGGGAAATGGTACATTCCCCTTTGTTGTGAGACTCAAGGAATCTGGGTCTTGGGGGTCCCCACGGAAAGGTTTGGGGAGACCAGAGTTTATCAGGTATTCAGAATCCTAACTGGTGGCAGCCTATCAGATCTAAGCTGGTAATTAAGCTTAGGGGAATTCATGCTAGTACCCATATTTTGGATGCTAAGGTCCAGATTTGGGAATTATACTATGACAACACCCTCCTCACATCTAGAGTATGGAAAGCAGTCTCCTGATTGGAATTATGTGGTTTTGGAAAGAAAACTGGAAGGTAAATGATCAGAATCAGAAGAAACTCAGACACCTTAGGAAGGAACTTGGGGTGTGGCTGTAAGGAAACCTTGTCCTTATAGAATACTGTGTTAGAGGGGCCTGCCATTAAGGCCCCAATTTCTCTGACTCTGTGGCTGATGTAATAGCCATTAAGAAAGCTGTCTTCATAGACAAATTCTGTGAGGAGAAGGTTGCAATTGGTTCAAGGGAAGGTTTCATGAGTTTTTTTTTAAGAACTAAATTAAGGTCTTGAACTGGGGAACAAACTTTCACCTGTGAAATAAGATTTCCACAAACCTTATACTTGTAGGGTGAGCAAACAGCAAGAACCTTCCACTGTGGTATGCAAAACTTTTAATGAACCTTAAGAGAACTGACAGTCCCATTTTCTTTAGTTGCAGCATGTAATCTAGAATAACTGGAAGTGAGGCAGATTTGGAAACAACTCCCTGAAGTTTGCACCAGTGACTAAATCATCTCCACTTTTGCAGGTCAGTATTTCTGGTAGAATTTTTCCTACTATTTAGTAATACATGTTGTACCTCTGTAGAACAGGCTGACTCTAATTCTATGAACCATCAAGGAGACAAACCTTGAGGTGGAAAATTCTCAGATTGGGATGCAGCAGTCAACTGGTGTCCTGGGAAAGGAGCTGAGGAGTGATCGGAAGACTTACCTCTGGACAAAGAGCTAGGTGAAACAGTTAAGGAAACCATGCCTGCTTCAACCACATTGGCACTATTAGAATAACTGTGGATTTGTCCTGTCTGATATTGTTCATTCTGAGGATCAGAGGCTTTGGGGAAAAGGTATAAATCCAAGAAAAGTATTCCCCAAGGAATTGTGACCTAAATGCCCCACTCCCTCTTGAACAGAATAGACGGCATTTTGGATAAGAGGCAGAAAATGAAAGCAGGCATTTCTGATCACTGTAAGCTTCAACAGGTTGAAATGGACGGTGGTTTCACGGGGTGCCCATCTGCTCTGTACCTTGAGAGCATTGAGGTGTGCCCTCACCCACTCTAAAAGAGATGCATCCATGATTACAGTTAGCGTTAGTTAAAGGAAGGGAACTCCTGCACCTACATTGCGATGAACCTTCCATCAGCATAGGGAGTGTTTCACCTGCTGAGGAACTGATGCCAGTTTGTGCAGGCTGTCTCTTTTTAGTGAGTACACTGACCTGAGCCATCCCTGGAAACAATGGAGTCATAATCTCACATTTTCTGTCACAAAAGTGCAACTGCCATGTGACCTAGAAGTCAAAGACTGTTTCTGTTGAAGTCTGAAGGCTCCCTCGCATACTTATGACAAGGTCTGATAGTGTCATGAACCTGTCCATGGGAAGGAAGATCTTGGATGCCAAGGAATCCAGGGATGCTCCTATAAATTGTATGTTCTGTATGGGAGTCAGTGTCGATTTCACCCAGTTCAACTGAAGACCCAAGTCCAAGAACAGAGAATGTGCTGTCCACATGGCAATCAACACCTCTTGGCACAATCAACCCCTGAACAGTCTGTCAACAAGGTACAGGAATACCATGTCTGCCTGATGATGCAAATAGGCAGCCACTACCAACAGAACTTTTGAAAAAACAATTGGAGCCCAGGAAAGTCCAGATGACTGTACCCAGTACTGAACCCAGCCTGTGACAAAACACAAGAACCTCCTGTGGAATGGGTGTATCGTTATGTGGAAGTATGCGTCTTGAAGGTCGAGGGCTGAAAACTAATACTCTGAATTTAGAGACAGAATAGCAGCTGTCAGGGTCGCCATTCTGAACTTTTGAGACTCAAAAATTTGTATAAGAGTCTTAGATCTAACATGGTCTCCACCCTCAGTTTTTCTTTGGCACAAGGAAGTACCTTTAGTAGAAGTCCTTTCCTTTGTGCTGACCAGGAACCAGCTCTATTACTCCAATATAAAGAAGGGTGTTTATTTCCTGTCTTCATAAGAACTCATGAGAGGGGTCTCTGAAGAGGGACAGGGGAGGGGAATGAGGAGGAGGGAGGGAGATAAAATGAACGATGTAGCCCAGCAACGATATTTCCAGCACACATTTGTCCTGAGATGATATGCTCCCATGTTTGTCAGAAACAGAAGAGTCAGTCTCCATATGGGAAGAGGCAGGCAAATCGTTGCAGCTGACAAGCTGAAGAGATGAGAGGGCTCAAACCTTAACCATCCTGTCAAAACTGGTGCTTCAAAGACTAAGTATGCTGCAAAGTTGTATCAGGTGGATTAGAGGATTTATTTCTCCAGAACCTGTTTCTCTTTCCAGACCATTGCACCAGGTGGGATCTTTGGACTGTTTGTAATATACTGAATTTCCTTTTGTTCACTGGAGTGTAGTGGCCCTAGAATCTTCAGTAGTATTCAACAATTCATCAGTATTATCCGCAAACAACTTCAGTCAATCAAATGGGAAGTCCTCTACTGTATTCCAGACTTTTCTGGGGAAACTAGACAACTGGAGCCATGATGCCCCTGTGCATTACCATTACTGCTGCATCCAAAGCCACCTGGAGAGATGGTCTGGCCAATAACCATCTCTCAGCTTGTTCCTTTTGGTCTGGAGGGAGACCAAAGAACCAAACTTTTGCATACTTTGTAACACTGTTTTTGGCCCTTAGCACCTGGTAATTTGTGATGTGGAAATGTAGGGTTGCAGATGAATAAGATTTTCTCCCCAGAAGGTCCAAGTGCTTCTGGTGTCTGTCATGTAGGATGGACTTACACCAGTGTTGCTCTGTACATTCACTGAGTCAGCTACTAGAGTTGGGTGGAGGGTGAGAAAACAGGAACTCAGAGGTATTGGTGAGAACACACTACTTGTTACTGGCTCTCTTACACATATAGTGTTACTGTGGCCAGTGTGCGGCAAATGCATTGCGCAGGTTCCAGCACAGCCTTGTCAACAGGAAGGGCAACTCTGGATGGCATCGCAGAGTGAACAACATCCAATAGCTTGTGTTGAGATTCTTTGACCTCATCAATAGGTATCTGCAGAGAGTCTGCCACATGTTTAATGAGGTCTTGACACTGCCAAAAATCATCGAGTGATGAGGGGATAAGATGATAGTCTGAGGGGTAGCTCCTTTCTCTGCCCTAGCCTCCTGATCCTCAAAAATTTCCTCCTGTTGAGTGGTGTGCTGGGGAGTGGAAGCTTGAGTTGAGCTTCTTGATAGGAGAGGGTTGGAGAACTGCTGGTAATCAGCTGCCCAGGGATCCCAATATAAGCATGGAGGACCATATGGGGGTGGGGGTGGCATCCAAGGCTGTTCCTACCAAAAGCAATGAGGTCCCTGGACATGAGGGAAGAAAGAGAACCCACAGAATTATAGACCAGTCAGTCTCACCTCAGTTCCTGGAAAAATCATGGTCCAGGTCCTCAAGGAAACCATTTTAAAGCACTTGGAGGAGAGAAAAGTGATCAGGAACAGTCAACATGGATTCACCAAAGGCAAGTCATACCTGACCAACCTAACTGCCTTCTATGATGAGATAACTGGCTCTGTGGATATGGGGAAAGCAGTGGACGTGATATATTTTGACTTTAGCAAAGCTTTTGATATGGTCTCCCACCGTATTCTTGCCAGCAAGTTAAGGAAGTATGGATTGGATGAATGGACTGTAAGTTGGACAGAAAGCTAGCTAGATTGTCAGGTTCAACAAATAGTGATCAACAGCTCAATGTCTAGCTGGCAGCTGGTATCAAGCGGAGTGCCCCAGAGGTCAGTTTTGTTCAACATCTTTATTAATGATCTGGATGATGGGATGGATTGCAGCCTCAGCAAGTTCGCGAATGACACTAAGCTACGGGGAGAGGTAGATATGCTGGAGGGAAGGGATAGGGTCCAGAGTGACCTAGACAAATTGGAGAATTGGGCCAAAAGAAATCCGACGAGGTTCAACATGGACAAGTGCAGAGTCCTGAACTTAGGACAGAAGAATCCCATGCACCACTACAGGCTGGGGATCGACTGGCTAAGCAGCAATTCTGCAGAAAAGGACCTAGGGATTACAGTGGATGAGAAGCTGGATATGAGTCAACAGTGTGCCCTTGTTGCCAGGAAGGCTAACGACATATTGGGCTCAGGGCCGGCTCCGGCTTTTTTGCCTCCCCAAGCAGCAAAGAAAAAAAAAAAAGATTGAGCTGCCACCAAAGCGGCGCAGACGGAGTAAAGGACCCATCGTTGAAATGCTGCTGCAGACCCAGACGTGCTGCCCATTTCTATTGGCCTCCCTAGGCACCTGTTTCCTTCGCTGGTGCCTGGAGCCAGCCCTGACTGGGCTGCATTAGTAGGAGCATTGCCAGCAGATCGAGGGAAATGATTATTCTCCTCTATTCAGCACTGGTGAGGCCACATCTGGAGCACTGCGTCCAGTTTTGGGCCCACCACTGCAGAAAGGATGTGGACAAATTGGAGAGAGAGTCCAGCGCAGGGCAACAAAAATGATCAGGGGGCTGGGGCACGACTTATGAGGAGAGACTGAGGGAACTGGTCTTGTTTAGTCTGCAGAAGAGAAGAGTAAGGAAGGAGGGTTCCAAAGAGGATGGAGTGTGGCTATTCTCAGTGATGGGAGATGACAGAACAAGGAGCAGTAGTCTCAAGTTGCAGTGGGGGAGGTCGAGGTTGGATATTAGGAAACACTCTTTCACTAGGAGGGTGGTGAAGCACTGGAATGGGTTACCTAGGGAGGTGGTGGAATCTCCTTCCTTAAAAGTTTTTAAGGCTCAGCTTGACAAAGCCCTGGCTGGATGATTTAGTCGGTGTTGGCCCTGCTTTGAGCAGGGGGCTGGACTAGATGACCTCCTGAGGTCTCTTCCAACCCTAATCTTCTATGATTTTTCCTGTATCTTTGAGAAAGGGGGTTCCTGTATGGGTATGCAGGAGACGCCTGAACAGGGATTGATGATAATGAAAAGGAGGTGAATTAGACTTTACTGAAGATTTATAATGGTCTGGAGACCAAGTGGTTCTTCATACCAGGAGATCATCGATACTTGGAAGCAATGGAGACTCTGGCTCAGCAATCACGATAGATCCTAAAGTCTTGCAGTACCAAGCAGAGTTGTGGTACCAAGTCGAGTTGCAGCAGTAGGTGAGGTTGTGGTTCTTGTGGTCTGGCTCTGAAGTGGAGCAAAGGCAGTGCTCCATGATTAACAGTCGCAGCTTGGTTTCTCTATGCCCTGGATTTGAAGCCTGAACAGAAATTACATTTCTGTGGGATGTGGGACTCCCCTTGGCAGTGAATGCACTTAGCATGTCCATCACTGACTGAGATCCCCCCCTCTACCCATAATGCAGTATTTAAACCTGCTGAACTAGGCATGCCACTTTCAGCGAGGACCTACTGGGAGGAAATAAGATAATCTTCCAAATAACCAGTAACTAACTACTACTAACGAAAAACTAAAATATTCCAAGCGAGACTGCAAGACAGCAAATAGCCAAAGCACGCACAATGCAGACATGCTAGGATCTGTCCCAGGCCGGGATGGCTGAGAAGAAACTGAGGACAGTTCGCCTGTGCAGTCTGATATAGCTTTGGTGAGGGTCATGAGGATATCAGCAGCGCATGTGTGGGCTGAACGGACACTGTTAGTGAAAATCTCCAATCAAAGGTATGTGGGACACTACTCGAAGAATAATAATGCCTTACTCTATGAGCAGTTCTATTGCCATCAGACTTACTCATGAAGTACCGTCAGTTTCAATTTGATGCCAGTAACAATCAGAATCTGGGGCTGAAGCACCCAAAATTAGTGAAAATTATTTGAAAAATGAAGCCAAGATGTCCTTAAAAGCCACAGAAAAAAGTATAACTAGGGAAGAAAAAAGAGAGATGCAGCAATGTTATAAGAAATACCAACTAAAATTTGCCTAACGAGAAATTAGACTGGGAAACTAAGGCAGTTCCTTCCTTTTATACTAAAAGGATATGCTATGGGCAAAGGGGGCACAATGATAGGATTACATCTCCTTAACCAACAGGGAACTTTTTGTCCAAATGCAGGAAGACAGGGTGAGAAAGAAAATGCTGACCTTGCATGAAGGCATTGCAACACAGCTAACTATTATTGTGCAAATGTCTCTTGTAATAAACACAGGATTCCTGACCACTTTGTAAAAAGTAGTTTTACTAGACACACAAAGAACAGTTTGACTTAATGCGGTTCCTCCTTTGGAAGGGAGACAAAAATCTTAAAATTTGCAATAATGCTAGCAAGCAACTACACAAATACTAATACCATACTTTCCCCACATACAGTTGCATATTCACTGGGCTTAAAGAATGCAAAACAAAGGAGTGGCCAATAAAGTAATTCTTTAGACACTAAAAATCAGAAAAAAGTATCTAGTGAAGTAAGTGAATGGCTGGACAGTTGCATTGCTCAAAGAGATAAGCAATACATAATAGGATTAGTTGCCATAGTACTTAGAAAACATGGATTCCTATATTTTGACATTTGACACCCAATGAAGAAACTTTTGCTCAACAGTATCTGGATGGAAAAGACTGTAATTTAACATAAAATGTGGAAGCAAAACCATGTCTGACACAAGAACAATAACTAAATTAAGGTTTTCTCAGTCTGAAGCCTAATATTTTATGAAGGACATATCTTAAGAATACAGTTCAGTAAATGACAATGAGGCAAGTGAATACCATGCAAGGTTCGCAACAAAAACTATAGGCTACTTATAGGTTATATAGACAATTTTCATTTGCAGGAAGTATAGGGAATGGAAAATATTATTTTTGACCTACATGAACGGCTGGAGAGTTTCAATAGCAAGTGTCACACAGAATACAGCATTAGTGCAATCTTCTTTGCATCCAAACATGGAAGGCAGCGAACAGGAAATTATTTTCATATTAATGCTGATTCGGTATTCTTTACTTAAGACAAGGTAGAAATGTAATTCTGTTTTTACAAAGTACACCAGCATAAGATTGACATTTTGATACATATAGTAACAAGTGTAAGGTTAAAACTCATATATAATGAAGTCAGAGCAAATATATTACAATTTGATTTTTATATTACTATTTATTGAAGATTTAACCTTCAAAAATAGTGGTCACTGTTAAACACATTCCCTCTCCTCCCAACTTCAACTAAATATTGTTTTCCCCATATTATCCCATTTCTCTTAGAAGGAGCTATATCCACAATATTACGAAGAGAAATCTTTCTCAATAAAAGGCAGGACTTTTTAACTAAAAAAGCAAATACTTTTCAGTGTATATGTTTTCATTATGGAAGTGAATGACTTGACCATGAAGAGAATGAGGTTTTGCTTTGGCTGTTGTTTCTCCTTATCTAAAAAGGAAAACAATCCCCTCTGGATAAATGTAGAAATCTTTATTTGCACTCAGTTCAGATAATATGCCATGCTGTGCTAGGAGACTGATACAAAAACATCCCTGGAGCAAGTGAATTGTTCCAAGTAATCTCCTAAAACCTCCACAACTATCAAACAGGAAGTATGGATATTTTTATCACTTAAAATATATAAGCTGAACCGAATATGTATTTTTATATAGATCATTTCCTTTAATTCTCTGGACGTTACAAAAAACCTAAACAAACCGACCACTAATGATTTTTCCTTCTCTTTTTGGGACATTAAACTAAAGTCCAGTCTGATTTTACAATTTACAAAGACCCCAAATGCCACTTAAATACATGATATAACCCTTTATTAATGTCCTTCAGGATATCACACAACCCCAATTAGCCAAAGTTCTCAGAGGGACTGTCATAAGCAGATAGTAGGAGTTAATAAAACAGAAGTACTTTATATCTCTTTTGCTTGTAAAGGGTTAACAAAATCAGTGAGCCTGGCTGTCACCTGACCAGAGGAACAATCAGGGGACAGGATACTTTCAAATCTTGAGGGAGGGAAGTTTTTGTGTGTGCTGTTAGTGTTTGGTTGTTGTTCACTCTGGGGGCTCAGAGGGATCAGACGTGCAAGCAGGTTTCTCTCCAATCTCTCCGATACAGGCTCTTATAAGTTCAGAATAGTACTAGGTAGATAAAGTGAGTTAGGCTTATGGTTGTTTTCTTTATTTGCAAATGTCTATTTGGTTGGAAGGAGTTCAAATTGGTATTTTGCTGAAAGGATTTTAATTTGTACTTGTATACTTAGGCTGGGAGGGTATTCCCAGTGTCTATAGCTAAAAGACCCTGTACCTATTCCATTTTAAATTTACAAAGATAATTTTTACTGTTTTTTCTTTCTTTAATTAAAAGCTTTTCTTCTTTAAGAACCTGATTGTTTTTTTATTCTGGTGAGACCCCAGGGGACTGGGTCTGGATTTACCAGGGAATTGGTAGGGAGAAAGGAGGGAAGGAGGAGAGAAAGGTTAATTTCTGTGTTAGGATTACTTTTGCTCTCAGGGAAAATCTGGGAGGGGGAGAGAGAAGGAGGGGGGAAGGTAAATTTTCCTCTCTGTTTTAGGATTCAAGGAGTTTGAATCACAGTGATCTTCCAGGGTAACCCAGGGAGGGGGAGTCTGGGAGAGGCAAAGGTGAGGGAAAGGGTTTACTTTCCTTGTGTTAAGATCCAGAGGGACTGGGTCTTGCGGGTCCCCGGGCAAGGTTTTGGGGGGAACAGAGTGTACCAGGCACTGGAATTCCTGGTTGGTGGCAGCGCTACAAGTACTAAGCTGGTAATTGAGCTTAGAGGAATTCATGCTGGTACCTCATCTTTTGGACGCTAAGGTTCAGAGTGGGGAATTAGACCATGACAGGGACATTGGAAACTGTTGAATAAACAGAATTTTGGACAAAAGAGGAAGCCAGGCTATCACCTTGGAAATGCTGCGCTTTAAGTCCCCAGCACTGCATCACAGTCAAGAGGGGTTGTAGGCCAGCTTGGTAGACTGGTGGCCAATTTGGTAGAATGGTATCAAGCTTTACAAAGGATTGGACTATGGGTCCCGAGGTGGCTTTGAGGCATCTTTTCAGCTTCCTTCTCCATCAATACTGAAGCTAGCTGGCTGTTGGTTCTTTGTGTAAAGCAAAGCAGTTTCAAGACTGCTACTTTATGCTGGCTACCCAGGGCCATCCCTCCTTTCTCTGAAGGTAGTCCTGGCAGCTAGGGATTGTTGGGACAAACACACAAGTGTACACTGCCACAAGACTCGTCCACGCAGATTCAAACAGCACAAAGCAGCCAGAGTGCAGTCTAGGATCTGGCTATATATCTCCTTATTCAGTTAGGATACCTCATTTTGCACTACCACATTTATGTCATGTTTTTATCAAGACAAAATATGTGACATTTATTCTGTACAAGTCCCCATAGCTACATATATCAACTAGTTTATTTATTCCTAGTTCACTGACCTGATGAGGCACAAGCCCAAGAGAGGTAGGTGGTTCATTCATTCTGTCATCACTACTGCTAGCAACAGCATAACCACTGGCAAAAATCAAAGAAAGAAAATTAGAACAAAAGACTAAGCCTAAGGCTGGTGGAAAATCATCTTCTGAAATGTCTGACAGAAAATGACATATATCTTCACAAAATATTTATGTTAAAAAAACAAAACATTCCAGTTTTAAACCTGAAAACCTAAAAAATTGCAGAAAACTGTTGACCAAGAGGGAAAAATTCATTTTTGTCAAAAATTTTCATGGGGGAAAAACATCATTTCCAGACCAGCTCTAAGACATTTCCTTCCATAACCAACTTACGCTTTAGAGCCTTGATCTTCTAAGGGAACCAATTTGGAAGCTCCCTTTCATACTCAGCACAGGCCTGCAAGGATCCCTTTCCAACGTCAGGGCTTCAGAGACATATCACTTACTCAGATCTAAATCATAACTTCCTTTATTTGTTTTTCTTTTCATAGATTTTAAGGTCAGATGTGACTATTATGATTAGCTAGTCAGACTTCCTTCAAAACACAGGCCAGAGAATTTCACCCAGTGATTTCTGCTTTAAACCCAATAACTTTTGGGTTAAGCTAAAAAGATCACAATTTTTTGGTTTACAATGAAGCCTCTGATGGGCTTCATAGCAAATAGTTATGGTAGGTCCTCATTACAAAGAAATATGCAGCGGGAACACTAAGATTATTAGCAACATTTTTTTCCTACTGAAATGTTATGTTTTCAGTACTTCTTTTAAAGATAACAAATGCATAAAAGCAATAGGCAAGGCAAATGTCCCCACTCTTCAAACAAGAACTTTTTCTAAGCAAAATTCTAACTATTGTTGTAATAATGAAGTCTGCATTGCATGAGATACCTGCATATATTTATTAATATTCAAAACTTACAGGACTCCTCTAACTCTACTTAATGTGTAATAAAAATACTGGAGAGAACTGCTCCTTCCCCAAAATACCTGTTGTCCTATAAATACCTCCCTTTCCCCTCAAATAAGACTCACCCTTCTGGATGCTGCAAAACAGAAGCCATTAGCTCTACTGCAAGGGCTCCAGCTATCATGGCTAATCCTGGTCGACTGACTGTGCACTGCTGATCCAATGTCCGATCCCTGGTGGACTACAGAGAAAAACAATTCTCACACACACACACACACCCACTTACTTGAAAGTACTTGGCTACCCCATTGCACAAGAAATTTTTAATACCTGTCATTCAATGAATACAAGGTGGCAATATCTCTCTGAGTATCAGTAAAGGGGATTTGCTATAAATAAACATCACTTACAGTGACAAATTAGGTTTCATAAAGGGATCATTTTTAATGCAATAAAAAACAAACAACCTGAAATGGGTCCACAGTAACTATTTGCCTAAAGCTATACTCACATCCCCCGGTGCCACAACATCATTGCAGAAGTAGCAGCCAAGTTTATAGCCAGGGATGTTTGAAAAGAGCGATGATCCCAGGAGATCAGCAGAGCCAGAGGCATTGCTGGAACATGAATCACCAGACTCCTGCTGCTTTGGTTTCTTTAGTCCATGTCTCATCACAACAAATGTGTCAAATCCCAATGCAGCATTGATGACCAGCTATAAAAAATAAAGAAGAGCACAGGTAGCCAAAGAAAAAACAGCTTATATGTTTTGAAAATTATGAATAGAATTTTATTACTTACAATAAAATACAAACCGCAGTTAACAGTTAACTGTTAAAGAATGTCAAATTGTGTATTTAATTACCACAATTTTCTTCATACAATATATTTTCAGAAATACTATCTGCAGTTAGATTAATACAAACAATGCATCCCATTATCACCATGGACATCAGGCTTAATGAAGTGAGTTGAATTGCAGAGCTTGAGCCCTACAGAAATGCTGCGCTCAGACTTGGTGGGGATTGAGTTTTCTGAAATGGTAAACCATAAACAAGCTTCTCTGTGGAAGAAGTTGTGTGTATTTGTGTTCCAAAAACAAAAGGGGAAAAAGTGTAAAATGAGACATTCAGAACATAAATAGTGGGTCAAACCAACGGTCCATTTAGCCTAGTATCCTGTCTTCGAATGATGGCCAATGACAGATGCTTCAAAGGGAATAAACATAACAGGGCAATTATCAAGTGATTCTTCTCATGATCCACTCCCAGCATCTGGCAGTCAGAGATTTAGGGGCTGCATCCCTGACCATCTTGGCTAACAACCAATGATGGTTCTAACCTTTATGAACTTCTCCAATTGCTTTTTGACTGCCCTTCACTTAAGGAACTGGGGAGAATTGGGGCATTTATAAACTAATGTAACATTTATAAATTTAGGGCCAGATTTTGATCTCACACCAGTGATTATCCAGAGTAACTCCACTAAAGTCAGTGGGATTACTGCAGATCTAACTGGTGTGACTAAGATAGAAATCTGGCAAAGTAGCTAAAGAGCTAAGAGTTTGGCTCTAACTCACATTGTGTTTTCAAGTATGCCATGTGTTTTTTTTACAGTAGATTCAAGCAAGAGCTATTGAAGTATTCTGAATACTACCTGGGAACAGTAATTATTTGCAGGAAGAAGTCTTTCATTTCATTTGAAATACGATTCAGTATTTTCATTTCATTGTGATTTGAAATGTAACTCATTAAACACTCCTATGTGAAAATAGAAAAGCAACACAAAGCCACTTATCATCCAAAAAAGAGAATTTCTGATGAGCAATGCCAGTAATTACCTATTTAAGACCCTCATTCATGTAGAGTCAGAAAAGGAACCCAACACTCAGGATAAGATGGTTACTTACCTTTTGTAACTGTTGTTCTTCGAAGAGGTGTTGTTCACGTCCATTCTAATTAGGTGTGTGCGCATTACATGCACCGATGTCAAAATTTTTTCCCTTAGCAGTTCCCATTAGGACAGCAGAGGAGCCCCCTAGTGACGCCCTTATGGCACTGTATTTGCCGGCCCGACCCCCCTTCAGTTCCTTCTTGCCACTGACTCTGATAGAGGGGAAGGGGGGAGGGTATTGTAATGGATGTGAATAACACATCTCAAAGAACAACTGTTACCAGACCTAAGTAATCATCTTTTCTTCAAGTGCTTGTTCACATCCATTCCAATTAGGTGACTTCCAAGCTGGCCATCAGAGGTGGGTAGAAGTCAAGGAATGACTGACTGGAGGACAGCCCTGCTGACCACTGTATCATCTCTGGCCTGTTGGTTGATGGCATAGTGGACTGTAAACGTATGCACTGAGGACCAGGTAGCTGCGTTGCAGATTTCATGGATGGGTACCTGCGCCATAAAGGCGGTTGAAAACACTTGTGCTTTCATCGAATGGGCTGTGATTGCCGGAGCTGGGACCTTAGCCAACTCACAGCACGTGTGAATGCAGTCTGTGATCCAGGACGAGATGAGCTGAGAAGATACTGGAAGGCCCTTCAGTCTATTGGCTATGGCCACAGACAGTTGGGTTGATTTGTGAAAAGGCCTTGTGCGCTCTATGTAGAACACTAGGGCTCTTTGAACATCTAGTGTATGCAAGCTCTGCTGATGCGGGCTTGTGTGAGGCTTTGGAAAAAAACACAGGCAACTATCCTGTCCCATGTGGAACTGGGAGACCACCTTGGGGAGGATTCTAGGGTGCGGTCTAAGTTGCACCTGTCCTTATGAAACACTGTATAAGAGGGTTCGGAGGTGAGAGCCTTTAGTTCATACACTCTCCTTGACAATGTAATGGCCACCAAGAATACTACCTTCCATGAAAGGTAAAGGAGGGAACAAGCGGTCAGGGGCTCAAACGATGGGCTCATGAGCTTGGAGAGGGCCAGGTTCAGATTCCAGGTTGGTACTGGTGATCGAGAGTAAGGGTGCTCCCTCTCCAATCTCTTGAGGAAACGCATCACCATGGGATTTGAGAACACCAAGCGCCCAGATTCCCCTGGATGGAAAGCTGAGATAGCCATCAGGTGTACTCTGATGGATGAAAGCGATAGGCTTTGTTGCTTGAGGTGAAGTAGGTAGTCCAGAATAACCAAGATAGAGACCTGGAGTGAAAACAGACATCTGGCTTCACACCAGCAGGAGAACCTTTTCAACTCGGCCAAGTAAGTTGACCTAGAGAAACTGCTGAGCTTCAGTTCATCTGCAAATTTGACACCATCAGCTCAGGATTGAACAAAGACTGTGAATGGCTTGCCAACTACAGAACCAGTTTCTCCTCTCTTGGTTTTCACACCTCAACTGCTAGAACAGGGCCTCATCCTCCCTGATTGAACTGACCTTGTTATCTCTAGCTTGCTTGCTAGCATATATATACCTGCCCCTGGAAATGTCCACTACATGCATCTGAGGAAGTGGGTATTCACCCACGAAAGCTCATGCTCCAAAACGTCTGTTAGTCTATAAAGTGCCACAGGATTCTTTGCTGCTTTTACAGATCCAGACTAACACGGCTACCCCTATGATAAGTTGGCCTAGTGGAAGGTTTCCTGCTGCCAAGAAGTAGTTGTCTCACTGGCTGAGAGCACTGGCTCTCCATCAAGTTTAGCCATGGAGCTTCCAAGCCATGAGGGGCAGGGACTGTAGGTTTGGGTGGAGAAGGCGCCCGTGTTCCTGAGTGATACAGGGGTAAGGCTATTGGTACTAATAGTTCGAGGAGTGTTTTTACCAGTGCTGACGTGGCTAGGACGGGGCAAGCAGGATCACTATTACTCTGTCCCTGCATATCCTGAGCAAGATCCAGTGGATCAGCGGGATTGGAGGGAAGGCATACTTCAGGTTCTTTCCCCACTGCACTAAGAACGTGTCAGAGATGGAGCACAGGCTATGGTTTTGAAATGAGCAGAACCGAGGGCGCTGTTTGTTGTCCTTGGTGGTGAATAGATCTACTTGGGGATAACACTACTTTTGGAAAACTGACTGCAGGACATCTGATCAGACCGACCACTCGTGAGCTTGGTAGGACTTGCTGAGGTGATCTGTCAGCTTGTTCCTCACCCCAGGGAGGTAGGATGTTTCCAGCTGTATGGACCAGGCTATACAGAAGTCCTAGAGGAGAAGAGCTTCATGGCAGAGGGGTGAGGAGCAAGCTCCACCCTGTTTATGTAGAACATAGTGGTGGTGTTGTCTGTCAGGACTGTCACGCTGTGACCTTGCAAAGTGGCATGAACAGTTTGACAGGCCAGACGAACCGCTCTGAGCTCCTTCGGGTTGATATCTCGTGTTGCGTCCACAGACCTTGTGTTCTCAGTTCCCCTAGGTGTGCACCCCAACCCTACTGGTTGGTCCAGCTACCAACGCAGAGACTCTCGGACTTGCCTGGATACCGTTACTACCATGTCCAGGCTATCTTGTGCTGGGCAGTAACATGATGCGAGCCATGCTTGTAGGGGTCTGACACTCAGTCTGGCATGCTTGACTACATAAGTACAGGCTGCCATATGCCCTATTAACTTCAGGTAAACCCTCACAGTTATGGTGGGGTATTGTAATATCATCTCAACTATTTGTTCTATGGCCTGAAACCTGGGTTCTGGGAGGCTTGCTTTTGCCTGTACTGAGTCCCGGACAGCCCCTATGAATTCTATCCTTTGGGTCTGTATGAGTGACAACTTGCTTACGTTGAGAAGGAGCCCCAATCTGTGAAAGGTGTCCCTGACCAGTGTAACATGGGACGCCAATCGTCGAGGTACAGGTACACTCAAACCTTTCTTTTGAGCAAAAAATGCCGCTAGCACCGCCATGCACTTGGTGAACACCTGGAGGGGGGGCTGCGGAAAGGCCAAACGGGAGCACCGTGAACAAGTAATGCTCGCAGTTTATCACAAACCATAGGAAGCGTCTGTGTGCTGGAAATAAGTGTCCTTCATGTCGAGGGCAGCGTACCAATCTCTCATATCCAGTGATGGGATGACAGTGCTTAGGGAGGCCATGTGGAACATGAGCTTGACCATGAATTTGTTGAGCTCGCGAAAGTCTAGAATGGGTCGTAGACCCCCCTTTGCTTTGGGGATTAGGTAATAACAGGAGTAAAATCCCTTTCCCCATAGCTCCTGGGGATCTCCTCCACCATCCCTATATTGATGAGCGATCATACCTCCTGCATAAGGAGTTGCTTGTGAGAGGAGTCCCTGAAAGACGGGGAAGGTGGATGGGAGGGAGGGAAAGAGGAAAACTGCAGGGAGTATCCCACCTGTACCATGTGTAGGACCCAGCGGTCCGACATTACACGGGACCATGCATGGTGTAAGTGGGATAACCGGTTTAAAAACTGTGGGGAGGGATCCTGGGATTGGATTGGTAGGTTGCCCTCGTGAGTGCTTTCAAAACCCTTGCTTGTTTCTGGCTGGGGCTTATTTGGGCCTTGGTTAGACGCGTTGTTCGATGGCCTGCCTCTATTAATCCTGCCTCGCCTGCAGTAGGGGTCTTGTCTGGGGCAAGGTTGGTATTGCCTTTGCTGTGGAGGTTGAAGCCTGAAGAGCTTCCTCTGGGTTGCTGGTGTATGCATTCCCAGGGATTTCGTTGTATCCCTGGAATCCTTGAGGCTATGCAGCCTGGAGTCCATTTGCTCCAAAAAAAAAAAAAAAGGCCAGAGCCTTCGAAAGGGAGGTCTTGCAATGTGTACTGGACCTCAGGAGGGAGGCCAGACGCCAGTGGCCATGCTGAATGCCTCACAGCCACTCCTGATTATATGATTCTGAACACAGAGTCAGCAGAATTGAGGGAGGCTTGCAGAGATGTCTTGGCTACTGTTTTTCCTTCCACAATTAGCACAGAAAACTCTGCATGCAAATCCTGTGGCAGGCGATCCTTAAACCTGGAGAGAGCGTTCCAAGAGTTGAAATTGTCTGTTAAGGATGGCCTGTTGGTTGGCTATCCTGAGTTGCAGGCCTCCTGAGAAGTAGACTTTCCTGCCAAAGAGGTCCAATCGTTTGGCCTATTTGGACTTTGGTGCTGAGGCCTGATGACCCTGGCATTCTTGTTTATGGCTGACATGACCAGGGAGCAGGGTGGAAGGTGGGAGAACAAGAATTCATAGCCATTAGATGGGGCAAAGTATTTTCTCTCCACTCCCCTGGCTGTTGGGATAATAGAAGCTGGGGTTTTCCAGATTGTTTTATAATTACTCTGGATAGTCTTGCTCAGTGGCAATGCTATCTTTGAGGGTCCTTCTGGAGCCAGGATATCAACCATCGGATCCTCAGGCTTGACAGCCTCTTCCAGTTGAAGGCCCATATTAAGGGCAATTCGACGGACAAATTCCTGATGGGCCCTATGGTCAATAGGTGGGGGTCCTGATACAAATGTTCCCACAACTGCTTCATCTGGGGAGGATGAGGACATGTCATGAGGATGGTTGCCCTCGTCCTGACCCTCCTGTAATCCCCCAAAGTCGTAGGCCATGTCAGGGCCTGTCAAGACTGTCACCTCTTGGGGTTGTCTCTCTCTGTAGTGGGGCAGGCAATGAACCTGCCTCTGTCGGCTGCTCTGGAGGGTGGGGGGGTCCAAGATTGGTCTAGAGAGCACGGCCTCTCTTATCCTCAAGGTGCATTCATACGGTGACCTTGAATGGCATCACATTGAGTGCACCGACCCCCGGAGGCTCTAGAAAATGTGCCCTGTTGGTGATCGTGGCCCTTTTGGACCCCACAGGCCTGCCTTGGAGGTGGCCACTGCAGCTGCCAGGCTGTGTGGAACTCTCTACTGCTCTTCGTCTGGTGCCAGCTATAACTCAAGTGGCCTGAGTCGGCTTCAGAGTCTGAGGAGGCTAAACGGGAGGACCAAGGTGGTACCAATGATTCTTGAGCCACCAAGGGGTGCCAAGAGGTGCAGGCCAGGGACTGGTGCTGAGAGGATTGGGATGGTAAGTGGTATCGGCTATCCCGAGACCTCGACTGCCCTAGAGCATACAGTGCCAGGGAAATAGCTGGTATCTTGCTTCAGTGCCGAGTGACCGAGGACAACGTGGAGCTGAGGGCGCTTCTTCATCTAGTGCCATAAGATCATGTGGGGTTGTCGGTGCCAGGGAGTGGCGCTGTGATGAGCTCAAACAGGAGCGGTGCCGTGAGTGGCGCCAGATCGATGACCTTGAATGGCTCACCATTGCCGGTTACCCTCTGGATGGCACATGTCTGGGTGGTACCGGAGGCTTCTCCCTGCATGGGAGGGGACTGGGTGCTGACAGGTCAAAGTGGTCCTTTGCAGCCTCATATATGTCAGGCATGGATGGGTGGGTTCCAAGACCTCCTCTAGACATTGGTCCGCGCTGAAGTTGCTGGGCGCTGAACTCAACGGTGCCAGCTCCTGATAGGAAACAGAGTCCTGTCTTTGAGCTGCAGGTGCCTCTCTGAGTGTCTTAGTTGCTCTTTGAGGGGAGCGTCCTCCTTCTCCTTTCTTATGGCGCTTGGCCGGTGCCAGGGAGCTTGAGCAGTGCCAGGGCTGGTAGTCTCAGTGCCGGGGATTTACGGTGCCAGAGTTCTCTAGAGCTTGGTGCCAAATCATGCACCGATGTTGGGCCACTTCTCACCGAAGAGCTCAGGCCCAGTACTGGGAAGTCTGGGCCGCTGGTTGTAACGCGGCCTCCATGAGCAGCTGCTTAAGATGAAAGCCCTGCAAATTCTGCAGCGCTCGATCTGGTGTGCTTCCCCCAGACACCTAAGGCAGGAGTCATGGGGGGTCACTGTTGAGCACAGACTTGCAGCAGGTAGTGCAAGCTTTAAACTCCTGGGCTTGCGGCATGCCCCACAGCCCAATGCTGGTGGCTGGAACTAAATCCCAGTCCCCTCTAACTAAACTGTACCTAACTTATTAACTATCTAACAAACTGTCTAACGGGTAAAACTAGACTGCTAAAGGATCAGTCGCAAGCGAGAGAACACATTCCA
Organism: Gopherus flavomarginatus; assembly: GCF_025201925.1. Taxonomy (NCBI): domain Eukaryota; kingdom Metazoa; phylum Chordata; order Testudines; family Testudinidae; genus Gopherus; species Gopherus flavomarginatus. The sequence goes on from NC_066622.1 coordinate 39,427,172, forward strand.
ATGACACCACGGACAGTAAGAAAGAACTGAAGGGAGGTTGGGCCAGCAGGGTACTATATACAGCGCCATAAGGGCACCCTCTAGGGGGCTCCTCTGCAGTCCTGACAGAAGCTGCTAAAAGTTTCCGACGTCCGTGCACGCAACATGCGCACACATAATTGGAATGGACATGAACAAGCACTCAAAGAAACAAACACACAATTCTATTCTCTCCTCAAAGCATGTGACAGGGATTCACTTGAGCATGGAACTGAATATGAAAAATAAAATATCTACACAGATATGGGAAAACATCCATTATACCTTTAATAGGACTGATTATAGGATCAACAACTAGACCAGCAGGTTTCACTAAAAATATGGATGAGACATAGCAGGATGCAAAGTTAATTGCACAATTAGCATGTTGAAAGGCATACTGTGAAGCCAAGCCAACTACTGTAATGTTAGCCACTCTAGATAGGCAGTTTTAAAAGCAATTCACCAATTTGCAATATATTATTGTAAATATAAAGCGAGTTATTTAGTGGGATTTGAGCCCTCAGGAAAAGATGGCCACTGTTAAAACATTCTGTATTTGTATCAGGGTGACATGATTTAAATCAAAGTGATTTCACTCATCAATTTTAATTATGATTTAAATAAAAAAGCAGAATACCTTGATTTAAATCATTGATTTTAATCATGTTTTGCATTTGTATATTCTAGTTATTTTACTTAAGAAAAGAGGATTCTCATTGGCTGGTAATCAGAAAAACACGCTGATTGCAACAAAATATAGCCTTTACACTAAATTTCATGCTTCGTTATGTTAATCAGGTGCATATTTTATTTAAGTAATTATGTATCCTAATTTACATTTATTCAGATTCCTAATTTTTACATTTTTATGTTAGAAAATGGTAAATGATACATTTATTACTAGATGATGATTAATTTTGTTACTCATTATTTGTGCCAAGTTCTATTCAGATAGAAATTGAATTTGATTAATAATGTACAAAAAGCATTTAAAATTGTTTTTATCAGTTAAATAGAAGTACCTTAAATATCCTGGATACAGAAGAAAAGTAATTATCGAAACATGTTTTGCATTTAAAACTAACTGATTTATTAAACAAAGAAAGTATTATCTGTAGTTAGTGAATTGAACTGATTGTTTCTGGTCAATATGTCCTTCAAGATTTTAGAACTAGTAGATCTCACCCTCTCGCACCTAGTTTTTATTTATATATTTGGAGAGGAAAACAAGCTTGCCTGCTTTTTCAATTCTTAATTTATTCTTAACTTTCAATTAACTAATCATTGAACTGAACTAGTTGAATAAAATGAAGAAAATATTATCTTGCACCTCCAGAAGAGGAAATTGCTATCAAAAACTGGTTTAGCACTTCAACAAACTCTGGTTCCAGATCCTTCATCAGTGACTTCCACCAGTTCACTGGTCTAATCCTTTGTTAAAATTTAAGCAGCAAACATGTACTGCTTAAAATTTATGTCATTTTACTTAAATGATTTAAATAGATAATAGTAAGTTTAGGCCTTGGCAAATGTAATAATTTCACATTTATTTTAAATAGGTTTATTTTATAAAATAAACCTATATTTAATTTAAATAAAAAATAAATAAAATAATCCAGGTCTCTGACTAGGACTTCCAGGCACTATAGTAATATGATTGTTTATTATAATTAATTATTAATCTGTCATGATTTTAATGACTGTCCTGGGAATGTGATGATTTTCAGAAGTGTGTGCATTTCTAACAAGGGTATTTTTTCTTTATTGTATATAATTGTTTATCCTCCTCCTCGATCCTGTGTAGTGACATCACAGTGCTGAATCTGTGACAACACAGCCAGTTCAACAGCAAGCAATACAGGATTACAACTTCATTTTAACAACAAGCACACAGGATCTTTGATAAGAGGGAATAGCCCGTATTCAAAACACCAGTAGTACAGGAAGGGTTGATAGCACCATCTATTTTTAAGGCTGCCTCACACATCCCACCATAAGACTCTGTTTTCAGTTGCTTATAGCTTTTCCAAACTTTTAACAGGTTGAACTGAAACTTTTCATGTCAGGTGTCTACCTCAAGCTGAATGTTTTCAAAAAATTTCAGCCAAAGCGGCTCATCTCTTTCCAAGAATGAGGCTAGGGAAATATACTTTGTTTACCCACATTCAAAACTTCTGGGCAACCTTTTTTGAAAGCTCTAGCATCTCCATACTTTGGAGGAAATATGCTGAAATATGGCAAGAGGTGGCCTTTGTGTCAGAGATGCACTTTACACCATCCCTGTGAAAATCCACCCAAATTTGGACAAGTTGATCAGACTTTGAATTCTCAGTTTTTGCAACTAAATTCCCCAAAGACACTGAGCATCAGGCTGAGCAGGACTTCCCAGAAACTGCAGCTCTTGGCTTCTGCGGGCCAGACCAGGTCCAGACACCTGTACTGAGAGCAGGGAGCTTATCTCGCTTGTCCTTCCAATGACCCCGTTGAGCCCAGGCAGCAAGGAAGACGACACTACCTGGTTTGAATGCAGAGGGGGAAAATAACCAGAACTTCAGGGAGGGAGTAGATTAGGAGTCATCATCCTGGGTACAGGGACTGGAGGCTGGCGAGGTTGGACAAATAATACAGGACTGGGAAGGGTGGACCTGGGACTGGCTAGCAATGAAACAGACTAGGACAAGGGTGTGCAAACTACGGCCTGCAGGCCACATCCGGCCTGTCAGGACTTTGGATCTGGTATGCAGAATTTCCACCTCCATGGCGCCATGGGGCTAAGGCGGGCTCCCTACAGCCCCACATCCCTGTGGCCCCCGGAGGAGCAGGGGGCAGAAGACTCCGCCTGCAGACACCCCCACACACACAGCTCCCCATTGGCTGGGACCAGGAAGCTTTTGGGGAGGTACCCACAGCAAGGGCATCACACAGAGCCCTCTGCCCCCTCTCCACCAGGGGCCGCAGGGATGTGGTGCCGACCCGTTTCCAGGAGCGGCGTGGGGCCAGGGCAGACAGGGAGCCTGCCTGAGCCCCGCTGCGCACTGCTGCCACCCCAGAGGCGCTCCAGGTAAGCAGCGGTGGGCCGGAGCCCACACCCCGAAGCCCTCCTGCATGCCAATCCCCTACCCTGAGCCCCCCCCTGCACTCCAACCTCCTGCCACACCCCAAACCTCTCCTGCAACCCAATCCCCTGCCCTGAGCCCCCTCCTGCACTCTGCACCCCAACCCCTGCCCTGAGCTACCCCCACACGCTGCACTCCCTCCCACACCCCAAACCCCTGCCCAAATTCATGACCCTGCATGCAATTTCCCACCCAGATGTGGCCCTTGGGCCAAAAAGTTTGCCTACCCCTGGACTAGGAGCCAGTAGATTGGGGGGGAGGGGAAATGAGATTGGACTGAGAAGTAGGGGGAAGACTAGGATGGAGAAGCATTGAGGCAGAGAGAAGGGGGACAGATCTGATTAAGAGCTTGAGTGTGGAGACAGAACTGGCAATGTCAGAACAAAGAGGCTGGCGGACACTGAGATTAGGTGAGGAATCCAGGAGGGGATATTGAACCTGGGAGGACTCATTCACAGCATAAAATGGACCTGCTCTGGGGATGAATCAGGTTTGAACAGTAAAGAAAGCTGCTGTCTGTAGGACCCTTGCTCCATTTGTTGCAGAATGTGGATAGCGTATAATAATTCTGTCTCCAGAGCAGAGTTTGAAGAGAGTGTGGTAAATAAGGCAGAGGGTCACATACTGTATGACAAGGTGAAAATATTTTGAATAGCTGCTCATTAAGTGAGCAGAGTTCATTCTGTGCACTGAATGAGGGAGGGATTCCAGGGAAAAATAGTCTGATATTGAAATTAAAGACTATGTGATAATGCATATGAAAAAGTGGCCAAATTACGGTTGCACAGGCAACCTTAATTCTGGCATTTCCTAACTTTTGAGTGCTTGACTTTGCACCCTTAATAACGGTCTTTTAATGTAGTTTTTTGCATGTAATATTTAAAAAGCTAAGAGAAATTCGGAAGTGACTGCCAAAGCACAGTGTGGACTGCTGAAAAGTCTGTATCAAGAAAGAGGATTATGCAAAACCTCATTACATTTCTCATTCATTTTCACCTGAAAACTCACAGGCCAATATGAAAGGACATAATGGTTCATCAAATTCCTGTTATTTTTCAGTAGTGTGGACCATAAATGACTTTACCCCCAGCTGACAGATCAGAGACACATGTGATGGTTTGTCTACTATTTTAACTCTAAATTGTCTTCAGTTTGTCCCCTGAAGCACAGCACTCTCATTAAAATGCTAGGGAAGAGACTGCACAGTATAGTGCAGCTCTTCAGATTCTAGCTTTTAGATTCTTTCCCTTCCCCACAATAAAATCAAAACAGCTTAGCTAGCTGACTTGTTTAAATGAAAAAAGTCCTCCCTCCATCTTCATATCATATTAACATACTTGTCCTCATATTATTTTACTCTAACTTTTACTCCCTATAAACAGCAATGCAGCTGATTGTTAAAATGACAAAATCAGTAAATACAGTATTCAGCCTGAGATAGCTCTTGGTGTGACCAGTTGGGTACTGTGTTGTCTAGTAATTCAAAGAAAACAATAATGATATACCTTGGAACCACATGTGGCAATCAATTTCAGAACAAAAAGTATTTAAAATACTGGGTTTCCTGATGGAGAAATACTTGTGCAGGCACAGACTGAGGCAGGTTTGAACTAAGCCAGTCTGTGGCCCCAGATACCACCATGTGTGGTTCCACCAGTGGTAGATCCCCTCAGGGGCTGGCAGCAGGTTTCAGTGTTAAGATGAATGGACCAGTTCACGTCTCTTGGACCTATGGTTTCAAGCTGTCTGAAAAGTCAAATAAGCATCACATATACTCTGGTCACATTTTCAAACTTTTCTTTGCATCTATGAGGGCAAGACACAAAGTGTGTTTGGAAATGAACGATAAGAATCTTATCTGAAGTCCTAGGCACAGACCTATAGTCACTGCACCTTCAGATGGAGCTGAATAAAAGGATTCAGGCATAGAGTTTCAACTGCACAGATCTCATTGGTGATCAGGGCTATTGTTGAGATATCAAAACCATCTTGATTATAAATGGCCAGTGTTCATATGATTATAACTTTCTAAAGAATTAAATTTTTGTGGATTTTTTTTATGTTTGCGCTCTATACTAAAGTGATTTTTGTTGTTGTAATAGTTTTGAGAATAAAATATCTTACCAATTTTTAATTATGAAAGAATAAAAAAAAAATTCCATTCTTGGTCGCCACCAAACAGAATTTTACTCACACTTACTAAACAGGGCCACAGAAAAGTGGGTTGATATTTAAAACTTGACATGGACACACTCCTCAAAGAGGATTGCTAGGTTGGAACATAATTAGTTTAGGATTTAAAAATGTCATTAAAAATGTTCATGATCAAGCGCAGAGAAAGTTTGGTTAAGTCTACAGGTGCACACTCCAAGGGAGATGCACACATGCAAGGAACTTACAAGACAAAAAGCCTGCTTGTAAGTATCACAAGCAATTCTGGATTCTCTCTCTTCTTATTGTTCAATCACTTTCTTATTCTTAAAAAAAAAATCACCAAACAACTAAGAAATTACAAGCAAAAACTATGTTTGTGCAAAGTTGTGGCTGCACAGCTAAAATTCACAAAAAAGTCAGACAGTGAAAAAGTTAATGTTCCAAAAGCAACACAGACTCAGCTGTGTCATACATATGTACTATTTTCCTTCACTCTTTCTTTTATTTAATTTGTAACTGAATGTAGTGCTATGAATGTCACTACATTTATGCCACAAAATATATGGAATGTGCAATGTGGTACAATTCTCATGCTTTTAAAACCTTAACACGTGCATTTTTCAACTTTGTATCTTTTAGATATGTAAACTTAATTTGCACTAACTCTTAAAAAAGTGACAAAGAAGTTGTTGTAAACACCTTACCTTTAACAAAGTCTTCATCAAAATAGTTTAGGAATCCAATGTGCAGGGCAATGCAATTAAGAGTTTCCTAACTAACCCATGTGCACCAAATGAGTGGAATATTAATTTGTTGAAAAAACTTGGTGGCAGGATTTTATAATCTGACATTTAGGATATTCTTCCATTCAGGAAATGTCTGAACTCAGTTTGACACTCAAGAGCCTGACTAATAGAAAGGTAAAGGGCCATGAGTTAGAGAGAGGCAGTTATTCTCACTTAACCTAAAAAAGAGCACATTGTTTCCTATTCTCTATTTTAATTTTTATTACATTCTAGTAAGAATCACACTCAGGAACAGATTCCTAAAAGCATGCAGTTATGGGTAAACTTGTTCATATTCACTGATTCTGTTGTATGTTTTAATTTGGTTCAGGTAAATTGACTGTAAAAGAACTAACGCGCACAGAGTGAATGTCTCAGAGCCTGATCCTGGAAACACTTACACATGTAGTGCCACTGCCTTCAAGGGAAGAAAGATCCTCTAGTGGTTGTGACACTAGCCTGAGACTCAGAAGACTCAGGTTCTATTCCCTGCTCCTCCAGACAGACTGCCTGTGTGACCTCAGACAAACCATTTACTTTCTCTGTACCTCAGTTTCCCATGTGTGAAATGGGAATAATACTTTCTTACCAGAGACTGTGAAGATAGTTACATTACAAATGGTGAGGCACTCAGATGTTATGCTAACAGGGGCCACATAAATACCTTAGGTAGATATGATCAACCCAGATATTGTATATTGCTGGGTGAGTTCACAGAGAAGTTGTTGGTTGGGGGTTTTTTTGTTTGTTTGTTTTATTAATGAAGTGTTGGCAATCCATGCAATAGCATGATGTAATTCCGGCTGATTGGTCAACAATTGCTGGTTCCTGTCAACTACTTTTGACCATACATGGCAAGTCATTAAGTGAGAGTTGCAGTATGACTACAGAAATATTAACAAGGCATATCTACGGTACCTTCCTCTTGCTGGCTGCAATGACAGCAGGAAGCCATCGACTTTCCCTAGTGTCCATTAACAGGAAAATAATATCATGAGCATCAATGAGTCGTTCAAGCTCTGCCACATCCTTTTGAGCCTGTTCCATTGTGACTTCAGAAAAATTCACAGGGTGACCTGGCATGGGGATGCTCATGTTAAATCCTTCTGCATTCTAGGGGAAAACACATAGGAAATGGACACATCAAAACAACGTATTAAACAGACCTGAAGGATATTATTCACAGAACAGCCAAATTATTCATGCCCGCAGCCATTAAATTATTGTAGGAATAGTCAAGATCAAGACAAGAGTTAATTGGGTACTACTGTAGTCCTTATTAGCTGTCAACCTTTGATAAAGTCCACATTTTTCTGATGTAAGGAAAAGACAGCTAGAATGAAATAGAGTACTACAAGAAACAGAAGACTGCTGAAGACTGTCACCAAAATAACTGATTTTAATTCATTTGCAACTATACATAAGTAAACATAGCTTCAGTGCAGCACCTCCAGCATTTCATCACTTGAATACAATGCACTAGGAAGATTTTCTGCTTGGCTGAGTACAGTCTTAGAATAATAATATTTTTAAGAATAAAAACTCAAAAATTAGACAAGGATTATGGAAAGCACTGGTATCCATTAATCTCCAATATACCACCAATGATTTCAGTGGAGTTATACCAGAACTAAATTTGTCCCACTGTTGTAATCTTTTAAGATTATTCACATACATGGTAACCATGTTGAGTTAGATTTTCAGTTTTTCTTTGACCCGCATTTCTTTGACCTTGTCTTTTATAACATAAATACACAGTAATATGTATACTTAAAAAAAAAAACCCACAAACCTAATATCCTGCCAAAACAACACACACTGCTACACATGCTTCTTCCCTAAGGAAAGGACAAGAGGAAAAAACACCATGCGAGAGATATGTAGTCACAATGCTTAATGCACTATTTAAAGGGGTTCACATGCTATGGTGATGAAAGCACTATAAAAACCTATTAGGGCTGTCAACTAATCACAGTTAACTCATACAATTAACTCAAAAAAATTAATCACAATTAAAAAAAATTAATGGAAGCACATCCTCTGGAATGGTGGTTGAAGCATGAAGGGACATATGAACCTTTAGAGCATCTGGCACGTGAATACCTTGCAACGCCAGCAACAACAGTGCCATGCGATCGCCTGTTCTCACTTTCAGGTGACATTGTAAACAAGCAGCAGGCCGCATTATCTCCTGCAAATTGTAATCAACTTTGTTTGTCTGAGTGATTGGCTGATCATGAAGTACTGAGTGGACTTGTAGGCTCTAAAGTTTTACACTGTTTTATTTTTGAATGCAGTTCTTTTTTACATAATTCTACATTTGTAAGTTCAACTTTCATGATAAAGAGATTGCGCTACAGTACTTGTATGAGTTGAATTGAAAAATTTTTTTTTGTTTTTTTACAGTGCAAACATTTGTAATAAAAAATAAATATAAGTGAGCACTGTACACTTTGTGTTCTGTATTGTAATTGAAAATATATTTGAAAATGTAGTAAACATCCAAAACATTTAAAATAAATTATATTCTATTGTTTTTTTCTCATGCAATTAATCACAAATTTTTTTTAATCGCTTGACAGCTCTAAAACCTATATAGAAGAGAACAGCTGTTACAAATCAGCATAGCTCTATTTATTGTGCAACTATAAGGATCTAGCCCGCTAATTTAGCACTGTTCAGCAACTTTTTTGAACCAAATTTTCAAAAGATCACATTCCATTTTACTAGTCTGGACAATCAAGAATTACAAGACAGAATAATCACTTTTGGAGTGGCCATGTTTTTACAGGGACAGAGATACTAAGAAAAAATGTTTGGGTATCCCACTATGGAAGGGTTGTTTGGACTATATGCAACTCTATTTTGGACAAGCCTCAATGCAACATTTCAGCTATATGTTATGGCCCTGATGTCTTTAAGGCCCTGATCCTACAACCACGTACCTGAGTAGTCCCACAATATGTCAACAGAATGAATGAAGTTAGGCATATGCCTATGTATTTGCAAAATAGGACTCTCAGATTATAAATCTATCAAAGCAGGGACAGTCTATATTAGTTTTTGAACCGTGCTGAACACAGTGATTAGTATTTTGATCATTTTTTCAAAAAAAGACTGTGTACTGATTATTCTTCACAAATTAAACTTTCTTCTTTTATTATAACAACTCCACTGTACTATTTCAGGCCCAAATCGGAACTCATTCTGCACAATATTAGTTGCAGAATCCTGCCTCTAAAAATTCTTCTGAAATCCCACATCATCTTTCTGTAAATTCTTGATTTAAATATTTCTGTTGGTGCCAGAAAAAAGTGCCTTAAACCTTCAGCAAATTCATTAGAAACTGCTGCACCTCATAAAAACCATTCTTAAACTCAGTATTTCTTGGAAGATCAAATTCCATTACTACTGACTTTTGTACAAAGTTTTTGCAGGGACTGTCTTGTCTCATCATTTCTTAAACGTAAGGATTAAAAAGACTGCACCAATTTATTTATGCCTTACAAGTATCTTTAAAACAACCCCCAAATTTCACTCCTAGAGCAATTAATTTTCTTCACATATAGCTTTTGCTTTGATAGGCTTCAGTTACTTGACACAAAGACCTCTTAAGTCTTATCTGAGATTGAATCTTTACCCAAATGCCGTTACACAGATGGGAAGCATCATACTCTGTACCGCTGTTGTTTCAAATTCTATAAAATATAAAATTCCTCAGTCTTCAGTGATACTTGTATATTTTAAATGGCGCCTATCATCAGATGCTTTGCAGACTTCTATTTCAGAGCTGCTGAAAGCAGCCTGATCCTGCAGCAGGACCTTACAACATGGCTCCTTCATGTCCATATTTGAAAAAGGTGAACTCAACTGAACATGCATTAGAGAATCAAAAAAGAACAAACATGGAGGATGGGTCATTTGAACCATGTTGCTCATCTGGTAAGTACATTTATAAAAGGTATAAAACATCTGCTATCGGATAGAAAAAGACCTTCCATATATATTACCATAGAACTTAGGCTATATCTACTCTATGAGCTAATAATGTGATTCCCCTTCTCCTGTACAGATATTTGCACTAGTACTCATCAAGCTAATGACAGTATAAATAGAAATGCAGCCGCAATAGCATGGATAGTTCACTGGTTTCAGGCAGGTTTGAACTTTCTACTACCTGGACTACCGTGGCTACCCTGCTATTTATCCTTGTGGTAGCCTGATGAGAACACGAGCAGGGAAATCGCATCCTTAGCACATAGTGCAGACACAGCCTTAGAGGAGTCAACCAGGTTAGGGTCCTAGCGTGCTAGTCAGTGTATAAACATATAGTAAATGACAGTCCCTGCCTTACAGAGTTTACAGTTTAAAAGACGTAACAGCTGGATGCAGCAAACAAGCACGTGTGTATGGGGGGGGGAGGAAAAATTACAGGAGGCTTTAGCATAGACTAGTGCACAATTCAACAATATACAACAAAATATCCATAAAAAATGAAAGCACATTGTTAAGAGGAATTCTATGTGAAGGCCCTTGCTGCGGAACAGCAGCTTCAGGGAGGGTTGATCCAGATACTACCTAAGTTTTCATTACAAAACGATATATGACTGAGGAAGACTAATTTTTCCTCCCTATAGAGCTGGTGTACAAGTGTTGGAGAAGAATGGTGAAGAGACGAGTTTGAAAGAAGTTTCCATTCCAGGAGACACTTGTAATTCTAACCAACACTGAATCCTCTACCTTAGCTCCATTAGTTCCAAATAGTTTGGCCATGTATGAAAGCAGGATCCAAGGAAATTTCTAACCTTTTCCCCTGATCAGAGCCTAAAATTTTTTTTAATTGACATAGGCAAAAAAAAAAAATCACTTGCTTTCATGGTATAATGGAATTTCAAGCACACTGGCTATTCATCTTCTAAGTCTTTGAAAAGAATGGCTATTCAAATTGCACCAAACAGTCCTCCTTAAACCTATTAATATCACTGTCATTTTTATATTTTTGCCCATAATACAGATAAATGATCAAATGTACCACAGGCCTCAAATGTATGTGCACTCATAAGGATAATGCAAATCAGAACCTTTATGGATGGATGATTTCCATATTTACTGGATAGATTTTAATACTCTAACCTTAAAAATAAAATGGGAAATAACTGTAAGAGAACATTTTGCACTTGTCTTCTTCTAAAATAAATCTATCTGTGAATTAACCTGCACAAAATGTCTCCTACTCATCTAAGAAATCCTGAAGAATTAAAGGCTTCTACGAGACACTAATTTACACATGAATGCTTTGTTTCAGCATGATGCTGGTGGTATTTGGGAAGTGAATTTTTAGCTGAAGGTCAACCTTACTCTATTATTTTTCCTGTCCAAATGAAATATTACACAGTCCACGAGATTAAAGGCAGGCATGACAAAATACAAAGTTAATGTAGGTTATAATTTCTATGGTAATACATTATAAATACGTGTGTGTGTGTGTATATATATATACACACACACACATACACACAAACGCATTTTGTATAAAGTTTACTGTGCGAGTACACACATGTACATGAACAACTATTGAAATTTGGGGATTGTGTAAAAGATTATTAAAATACATGTTCTTTTTTAAAACTGCACTCTTAAGTGATGGTGGTAATGTAGTCGAGTTCACTTACCAGTAGATGGTGCACCTCACTGTTCACTTCATTTGCAGTAACCAAATGTTCACTTTGTTTCAGAGCATATATTTATATAAAGGCTTGACAGATTCCAAATTTTTTTATAATTTCTATGGAAAATATCAATACATTTCATACATTGTTTTCAATTTTTATCTATTTACATTTTAACAGTTGCTGGAAATTATGGGAGGGGTTAGATTTATTTAACAGTATATGTTGAGATTCAAAAAGTTAGAAGTTTATAACACAGATCATCATCATCACCACATGTCAAAATATACAAAGTTCTCAAGCATTTTTCTTACTTTGCCTATCTATAAATTTCAATCATCATCAATGGAAATATTTTTTCATCAGTTTGTGTGTGTATGGCGAAATTGTTTACTGACATTTACTGATTAAAATCTAATCCTTTCAAGTCTAATTATACAGAAAAACAAATGTTAATTTGGCAGCATTTAAAATTTTTCAAATGCAGAGAAAAAATATAAAAGAACAAGAGTGATATAAAAATACAGAATGAGAATAAAATAAGATGACAAATAGTGGAGCAGCATATTAAAGTCTCATCCATACACACAAAATTATGGTGTAACTTGTATACACAGTATTTTACAGAAATGAGTGCCACCTTCATTGCCCTGTCTCACCAAGCTGCTGCCATGAGAAAAACCAAACATGAATCGACTGAATTCAAACACATTGCCTCTGAATTCTAGCACATTCATGAAACATTCCATTAAATACACAGAGTAATATAAAAATGTACAGGAAAGACTCCCCCTAACCTGAACTCTGCACCACAAGGTACCCTTTCTTCCTCACCCATCATGTGAACTTAGGGGAAAAAGTGTAAAGAACAGACAGTCAAAGACTGCAACAGGAGCAGAATCAGCTAAGGCAGGAACCTCTTTCACCTTTGGACGTTCCAGTCATGACTGTAGAAAGTTCTGACTTCCTCTGCCTTGTGGTGATTGACTGTTCCCTATCCCTCGCCCTCACCGTCTCTTCACCTCTGCTTCATATCACACCTGCCCTTCCTACCCTCTCCTTCCCTGCCCAACTCAGTTCACTCCCCTTTTCTTTCCATTTCGCTGATCCCCACAGACAAAGCCCATTTCCCCTCAAAACACCTCAAAATTCACACAATGTTTGTCCCCATCACGTTGTTTATTCTGCTTGTGTGTGTTGTGGGCAAGGACTGTCTATTGGTATTTGTACATTGCCTAGCACAATGGGAACCCACTCTTGGGTTGGCCCTCAGGCACTACCATAAGAAACATAATTAATAACAATATACATTTTACCTCCACACCCATGCTAGCTTTTAAAACATATCACTTTAAATTAAGAAAAAGGTACTGCCAAAAACACAGAGGTGGCAAAGTCTGTAGCTGTGGTTCCTTCCCTTTCCCCAATTGAGGGGAACCTCACCATGTAAAAGAGAACCTTAAAGCATTTTTTTGCTTAGTTTTTAAGGTGATGAATTTTTAATTCTTCTCTTCTTGAAGATCTCCGTGAACATGTGAAGTGATCCAAACCATTTGGGTATGAAAACCATGGCTTCGAGTCCTTTGATACTTGGACGGAACCCAGATCCATACACAGGGTATGGTTACACTTGGGCCTTGGCTACACTCACACTTTACAGCGCTGCAACTGGGATGTGAAAAAACACCCCCCTGAGCGCTGCAAGATACAGCGCTGTAAAGCGTCAGTGTAATCAGGGCAGCAGCACTGGGAGCGCGGCTCCCAGCGCTGCACGCTACACCCGTAAGGGATGTGGTTTACATGCAGCGCTGGGAGAGCTCTCTCCCAGCGCTGCCGCTCTGACTACACTCACACTTCAAAGCGCTGCCGGGGCAGCGCTTTGAAATTCCAAATGTAGCCATACCCTTGGAGATGTGCAGCGCTGGGAGTTACAGCTGTGTTCGTACAGCTGTGTAGGGAAAGCGCTGCAGTGTGGCCACACTGACAGCTACCAGCGCTGTAGTGTGGCCACATTTGCAGCATTTGCAGCACTGTTGGGAGTGGTGCATTGTGGGTAGCTATCCCAGCGTTCAAGTGGCTGCAACGTGCTTTTCAAAAGAGGGGGGTGGGGTGGAGTGTGACACGGAGCACGGGAGACAGAGAGAGTGGATTTTTGGAGCTGACACTGTTCTCAGCTCCCTGCCTTGCAAGTTCTAAGGACTGGAAGATACACAGTGCCTACCTTCAATCATTTTAAAAGTTTTGACCTTTCCCCCACCTGTCTCTTATTCACTAAATGCAAATTATGCACTCCTAAATAGTCTTTAGACCATATAAGCAGCTGCTCAACACTACCCCTCCCCTCTCTCCTCAAGCAAACAGCTGTGAACATTCCAAAGCAACTCCCCTGCCTCCACTCGCTCGCTGGAGCAAAGAGCAGCTGTGTTTGTTTTTTAGCTAAGTAGCGATGAGGAGATCGGAATTCAGCCATTCTTCCGGTTTGTTGTGGACAGGAATTCTGGGATACCTCCTAATACCCTGGAGGCTAATAACAGTGCTTTTGGTGGCTACACTTGATGACCAGCACTGCATCACCAGCGCTGGAATCGCTACACCCCAAGCAAACCAGGTGTACAGCCAGCGCTGCAACCAGGGAGTTGCAGCGCTGGCCGTGCTTTGCAAGTGTGGACACAGAGTGAGTTGCAGCGCTGTAAACCCATCACCAGCGCTGCAACTCTCCAGTGTAGCCATGCCCATAGCCATGGAAGGGCTGATGATAGCACTGGGACCCCTGCCAGATGTCTCTCTCAGGAAACTCAATGAAGTTGAAAGCAAAATGGTGTAGTGGACTAAGCACAAGGATAAGAAATGCCTGCATGCTAATCACAGCTTTGACAAGAAGTCAACGAAGGCACTTAGGAATTAACTTGTAGAAGTGCCCATAACTCAAGTTGAAGTCAATGGGAGATTCGGGTGCTCTGCCTCTCTTGAAATCAGGCACTGACCCTTTCTGCCATCTCATTCTCATCTGCAAAATAGGTGTAATAATAGGTAACTCAGTAGATTAAGTAGTTAAGATCTGTAAAATGCTCAAATCCACCACAACGCACAAAAACTCTCCAGCATCTGGGTAGTGATCATAAGCATGTGCCTGTTGAGTGTCTCCACAGACTTTCATCTTTTTAAAGTAATTATTCCTCACAAAATTTATTTTAAAATCTTGGCAGCTGTGCTCAGACCTCAGCACAAGTAGCTGGACTACAATTCCAATAGCAGGAGGCTGGGATGGACGGATAGGAAGGGTCTTAAAGATGTCTCACACATACTTTTCTACACTGATATTGACACCTCAATAAATAGAGTTTTAAAAGCTGAACAATTATCCAAAACTGTACAAATTAAACACGGGATGAAAATGAAACATCAGCATATTGTACTGCATTACATGTTATTTGGCCTTTTATTCACAAAACGTGATCCTTTTGTTCATATGTGCACTATCATAAAAATGAGTAATACATGCTGGAGTCTCCAATACTACTTCACAGCTGATCAATTTTCTAATATTTAGTTCCAGCTATCATATTCTTAAAAACAGAAAGCTAATCTTAACCAAATATAATTTCTGGCACAGCCACCACCTCTTCTGAAGGCTACGATTAATTTTTCAGGAACACTGTAATTTTAGTAGCATTTCTAATTCCCCACCTCACACAATTCATATCCTCCCATCATCAACAAAATAAATGCTTACTTCTGACATGGACCATAAATAAAATCTAAGCTACAGGATAGTGTCACAGGTGAAACCCTTTGGAAAGCAAAAAAAGAGATAAAGCAGGATTTCTGCATTAACCTAACTGGTCTGTTAAATGAACCTCTGAACTTTTTCTCTATTGAATATGTTTTTACTGGAGACAGAATTCTGAAAACATATGCATTTCATGTTTGGATAGTCCAGGGAAGGGTAATTACATAAAAATTATATGCTATAGGCCAATAATAGCCATAATGGCTATAGGAAAGCAGTCAATGAATTATTTGAATGACTCAATGCATACTATACATCTGTCAAAAGGGCATAAGTCCATCAATCTGCTATTCCACCGGTGTCTCTCTCTACTTGACAGTTAAATGTATCACTATAATTAGTATCTAACATTCTTTAAAAAAACTCAAGCTCTTTTTCAAAGGTTTCTGTTTTATTTGTAGTTTGTAAGAAATTGCTACTCTGCTTTTCAATGAGACAGGATATAAAATTAAGGCGTACAAAAGACAAAGGTTGAAACAATGGCTGAGAGTTTTAAAGCCAGATCCAGCTTCCCCTTAGGAGTGAAACAATGGCTGGGGGAGAGAGACAAGGAGAGAGTCACCTAAAATTATTGTCCAGGCTTTAGAATATTCAAAGATAGTATTGGCTATTTCCTCACTGATATAAAATCCTGGATACCTAATCTATTTATTCACAAGTATTTATGCTCCTGAACAGGAATTTTGATAAAGCACCAGGACAATTTGCAGTAAACAGATGCAATTCTATTCTGAGAACTCTAGTAAAAGTAGCACTGTCTCCAGCTAACAGCAGTGTCACAGTCCAAGTGTTCCAACCTAGACACTAAGACTCCACCCTACACTTATCAAAACCCTAGGGTATGAATATGTGCTTGGCATGTTACTCAAACATTGGACTAGGAATGGTTGTTAAGTAGATTTTTATCTGGTCAATGTCCTTTTAAATCTTTTATTAATGTGACCTCTTCCTCCCCCATACTCTGTGCATATGAAGTTCCTTGACTGAAGCAGAGCTAATAATGTTCCCCTACATGGTAAGGCAGGGGGACTTCCCAGGACCTATGCAAGGGGTATTGCACCACTTGTGTGCCACAAAATTGTACAGGTTAGGTTTGGGGCCAAGGTGGAAGCTGGCCAGGTTTGTCCGTTCCCCCTATAGGGGAATAATCAGGAAAGCATAATATCAATGAGGGCTACTGAGGGCCTTAAGAAAGCAGCAGCTGACATGGAATACCTGAGGAGGAAGAGTGGACGTGGGATTCTTTACAGTAAGATCCCATGCACACACCTCAGTCAGTCAATCTGGCTGTGCACTAGGACCAGATTTTGACTCTTGGAAATTAAAAAACAGGCAGTACTATGTCATATATACTATATGCAACACTGTACATATTCAGTAACAACTCTCTGATGCGCTTTATTTCTCAGTGTTTACACCCTTGGCACTGTATGTGTATTTTATAATTGGATGGAGCATACAGCTGTGACAGAGACTTATATACAATATAGACTTAAGACAACAATTAAACTAAACTATTAATTCAACAGCAAAAAAATACATTACCACAGAGTTAACATTACTTGGCGGTATGTCATCCCTTTGTAGAACGCTGCGTTGAGCAAAATTCAAACTTCCGAAAACCAGGAAATTCACAGTTAAGGTTGCCCATTCCCTCTTTCAGCAATGCCCAAATATGCCCCATTAAAACACACATCTTTATTCTGCCAATCCCAATTGGTAAAATGTACAAGCTCTTCATCTCCTTTTACAACCCATTCACTCTCACCACCAAGCAATTTTAACTTTGTGTTAATGTAGTTTTTGACACTGAATTTCCTATTTTTTTAAACATGAAAAATATGTTGGCAGAAATTACTAGTCACTTAGGCAGATATACATCTTATGTACCACAATCTGCATACTGAGCCAGCCACAGCAGCCCTGATTCAACAGACCTCCCCAAGCATGCCTGGAATAAAGGGGAGCGCGGGGGGAAGACTCAAAGCAGCAAACAAACCAAACAAATCAAACAACTGTGAAATGTTTACTTACGAAAGTCCTTGTGTGTATAAAGAGACAAGTTTTGCTCAAGTGTGATATCTGAACAAAAGCAAATTTGTGCTTCCTTTCACTGGCAAAGTGTTTGTTTTATTTTATTTTATTTTTAAAAGTACTAATATGAGCACTGTAGAATTATTACAGACTCATGTAGTATAATATTTGTGTATTTTCCCATTTTGCCAGACACAAAAAGGTTGCTGGTAAGGTTTGGCTCATAAGGTCTCTGTGGCTATTTGGCTGTACAGTGCCTGACACAATGGAACTATAGGTACTTGAGGCTTCAGGTGGTACTGCATGACAAAATAAATAAATAATAACAACAACAACAATAGGGTGTGTGTAAACATCTGTGGCAAACCAAGAGTTAAAATAAAATACAAACAGCTTTCATTTCCATTTCTCATAATTAGATAACTCATCTCATATCTACTGCCAAATTTAATACTTGGAATGGCAGTAGGGAATTTGTAATTCCATAATTATTCATCAATCAAGAAATAGAAGCAGAAAAGAAATATGCTGGTAGAGCTGAGTACGTCAGTTCTTGGAATAATTAAAACATATTTCCAAAACTTTAGAAAGAAGCTTCTTTATAAGGTCTACTTAATTGGGTAGGGTATGAGCAGCTGTAATAGAGCAATGTCACACAGTTTATGCTTCTCAATAATATTTAAAACATCCTTATTTTTATTATTAATAATGAAGGGGGATAGAAGAAATTAATAATAATTAGAAAAGGAGTTGAATATATTTATATATTAAAGAATCATTCCATGACTGGCTGTATATCATATAAAATCAAATGTGAAGTTTAATTATCTCAAACATATATTTACAGCAATATTTTCCCACAGTTAATTCCTTTCTTCAGGATTCTGTAGAAAACAGGAGGCAAGACAGCATAAGTCATGTGTCAGAATTGCCCACTCCCCTCTCAACATTGCTTGTATATCCACACAGGTGTGCTCTGCAGCTTCTACTGTCACAGTCATGGCCAGATCTACAAAAGAATTTGCTATCTCATGTGATGAGCTCTTTTGAAAATCTGTACCCAGACACAAGTGCTGATCTCTTACGGAAATCTGCATAGCCACTGTGTGTATGCACATTTCTTAACCTGCTCCTCCACAGGTCTTGGGACACATGAATAATTTTATTAAAAGTATCCCCCCTTCACCAACTGTCTGCTCAGTATTTTATGTTCACATGTTCAATTTCAAAATACTAAATTGATACCTAAAACAAGGGACACTCTTTAGGAGCCAGGCCCCACATTTCCACCAGCCTTTTTAGTCTCTGGCCTAAAACCAAAGAGTAGTGAGGAAAAAGTACCAAAGTCTAACAGACATTTTCACAATTCAGCTTGTCACGTTCCTTACAAAAACAGGATATTCTTAATTATCTGTGTCATAAGGCCACCTTTTCTCACCTCATGTTAATAACATAATGGAAGTCAGGTGGGACATCAGAGCGAACAGGGCCCAGCCCTCTAGACAAGGCCACAATGGATACAGTGTGCAGAATGGTTAATGGTTTCAAGCATACAGGAAGCTGAATTCATTAAAGTAATAATGAGTACTGACATAATCTGAAGATATTAAGGACACAGTTAAAGGTGAGAAAAATATTTGGAAAGCCCCCATGGTTATGGGATTCAGAAAAAAGTCATCACTTGCAGTAGCCAAACCAAGCAGAAATACAGACATCTGAAGTATAAACGGAGCATTACAGATTATTTACGAGAAGAGAAGAGAAGAGAAGAGAAGAGAAGAGTATGTTGCTTTTGAGAACAATGTTTTAAATTACATTGATCACACAAACTGAATACTTGAATAATCCCTATTATTGGCCAGATTCTACTTCTAATTGTTCAATATCAATCTTAAAAAATAATATAGAAGCAAAATGTGGACAACAGGGGACATTAAAAATATACAGAAGTTTGTTCTCACACCTGGAATCAGGATAATACTATTTCACACTTTAAAAAAAGCTTTATTATTTAGAGGATATAATACCTGCAAAAATATATATAAACATTTTAATAAGATAGGTAATAAATCCTGTGAACAGTCTTGTATGTATGCTCCACAGAGAGGAAGAAGGCACAAAAATACATATTTAGTATAATACACAAGATCCCCTCCTGCCTTAAACTCTCACCTCACATAGTAGAATTGTGTTATGTCACTACTTTACATTTCACTTCTTCCCCCCCAATCCTTCCCAGATTATATGCACTCTGACAACCCCCAACACTTCCTTTTTAACAGCATTTGCTGTATGAATGTCATGATTCTTTTACAAATGTTAGGAAAGATGCCCATATTTATTCAAAATCACATAATCCTCCATTCTGAAGCAGCTTTCAGAAGAAGCTGTTTTTACTGACTATTGTGAACTCCAACCCTGTAATTCCAATGTCTAATAATAATTCTGCTCTCAAGAAACAAAAAGATCCAAATCCATTGGTCCAATGGTGTTCCATCTAGCTTAGATACATTGGCCGAGATACAAAATTTAAGCTCAAATGATGTTGCTAAGTTAACCAAGCTTTAGTGAAATATTTTGCCAAATCATTATTTCTAATACTTTGATCACTGTAAACACACTTTCTAATTTCTTTTGGACACCTTCAACATTTGCTGCCATGTCTCAAGGCTCATGTATTCATATGGGCAAAAACTGACCCTGCTAACACTTATCCACATAATTAACTACATGTATGAACAGCCCCACTGAGCTCAATGCAGGTAGTCAGGTGTATAAACTTATCTACATACGTGTTTGCATGGATGAGGATTATGAATATATTTCCAGTAAAGCTTGTGGGGAAAATGTAACTGCTCCAAATTTAAAACAACATCTTTTGTATCTTTATAACTCTATTCCCTATTGTTACATCAAATCATTTTCTGAACCTTTCCCAAACATCGGAAAACAACAGCAGTTCATCACTTGATCTAATAGAAAACTATGTATTTCAGACTACTCAATGACAATCAGGCTACTTACTATTTAAAAAAAAACAAAGAGTTAGGGCGAAAACCAGCCTAGAAGAAAACACTTTAGGATTTAGAAGGAAACAATTCCAAATCTGCATTTCAGTTTCCTGCTCCCCTTTTCTTTTTAAGCATTAACATGAGCAGAGCAAAGGTATACTATGGAGCTATTTAAGGCCAGCTGTCTTCTCAATATGTTGAGATGTAACCACCAAAATATCTCTCTTACCACTCCTGGAAATATTTTTTGCAGTCTGTCTGCTGCCGCAAGTGCCTTGGGCTTCCCACCACCGAGACAATCTTCAAACTCATATAAAGGCTGCCGTACAGGGTTGGAATAGGAGATTTTTGCATTGTCCACAAATGTGATCTGTCTGACTCCCCATCCCTAAACAAACAAAAAATCCAAGTAATTGGTAATGACTAATTTAACACTGTAAGACTTTGGTTCAAAGGACGTAACAGAAACCCCTTTGAGTCTACAGCATTAAAAGCATACGTGGACTTTTGTTCACAATTCAAATTCTACGTTTAACTGCAGATTAAGTTACTACAGTTTTAGAAGCTAACTATAGTAAATTTCCTTTTGATCACACGGAACTGTCTCTCACTGGCACAATTATTTATTTCAAATATTTTGGTTTGAATTTGATTTTGTGAACCCATTTGTTATTTTATTCAGGACAAATTGGCCCTTTGTATATGGGCAGTTTTTAATTAAAAAAACACATAAAACTGCAATATTTCTGTGATACACACATCACATACATATGTTGATTTCATTGTATTCTTCCATTCTTTAGCACAAGGATGACAAAAGCAACCTTTATGAGAGACAGCAGGTTACCTTCAGGAGTAACTCTGGTACTTACCATTAAGGTTCTGGCTACACAACAACCCAGCGTACCAGCTCCTAGCAGCAGACACTTAGAAGACACAACCTTCTCCAGGTCAAGCGTAGGCACCAACCGCCAGCACATCAATTTAAGATTAAGATCCACAGACGACTCAGCTAACCTATATAGAGAAATAAAAACAAACAACATCATCATTCCTGAATACTCTCTAATGCAGCACTGGCCTTTTGTTCTAACTAAGCACTGGTTCTCAATTTTTATTTATTTATTTATTTGGGGTGGGGGTGGGGGGAGAGGGCTGGAGCTCCCCCTACTCATTGCCCCATATCCCTTCATGATATACCCCACCAGTAGCTATTATCTCTCTCTTTTTCTGTCCACTTGATCTCAGTTCAGTTTTTCTTCTCTTTTTAAACCCTGTCTTTTCTCTATATATTTTTAAATTTATTTTTCACTGACTTTTTTGTTTCTTAGTCTCCTTCTCTCCTGCCCAGCAGACCACAAGACTACATTCTGTCTGTCTGAGGTTTTTACATGTCTCCCATCAATGAAGTATCTGATTACATCACAATCCTGAATGTACTTAGACTATATTCAGTCATAATCCTTATTGTATTTATTGTTTAGGTAGGAAAGTATTATTATCCCCATTTTACAGATGGGGAACTGAGGCACACAGGGAATAAGTCACAACGGTTACACAGGAAATCTGTCGCGGAACAGGGAATCGAACCTGTGTCTCTTGGGTGTTAGGCTAGCATCCTAACCAATGGATCATCCCTCTCTACAGGCAAAAAGAAGATAAGCATCTTTGAAGGTTCTCCAGTGAAGGGTGCATGCGCTCACATGACTGACCCAAGCAGCATGGATGCAAAATGGAAAAGCTTGGGCTAGCAGGCTACATGCGAGCTCTTCCTCTCACAGCCACCTGTGCCTAGATACTACAGAGCTAAATGCAGATATACAACAGAGAAATCAATTTATTTTGCATATCTGTATCTAAATGATCTTTAGAGGAGCACATCCAAAGTTGGGAAACATTGCACTAGCTAACGAAATAGCTAAGGCAGTATACAGTATGAGCATCTCTAAGAATACTTAAAAAGAAAAGTAAAAATCACAGAGTCTGCTTCTGCATAACAATCCATGCTACACATAAAGAATCTTGTCAACGGATTTGACATTAATCAGTCCATGCAATTTACTCTCATATACTTTGGGAATTCTTAAAGATACTATGCATAAATTCTACTAAACATTTTGCTAATCAGATACATAGTAATAAAAAAAGAAGGTAAAGATGAAGTGTTGTGCCAGCAGCATTGTTTACCTACACAAATTTTGACATTCTATCCTACTGTGATCTCATACAACAATCAATACACCAAACACAGTAACGCAATAAACTTTTATAAAAATGTTTACTGTGGTTCTTACAAATGAATTAGAAAGATGCTGAAACAAGAACAAGAAGACAAATCAGTAATTGTCCTATTTTTAAAAACTCACTCCCTAGGTATTTGACAAGATTGCCAATAAACATATACTTCATGCTAGGAAAAATCGTATACTCCAGAGGCCCATAAGTAATAAACCAAAATAGGCAGTCCATGAAAATGACATTTAGTTTCATAGAGTTTAAGTGCAGAAAGGGCATTAGATCATCCAGTCTGACCTCCTCAATAGCACAGATCATTATATATTTCATCCAAGTACTCCTATATTAAGCCCAGTGACACTAGTTGGAGTGAAGCATTTCAATTCTCAGGTGCCACAGGCAGAAAACAGGAGAGATCATGATGCCACCAATGCTCAATGCCTCTCAGGGAAGTGATGAGGTGAGATATCCCCAGATGATTCTAGCAGGCAATCCACGTCCCATGCTGCAGGGGAACGTGGAGAAAAATGATTTAATTACTTTGGATTAAGTCCAAAGTCCATGGAAGTTAATGGAATTGGATCAGGCCTGTAAAGTCTGCTGAATAAGATGCTGATCCACATTTTATATTCCAAAGTGAACAGCCTACCCAAGTCTGAAAATGAGAAGTGACCTTTCACCTCAGATTCCATCCAAACGCCACAGGTAATTTGTCCCATCTCCTAGCCTTCTACTTTGTTCAATTCTTTCTCTAGTGCCCCTCAGCCAGTCACCGTCACACTGCACAAGAATTATTACACATGCCTTTCCTCCAGAGTGCAGTATTTATTGCTGTGTGGACGCTTTAAAGGATATCAAAGCAGTTAACCAATTTCATTTGCAGCCTATGTTGGATTTGCTGGCTGGGCAATGTATCAGGCTTTTAAAGTTCTGAGCAGAGCAGATTACAGCAGCTTATCCATAAGGGAGATGAATGATACATAACATATACAGGAGCCTTCTTTCTGCCAGAACCAGCCCTCCTTACACTCAGCATGGTCCCCTCTTTCAGTCTCACATAAGTCTTAATTTGTTTTTTATCACCTCTTCTTTGCAGAGGGCTCCACTATATTACATCCAGTCATTGTGTACAGCTATGCATCATACACTCATTTTTTTTTGCCTCTTCCAGCTTCTCCTCAGGAAGGGCTATGTGCATCTTTTCTACCTCTTCCATCATTCACTTGTACATCTCAGAGGTAGAGGGAGTGGAAAACTATCCATAAAATTAAAACTGTTCAATGCTGCAAGGTGCTAAATACCCTCAACTTCCACTGACTTCAGCAGGAGTTGAGGGCATGTACTTTCTCACACGAGGATTCTGCATCCTGAACAATCAAAACCTAAAGGGCACAATGATGGAAGTTACCAAGGCCAAATGCTTAACAGCAATCAACCTGTTCTTATGCCTTGCCAGCCATTAAGTAAATTGTGAGTCTGCACTGATAAAAGTTAAACTAAAAAGGAAGGACAATAAGTAAAATCACAGAATTCAACAATACAAACATAGGTCTATGCACAGAAACACAGTTACACAGAAATACAGCTTGCCTTCAACTTAACTTTAAAAAGCAACTAATCTAGATTTCCAAATTAGTGCCCCATCCTGGAAGCACCTATTACTAAGCATGGTGCTTTCTACTCTGTGAAGTTCCGCTGTCAATGGGACCTTTCATGGGAGTATGCATTGCACCTGGTAAAAACGGATGGATTGGGCACTAACATTGTCACAACTATATTTTCTCATCTGACAAAGCACATTTAAGATCCAGGTAGCCTTTGGACCTTACATTCTCGCTTCCCATACCCTCAAAGCTTGGTATATTTCAGGCATGATCAGATTATAAATGTTTTTAAACCACCACACACCTTTTAGGATCCATACATTCGCTCAGATTCACCATTCTTGGACCCATGCCTCCTTTTTGGTTTTTCTCCCATCCAACAGCTTTTGGACAATCTACTTTTCAGAAAAAAACAAACAAAAAACTCCATGATATTAAAAACCTAAATTCCACCTTGCCAAACAAAAAAAACCAACCAACCCATCTTTCCCAAAACTGTCAATTCATTAAGGATGTTAAATAACAGAACTCTTCACTGCAATAGAGATTCTATTGTATGGCAAAAAATGGTAGAAAGTGTCCCTTTTTTCATATTGTCTACACTGCACACTGCTTTTTGTTTATTCTAGTGTTTTAAAACACGTTAGTTGAAAAGTCTTAGCTAATATGCTTTTAGACGTAGCTTGTCTAGACAGAACCTCTAACATACTGAACCTAAATAGAC